>NC_064626.1:1285511495-1286136495 GCF_023864275.1 Schistocerca cancellata | reverse complement strand
GTGTCTTCGATTTTGGCAGGCATTTCATCTCTGATCCCAAGAGGGCACCGAAGGGAAGGGAATGATGGGGGGAGGGGGGAAGTGGCGGGGGGGGGGGGGGGGCGGGCAGGGCTTCCGCGAATCTAAAAAAGCCCCCATATGCACGCCACACGCACTGCGCTACCCTAGTAGCCGCTTCCTGCCCGTATGGTTTCTTCGGAAAGGGCACACCAGTTTCCTTCCCTTTATTTCCCCAACGGGATCTTGTCCTCAATATCTAACGACAATGACGTCAACAACACATTCAGACATCCTTCCTTTTGTGAGTAGTATGGATTTAGTGGATATAAGGTGAGGAAAGTCACACTGTGTGAGTTTCATAGTCTTGAGAGGGCGCTGGGTTGGGAAGAGGTGTGTGTTTGTGTGTGTGTGTGTGTGTGTGTGTGTGTGTGTGTGTGTGTGTGTGTGACGCGTTGTGGGGCTTCCTGCGGGCCTTCCCTGTCCAAAACGAGGGCCAGCGTCTTACCAAACACCGGGAGCTGCGGCGCACGTGCTGCCAGGGGGAAGTCCTACAGCGTTCGTAAATACGGGCGCAACATTGCCCGGGCGGTGGAGGTGTCGCTTCTAAAGTGCTCTGCTGTCAGGGAGGAGGGCTGCTTGACTGACCTACCGCCACGTAAGTGGGATCTCACTTCGGGGATCCGACACTGATGTACACATTGAGAGAAAAGAGGAAAAGCTAGTGGTGTGAAGAACCGTCTTCAGAAATCTCTCTCTCTCCGTGTAATTGCAGTATCCGTGCTCAGTTTGCTCTAACGACTCCAACAAGACAGCAGCCGTCTGTTTCAGCGACCACAACGCCATTTACCACCGAGTGGGCACTGCTGCCGCATAGATTCCTGTTATTCACGACAACTGGGCGTTGTCTGTTTCGTTGTGGGATGTATAGTTATGTAGATTTTTTTGATGTCTTAACTACACAGTGAACAGGTACTGAGGTAACACAGAGTAGGCATTTGGCACAAAATACGACTCGAGCAGATATAGCTAAAACACCTTTGTCATTTCACAGCACTTTTGACATTATAACTTTTCCTTTTTCAAGGAAACCTTACTCCAAAGCTATGAGGAGGGTAACAGTAACACCTTATCCGCTTTATCAGCTCAACGTATTTGCCGTTATGGAAGGATGCTGATTTAGTTTTACTGGCTACCAAGGGGATGTTCTGTTAGAGAAAATGGAAGCCAAACATCAGATTCATGATCCCGATGTCAGGTTATAGTGCTCGTAGTTAGTGCAATTATCGCTGTTAAGGAATGAATGCAGAATGTAATACAACCATTTTATCTTAAAAATAACTTCTTCGCAAGAATTTTTAGCAAAGCAGCATTGCGCTGTGTTAAAAAGACTGGATTTGTTTTAGTGAGGCTGGCAGCCAGTAGCCGAGCGGTTCTAGGCGCTTCAGTCCGGAACCGCGCGACCGCTACGGTCGCAGGTTCGAATCCTGCCTCGGACATGGATGTGTGTGATGTCCTTAGGTTAGTTAGGTTTAAGTAGTTCTAAGTTCTAGGGGACTGATGACCACTGTAGTTAAGTCCCATAGTGCTCAGAGCCATTTGAACCATTTTTTGCTGGCAGCCAACTACCTGTCCCATTCTTGTCAAACTAGACATGCATGTTAATGTCCACATATATGAATTTTTTTCTTGTTCTTAAATGGTAACATTTGATATAGGCCTTATCCTTCGTAAAATGATCTAGTGTTATTACTACTAAATGGCTGACTGAGTGTATGTTATTAGCAATGAAACGGTATTTTCTGAAACATTAGATTATCACGGGTACTAATAGTGTAGACTTTTAAAACTGGGCGTACTTGAAGTCAATATTCTGACATATGGACTGATAGCGATGCAGCCCACGTGCATCATACGCGTTGCATCTGGACCTTCACTTCCTCTCCTCCACTGAGGCGGTTTCCTCATAGGGCTTGCGCATCACGCAACTATACGTCATAATGACGACGTGGTTCCTAGGTCAAATACTGTGAAGTTTCACGTCAGTGTGAAGGCTAATATCTTGTAACAGCAAAGGCTGATCCGTCAAAGACTTGCGGCTCTTAAGTAATGCAAAACTACTTGTAACAAAATGATTTAACCGGGTTGTTTTGCAAATGCTAGTAGAAACAACCTTATAAAATAACTACAAAGATATAATTAAAATGTAAACACAGTATAGTTCCTATACGTAACTAAGAATATCATGTAGTGTGAGGAACATTGTGCGGAAGATTAATTTCGACCCTGCTACTTGTATGTGGAATTATTAAAGTTGGTGTGGTGATATTTATTGAACCCAGTGTTAATTAAAATGTATTTATTCGAATCCAGTTGTCACCCATACCAAGATATTTAAACACCGATTCGACTGTAGTAAGAAGATAGCTATGATTATAAAAGCAAAACAAAAAAACACATATGACGTTCCTGGAGAAAACAAGCTTCTTAAAAAAAAACAGCACGCATAGCTATCTTTTTTTTCATACCCGACACGTGAAGGTGAGCGGGTAGATTCTGCCTTCCTAATTTCCTTACAGCGTTCGACATTGTACTCATCGTCTACTGCTAAACAAGATACGATCATACGGAATGTCTTGGGAAATGTGTGATTGGCTCGAGGAATATTCGATTAATACACTGATGGAAATAAAATTGCAGCACCAAGGAAGTTTATAAACGTGTTTCTGCTTCTGAAAGATGACGTTTATTCAAATTTCGCTCCAGCCGCAAATTAGTTTTGCA
This sequence comes from Schistocerca cancellata, assembly GCF_023864275.1. Taxonomy (NCBI): domain Eukaryota; kingdom Metazoa; phylum Arthropoda; class Insecta; order Orthoptera; family Acrididae; genus Schistocerca; species Schistocerca cancellata. The sequence continues at coordinate 1,286,133,714 of NC_064626.1, read as the reverse complement.
CTGAATACATCGTGTAACGGTCGTGAGTATTGGTTACGTTTGAGATCGGACGTGGTGAGCTGATGCTCGTCAAGAACGCCTTCAACGCGAGAAGGACGCCATTATCAACACCTCACTGAATTTGAGTGGGGTCGTATAATGTTGATACGAGAAGCGGGATGTTCCTCCTGCGATGTTGCAGAAAGTCTTGGCAGGAATGTAACCACTGTACGTGATCGTTGGCAGAGGTGGTCGTGAGAATTTACGGTCGCAAGAAGACCGGCCTCGGGACGGCCGCGTGGGTCTATCGAGGGGGAAAACCATCGTGTTCGGCACCACAAGGACACAACGAACTGCTACAAATCTGTTACTTTCAGGACAGCTCCGAGCCAGACGAACTGTAGCGTGCATTCCACCGGCCCCAAACCATTGCTATTTGTGACTTCAGTGGTGTCAAACGAGAGCTAACTGGAGGACAGGGTGGAGGTTTGTTATGTTTTCTGATGGTTGTGTGTCGGTTAGGAGGACGCCACTTGGGGGCCTGCAACCAACCTGTCTGCGTGCTGTACGCAGCGGACCTACACCTGGAGTCCTAGTCGGGGGTGCGATTTCGTATGACAGCAGGAGCACGAACCCTGACTGACAATTTGCGTGTCAGTCTGGTGATTCCACCTATTGTGCTGCCATTCACGGAGAGCACTCCAGGAGGTGTTTTTCAACAGGATAACGCTCGGCCACATACTATTGTTGTAACCCAACGTGCCCTAAATAGTGTCGACATGTTGCCTTGGCCTGCTGGATCACGAGATCTGTCTCTAGTCGAGCACTATTGGACGTTATCGGACGACAAGTGCAGCGTCATCCACAACCAACGTTAACGGCCCCTGTATTGACCGACCACGTGCAACAGGCATGGAACTCCACCAGGTAACAGACATCGGGCGTCTGTATAACACAATGCACGCACGTTTGCATGCTATGCTTGCATTCAATATCTGGCGGTTACACAGGTTATTAATGTACCAGCATTTCATATTTGCAATGGCTTATTTTGCATTTACATTAACTTTTGATCTTGCAATGTTAATCAATTATGTCACCCAGACAAATGTATCCCCGATTTCTATTACTCTACACTATTTTTTGATGTTGTAATTCTTTTCCGTCAGTGTATAAAGTCGTACTTAAAATAGTAGAGCTACTGTAGGTCGGATACAACATTCCTTCCACGCGTTTCATTCTTCAGACGTGAGCCTCTTAAGAAATTTAGTACCTAACGGGCACACGTTAAATATATCTGCTGTGTACAGCACCGACGTCAGGCATCGAATTTATGACTGACGTGGGCGTTATACACTGCCAGATATATTTAACTTGTGGCCGTTGGCTGCTAAATTTCTAAAGATGCTCACGTCTGATGAGTGAAGCATGTCGATAAAGGAAAGTTGTATGAACTGGAAACTCTGAGAAAATTTTTCTGACTATAGAATCTGGTTTAAAACGAGCCAGAGTAAATGCGATTCATCACATGTGAGACGACTTGGTTTCGAAAAGGACTTTCGACATAAAGAATCTAAATTAAAGCAGCGAGCTGTTTATTCAAACGTGGTTCTGTACGTATTATGCTATCAATAAATGTTTTCGAAGTGCTGGTGTGGGCGAGTTCGGTCAGACTGCATTGTCGGTCATTGACGAACTGTTGTGATAGGCAGCGCGTTGGCGTATGCACGTGCGGCGTGTAACAGAGCTCCATTTGAGAGAACTGCGTAATGTCCCCTGTTATCGCATCCCCTTCGTGTTCCTTGAGTGGAAACACGACGTTGCTGCCACCCTGTACAGGTCTTCCATTGGCTTTGCCGAGTAATAAATCAGATTTTCAAAACAGAACTACGGTACGTCTGAAAATGAAAGCTTACCATCAGCGTACATTGCCAGTTTTGATTTACATCAGCGAGACATGGAATTTTAATGAGAAAAAATATTCGAAAAGAGAGAGTTGCTCAGCGAGATATGAAGAGGTGCATGCTGCGAGTTACTAGGAGAGACAGACAGAGATAGCGAGGAGAGTGGAGTCGAAGAGGTAACTACAGTCTCTAATGAGAAGTACACGCACACCTATCCTTATTAAAAGACGTTCCTACGGAGTGTATCTACCCTTCGCCTTTACGGCGGCTTAAACTCTACTGGGGACTCACGTTTGTGAATAACTGTGGAGAAATGGCGACCCCTTATTCCTCAAGAGCCGAAACTACAGAAGGCAGTTACGTCAGACGTTGAGGTTGGAACGACGTCGGCGTTCTAACTCATTCCAGAAATGTTCCATTTCTCTTAGGACAGTACTATAGGCAGGCCAGTCCATTTCAGGAATGTTATTGTCCGCGAACACTTGTCTCACAGAAGCTTTATGATTTGTCATGCTGATACAGACTATCATCGTCTCCGAAGTGTTCCTCTACTGTATGAAGTACACAATGGTCTAAAATGTGTTCATATCCTTCCGCATTTAGCGTTTTGTTAACTGCAATAGTCGGCCGCTGTGGCTGAGCGGTTCTAAGCGCTTCAGTCCGGGACCGCGCTGTTGCTACGGTCGCAGGTTCGAATCCTGCCTCGGGCATGGATGTGTGTGATGTCCTTAGGTTAGTTAGGTTTAAGTAGTTCTAAGTCTAGGGGACTGATGACTTCAGATGTTATGTCCCATAGTGCTCAGAGCCATTTGAGTCCAATAGGGGAAGCACACTCCAAACACGGGAAACGTCGCCATACCATAATATCACCATTTTTTTACTCCCTATAGACAGTCATTGTTACACACTGAAGAGCCAAAGAAACTGGTTCACCTGCCTAATATCATGTGAGACCCCAGCGAGCGCGCTGAAGTGCCGCAACACAACACAACACAACGTGGCAAGGACCCGACTGATGTCTGAAGTAGTGCTGGGGTGAAGTGACGTCACGAATCTTGCAGGGCTGTTCATAAATCCGTAAGAGTACTAGGGGATGGAGATCTCTTGCACGTTGCAAGGCATCCCAGATATGCTCAATAATGTTCATGTCTGCGGAGTCTGGTGGCCAGGGGAACTGTTTAAACTCAGAAGACGGTTGCTAGAGCCACTCTGTAGCATTCTGGACGTGTGGGGTGTCGAAGTGTCCTGTAGGAATTTCCGAAATCCGTCGGAATGCACAATGGACATGAATGGATGCAGGTGATCAGACAGGATGCTTACGTACGTGTCTCCTGTCAGAGTCGTATCTAGACGTATCAGGGGTCCCACATCACTCCAACTGTTCACGCCCCACACCATTACAGAGCCTCCACTAGCTTGAACAGTCCCCGGCTGACATGCAGGATCCGTGGATTTGCGAGATTGCCTCGATACTCGTACACGTCCATCCACTCGATACAATCTGAAACGAGACTCGTCCGACCAGGCAACACGTTTCCAGTCATCGACAGTCCAGTGTCGGTGTTGAGGGGCCCAGGCGAGGCGTACAGCTTTGCACCGTGCTGTCATCAGTGGTACACGACTGGGCTTCAGCCCGAAATCCCATATCGATGATGTTTCGTTGATGATGTTTCGTTGATGATGTTTCGTTGATGATGTTTCGTTGATGTTGTTTCGTTGTTCATGGCCCGGCATTGAAATCTGGAGTAAGTTGGGGAAGGGTTGCACTTCTGTCACTTTGAACGATTCTCTTCACTCGTCGTTGGTCCCGTTCTTGCAGGATCTTTTTCCGGCCGCAACGATGTTGGAGATCTGATATTTTACGGTACACTCGTGAAATGGTCGTACGGGAAAATCCCCACCTCATCGCTATCTCGGAGATGCTGTGTTCCTTAGCTCGCGCGGCGACTATAACACCGTGTTCAAACTCACATGTTGCCACTGTAGCAGCAGTAACCGATTTAACAACAGCGCTAGACACTAGTTGTCTTGCATAGCTGTTGCCGACTTCTTCTTTACATATCTTTTTATTTGAATGCGCACGCCTGTACCGTACTAGTTTCCTTGGCGCTTCAATGTAGCCGTACTGCTGGTACCACTTTGGGTCTCACGAGTTATTCCTTCCACTGATTTCGTGCAACTTTTTACAACCACCCTCTGCAACGCTCGTCGGTTTCTGCACGCCAATATCTGCGGTTTGCCTCGTCTGGATTAAGCCGCGGTAGTTCCTTCACGTTTCCACTTCTCAGTCACATCAGCAACAGTCGACTTGGACTGCTTTAGAAGGGATGAAATGCATCTGGTGTCTCGTGTGACGTCCAGTGATCAGGTCACTTTGGAAGTCAGTGTGCTCTGCCGACCCACTGGATATGCTGTTACTGATTCTCTACTTACACCCAGAGCCTCCTTTTGCACTGGCGACTTCGCCTCTCGTGGTATCTAGCGGTCAATTCCGCATTACATAGTGGTTTCTGGACCGTTTTGATAAGATAGTATATGACTCCTCTGTAAATAAACTTGTAGCCAGATGATAATAAATGCACCATACTTGAGAAAAGAGTGGGACGACGAGTAGCCAGTGGGAGATGCGTAGAGGACATTACAGAACACGACGGAGCGACGTGGACAAGTATAACTAAAGAGCGTGCATGATACTTGGGGAAGTCTACCAGCGGCTGTGGAAGGGCTGCTGCTTTTGCTGATAATGATAGGCATTCGGTTTTTAGGGCACTGTGATTAATAGGTCTACTTCAGTGTTCCTCAGAACTCAAACTAGTTTCATAGCCTGGTGTATCACACTTTCGCTGGGTGAAACATAAATTTCTCGTACTTTGTTTAGTCTCGTGATTCGCAGGACAATTTAAAGTTTTCGTCTTCCGCTAGGCTAGACATGCCCTTGAGCAGCTATATCCCTGCTGCCGCCTCGGTTTTATTTGACAGCAGAGAAGAGGGCAGTGGAAAAGTGTCACTGCACTGCTACTCATTCCCACTCCCGGTGCAGTCGCCCCTTTGAGAAACGACTCTGCTTCTTTATTGCCTCGTTTTCGCGGTCCTTAAGCGAGATGTACGTCCGTGACAGTAAATTCATTGTGTAGTCTGTCAGAAATGCCGTACACTAAACTTCCTCAATAGTGTTTCACGAACAGAACATTGTTTTCTCTCAGGGACTCTCATCCGAGTTCACGGGACCTATCCCTAATAGTTGCATGTTGACCGAACCTTCTGGTAACAAATCTAGCAGAACGCCTCTGAATTGCTTCGATGTGTTCCTTTGACCCCACCTGGTGAGGATCCCAAACACTAGAGTATATAACACTGTCGGTTACTACTAAAATACTAATATGCCGATAATATTATGCATGTGAAAGGATTTTTAATTTTGTGACTCTGACTATGTGTAATTTTAAGGCATCGGACTAGTTTTGTTCTCGTAAAGAAGGAGAAAGGAAGCAGTAGCAAGACAAATGAGAATGGAACCAAAGTTTTATTAGTTATCAAGCAAAATGTAATTACGTAAAAAGAAACAGTCGTCAGTCTAATTAGGCAAAGTTGCACCAAGTTCTAACTTGATGAGTAAAGAAAGTTAACAGTGTGCGTTGACTTTACTTGACACTAAACTTCAGTTTCGCTGATAAGATACAAGACAGTTTCACAATAGTAATGTATCAGTGAATTGACTTGTACTACACAGGAGGAGTATTAAAGCGTTAAGGCAATAACTGCCTCAAAATAACACTTAATATCTGTACATTACAGTAGGAAGATAATGATAATTATTGGTAAAATGCTTTCTAATGGTAGACACTACTGACTTTGACATAAGGTTCTTTTGTTAGTTTAATTATAGGGAATTATTACTATTGAAATAGTTACTAAGTAATTGTATCTTTGTACTGATTACTATTTGCATTCTCAACAAAAATGCACTATCTTATATTATTTAGATCAAGTAGAACATGTGATACCTGGATCTGGTGTAGTGTGAGTATTTGTAGCCAGTTGCTTACTCCTGATCGCTGTTATTATAGTATGACATTTAAATCTGGCTCAACTATTAGCAAGGGGACCCAGAAAACAAACTGTCGGTAGACTCACATCGAGAGTGAACACTTTAGTTCAACGTAAAATGGAAAATACTTCTAACTACATAACACATGAAATTGCAAACACTGTTACTTCAATAAAAAGAATCTTTGAACTACATACCTTAAGTCTTATTTTAGTAACTGTTCTTTGATGAAACTGTAACTGTTCGTTAATGCAAACTACGTGGAGTATTTCAAGACTTATTCTCACTAAATAATTATGTACTTAACAACTCCAAAAAGTTTATTAACTTTTGTTAAAGAGGATAACTTCTTTTCAGTCCAGTAAAATAGTATACTCGGATTCATCATAGCGTTTGGGATAGAACCCTGTCTAGGTAAATGACTAAGGATAAAACACGGTGGCTCAACATAAAGTTTACCCGAACACAAAATTATTATTGAAAGCGAAACCAGATAACTGGTCTATGTAATTACACAGTACTCGCCAGATAAACTGAGATGAAGGTGGTGGCAGCGTGAACCTTCTGTGCTATTCAAAATAAGGCGACAAAAGTATGCACGACTTTTCCTGTGTAGCAGGCTCTGAAATTTCTCTTCTTAGCGTCGGATTTTCATAGTACAGAGCTAACGAAAGTATGCCACGAATAACAAGCGCATTACTTCCGCATCCGAGGCTGTATTATACAATATAATCTCGCAGTTCTTCTCTCGTATTTCAGTTCACAAGGTGCGCACTCCTTGCGCGTTAGCCACCGACTGGCTCCTGACACACAGGATCCTTGCAGTTCGGTCGCCAGATCCATCTTTTCTACTCCCGCCTAGCCAGTTCCGTTGCGGAGGGACCTCCCTCCAAGCATTATGTTAATACAAGTTTACTTTCCCCATGGCGGCCGGTGTGGCCGAGCGGTTCTAGGCGCGTCAGTCTGGAACCGCGCGACCACTACGGTCGCAGGTTCAAATTCTGCCTCGGGCACGGATGTGTGTGCTGTCCTTAGGTTAGTTAGGTTAAGTAGTTCTAAGTTCTAGGGAACTGATGACCTCAGATGTTAAGTCCCATAGTGCTCAGAGCCATTTGAATCATTTTTACTTTCCCTTTGGATGAAAAGGTATTATAATTAAAGTTTTGATTTGTACATTCGTTACTGCACATTACTTTTGTAATTATACTCATAGATTAATTACAGTTACATGGAATATCATAAATAATGAATAAAATATTTACATGGATTTTACATCAAAGAGCATGGTTATGGAGAAGTCACATTAAATAAAAACAGACAAAGGAAATGGTTCAGATGGCTCTGAGCACTATGGGACTAAACTTCTGTGGTCATTAGTCCCTTAGAACTTAGAACTAGTTAAACCTAACTAACCTACGGACATCATGCACATCTATGCCCGAGGCAGGATTCAAACCTGCAACCGTAGTGGTCGCGCGGTTCCAGATTGTAGCGCCTAGAACCGCTCGGCCACTACGGCTGGCACAGACAAGGATGTTAGATAAGACCATTATAGGTAAAATCGATAATAGAGTTGCAACCAGTACTGACAAAAGGATTTTCACAATAAGCGGAACTTACCACTCCTCTTCCCTATAACAGAATTACGTGGCCGCAGCTTTTATGTCGCTTTGCAAATGAAGGAAGATTGCCATGCTTACAGTAAGGCAAAAAGAGGAGGTGCCAATCGAAAAATCACTCCGAGAGGAAACTAGGTAAGAAATTGTAATTCCTGAATCGCAGCCAGGGGAAAACGCGACGGTGTTCGGTCGGTATGTCTCCCTTTGCCCTTACGGTGTCATCTGGAGGGGCATGAGGTCGTCCTACGGCTATCCCGGCTATTGTGAGCTTCCCAGATCGTAGGACCACTACTTCTCAGGCCGCAGTCCGTTCTCTCCCTGCAACAGACGAAAAATCCGTGGCAGTGCCGGGAATGGAAGACGGGTCCTCTGCACGGCAGTCGGACGCGCAGACCGCACAAGTGCAGGGGCGGGCGAAGAAGAGTAGGAAATGAGTAATCTGGTACGGTTCGAGTTTTTCGCCCAGTAATGTAGTTTTGCTGGTACGGTTCAGGTTTTCTTCGGCCAGTACTGTAATTTCGCTCGCGCACCCACGGCTGGCAGAGCGTACGCACCGCTCCGTATCTTTGCCACTGTGACGTCTGAAGCTGAAGCTGAGGAGGACACGAAGGTCCAGGGAGAGGCGAGTGGACAGGAGCTGGCCAGCAGCGTCACACCCGTGTCCGGCAGCGCGCGCCCGGCCGTGGAGGGCAGAAGAACACGGCGGGACTGCCGGCCGAAACCCGAGCGGCCGGGCGTGACAGCGCGCGCATTCCGCGCCGCGGCTGCCTTCTTGCGACACCGCCGCAGCAGCCGCTCGAGCGTAGCCGATCTGCAGAATGCCGGCACGGCTCTTCCTCTGTGTCCGCTGGCAAAAAGACGGGCCGGCGGCCGGGGAAAGGATCCTCAGAAACGGGGAAGAGACTCACAAAAACCACTCGCTTCTTCAAACGTACTCTCTCTGTTTTTGTGGAAGATGCGTCCTGTCTGGTTTCAGATACACCGTCAAATTCGGGGGTACATTGGCAGTATAAACTTTCACGTGCGAATAAGACACTTACGAAATAACACTGTCGTTTCACAATCAAACGAAAATTAAAAAAAAAATACATTAACTTATAGTATTAGGGCTGAAACTTTGCTTCCGCCGTATTCAAAATCATGGCAGTACATCATATCTACATCTACATGGCTACTCTGCAATTCACACTAAGTGCCTGGCAGAGGGTTTATCGAACCATTTTCGTACTACTTCCCTACCATTCTACTCTCGAATGGTGCGTGGAAAAAAGGAACACCTAAATCTTTCCGTTCGAGCTCCGATTTGTATTATTTTATTATTATGATCATTTCTCCCTACATAGGTGGGTGTCAACAAAATATTTTCTCATTCGTAACAGAAAGTTCGTGATTGAAATTTCGTAAATAGATACCGCCGCAAAGAAGACCGCCTTTGTTTCAGTGACTGCCACTCCAACTCTTGTATCATATCAGTGACACTCTGACCCCTGTTGCGCGATAACACGAAACGAGCTGCCATTTTTGGCACTTTTTCGCTGTCCTCCGTAAATCCTACCTGGTAAGGATCCCACAACGCGCAGCAATATTCCAACAGAGGACAAGCGTAATGTAGGCTTCTCTTTAGTGGGTTCCTCGCATCTTCTAAGTGTTCTGCCAATAAAGCACAGTCTTTGTTTCGCCTACCCTACAATATTATCTATATAGTCTTTCCAATTTAAATTGCTAGTAACTGTAATTCCTAAATATTTAGTTGAATTGACAGCCCTTATATTCGTGCGATTTGTCGTATACTCAAAATATATCGGATTACTTTTAGTACCCATGTGGATGACCTCGCACTTTTCTTTGTTTAGTGCCAATTGCCATTTTCCGCACCATACAGAAATTCTATCTAGATGATTTTGTAATTGGAATTGATCGTCTGATGATTTTACCAGACGGTAAATTACAGCGTCATCTGCAAACAATCTAGGGGGGCTGCTCAGATTATCACCTAGATCATTTATGTAAATCAGGAACAACAGATGGTCTATGACACTACCTTGGGGAACGCCAGATATCGCTTCTGTTCTACTCGAACAGTAGATGCAAGCGGTGATGGATTTGGTTGGTCGTAAGCGTCATACAGTAAGCTTAGGCATTTTTGAACATGAAACAATCAGAAATTATTCGATTTGTGATAGTATCAGAAAGTTATTCTCTACTGAAAATGTCAGCTTACAAGCCCAGTCCTCGTCCTTCGCGGGGAGTTTTAATTTTCTGTTTTACTACGAAGAAATCTGCGGCTGAGACTAACAAAACAAAATTCTGGGTAAGACCTATGGTGGGGCAACTATTAGTGAAATTACGTGCAATCACGGGAGATCGTTATCGAAAGCAATCGATGTCCCTGCGCCCAGCACTGGAATACAAACGGCCTCAGTACAGCAACATGCATCAAAAGGTGATTTTTCAGTACGACAGTGCTCTACCTCATGTCGCAAGACCGGTCAGGACCCGCTTGGAAACGTTGAAATGGGAAGTCCTACACCTCCCGCCGTATTCTCCTTACACTGCTCCTTCCCTGCCGCCTTTTCCGATCAGTGGCTCACGGCGCGGCTGACCAGCACTTCCGACCATACGAACAACCGCAGAATTGGATCGGTTGATAGCCAGCAGATCGTGTGAGCATAGACGAAAATCAGAGGGCGCGAAGTCCGGGCTGTATCGTGGACGGTCAAACACTTCCCATCGAAAACGCTGCAGGAGCGGCCTCATTGTCCCAGCAGTGCGTGGCGGAGAATTGTCACGAAGAAGGAAATGGATGACAGGTACGTTCTGTGGGCCGCAAGAAATTAGACGAAATCTGTCACAAGCACTCATACTTTGCCGGAGAGAGGCATCTTTACGTGCTGACTGTGCGCTCAGAACTGAAGAGGGCGACGCGACGCGATGGACGGGTGTACTGGAGACCCTGCTGAACACATCAACGCAAAGCTTCATCAGACTGTGGTTTCCGTATCGTGATCGATCGGATCTTAGTTTCCGAATACACCTCGTACTTTAGTAAACAATCTCGATTGTTTCGTAAAAATTTAACTCTTCCCGATCAGACAAGCGAAGAGCCAACGGTACCGACCAGCCGCCGTGTCTTCCTCGATTACAGGGGTTACTGGATGCGAATATGGAGGGGCATGTGGGCAGCACACCACTCTCCCGGTCGTATGTCGTTTAACGAGACCGGAGCCGCTACTTCTCAGACAAGTAGTTTTCCTCACGAGGTCTGAGTGCGGCCCGCTTGCCAACAGCGCTGGGCAGACCAGGCGGTCACCCAGCCCGACAGCGCTTGGCTTCGGTGATCTGACGGGAACCGGTGTTATCACCGCAGCAAGGCCGCTGGCCCTGGTTGTTTCGTGCTGCCTCCTAAATGATATATCCATGCGAAAGATAACACTATCATACACTACTGGCCATTAAAATTGCTACACCAAGAAGAAACGTAGATCGTAAACGGGTATTCATTGGACAAATGTATTATACTAGAACTGACATGTGATTACATTTTCACGCAATTTGGGTGCATAGATCCTGAGAAATCAGTACCCAGAACTACCACCTCTGGCATCCCATACCATCACGCCGGGTGATACGCCAGTATGGCGATGACGAATACACGCTTCCAATGTGCGTTCACCGCAATGTCGCGAAACACGGATGTGACCATCACGATGCTGTAAACAGAACCTGCATTCATCCAAAAAAATGACGTTTTGCCATTCGTGTACCCAGGTTCGTCGTTGAGAACACCATCGCAGGCGCTCCTGTCTGTGATGCAGCGTCAAGGGTAACCGCAGCCATGGTCTCCGAATTGATAGTCGATGGTGCTGCAAACGTCGTCGAGCTGTTCGTGCAGATGGTTGTTGTGTTGCAAACGTCCCCATCTGTTGACTCATGCATCGAGACGTGGCTGCACGATCCGTTACACCCATGCGGATAAGATGCCTGTCATCTCGACTGCTAGTGATACGAGGCCGTTGGGGTCCAGCACGGCGTTCCGTATTACCCTCCTGAACCCACCGGCCGATTCCATATTCTGCTAACAGTCATTGGATCTCGACCAACGCGAGCAGCAATGTCGCGATAGGATAAACCGCAATCGCGATATGCTACAATACGACCTTTATCAACGTCGGAAACGTGATGGTACGCATTTCTCCTCCTCGCACGAGGCATCAGAACAACGTTTCACCAGGCAATGCAGGTCAACTGCTGTTTGTGTATGAGAAATCGGTTGGAAACTATCCTCACGTCAGCTCGTTGTAGGTGTCGCCACCGGCGCCAACCTCGTGTGAATGCTCTGAAAAGCTAATCATTTGCTTGTCACAGCATCTTCTTCCTGTCGGTTAAATTTCGCTTCTGTATCACGTCGTCTTCGTGGTGTAGCAATTTTAATGGCGAGTAGTGTATAATTTTAAGTTATTCTTTAAATTTCACAAATGGCTGTAAGTGAGTATGAGTTAATAGGTTGTTTCAAATTAGTGACATTCGTAATTCTTGTTAGTGGCATATCTACACATATGTAATCTTCAGTTGTTCCATGTCTTGAATAATAAATGCCAAAATTGATCATATAGTAAGACAAAACTCTGTACAGTGTACGGAACAGTAGTCTAAAAATCGTGTATCGGCTGCTTCAGTACTCAATCTAAAGGTGCTACGTGACACCAGTCAGAGGGAGGAAATGGACGTTACGGAGTGAATTGTAGCTGGCGCCGCTGGATGCGACGTGACAGGTGAGAGGCAGGGGAGGAGGAAGGGGAAGCGGCCGCTCGGTACGGATCCGCGCCTCCCTCAGCCTCTCCTCGCAGCTGCGGGGAACTCGGCGGCCGTCTGCTGCTGCCCGTGGTGCGCCGTTACCTGCTCGCCGGTGTTTTTTGGTGCGCCACCTGTTCTGCGGCGCTGCGCTCAGGACTCGCTCGTCTGGCGGCCTCCACCTGCCGCCTCCTGCCTCTCACACCGCGCGGCAGGCACGCCGCTGTTCCAGCCATCTGGAGGAGCTCCACCTTCGGCTCCAAACTCGAGCTCTCGAAAACGAGCTTTTTTGTAAAAAAAAAACTAACTATTCAAACAAACAAAACATGCGAATCTATTTAACCGATTCCAGCCGATTTTCTGGCAATCGCTAGAGAAAACGCAACTGACTACTTTATATGGCGACTACAGTTAATCTTCGTAATCGCGAAGGAAGTCAGTCTGAAGAGCGTCAGAAAGCACTGATTAGTTGGTACTATGACGGACGACCATCTTCCAACCAGTGCACTTCTTTGTGCAGTTTGTATAATCTGACATAACTCTGCAATACATTTATTTATTTCATTGACAGTACAGAGTAACCCACCGCCATGAAATGTAAGGTGGGTCGGATGCTTCTGAATCTAATAGTAAAGACTTCTCATTGTCACAATCTTATTGGTATACAGTTGTTAATGCTCTTTTTAATAATATAAAGAACACAATATATAAAGATTTCTCTGAGGTTACAGCGAATTGAATGCTTAACAATTGTTAATGTCGTTCCATAGAATTTGTTACTACCTACTTGATGAGAATTAACTTACATAATGCAAATGTCACAGAAAAATAAAAAAAAAGTAACACACTCAGCACAGTGAAAATAATTTGTAGTATGTAGAGTGAAGTGATATGCTGTACTTGGATATGTAATACACTCCGCCGGCCGGAGTGGCCGAGCGGTTCTAGGCACTACAGTCTGGAACCGCGCGACCGCTACGGTCGCAGGTTCGAATCCTGCCTCGGGCATGGATGTGTGTGATGTCCTTAGGTTAGGTTAGGTTTAAGTAGTTCTAAGTTCTAGGGGACTGATGACCTCAGCAGTTAAGTCCCATAGTGCTCAGAGCCATTTTGTAATACACTCTAAGTAGCATGTTGGTTAATAATGGCCTATTTCTACCTATTTCAGATTAGGTCTCGGTACAACCTCGAGCTATTTTCATCTGAAATGGTTTGCGCTAATCTATGTTTGCACAGATTATACAGATTAAATGCTGATTGTGCACTTCATACATGGAATAAATGAATTTTAGCTTTACGTGAGAAATACACTTATGTTTCTAACTTGTTAATAGAAACAGAATATAGTTCATTCCTACTTGAATGCTTTATTCCTTAAATAACTTAATACATATCTGATATATGAAATTCATTGATTGTAGCTTTGAATACAGAACATAATATACTTCCGTTTCCACACAATGAGACGAGCAATACATGACTGTTTTTGTGCAGAATACTTTAAAACAGTATGCAGTATGTCACTGAGGAGCAGCAGTCTCGAAATAAAAGTTCTTCCAGCCTTCTCCTCCCAATAACGGTCTCAGTATGTGGTGCTGGTGTTTATTTGTTTTATGATTGTTGTGTTGTTTGTGACTATGTTGTGGCATGCAGTGTCACGTACGGTTGGTTTTGGTCCCTTACATGTCGATCCCTTCTGAGTCATGTTCACTTAGTGTTCCTTCCTCGGTTTCGGAATCTGTGGTCGTGCTTGTGTTCTCCCATGTGATTTTTTGTGTTGTTTGTGTTTGTCTACGTCTCCTTCCATATGGGTTTTCGCCGTGCAGAGTGTTCGATACGATATCGGCTAAGGTATTTATTGTGTTCCAGTCTTCGGGATTACGTATTATTCTGGCGATGTCATTGTCGTTCTGTATAGTTCTCACTTGTACTAGCGTGTTGCACAGCAGTGACTGAACCATAACTGAATCCAAAAACTGTGGGATCTGCACACAAAAAAAGTTTACTCTGAACTGGTAAGAGTTAATCTGTACTGTGTCCTAACTTGGCTGCTGCATTTGCCACCAGTCTGCTGTACAAGTAACTTGCCCCAGAACGCTGAGCAATCACGTAATAAAAAATGATTCTCATTGCATTGTGAAATATACGAGATATTTCTGCTTGCCTGGACAGTTAAATACGGGATGCAGTCATTCCGTGGCTTACTGCAGACCGTGAGCCTACACACTGATAAGCCGGAACAAAAAAAAAAAAAAAAAAAAAAAAAAGGTTCAAATAGCTCTGAGCACTATGGGACTTAACATCTGTGGTCATCAGTCCCCTAGAACTTAGAACTAATTAAACCTAACTAACCTAAGGACATCACACACATCCATGCCTGAGGCATGATTCGAACCTGCGACCGTAGCAGTCGCGCGGCCGGAACATAACGACCACTGCCGACATCGACTGTGTCGCTGCTAGCACGTGGGGCGGTAACAAAAGTATGCAAGCGGAGCAAACACGGACGGGGGATCGCCCTAGCGAAAATGTGGGCTGCAGATGGGGATATCCATTGAGATAACCGAATTTGACAAATGGCAGATTATTATTATTACGCAGAGCCTGTGAACCAGTATCTCGAAAACGCCGCCGATCACTGTGACTTCAATCTGGAACCGCGCGACCGCTACGATCGCAGATTTGAATCCTGCCTCGGGCATGGATGTGTGTGATGTCCTTAGGTTAGTTAGGTTTAAGTTGTTCTAAGTTCTAGGGGACTAATGACCTCAGATGTTAAGTCCCATAGTGCTCAGAACCATTTGAACCATTTCGAAAACGCCGAAGATGGTCGAATGTTCACGTGCTACTGTCGTGAGCATCTATGGAAAGAGATAAAAGGAGACTGAAACTACCAGTAGGCGCTAAATGGTTTGATGTCCACGACTCTTCACAGAACTTCCAGTTCGGAAACTTGTCTGCTGTGTAAAGCAGAACAGGTGGTGATCTGTCGAATCTCTGCCGAAAGAGCACACAGTGCTGGTGCACGCAAAATCTTTCGGGGCGCACCGTTCATCGTACGTTGTTCAACATGGACGCCCGCAGCAGAGCACTTCTACGTTTTCACATGTTGACCCAGCGTCATCGTCAGTTACCATTGCAGTGGGCACGGGAGCATCGGGATTCGACTGTCGATCAACGGAAACGTTTCGGCTTAATCACATTTTTGCTACACTAGATCGATGGTCGCTTCCACAAACACCGTCATCGAGGTGAACGGCTGCTCGAAACGTGCAGCGCGTCACGGAGGCAGGCAGGTGGGAGCAGTACTGTGCTGTGGAAGACGTTCTGCTGCGCCTGCACGGGACCTGTGGTGGTAATCGAAGACACGCTGACAGCTGCGAACCACCTGCACCCCTTCACGCTTGTTGTCTTGCCCGACGGAATTGTGCGCCATCACCACGTACGCAGATCAGCGGCTCGCTATTTACGCTAACTATACGACCAGAGCGTAGACGTCTAGTGCCACATACCTACACAAAAATACCAAGAAACTATTGGACCCGATACACAGAATGAGTGATGTATCTCGTTCCAAAGGCGGTCAAACAAGCTGCTAAACAGGTGGTCATAATGTTTGGATCATCAGTGAATATCATTTTACAGGATACACAAACAGTGATATCATAAAATGTAACTGACTTGTTACTGAATGAGACAGAGATTTAGTATGTAGCATGAGCAAGGATGGTAACGGCATTTGTGGATACTCCGGTCCTCATGAGCACGCGACGCAGATTCGTCCATAAAGAAACTAAGTCCGTTTTCAGTCTCAGTGGCAAGTAATGGCAACATATATACTGTACCTAGCCGCGACGTGGGATAACAAACTCGTTCTACATGAATGAAGGCGATTACATTTGCAAACTGTTGCTTAACCCAGTAGCATGTAACGATCTCATCAACAGATCTGTAGCAGCGTGATGTGAAACGGCAACCTGCGAGAGCGTGACCTGGCCGAACCAAGGCCAGAACAAAAGGCGCGTAACTCACGAGCAACTAGGGCACCTGACATCTGGGTCCACACCACGCCGAGTCCAGAACGATTTCTCGTGGCACTTTTCTGACTGGATAACGCAAACAAAAGAGCATGTCGCGAGACATGGCATGCATCTGACATAGAGAAAGAGCTGGGCTAAGCAGTGCACCATCGTTACCGACAAGTAAATATGCGTCCTTCTTTTCGTAAGACAGGGTAGTATTATGTTAAATTACCTGTGAAAAAAAAGGAACATCAAAGGCGTTTGAACCTACGCTGCCGGGAAAAAAGATACAACTTCCTCAAGAACATAGTCGTTTTATTGACAAGTGAGGTGACTGGTCATTGTAGGAGTACGTGATAACAAATTCAGATCAAATGAGATACAGATGTCACAGTAAAGATGGCATCAACACACTGTATACCGCGCTCTCGCGGCAACGCAGGAATGCATTCTCGAGTACAAATGATCATACAGGTGCAGACTGTCATCCGGCGATAGATTGTCCCAAACATCTTGTTTCTTTTGATCCTTTTCGGCAGTGGCAGGCCCTGGAGGACGAATAAGTTCAGTCGGCGAGAGATTTGGTGATGTTGCTCGCCAGCGCAGTTGTTCTACGCCACGAGCAGCACGTTGCGTCGCAGCAGCCGTATGTGGACGTGCATTGTCCTGCTGAAAAAGCATATCACCTTCCTGTCGAAGACGTAGCAGTAGCATGGGGATAACAGCCTGTTCAACGTAGCGGACACTGATTAATTTACTCTGCAGAAACACCAAGTGCGGCGGCGAGTCGTAACTGATCTCCCCGCGGCACCTTGCAGCCTCGGACAGGACGTGTGAGTCGTGGGCGAATGCGTTCTGGAATAGGCAGCGCATCAGCTCTGCGCCATATACGTGTACGTCAGTCGTTCACACACACACAGTCAGAACTGCTCTCACCACTAAAGGCAACAGAGCGCCATTCCATCCTCCAGTCGAGTCTTTCACAACACCAGTGTGGCCACTCTTCTACTGTTACGCCTTACATGACTATTCTGCAATTCACACGTAAGCGCCTGGCAGGATATTCTTCGAACCACCTTCGGATTACTTCTCTATCTTTCGCCTCTCTAACAGCGCGCGGGAAAAATGACCACTTAAATCTTTCTCTTCGAGTTCCAGTTTCTTTTATATTATTATCGTCACCATTTCTCCCTATGTAGGTTGGCGACAATAAAATATTTTCGCACAGCTCGGAATTGAAATTTCCTTCGAAAACTCTCGCCACACCGAGAAACGCTTTTGTTTCAGTGATTGCCATCCCATCTCGCTTATCGTATCCGCCACACTCTGTCCGCTATTTAGCGATAGTAAAAAAGTATCTGCCCTTCTCTGAACCTCTTGCTGGCGTGGTACCAGTGGTAGACTGGTCAGCGGCACACGTGATCTTAATACATATGAAGCTTGTACCTGCACAGATATCATTAGTGATCTTATACTTTTAGAAGAATGCAATTATAATGAAATATAAACCTTTACCTGCTTAAAGGCGTTGATAAATATCAACAGGGACCGTTGAAAAATGTGTGCCCCGACCGGGACTCGAACCCGGGACTTCTATCCGACTGAGCCAACAGGACACAGACGATAGTGCTACAGCAGAGACTTATCACTGGCACGCTCCCCGTGAGACCCACACTTATCAACTTTCTTCCCATGCAAGCAAGAGGTCCCAGGTTTGAGTCCCGGCCAGGGCACACATTTTGATATTTATCAACGCCTGTAAGCAGCTAAAGTTCTAGATTTCATTATAATTTCATTGATCTTAATCCTGCTGCAACCAGACGGTTCCCAATGATCCCTGATTACGCAGTAGGTGCAACATGTGCCCGGATTTCGTCAATGTATGGTGTTCGCTCGGCCACTACGCGTACGTCCAAAGCCTGGTCTACAGGTGTTGAAATGTTCCTGGGACCACTGTGGAAAGCAGTGACATACCACCGATACATTGTGCCCACCATGTGCAGCAATCCGTAGACCAACAATGAGACCCCAATCAAATGGCTGAAGCTGTTCAACAGGTGAATGTACTCCTCGGAGCGGCGTGGTTGCACTCTACCGTGAATGTTGGAAATACCGTCCGCCTGTACACTCAGCACAGTTACTGCCTGCAGAGTCAGACCGGAGGGTGCACAGACAATCTACCGGAGCGCAATCTGACAGCCGATGACCGTTGCAGATGGACCACCAACACTTCAGTCCCCCGGCACGCACACATCCTGGTGCCATTGAACACAGTCCGTGAGGGTATTGCAGTTCTTTTCTTTTTTTTGTGCCGGCAGAGTACATTTACACTACTGGCCATTAAAAAGGCTACACCACAAAGATGACGTGCTACAGACGCGAAATTTAACCGACAGGAAGAAGATGCTGTATACGCAAATGATTAGCGTTTCAGAGCATTCACACAAGGTTGGCGCCGGTGGCGACACCTACAACGTGCTGACATGAGGAAAGTTTCCAACCGATTTCTCATACACAAACAGCAGTTGATCGGCGTTGCCTGGTGAAACGTTGTTGTGATGCCTCACGTAAGGGGGAGAAATGCGTACGATGACGTTTCCGTAGGATTGTAGCCTATCGCGATTGCGGTTTATCGTGTCGCGACATTGCTGCTCGCGTTGGTCGAGATCCAATGACTGTTAGCAGAATATGGAATCGGTGCGTTCAGAAGGGTAATACGGAACGCCGTGCTGGATTCCAACGGCAGGAGCGCCTGCGATGGTGTACTCAACGACGAACCTGCATGCACGAATGGCAAAACGTCGTTTTTTCTGATGAATCCAGGTTCTGTTTACAGCATCACGATGGTCGCATCCGTGTTTGGCGACATCGCGGTGAACGCACATTGGAAGCGTGTATTCGTCATCGCCATACTGGCGTATCACCTGGCGTGATGGTATGGGGTGCCATTGGTTACACGTCTCGGTCACCTCTTGTTCGCATTGACGGCACTTTGAACAGCGGACGTTACATTTCAGATGTGTTAGCACCCGTGGCTCTACCCTTCATTCGATCCCTGCGAAACCCTCATTTCAGCAGGATAATGCATGTTCGCATGTTGCAGGTCCTATACGCGCCTTTCTGGGTACAGAAAATGTTCGACTGCTGCCCTGGCCAGCACATTCTCCTGATCTCTCACCAATTGAAAACGTCTGGTGAATGGTGGCCGAGCAACTGGCTCGACGCAATATGCCAGTCACTACTCTTGATGAACTGTGTTATCGTGTTGAAGTTGCACGGGCAGCTGTACCTGTACACGCCATCCAAGCTCTGTTTGACTCAATGCCCAGGCGTATCAAGGCCGTTATTACGGCCTGAGGTGGTTGTTCTGGGTACCGATTTCTCAGGATCTATGTACCGAAATTGCGTGGAAATGTAATCACATGTCAGTTCTAGAATAATATATTTGTCCAATGAATACCCGTTTATCATCTGCATTTCTTCATGGTGTAGCAAATTTAATGGTCAGTAGTGCACATGCACATCTACACAGAAAGGAGTATTAGGTCTTATAGAGGCCAAAGAAGAAGCTGGACCCGCCGGGAACACGGCGCCGATGCACGGTTGTCGGGAGGCAGCCTACATTGTACGAGACATGCCACACTTGCCCGGCGCCGGCTGCCGTGCCGCCACTGTGGGAAGCGGGCAGCCCCCCCCCCCGCGCCACCGCTGCCACGGACGGCTGCCGGTGACGGCAAACCAAACCGGCCATTGGGTCAGCGGCTGTGGCGTTCACATCTGGCGGCATTCGATATCTGTTATTCTAGTCTTCGCTGGTTGTGTATTGTTTCGAGTGAAATTACACTTTTTCAAACATTCCTTACCTTGCTTAATCATGGTGGAAGTAGACTTTGAAGCATAAATTACATTAGTATGTGATCCGCCCATTTTATGGGACAAAACTCAAGGGCAGAATACTCACAAGAAAGCCTGGCTACAGGTACTCAAAGAACTACACGATTGCTTTGTAGAGATGAGTAAACCGAAAGAAACGATTATGGTGAGTATACTTCTATATTTATTGTATTAAATACAACGCATTATTTACATTCCTTCTTGACGCATTAAATCTTAGAACACAATCATTTAACTGTACCTACTGGTGTTAAAAAATAGTCTATCCTAATTTTTGGAGTGTTATTGGCTGAAATTCTCCCACGCATGCATTGGTTCAAATGGTTCAAATGGCTCTGAACACTATGGGACTTAACATCTGTGGTCATCAGTCCCCTAGAACTTAGAACTACTTAAACCGAACTAACCTAAGGACATCACACACATCCATGACCGAGGCAGGATTCGAACCTGCGACCGCATGCATTGGCTTCTACTCTGAAGCCCAGTTATCGACAGAGTATCCTCTGTCTTCTAAGAAGAGGCTCTTTCACGAACGAAATTGTGTAAAACAACGCGGACCTTCACAGTATCAATGATGAAGTCGGGATCCAAATTTATTGCTCTCTGGAATATCCTCCATTTATTGTTCATTATTCCAAATGTACATTTTACGTACCTTCGACAATTACAGATTCGTTTTTCAGTCGTCAACTGATGTCCAGCAAACTGTCGGAGAAGGTGTTTGTGTAGCCTGAAAGCTTCTACAGCAACACAAAACCGAGCGGGGTGGCGCAGTGGTTAGACACTGGACTCGCATTCGGGAGGACGACGGTTCAATCCCGCGTCCGGCCATCCTGATTTAGGTTTTCCGTGATTTCCGTAAATCACTCCAGGCAAATGCCGAGATGGTTCCTATGAAAGGGCACGGCCGACTTCCTTCCCTAATCCGATGAGACCGATGACCACGCTGTCTGGTCTCCTTCCCCAAACCAACCAACCAACCAGCAACACAAAATTGTGATACCTTGTGACTTTTTGGACCAACAAGTCACGTTTTAATTTTTTTTTTGTGGTATTCAAAAAATTTAAAAACCTCTCTCACACCGGCCTGATTTAGCTTCAATGATCAGGATAGTAAAAACATGCGTATGTTAAGGGAATTTTCATTCACAAAGCAGGCTTATCACATTCACACAGTTCAATAGTGTTCTATCCTGATTAAATTGAGCTTAACTTAAATTCCATAAGGCAGTGAAGCAATTTCGAAGTCTCGGTGCAACGAAAATGTCAGTCGATCTCCTGAAAACATTTGTAACAATTATTAACTTTCGGTGATCACATGGGGAAGACCGGAGATCTGCTGGTAAGACCGTGTTAGCCTATTTATTTGAAGTAACTGGATATCTTGAGCATACAAAACTGCAGGTTCGTCCAGTGTAAATCAGACGTTCCCCATTGATCCCGTGCAACACAGCGTAGTAAGCAGACACTGTCAGTAATAATCAGTTAAATAATACGCGAACACACTTAGTTTAGTTTAGTTCATGTATTAAATTCCTTCTCATACGGAATCTCATCAAGATGGCGACTAGCTCAACAATACATACATACACTCCTGGAAATTGAAATAAGAACACCGTGAATTCATTGTCCCAGGAAGGGGAAACTTTATTGACACATTCCTGGGGTCAGATACATCACATGATCACACTGACAGAACCACAGGCACATAGACACAGGCAACAGAGCATGCACAATGTCGGCACTAGTACAGTGTATATCCACCTTTCGCAGCAATGCAGGCTGCTATTCTCCCATGGAGACGATCGTAGAGATGCTGGATGTAGTCCTGTGGAACGGCTTGCCATGCCATTTCCACCTGGCGCCTCAGTTGGACCAGCGTTCGTGCTGGACGTGCAGACCGCGTGAGACGACGCTTCATCCAGTCCCAAACATGCTCAATGGGGGACAGATCCGGAGATCTTGCTGGACAGGGTAGTTGACTTACACCTTCTAGAGCACGTTGGGTGGCACGGGATACATGCGGACGTGCATTGTCCTGTTGGAACAGCAAGTTCCCTTGCCGGTCTAGGAATGGTAGAACGATGGGTTCGATGACGGTTTGGATGTACCGTGCACTATTCAGTGTCCCCTCGACGATCACCAGTGGTGTACGGCCAGTGTAGGAGATCGCTCCCCACACCATGATGCCGGGTGTTGGCCCTGTGTGCCTCGGTCGTATGCAGTCCTGATTGTGGCGCTCACCTGCACGGCGCCAAACACGCATACGACCATCATTGGCACCAAGGCAGAAGCGACTCTCATCGCTGAAGACGACACGTCTCCATTCGTCCCTCCATTCACGCCTGTCGCGACACCACTGGAGGCGGGCTGCACGATGTTGGGGCGTGAGCGGAAGACGGCCTAACGGTGTGCGGGACCGTAGCCCAGCTTCATGGAGACGGTTGCGAATGGTCCTCGCCGATACCCCAGGAGCAACAGTGTCCCTAATTTGCTGGGAAGTGGCGTTGCGGTCCCCTACGGCACTGCGTAGGATCCTACGGTCTTGGCGTGCATCCGTGCGTCGCTGCGGTCCGGTCCCAGGTCGACGGGCACGTGCACCTTCCGCCGACCACTGGCGACAACATCGATGTACTGTGGAGACCTCACGCCCCACGTGTTGAGCAATTCGGCGGTACGTCCACCCGGCCTCCCGCATGCCCGCTATACGCCCTCGCTCAAAGTCCGTCAACTGCACATACGGTTCACGTCCACGCTCTCGCGGCATGCTACCAGTGTTAAAGACTGCGATGGAGCTCCGTATGCCACGGCAAACTGGCTGACAATGACGGCGGCGGTGCAGAAATGCTGCGCAGCTAGCGCCGTTCGACGGCCAACACCGCGGTTCCTGGTGTGTCCGCTGTGCCGTGCTTGTGATCACTGCTTGTACAGCCCTCTCGCAGTGTCCGGAGCAAGTATGGTGGGTCTGACACACCGGTGTCAATGTGTTCTTTTTTCCATTTCCAGAAGTGTATACAGGGTTATTACAAATGATTGAAGCGATTTCACAGCTCTACAATAACTTTATTATTTGAGACATTTTCACAATGCTTTGCACACACATACAAAAACTCAAAAAGTTTTTTTAGGCATTAACAAATGTTCGATATGTGCCCCTTTACTGATTCGGCAGACGTCAAGCCGATAATCAAGTTCCTCCCACACTCGGCGCAGCATGTCCCCATCAATGAGTTCGAAAGCATCGTTGATGCGAGCTCGCAGTTTTGGCACGTTTCTTGGTAGAGGTGGTTTAAACACTGAATCTTTCACATAACCCCACAGAAAGAAATCGCATGGGGTTAAGTCGGGAGAGCGTGGAGGCCATGACATGAATTGCTGATCATGATCTCCACCACGACCGATCCATTGGTTTTCCAACCTCCTGTTTAAGAAATGCCGAATGGTAAGGCTTCTGCTTTAGCCTTTTCCGTAAGATTTTCCAAACTGTCGGCTGTGGTACGTTTAGCTCCCTGCTTGCTTTATTCGTTGACTTCCGCGGGCTACGCGTGAAACTTGCCCGCACGCGTTCAACCGTTTCTTCGCTCACTGCAGGCCGACCGGTTGATTTCCCCTTACAGAGGCATCCGGAAGCTTTAAACTGCGCATACCATCGCCGAATGGAGTTAGCAGTTGGTGGATCTTTGTTGAACTTCGTCCTGAAGTGTCGTTGCACTGTTATGACTGACTGATGTGAGTGCATTTCAAGCACGACATACGCATTCTCGGCTCCTGTCGCCATTTTGTCTCACTGCGCTCTCGAGCGCTCTGGCAGCAGAAACCTGAAGTGCGGCTTCAGCCGAACAAAACTTTATGAGTTTTTCTACGTATCTGTAGTATGTCGTGACCATATGTCAATGACTGGAGCTACAGTGAATTTATGAAATCGCTTCAATCATTTGTAATAGCCCTGTACATCCTCCTTCTTTCACGGCTAATCGGCAAGCATTGCCTCATTCTTTTCATAAGAGAAAACAGATAGCAGAGAAGCTATTCCGTGGAGTAAATGGACGCTCCAAGGAACAAAAAGGCTTGAAACTACTTTGCATTGCGAATCATCGTATATTGAAGTTTAGGAATCGGTAAGATAAGAAGAGATATTTCGAGATATGTACTGAGTTATATAATTTATAAAATTTCTGAAAATATCGCGGAGAGACCGCTGCAAGAGACATTACAACGTGTCTACAGGAAGACCAAGTTCATTATTTAAAAGCAGTGATTTTCCCAGTGAACATTCTTGAAGTATGGTCCAGTCACTATCTTTTACGTAGCTGACGACATCAACGTAGATAATCGATACTGTGACTCTGTCTACAGACGAAAATCTCTTGTGTTTGTAATATAACGAATTACTCGCATGGACAATGCGAATATGTTTTCCATCGACAGATCCAAATCAGTGAGGGAAATTAGCTCGTTGTTCAAATTTTTCAACAATTTCCTTACACACATTTCTGAGAATTTTGTTAATAGTGGAAATGGTGAGGTCTGTAGCTGCATCGAAGGTCTGTGAATGTACAACACCTGACCGTGTATCTGAAACAAACGTTCCGAATCGATAGGAAAAGAAATTTATCTAATTTTGTCAAACAGGCAACATGCAATGGCTGTATAATGGTATTAGTCTATCACTGAATTAAAATTAAAACAAACGACATTATCATCACACCCATCGCGACTAATATCGAGTAATTTTTTTTCCATGGAAATGTCGTGACTCATTTCAGAAGAGTGAGAGGAAGCAAAAGACTGCAAAACAATGCTCTAGAAGTGCAAGGCACCCACCCAGAACTTACATTTTCAGGAAACAGAATTTCTGAAAAAAAAAAGGCTGTGGTCCGCAGTCCCACTGAAGACAGCTTTCCAGACGATATTCTACCGCCTTATACACTTTCAGAAAACGACAACGCGAGTCCCAACCTAATAGTGCGTTTATAAACACCAGAAAATATTCATTTTGTAGCGTGTCTGTTACGGCCATCGAAATCTGACGAGCGATATGAATGGACTCTCTTCCTCCGCTTTGAGGACGGACTGCTTTTTGTTAGCTTAAGTAAACGTAAGTCTTCGCTACACGGTATATTCGACTACCGTGTCGACCTGGGACTAATGTGCTGTTTACAGAGCGCCCTCCGCACTCCGCACTCTCGAGTCTTTGAAGGGTCGAACCGCCACGTGGGTGACGTATCTGAGTCATACAACGCAGGTGCGTTTAGTGGTTAAAGTGGACAATATTTGCAAACCGTGTTGCGGATATAGTCCATAGTAAAGAATTAACAAATTGAAACTTCATGCCTGATGCTGATGTTTTACAACATGTACAGGGAAAAGGTAGTAAACAATAATTTTGTTTTCATTTCTTTTTTTGGGGGGGGGGGGGGGGGTGTCAGCGGGAAAAAGTTTCAAAAAGGTTTGAAAATAGGCGTACAGTTTGTTACAAGTGCTAAACGTTGTCGCTCTAAAATACTAAATGAATATTGTCTGAGTAATTTGCGCATCACGAATTACGCTGCCACACTGCATGTACAGAGTTTCTAACTTCAATATTTAACTTACAGTGTCAAACCTTTATTCTAAGATTATATCTCTCAATGTGTAGATCATGAAACACATTTTAAATTTGGTTTACAATTATGTGGAATCCTGAAAATCAGATTTTTATTGTCCTTGAAGACAGCTAGATTGGAAACGTGCAGGGTGATCGGGTGACCGTAGCACCTTTATAATACACTCGTGTATGTTCATTGTGGTAAGACCTTTCATGTTGATACGCATCGCCATGGTAACATTGATTAATCCACATAACATTTCATTGCTTGCTTCACACTTGCAGAGTGTCACGAGAGGAATGGTCAGTATTCAGGGATGTGACAGGAACGATCATCTGAAGCGAAAAACTTCACCATATGCCCCATTGAAAACGGTTATAGAGCTAGAACACATTTAATGTACAACGTCATTCATTTTCCGTATTATTCGATACATTGTCAGGTTTACACAGACACAAGTGTAAGAATGGTTCAAATGGCTCTGAGCACTATGGGACTTAACATATGAGGTCATCTATCCCCTAGACTTAGAACTACTTAAACCTAACTAACCTAAGGACAGCACACACATCCATGCCCGAGGCAGGATTCGAACCTGCGACTGTAGCAGCAGCGCGGTTCCGGACTGAAGCGCCTAGAACCGCTCGGTCACAGAAGTAAACATCACAACAAGCGTATTACTATCAATTGAAGAACATTTATTTTTAACACATTGCTCTTTAAGCACTGTCGTACAGGTGACATTAAAGCTGTTGCGCAGTTCTCAATAAATGTTCGAATATCGTACAGTCAACTTGGCTGCATTTGTGCACCCGCGGGAGAACACGTTCTGTTGTTTGCTGAGTGCTCGTGCGTATACCGCACAGGGCGCAGCAGCGTTCGTGATGCGACCAAGCAGCTCATCTCGCGTGTTCCCCATTCGTTTGTACACATCAGGCTTCATCCGACCCCATGAACTAAAATCTACTGTCGTAATGCCTGACGATGTCGGTGGTCAGTTAATTGCAGTACCACGACCAATCCAACCGTTCGCGTAAGTGCGCTTGAGATGTTGTCTCGCACATCTGGTCAGATGTGTAGGGCCTCCGTCATGCCGGAGGTGCGTTGCAGTCCGTGTGGTCAGAGGAACGTCCTCGACAAACGAATTTCCCAGAAAATGTAAGTAATTCTATCCTCTTTATTCGGTTTTCTGATGTGCTTTGACCTATCGACATGTTATTGATCATGCCGCACGAAACACCGATCGGAAAGCGAACTTGGAAACTGGTTTCCATTGGAGCGTGTAGATTTTCGTGCTAACGTTGACGATTATTTCGTGCGTGTTCGATTCCATTCTGTGTAAATGTGTCTTCATCAGTGAACAGTAGTAATCGAAGCAAATGTACTTTAGACGTGTTCCATCTCGGAAACCATTCGCAATATGGAATATGTCCATATGAAGGTTTTTTCTTCAAATGAGCGTTCCTGTCGTATTCCTGGGACGCCCTGTAAGCTTGGAGCAAGCACTGAACTGTTACCTGGATTAATCAAGGTTGCATGACGATGTGGATCAACAAGAAAGGCGTTAGGACAGTCAAGACACGTTAGAAAATGGTCACCCTGTCCAACTGCAAATTTGATTTACAGTGTTTCACATAATTTATATCTTATTGAATTGCTAGTATGAACGAGTACGACGCTTCCAAGGCTACATGAAACAGAATGTCAGTACTAGAGGAGCTGCTAGGCAGGCCAGCTGTGCCGTGCCAACCGACTGCTTTCAGTCCCTGATGACTGCCGGCAGTGCGATGCGCCACTGGCGGTACATGCAGAACTGGCAGTGATGAGCTTTACGTCTCCGGTTAATTTATTTGTTATCGTGTCAGAAGTACAAAGTATGTAAGTAGCAAAAGGAAATCGATAGATGACGTCAGTTTATACGTCGGTTGACCAGAAATCGGCCACGTCGAGTGCATTCGGTGGTGCCCTCATCACGTGTCCCTTGGTACATGAGGCTCGAGATGAAGATCGCTGTAGTGGATGGCTGCTAGTCTGCACAGCACCGCACTAGCAGAAAACTGACCGAGGCCCCACTCCTCTTACATCTCGTGGCATCAGAGCGTAGTCTGTTGAGAGCGTTCCATGTTGTCCACATTGTTGTTGTCTGGTGGTTAGCGTTGCTGCCTCTGGATCGCGGGGTCCCGGGCTCGATTTCCGGCCGGGTTGGGGATTTTCTCTGCACGGGGATCGAGTGTTTGTGTTGTCCTCATCACTTCATCACCACCATTCGTTACAGTGCCTAGACTGGACTGTGTAGAAATTGGGACGTTGTACACGCGCTGATGACCGCGCTGTTGAGCGTCTCACAAACCAAACATCATCATCATCATCATCATGTTGTCCACTTGTCTGAATATGGCGGGTGGGAGCTCTCCCTTCAGAACCATCCACTTCTCCAAAAGTTGGCGTTTCCCCCGCCACTCTGAGACACTTGCTAGCTGTGCTGTCGCTGTAAGAGCTTGAGTAGTTGCCAAGAGCCTCTTTCTCTGACGAGGCGAGCAAACGCCGTCTGTCCCGCTAGTCGGGACGGGAGCTCTGCCGCAGGAGGTTTTTCCTCGCTAGAACTCTGCCGGGCGAGGGAACGGCACAAGACGGCGGCTCTCTTGTACTGGGTCGGCGAAAGGAACGGCAGCGTGACGGGGGGGGGGGGGGGGGGGGGGGCGAGTGGTGCAAAGTCATCCGAGGAGAAAGACGCCACTGTGTCGCGGGAGACAACAGTCATCTTGTCTTCTTATGTTACGAACAAAATAGTGCAGGTCTCGTTTCTTATTTAATTGTTACCACTCGTTTCGGACGAATTAGGCCATCTTCAGATCTGGAACCAAAAAACATGACAATGTTGTCACCACCGGTGTCCACTGATGCGCGTCTTTCAGCTGAGAGTTTCTTCTGAGTGCTTTGATGCTGCCTGCCACGAATTTCTCTGCTCTGCCAAACTTGTTGGTTGTATTCCAGCTTCTATCTTTCCCTACAGTATTCTACCTCTGCGGCTCCGTGTAGTATCATGGACATCAACTCTACTTCAAGTATGGGATATGGTTCTTGCTGTTACAACCATTGCAGTAAATACTGTTCGGACCTTGCCCTACAGCCGGCTGGGGTGGCCCAGCGGTTCTAGGCGCTACAGTCTGGAACCGAGCGACCGCTACGGTCGCAGGTTCGAATCCTGCCTCGGGCATGGATGTGTGTGATGTCCTTAGGTTAGTTAGGTTTAAGTAGTTCTAAGTTCTAGGCGACTGATGACCTTAGAAGTTAAGTCCCATACTGCTCAGAGCCATTTGAACCGTTCGAACCTCCTTCTTATTGTTTAGCATCTGCTAGTTTCCTCACTGATTCCATCAAGAACTGCCCTATTTCTTACCTTACCAGTTCACGTAAATGTCAGCTGAAATTTACAACGTTTTGAAACGTGGACTCTGGGAAAACCGGAACAGAAGAAAACCGAAGCATTTGAGACGTGGTGCTACAGACGAATGTTAAAAATTAGGTGAACTGATAAGGTAAGCAATGTGGAGGTTCTGCGCAGAATCGGAGAGGAAAGAAATATGTGGAAAAAACTGATAAGAAGAAGGGACAAGATGATAGGACATCTGTTGGAACATGAGGGAATGACTTCCATGGTACTAGAGGGAGCTGTAGAGGAAGACAGAGATTGGGGTACATTCGGCAAATAACTGAGGACATAGGTTGCAGGTGCTACTGTGAGATGAAGAGGTTGGCACAGGATAGGAATTCGTGGCGGGCCAGTCTCAAGACTGTTGACAAAAAAAAAAAAAAAAGGAAAAACAGGCACCAGCTGACGCCAACGCTGCACAGGGTAGCCTAGCGGTGAGAGCTGCACCAGACAAGTCTTTGGAGTGAAGACCACAAGAGTTAAAGGTCTATGAGCGCTGGACCGAATGGGAAGCTCTCCAGTCAGCATCAGTGTAGTCCATTGCAGGATTATGTCCTAACAATAACAAATTAAAGATGGGTGTTTCTTCTTGCAAGTACACAGATTATTGTTATGTTTATCACTCAAACATGTTTCACCGCAGTTGTGTCATCTTAAGAGAGTTTTTCATCATTTTCCTGAAATATACACATACAGGTTATTTTTAGGTTAAGAAATACATCAGATGTTGTCATTTTAATTGTATTTACACTTTACCTTGTATTTTACATTGTGTATGTTCTGTGTCTGCCAACCAAAATCAGCTACCGGTCCAAATTAGCACAGCATGTCATCTGCCAACATGAGGGATGTTAGAAAATCGTCTGCATTGAATTTTTTACTGTCAGCCACAGGACACTCAAAATGGAAAATGGAAAATCTGATGTATCACATTTCTTAACCTATAAAAATATCTTGTATATTCCAGGGGAATAATAAAAAAAACACACCGGATGCCACAACTGTGGTAAGACATATTTGGGTAATAGAACAACACAATAATTAGTGTGCTCGCAAGAAGGCGAACCCATTCTTAACTCATTATCATTTTTCTGCAAGCAAGGAAACCGAGTTCAAAACTTCGTTATCTACATCTACAGTTACATGATTACTCTGCAATTCACATTTAAGTGCTTGGCAGAGGGCTCATCGAACCACAATCATACTATCTCCCTACCATTCCACGCCCGAACAGCGCGCGGGAAAAACGAACACCTAAACCTTTCTGTTCGAGCTCTGATTTCTCTTATTTTTTTTGATGATATTTCCTACCTATGTAGGTTTGGCTCAACAAAATATTTTCGCATTCGGAAGAGAAAGTTGGTGACTGAAATTTCATAAAGAGATCTCGCCGCGACGAAAACGTCTTAGCTTTAATGACCTCCATCCCAACTCGCGTATCATATCTGCCACACTCTCCCCTATTACGTGATAATACAAAACGAGCTGCCCTTTTTTCTACCCTTTCGATGCCCTCCGTCAATCCCACCTGGTAAGGATCCACACCGCGCAGCAATATTCTAATAGAGGACGAACGAGTGTAGTGTAAGCTGTCTCTTTAGTGGACTTGTTGCATCTTCTAAGTGTCCTACCAATGAAACGCAACCTTTGGCTCGCCTTCCCCACAATATTAACTATGTGGTCTTTCCAACTGAAGTTGTTTGTAATTTTAACACCCAGGTACTTAGTTGAATTGACAGCCTTGAGAATTGTACTATTTATCGAGTAATCGAATTCCAACGGATTTCTTTTGGAACTCATGTGGATCACCTCACACTTTTCGTTATTTAGCGTCAACTGCCACCTGCCACACCATACAGCAACCTTTTCTAAATCGCTTTGCAACTGATACTGGTCTTCGGATGACCATACTAGACGGCAAATTACAGCATCATCTGCGAACAACCTAAGAGAACTGCTCAGATTGTCACCCAGGTCATTTATATAGATCAGGAACAGCAGATGTCCCAGGACGCTTCCCTGGTGAACACTCGATATCACTTCAGTTTTACTCGATGATTTGCCGTCTATTACTATGAACTGCGACCTTCCTGACAGGAAATCACGAATCCAGTCGCACAACTGAGACGATACCCCATAGGCCCGCAGCTCGATTAGAAGTCGCTTGTGAGGAACGGTGTCAAAAGCTTTCCGGAAATCTAGAAATACGGAGTCAACCTGAGATCCCCTGTCGATAGCGGCCATTACTTCGTGCGAATAAAGAGCTAGCTGCGTTGCTCAAGAACGATGTTTTCTGAAACCATGCTGATTACGTATCAATAGATCGTTGCCTTCGAGGTGATTCATAATGTTTGAATGCAGATGTGCTCCAAAACCCTACTGCAAACCGACGTCAATGATATAGGTCTGTAGTTCGATGGATTACTCCTACTACCCTTCTTAAACACTGGTGCGGCCTGCGCAATTTTCCAATCTGTAGGTACAATTATGATGGTTACACCGCAATAATCAGGTAGCGAGCACAGAAGTGGGCCCAGCACGGCGCCCTGTGGAGCAAACGCACGCAGCGCACAGAGCCGCGCGCCTTCCCACCACGGTGTGACGTCACCGTCCGCGACCTGCCCCCCCCCCCCTCTCTCTTAGGCTTTCCTGCCGTCCTTGACCGCCAGACTCGGCGTTTGCGTGGGCGGCGCCTCCCACCCGCCGGGTCCTCCAGACAACTGTGGCAGCAGTGCTCCTGTCTGAGTACTACTCCCTCACAGTGCGTGGCGGAGTGTGCTTTATACCAGTATTCGCACCTAGTTGAAGACTGTCGTTATTTCGAGTTCTTGGACGTCAGTTTCTCCGTTGCTTCATTCAAATAACTCGCCCTTTTGTATTACTCTTTACGTGGCGCCGGATAATGGGGACTTCAACTGCGATTGTAATTTTCCACTCAGCTGCAGCCAATTTCAAAGCCTTCTACGGCTTCATGTTCAGGCAGTTAAGACAGATTTATCGAAATGAAACCCACGCAAATATATTTATTATTTACTCATCATTGCCTATTTAGCCTGACGAGATTAGGACCTTAAGGCTCTCTCTTATTTCTGGCCAGAACAACACATACCAAAGGTATTACAAAACATTCATAATAACAGTAATAATGTCACTAATAATGATAGTTAAGTGCATTTAGAATGTTATAGATCAGATTTGCACACCTGGAATGGATGAGGAAAGAGGAGCAGACTGAAATGACAGTAGACAGTTTTGATGTTGCTGAGCAACAGTCATACGATAATTTTTACATAAACACTCCGCCATTTTACTGTATTGTTGTTTATTTAATTACGACCCAGGTTTCCACATTTTATGCCATTTTCAAGTGATTGAGCTTATGATATAAACTACATAACTTGAAAGTGGTGTAAAGGCCGAAACCTAGGTCGTAATTAAATAAACAACTATGCAGTCAAATGGCGGTGTGTTTACTTAAAAATTATTGTATGACTGTTGCTCAGCAACATCAAAAACTATTTAATTCGTTGCTTGAGTGTTATAACTTTTGATTTCCTTGCGGGAGTGGCTATACGACGAGTAATCTGAACTTGCTGGTGGGTGTCGTCCCATGCTGTGAAAGACTGAATCGCACTATATTATGTTTTAAGTAGACAGTACATAATTATTCCATCAATTTACTGTTTTCTGTTATGTGTTTGTGGTCTTCCTCCTGTCCCCTTTTTTCATTTGTTATGGCTGAAACACCTACTGTAGGTTCTATGTGCAGTGCTGCCAAAGAGTCCTGACAGACTAAAACTGTGTGCCGGACCGAGACTCGAACTCGGTACCTTTGCCTTTCGTGGGCAAGTGCTCTACCAACTGAGCTACCCAAGCACGACTCACAACCCATCCTCACAGCTTCAATTCCGCCAGTACCTCGTCTCCAATCTTCACAGAAGCTCTTCTGCGAACCTTGCACCGAGCGAGGTGGCGCAGTGGTTAGACACTGGACTCGCATTCGGGAGGACGACGGTTCAATCCCGCGTCCGGCCATCCTGATTTAGGTTTTCCGTGATTTCCCTGAATCGCTCTAGCCAAATGCCGGGATGGTTCCTTTCAAAGGGCACGGCTGACTTCCTTCCCCGTCCTTCCCTAGTCCGATGAGACCAATGACCTCGCTGTCTGGTCTCCTTCCCCAAAACAACCCAACCCAACCCCGAACCTTGCAGAACCAGCACTCCTGGAAGAAAAGATATTGCGGAGACATGGCTTAGCCACAGCCTAGGGGATGTTTCCAGAATGAGATTTACACTCTGCAGCGGAGTGTGCGCTGATATGAAACTTCCTGACAGATTAAAACTGTGTGCCGGACCGAGACTCGAACTCGGGACCTTACCTTTGCCTTTCGCGGGCAAGTGCTCTACCAACTGAGCTACCCAAGCACGACTCACGCCCCGTCCTCACAGCTTTACTTCTGCCAGTACCTCGTCTCCGCAATATACTTTCTTCCAGGAGTGCTAGTTCTTTAAGGTTCGCAGAAGAGCTTCTGTGAAGGTTGGAATGTTGGAGACGAGGTACTGGCGGAACTGAAGCTGTTAGGACGGGTCGTGAGTCGTGCTTGGGTAGCTCAGTTGATGGAGCACTTTTCCGCGAAAGGCAAAGGTCTCGAGTTCGAGTCTCGGTCCGGCACACAGTTCTAATCTGTCAGGAAGTTTCATACCAGCGCACACTCCGCTGCAGAGTGAAAATCTCATTCTGGAGACTGATCATCTTCAGGTAACATAGCTTGTTGCTGAAGGTAGGGAAGCGATAACAGACAGGGCAGCAATTCCAATTAATTTTTCTCATTTAATGTGACTGAGACTCACTACGCAAACGTTTTAACATTTTCATTATCAGTTACATAAGCCTCACAATATGAATTCGTATACCGAAGTTTTAATTTTTATTTTTAGATCTTAAGGTGGCTGTTCGAGAACGTCGAAATCAGTCATTTATAAAGTTAATTGTGATTGCGTCGGAATTTTTGTTTTAAAGAGTTTTACCTGTTTTAGCTACTACGGCTACCTCCAGACGATATAATAATAGCGCCGTGCTTCGTGAAATCAGCGATGATCTGAAACCGACTTCGCTCAGTTCGCCCACAACACGCAGAACCTGGCAACTGGATACCGGCGCCAAGCTGATGTCGCCTTCCTTAACTTACGATACACGTTCAATAAAGTTACGCGCTGTCGCGTAAAGAACAAAATATAAATATGTGGAATGTGAGACCTGTTTTTGTATTAGAATTGAGAGTTCCTAACAAATGCAAATTAGTATCTCAATGTTGACGGACAGAGATCATCAGGCATAAAAGTAGGTTTGAGTGTACTACAGTGGAGTGTTGCAGGACCAGTACCGTTGACATCATACCAAAATAACCTATTGGACGACTCTATAACCCCACAAGACTGATCGAAGATGTTACTATCATATACAATGTAAATGAAACGTGAAATGCAGGACAACATGCAGATGATCGAATCTTCGTGCAGAGGCTGAGGTCGACTGTCAAGTGTCAACATAAACAAATGTAATGTAGTAGGCAGAAGACCTTTTAATGTTAGATTACGCAATAGCTGGTCAGTCGGTGGACGAAGTCACACATACTAAATACAGGGAGACAATTACTGAACTTATGAAATAAAATCTTCATAACTTCTGAACGGTTTGCGTTAGGGCTTTCAAACTGCACGGTTGGCCGTGGAGCATGATGGGAATTAATATGTGCATTACGACTTGCTTTAGCGACGACGCCTACTTTCATTTGGATGAGTTCGTCAACAATCAAAATTGGCGCGTTTGGGGGACTGAGAGAATCCGCATTTCGCGACCGAGGAGTCTCTTCACCGCCAACGGTGACTGTGTCGTGGGCAGTGTCAGGACGCGGAGTAATGGGTGCGATATTCCTTGATGGCACGGTGACTACCGAACTGTATGTGAAGGTTTTGGAAGATGATTTCATCCCCATTATCCAGAGTGAACCTAATTTCGAGAAGGCGGAGTTCGGCTCCATCGAAGCAGGAGAGTGTTTGACGTCCTGGAGAAGCACTCCGGGGGGCGCATTGTGGCTCTGGGGTACCCGGAGGCCGCTGGCGTGGCTCTCGATTGGCCGCCACATTCTCCGGATCTGAACACGTGGGACTCCTTTTTGTGGGACTATGTTAAGGACAACGTGCACAGCAATAACCGCAAAACCGTTTCTGAGCTGAAAACAGCCAGTCAGGTGGTCATCGACAGCATCGATGTTCCGACACTTCAGCGGGTCATGCAGAATTTCGCTATTTGTCTGCGTCACACCATCGCCAATGATGACAGGTATATCGAACATGTCATAAGCTAAATCGAAATATCTGTAGCGACGTTTCCGTGTTGAATAAAGAAAGTTTGTAACTAATTTACCTTTTTTTTCATATAGTTCAATAATTGTCACCCTGAATCTGGGTGTATGCATACGGAACTGTTTAAAGCAGAACGACCACATATCACTATTCGCAGCTGATGCAGATGCCAGACAGTCATTGGTAGAATGTTCAGGAACTGTTGTCCTCCCACAAAGAAAGCAGCTTTTAAAAACCTCGTTGGACCGATATTTGAATATTGCTCCCGTGCTTGGGACCCTTACCGGGTAGAACAGATGAAGGAAATGTAAAATATCGTTTACAAAGAGCGAAAGAATCGCTGAGATGCATGTTCAACTGCAGTGGCAGACGCCACAAGAAATGCACTGACCAACACGGTGTGCTCTGCTTATAAAACTCCGAAAAAGCACGTTCCTGGGAGAGCGACTAGTACGTTACTTTCCCGTTAACAGACCGAAAAGAACTCAGACGGACGCCTACCAACCCAACAACCGTTAACCTCGTGCACCATTCACGACTGGAACAGGATAGGGGGGGGGGGGGGGTTGATCAGGCATGCGAAGCATTCTCTGCCTCACGCCGTAAGATGGCTTGCCGAGTATGGATGTAGATACTTTGCCCTTCCACCTAGTTGATTTCTGTTAAATGAAGTAGACCAGGATTGGCTGCCAGTCCTGTTTAACTGAAGCTCAGCGGTCACCAGCGCGGCCCGGTTGGTCTGCGGGCGCCATCGGCCAGCAGCTTCGTCCTGTGGGCGCAGGAGGCGCCGCCGCGCGAGGTGTTCAGCCGGCGCCCGCTAGGTGCCTCCACAGGGCCTAGCGCCGGTCTTAACGTGTACATCAGGTATTTTGTAGAGCCTGCAAGGAAGATTCCCCGATCATGCGGATGTGAATGTAGATCACGCCACGTTACTGTCGCCTACAGTAAAAACATTTTCCTCGATATTTCTATTTATTGTATTCTCGTAGAGGTACTGTTAAATGTAGACCGTAATACATGCTACAATTTACAGAACGCCGTTGCCCAGCAATGGATGTCAAATTGCTGCTGTTGATGGTGATAACGCATATGGGCCGGTGGTTCGACGAAACATCGTCATCTATAAGGTTCCACCTCGAAGGAAAATTGTGCACCATCCTACATTACATCGTCCTGTTGGTATATACGTCACGATAATCTTTGAAATTCCGTTATTTTATATTATTTCAATACGGTTTTTCCATTTCAGCTTACTATAATTTATATTGAGAATATTCAGTTCTTTCAATGTTCGATGACTTCTTTTTATCCAGAAAAGTATAGCCTTTCGCAGATCATAAAGGTATCACCTC
Source organism: Schistocerca cancellata (assembly GCF_023864275.1). Taxonomy (NCBI): domain Eukaryota; kingdom Metazoa; phylum Arthropoda; class Insecta; order Orthoptera; family Acrididae; genus Schistocerca; species Schistocerca cancellata. Next base: position 1,286,096,716 of record NC_064626.1, on the reverse strand, counting down.
TAATCTAATTCATTAACTTTCGTTCTCGCTGTTGTATGTTAGCACGATCATTGCTGCCATTACCACATAAAATTATGTGTTTGCTGACTTCTGGGTATACTTCTGACAAACTTAGTTCCCTCTAGTTTTCCGTACAGTCTCCACGGGATAGATAGGTAGGGGGATACTTTCTACACTTACAGACGGCTGTCGAAGTTTTCGAAGCAGGTTCTCGCGACATATGCGGCGTCTTCCTTCGAGCGTCTGCGAGTTGCAGTTTGTCAGCTTTTCTGTTTACGTCTCTCCTCGTCAGCCGTGCAAGCTTCTGAGTGCTGGCACCAACACTACACTCACTGTCTCCTGCTTGTCCTAGCACTGTTCAAGTATGGCACCTGCAGGCGTTTAGCATTACATTTCTTTTGAAAGCGGACTGCATTTTCTGAATATCCCGTCGACGACTCCTACGTCCCAGCTTCTGTCAGCCTTCCTCTTCTTATAACTGCACACTGTTACTCGCGTACACACTGATGTACAAAAGAATTCGCATGAAGTCTTACTGCCAAATAACATGGGTCGGTCCGCAGCTCGTGGTCGTGCGGTACCGTTCTCGCTTCCCGCGCCCGAGTTCCCGGGTTCGATTCCCGACGGGGTCAGGGATTTTCTCTGCCTCGTGATCACTGGGTGTTGTGTGATGTCCTTAGTTTAGTTAGGTTTAAGTAGTTTTAAGTTCTAGGGGACTGATGACCATAGATGTTAAGTCCCATAGTGCTCAGAGCCATTTTTGAACACGGGTCGATGGAATTTGAACCACACGCAACAGTTCTTTCTACATATGGTCCAGGTTTCATCGAGCTGTATTACTTAGCAGTGACATATCATGCGAATGCTACTTTCGTCTTTAAGTTCTGGACAGTAGTGCAGTTTTGAGTAATGACTTATTAATTCTGAAGTGAACAGATACCACAGGTTTACGTTTCACAAAGATCTCGCGTCAGCATTTCCCTGTGTTAAAAGCTAATCGCTAGTCCTTAAACCAGACAAATATCACTGAGGTGGATCTGGATTTTTCCCGGTTAGCTTTACCTCTCACGTAGGCTGCCTGCATCAGATGCGAGAAGCCTGTGATTGCAAGTGATGTTACGCGTAAAAATCATGACAATGCAGTGCTTTAAGTACAACGAAAGCAAAGCGTGTAACTTTGCACGAGACCCACTACCGGGGAGACAGAGGCGGGGACAGCCTCCAGGCGCTGCGCGTGCCCTGGCCCGTCCCTCGCATTGTGGCGGCTGGCGGGTGCATCTTAACGTACCCAAACCACTTAGGAGCGGCCTCGGAAGAAGTCTCACAAAACAGTGGCGCCGTTCAGCTCTTCAGATTACTGTGTCAGCAACAGCACCTGCTGTGCACAAACGCAAACTGCAACAGTGCAGAGCAAGGGCAATGCATCTTACTGCGCAGTTTGATCTTGAAATGCTCCGTTTCCCTTACGATTATGAGTAACAGAAAATCTTCATCAGCTGCATCAAGACCCATCACGTGGTGTGATAACATCGGTGTGGTGTGCAACTGGTGACACAGATATTACTGGACCTATTTTTTCCAAGCAGTCGAAACGTCCACCTCAGGAATAGTGACGCTCCAAGGAAATTAAGTGTCTCCCCGAATGAAATCCTCTTGGAATATTCTTTTAGCCTAAAGCACCTAACGCTCGATTGCTCCCACACTTTTGTAACACACTGTTTGAACATCAAGCGTAAAATCTGGTCAGAAACGACATTCTGAGGAAGCTGAGAGGTACAAATTGGGATGCGAAACCACAAGTTCTCAGAACCACAGCATTGTCTCTTGCTGTTCTGCTGCAGAATATACATCCCCTGTGTGACGTAGGACAACCCATGCCAGGACTGTGGATCCTCCCTCGAACGAAGCTTGCTGCTTCATCACCAGATGTCTAAAAGCCGGCCCTGTTGAAAAGATATACTGTCTTCTTCTGGCATTATACCTCCACGTATACGTCGAGAAGTCGCTGCTGATCACGAACGACTGAGAATCGAAGCTGAAACCCCCCCCCCCCCCATTCCCCCAGTGATTAGTCATCACCAGTCTCAACCTCTGCTGAAACTAGCGAAAAGTCTCCTCCAGACATCAAAGCCTTTGGGAGCGCCTCCACATAAGGCAAGACTCTCATTGTCGAAAGCTAAGCACCAGCACCGGATGGAGCCACGTGTACAGCTTCCTACTAGTTTCAGCGAATACTGGGGTGTTCGGAGGTCCATTAACCGAATAAGAACTCGTGTCGGCAGGAGTGATGGCCTTCACGCCAGAAGACAGCAAGTGCGAGTGTGGCCAAGAACAAATACCCCTCAGCCACGTGTCTTAGTGCCCCCTCTCTATATTTTGATGCTCAGAACAAGATTTACTGTTTGCCTACGACAACGCCCTAGGTGTGGCTCAGTTGTGTAGTAATGCTACCTGAGTGTGGATTTGGTCAATTCCTTTGTCTTGTCTTTTTTTCCCAACCTATATAATATAAATATGACTTATGTAATCATATGTGGTGTCACCGCCAGACACCACACTTGCTAGGTGGTAGCCTATAAATCGACCGCGGTCCGTTAGTATACGTCGGACCCGCGTGTCGCCACTGTCAGTGATTGCAGACCGAGCGCCGCCACACGGTAGGTCTGGAGAGACGTCCTAGCACTCGCCCCAGTTGTACAGCCGACTTTGCTAGCGATGGTTCACTGTCTACATACGCTCTCATTTGCCGAGACGATAGTTAGCAGACCCTTCAGCTACGTCATTTGCTACGAGCTAGCAAGGCGCCATTACCAGTTACTATTGATGCTGTAAAACATGTACCGTCAAGAGCGATGTTCACCATTATGGATTAAAGTTAAGTATTCCACAGCTACGTCCTTTTTTGCTAGTCTAATTTCCTTGACCTGTTCCAGACCTCACGCCAGCCTGCGTGAGCTAAAACGCGTGCCTTTCGGCTTCCTCTCATACAGGGTTGGCTCTCTTGCCAATCCACAACTTCATGTGTATATTTTACTGTACATACTTAGCATGCTTCGGCCATGAGTAAATGAAATAAGTAAGTGAGCTGTATAGTGCAGCGTTATTTTTCAGACAAGCAACACCTGCCCCTCCACTGTAATGTAGTAGCAGACATTCCCAATGCGTCTGTGACTTTGTTTTGAAGTGCTTTCCGTTGAGTTGATGCTGGGCATCGCGTTACATACCTGATGAATAGCATCTCTTTGGTCTGACTACATCTAGACACTGCAGCAATAAAAGTGAAAAATCTTTTAACGTCCCATTTTACATAATCGTCTATTGCGAAAATGTGTTTGGCCGTGTTCGTGTGTGCCTAACGGAAAGTAAAACTGGACAAGGGTGTCATCTCCGAAGAAAAATGTAACACCGGTTAGTGAGGGATAGGTTTACATCTCTGAGGACAACTTATCCCGCCTACTCCACTTTCAGTAAACAATGAACTTTACCTAATACTTTTGGAATAAATGAAAAAACGGTCGAAAGCACTGTTCGTTCATTAAGTAATTAAAATTGCAAACAGGAATGAGTAAGGAATAATTTGAATAAGCGGTGACAGAGGGCTACACCCACTTTTGCAGTAAAAAAGCACGTCACGAAATAATAGTGAGAATAAATTCCGTTTTTGCTACCCTCGTTTTTTAACACAATGAAATGAATTCTGAATAAATAAATCTGAATAACTGGAGGCTTCCTACTGTTATCCTAAATAGTAACGTAACCCCATAGTAGCGCTTACTCATTTTTACTAACTTGTGAACTGGATATGAAAAACGAAAGAAGTCAATTGACTTAAGAATTATTTAAATAAAAGAACTTCCACTGAATATCAGCACAACTGCAACGCCGTAATATGAACCAGGCCAAACAACAAAACAGTCACAGGTTTACTTAAAACTAGCAAGTATGAATATTCGTTTTCCTTTAAATATAATGTTTAGTTAGAAGCGGCAACGGCCTTGCCGCTGTGGATACACCGGCTCCCGTCAGATCACCAAAGTTAAGCGCTGTCGGGCGTGGCAGGCACTCGGATGGGTGACCATCCGGGCCACCACGCGCTGTTGCCATTTTTCAGGGTGCACTCAGCCTCGTGACGCCAATTGAGGAGCTACTCGACTTAGCAGTAGCGGCTCCGGTCAAAGAAAACTATTATAACGACCGGGAGAGCGGTGTGCTGACCACACGCCCCTCCTATCCACATATTCAGCTGAGGATGACACGGCGGTCGGATGATGACAATGGGCCTCTTGTGGCCTGAAGACGGAGTGCTTTTCTTTTTAGTTAGAAGTGCCAGGAATTAACTTCAAGACTAGCTTTGGCTGTAAACAATATTTATCTCAACAGTGAAGTTACTGAGACGCATTAAAAATATTTTAGTTCTGTTTTCAAAATTATTAAAAGATATAGAAACGAACTGGCACTGAAATTAATTTTGATATGTTTCTTTATTTTCAAATAAACGACACTGGGATTGTTTCAGTTACAGGAATGGACATGGGACCTATTGGTAACAATGACTTAGGATAATTACTAGGTTAGAGTTTCTAAATTTTTGCTGTAATTATTATTAAAACTAAAGTTCACCAATATCACTGGGTAACGCCGTTACATTTCTAAGAAACGTCAACTAAGTGGAACAGTCCTACAGCCGTTCGTTGTTGAAGAGATGACGCCGTAGCTATCGTCGACAGTGCTGCGGTATCCCCAGAGAAAATTTGCGAGCAGAGATTTACTTAGCACTGACCACTGGCGCGTGAGGATCTTGATGTGAGTGGAGCTGCCTTTCCACCTGCCCACGCTCGTCCGTTGCTATCGTGCCGCTAGTTAAAACTTCTCCTCACACTGAGCTAGCTCGCAGCTCGCATCACATCAGAGTCTGCAGCGAAGTTGTTGAGCAGCGCGCGTTCTGACGTCACATCACTCGTTTCCAGAGCCGCCGATACACAGCGCGTTTTAACTCTTTGATACATATCCCTAAAATTTCCCTAACCAACACCGACCCAGTATAAATTACAGTTATTTACATTATTATTTATAAAGAGCAATGAAAATATAAATACGTTTTAAGTTATAAGAAAATCGAGATACAATATTTATAGTACATTATATGCAGGGTGATTTTTTCCACCGTGTACGAACTTTAGGGACTGATCGATGAGAGGATGCAGAACAAAAAACGTCTACTGGACTTGTGTCCGGAAATGCATGGCTTTCTTGCTGGAAACCATTTATTCAGTCAGACTTTGTTACAGAGACTGGGGGATAATATGCGCTGTACCTGCTGCCACAGTTACAGTACTCATAGTTTCCTCCTATAGGGTGGTAGACTTCCTCATACGTCACGCCCTATCGCCGTCCCCTTTCATAGTAATTGGTCGATTCACATCTCTTGCAGACTCGTCTTACAGCGGATGTGATACAGCGTTGTACACAATGATTCCGTATTCGACTCGAGAGCTTGCCGACATGGTGCTTACCTTTATTTTGTGAGTCATCAGCCTTCTGACTAGCTTGATGCGGCCCGCCACGAATTCATCTCCTGCGACAACCTCGCATTTACGGAGAGGCAAATGGCTACGGTCGGCGGGCAGCAAGGTTGTGTCGGAGACCTATTCCCACCGAGAACAACCACACCATTCAATGTTTGCAACAGTGTTTCACAGTTTAATCATAGCTAACATTTGGTTCAAGAATCATGAAAGAAGTTTGTATACATGGAAGAGGCCTGGAGATACTGGAAGGTTTCAGATAGATTATATAATGGTAAGACAGAGATTTCGGAACCAGGTTTTAAATTGTAAGACATTTCCAGGGGCAGATGTGGACTCTGACCACAATCTATTGGTTATGAACTGTAGATTAAAACTGAAGAAACTGCAAAAAGGTGGGAATTTAAGGAGATGGGACCTGGATATACTGACAGATCCAGAGGTAGTAGAGAGTTTCAGGCAGAGCATTAGGGAACGATTGACAATGATGGGGGAAAGAAATACAGTATAAGAAGAGTGGGTAGCTTTGAGGGATGAAATGGTGAAGGCAGCAGAGGATCAAATAGGTAAAAAGACGAGGGCTAGTAGAAATCCTTGGGTAACAGAAGAAATACTGAATTTAATTGATGAATGGAGAAAATATAAAAATGCAGTAAATGAAACAGACAAAAAGGAATACAAACGTCTCAAAAATGAGATCGACAGGAAGTGCAAAATGGCTAAGCAGGGATGGCTAGAGGACAAATGTAAGGATGTAGAGGCTTATCTCTCTAGGGGTAAGATAGATTCCGCCTACAGGAAAATTAAAGAGACCTCTGCAGAAAAGAGAGCCACTTGTATGAATATCAAGAGCTCAGATGGAAACCCAGTTCTAAGCAAAGAAGGGAAAGCAGGAAAGTGGAAGGAGTATAGAGAGGGTCTTGTAAGCCACTTCCTTCGTGGATGAGTTACACATCCTTAACATTCTTCCGATGAATCTGAGTCTGGAGTCGGCTTTTCCCATTATCGGTTTTATATGGTCGTTCCACTTAGGTCGCTCTGGATAGTTATGCATAGATATTTTAGGGCAGACGCTGTCTCCAGCTGTTTGCCATCAAAACTGTAACTGTACAGTAGTGGATTTCTTTTCCTATGTATGCGCAATGTGTTACATTTATTTAAATTGAGAGTCAGCTGCCAGAGCCTCCACAATTCATCAGTTCTCTGCACGTCGTTCTACAGATTCTTACTATGTTCTGGCTTTGCTCACGTGGTGTAGACAGCCCCGCGTTCTGAGGCGAGGCGCCCTGCCACGGTTGGCGCGGCTCCCCACGTCGGAGGTTCGAGTCCTCCCTCGGGCATGGGTCTGTGTGTGTTGTCCACAGCGTAAGTAGTGTGTAAGCTTAGGGACCGATAACCTCAGGAGTTTGGTCACGTAAGATCTTACCGAAAATTTCCAATTTGATGTAGACAAGTGCATCATCTGCGGTTAGCCTTAAGGGGCATTCGATGCTTTCTACTAGATCGTTTATATATATTGTGAACAGCAACGGTCCTATTACACTTCCCTGTGAATCTTCGGATATTACCTTTACATCTGTCGATTTACTTCCGTTAGCTCTATCTGCAAGAAAGTCTTGAATCCAATCGCAGGTCTACTCCGATACTCCGTCAACTAGTATCTTTTTCATCAAACGGCAATGGGGGACTGTGTCAAATGTCTTACTGAAATCAAGGGACACGGCATCAACCTGGGCGACGTTGTCCACTGTGCTGTGGACCTCATGGAGGAACAGAGCGAGTTGAGTTTCGCAGGATCTCTGTTTGCGGAATCCATGTTGATTTTTATAGAGTAGATGCTCATTTTCCAAAAACCTCATAATTCTTGTACATAAAACATGTTCCATAATTCTGCAACAGATTTATGTCAATGATATAGGTCTATAATTGTGTGGTGGACCGAGCGAGGTGGCGCAGTGGTTAGCACACTGGACTCGCATTCGGGAGGGCGACGGTTCAATCCCGCGTCCGGCCATCCTGACTTAGGTTTTCCGTGATTTCCCTAAATCGCTCCAGGCAAATGCCGGGATGGTTCCTTTGAAAGGGCACGGCCGACTTCCTTCCCCGTCCTTCCCTAATCCGATGAGACCGATGACCTCGCTGTCTGGTCTCCTTCCCCAAAACAACCAACCTATAATTGTGTGGGTCTGTCTTACTTTGACTTACTTGACTTAATCCCTTTGGCCCCTATGTAGACATAGGGTATCTAGGAGAACTCGCCATCCGTCTCTGTCTTTGGCCATTTGCCTCAATTCTGCCCAGGTCTTGCCACGTCTTTTTGCTTCCCCTTCCACTGTCCTCTTCCATGTGCCCTTTGGTCTTCCTTGTTCCATGGGGATTCCATTCCAATGCCTTTTTCTCGATGGCTCCATCTGGTTTTCTCAAGGTGTGCCACAACCAATCCCACTTTCTCTCTCGTATCTGGTCTTCTATAGGTATCTGGTTTGTTATTCGCCAGAGCTCCTCATTACATATTTTTCTGGCCACCAGATATTCATGATGCGTCAAAGACATCTATTTATGAAGCTCTATAACTGGGATGTTATCTTTTTATCCATTTTCCAGCTTTCAATGCCGTACAGGAGGACAGTCTTCACATTTGTATTAAAAATACGGATTTTTGTTTTGTACGTGATATTTCTATTTTTCCATATTGGATACAATTGTATGAAGGCAGCATTTGCCTTTTTAATGCGGTTTCTCACGTCATCTCCGGCTCCACCACCTTCCCTCACTATACTGCCCAGATACAGGAACGAGTTGACGGTCTCCACCAGCTGCTCACCTATTAACAGCGGCACCTCCGTGTTCCCTGAATTTACTCTCATTTCCTTTGTTTTGCCTGTATTTATCTTGAGGCCAGCAGTCTCTGCTTCTTCTTTCAGCAAGTTTAATTTAGCTTGAATATCAGTCAGCCTCTGAGCTAATAAAACTATGTCGTCTGGAAAACCCACATCCTCCAGACGTTCATGGGTACCCCACTGGATTCCTCGTCTCCTGCCTGCTGTGACTCTTCTCATAACTGAGTCTAAAACGAGTAGAAAAAGTGTTGGTGATAAAATGCAACCCTGCCGAACTCCAGTTGTTACTTTTATGGGCTCTGTCATATTTCCGTTGTGGAGTACACAACATTTGTAGCCATCATACAGATCTTTTATGATGTTTAAGATCTTCTGTGGTATTCCATACTTCCGCAACACCTGCCAAAGCACTTTATGTTTCACGGAATCGAAGGCCTTTTGAAAATCAATGAATGCCAGGTACATAGTTGCTTGGAATTCTTTGCTTTGCTCTAAGATGATCCTAAGAGTGTTAATAAGATCAACACAGCTGCGTTGTGCCCTAAAACCGGCCTGTTCTTTACGCAGTCGCTTTTCAAGGGATTCTTTAATTCTGTTTAAAATAATTCTGGTGAGGACCTTACTGGGCACTGACAACAATGTAATACCACGCCAGTTGTTACAGTCAGACAAATTTCCCTTTTTGGGAGCTTTACCACCAAACCATTTTTCCACTCCTTCGGAGATTTCTCTTCAAGCCAAATATGCTTCAGCAAAGGATGGAGCATTTTAACAGTACTTTCAGTATCGGCTTTTAAGAGCTCCGGTGCTATGTTGTCTAGGCCTGGAGCCTTTGTATTTTTTAGTATTTTCAAGGCCGTCCTAATTTCGTCCATTGTGGGGCACTGCAAATTTATATCTTGATCTTCTTCGACTTCCTCTGGAACATCTCTTACCTGTTCCTCTTGGTTGTCTTCACAATTTAACAGTTCCTTGAAGTGTTCCTCCCATCTCTGTAGCTGTGCCTGTTGAGTTGTAAGCATCACCCCATCCTTGTTCTTAACTGGTCCTTCATGTATGAAGTTCTTCATTGACAACTGTTTGCTAATATTGTAGAGCTCTTTCATATTTACTTGTCTTGCTGCCTCTTCTGCTATTTTTGATTGCTCATCTATCCATTTCCTTTTATCTCGACGTAGCCATATTTTCAGTTTTTTGTTCGCTTCCGTGTATTCTTTATGCGCTTCGCTCGTCTGCGCTCTTGACTTACAAAAATTTAACTTAAGTTTTAGTTCTTTCCTGTGGCTGATTTCATTCCGTGTAGCATCGGAGATCCATTCCTTCCTTTGGAGTGCCTTAAATCCTAAGATTGTTTCTCCCACATGTAAATAACTGTCTTTGATTTTTTGCCAACATGCTTCAATTCCCTCTTCCATAAAGTTTTCTTCAGAGAGGACCTGGAATTTGTTTTGTAGTTAAAGGGCAAATGTTTCTTAGATCTGTTGGTCTTTTAACCTTGCCACATCTATTTTCTTGCACCTGTGATTGAGCTTGGTTCTATTTGCTACTATCTTCAGTCTTAATTCCGCCAAAACTAGGTGGTGGTCACTTCCAACGTCTGATCCTCTTCTGTTTCTGACATCTAACAGAGGGTGTAGGAACTTGCGGATTATGACTATGTGGTCTATTTGATTTTCGGTAACGTGGTCTGTGGAAACCTACGTAATCTTATGGCAGTTACGATGTGGAAACAACGTGCCTCCAATGACTAGGTCATGTTCAGCGCACGTATCTATCAACAGTTCACCATTTACATTCCTGGTCCCCGCGTCATGCACGTCCATGATATATTCAAGCCCCTCATTTTCTGAACCAACTTTTGCGTTCAAGTCACCCATTAAAATTTTTATGTCCCTAGGATTTGTTTGTCTAAGGAGTCCGTTAAGCTCTGTATAAAATGCATCTTTTAATTCTCCTTTAGCTATTTCAGTAGGTGCATAGCATTGAATTACAGTGACATATCGCACATTTGTTTTAAAGCGTGCGGTTATTATCCGTTCTCCAGTAAGCTCTTCTTACTGCTTTTAGATAGTAAGAGCCCTACACCATCCCTGTGCATCGCGCCCTCACCGGTCTGACCCGCATACAGCAACACTCCACCATTTTGTGTTTGGAATTCCCCTGATTCTGGCCACCTTATTTGACTTAGTCCCAATATATCTAGTCGATAGTTCTCCATCTCTTTTTCGGCCTGTCTTAGCCTCCCTGCCTCTCTCAACGTCCTTACATTCCAAAAACCAATACGGGTTTTCCTTTTCAGGCTAAAGGTCATATCCTTAAGATCCATCCGGTTATTTCTCCCTTTAGTTTCTGTGATATGTGTTTTTTGGTGGTGCGGGTTATCAACCCACAGCCCCCGAGTGTCCTGGTGGGGCTGCCACCTCGTGGCCTGGACACCTGCCAAGGTTTTATTTCAGGGCCTTACCCCTCAGATAGCTTGTCTTCACCACGACTACAGAACGCTATCCATCCCTTCGCAGTAAGGCCTATGTACATCAACGTTGTCCTGGTTTCCAAGGATCTTCCGCTGTCCACATTAGGGGACTGTGTCAGCTGCCACACAATCACAGGGAGGAAAAGGAAAGGAAGCGAATGTATAGGATGGGACAGAACAGAATAGGATAGGACAGGACAGGATAGGACAGGACACTAGACGGGACGTTGTGAGACACACACTGTCTGGATGCTCCACGGAGACCTGTCCGGCTTGGGAGGCCCTGCTGGTAGTTACACCACCGCCGGCATAGCCCTCCACTTCATTGGATCACACAAACCCCGTCGCCCACGCGAACAGTGTTTCGTTAAGGGGGTGTCTCCTGAGGGGGCTGTCTTACGGGCTTGCTTATAAACGGGAAGTAGTTTTGTAACTGGTTTCTTCATCAGACAACCACGATTCCGTGATTTGTGTCATCTATCTTATTCACAGATGGGGCCACCTTTATGCAGAGTGGTATCTTCAACTCTCATAACAGTCATCTGTGGGGTAGTATGAAGAACCCCCATGGTATGGTGACAGCAAATCATCAGCATCGGTGCAGCCGGAGTGTGTGGTCCTGGATGATATTTGGGACCGGTCTTCCTTCCACGTCGCCTAACAGGGCGGAATTATCGGCTTTTCTTGCGTATGACTTTGCCTCCCCTGCTGGAAAAACTGCCATTGATGACTGATGATTCGAACTGTTACGTGGCTGCTACACGCTGGCGCTCCAGCCCACTTCGCCGTTAACGTCCGGACGCATCTCGGTCGTGTCTTCCCCGGTCAGTGGACCAGACGAGGGGTCCAGCTGCCAGCTGCATGGCCCGCTCGTTCACCGGATCCCAACCCGTGCCATTTCTGGTTATCGGGCCGTCTCAAAAGTATCGTGTATGCAGAGCGCTTTCCAGATATGGAAATACTGAAGATATCCTTAAACTGTTTGTCGTTTCGACCGTGCGCCCTGTCGACACCACGTACCTGATACTCCTGCGGCGGTTGTATTGTTCTGCTCCACACTGCTGCTTGCTTGCCTGAAACTGTGTATCTAAATATACAAGCGGGTTTACTGGAGCCACTCAACGTTAAGCACAACACTGTCCTACGCCTGGTATGAACATCTACATCCTGAGACGATAAGAAATCACAGGTTGCACAATTTACATTCTAAGTCATAACTACTTATCCCAGTTAACATTCTTGATGATTATCTGTCCAAAATATCACTTGGACGAGCGTACACGTATCCGACGCGACGCGGGTGATTATTAATGATGCGAAAGCCGAATAATCGAACGAAACTTCTTACGCTCGTCACGCATACACAGATATTTGCTACCAGTCGTCCTTGACACTAGTAATAATGTAAAACTGTTTATAAAGTTAATTTTTCAGTTCCCAGTTCTCACAATTGTACGAGCGTGCGCGTAACCGTCGCGGCGCAGCTGATTGTTGATGATGCGGAAACGCGATGACCGAAGGCACGTCCTCACGATCCCTACAAGAAACTGGCACTTGAGTGCACTGTTTTGTGGTACCTAATTTTTACTGATTCACATTAGTTCATTCTGGGAGACCGAACACGGCGCGGATGATTGATGCTGTACCGTACGACACGGAACTAGCGAACTCTCAAACACTGTACCGGCGGCACTACTCATATTTCATTGCTACTTTACGTACTTTTCTCTGAATCCATTTTCCATATCTCAGTAACTCACTGTAATAATACTTGTAGCAACACTTCAACTTCCGTAATAACAATGGCTCTCCCATGCAGAGCTAACCACAACACAACATAACAGCTCCGTGTGCCAAGCTCGGCTCCGCAGACGCGGCAGCTCGCAAAGATACTCCACAATTAAGCCAGCGATATGACAGTACGCTTACAATGCGTTGAGGCGTATGGAAATCATTTTCAGCACATGCTGTAACTGTCGCTGCACGGTACAGCGCGTATTAGACAGCTGTCTCTGTAACAATGGTATGATTGAATAAATGGTCTCTAGCACGGAAACCATGCGTTTCCGGACGTAAGTTCATTAGACTTTTTTTGTTCCGTATTCTCTCATCGATGAAACTCTAAGAGTTTGTACACGGTAGAAAAAAAAAGCATGTATAGCGAAAGATTATAAATACGTACATCTATATTAAAGTGCTACAGTCTGACGCTGCAGCAGAGAATTCGCGGCCTGGGCACTCTCACGAGGGACAAGCGGTGTACGGATTGCGTCACGTGACCTGTGGACAGCTGCGGCGCCTGCGCCACTGTGGGCGCCTGCGGGGGGGGGAGGGGGGGGATTCCTTCCTACTGTGCGTCGTGGGCGGCCAGGCACGACCGCGACCAGGTCGGGAGACGCCCACACCGGCCGGCGGCGGCTGATTTTCAGTGGCCGCCCCCGCACCCTGGCCACGCTCCTGGGCGAGGACAGCGCGAGTCGTTAATCACCGACGACGTAGTCGGTCCACCGCGGGGCCCAGCCAGCGCGCACTGCTCAAACCCGCGACGCACGCCTCCAGCTGGAGCCTTCCCACTGCGAGGAAGATCGCGCTTTAACGCTCCGTCGACGACGAGGTCATTAGAGACGGAGCACAAGCAGGGATTGGGAAAGGAAGAGGAAAGAAATTAGCTCTCCCCGTCTATCGCCTTAAACGTTTCAGGAAAATCACAGGGGACTTAAATTTGAATTCAGCAGGAACATTAAAAAAAAAGTCTGGCTGCGAGTAGGGTTCGCGCAGTGAGAGTTCCGTACAAACTTAATTATTTAAGGATTTCGACGATTATTGCCTGTTTTCGACATTGATTCTGGCAAGACATCGGTCCCAGGGATTCCAAGACTTTCCAGAATGTTTTAATTTCGTCTGAAGCCGGATAGCAAACGACAAAAGACGTATTTTTCGTATAATATACTTAAAAATTAACAATCATCTGATTCTTTTTCATTTATTTCTATCGTCAAAGCTTTCTTCTTGTCAAATTTAACGATTCCACGTCAAGGGAAGTAACCTACAGGTTCTAATGATTCACTTTGCGGGTGTCAAAGTATGTGACGTAAATGGGCTACACAGTCCTGAGGAAACGGGCGCTAAACAGACTGACGGACTGACAGACAGTCTCATAACAAGTGATAAAAAAATGTTTTTTCCTGTGATTAAGTTACAAATTAACAATTTTGAGATTTTTTTTCTTTGGTTGTGTGAAACCTTGGTTCTTACCATATTTTAACAGTCTAGGACAATGGGACGTATACTGTAGGTTCTGATGAACGAGCTTTCAGAATTCAAAATTTTATAACACAAGTGGCCGTATCTTTTACGTCGCTCAGGAACCGCAGATCTTCGTATGTGACATAAATTTCAGCGTGATACATTTAGCTGTTCCTGAGAAAAAGCGAACGCAGAGAGAGATAAGCAGACCGCCGGACAGCAACATAACCCTACAGCCTTCCTTTTTTACCGACTGAGTTACGGAAGCCTAAAAATAACGTAATATTAACGATTTCTCCCGGAAAGGATGGTCAACATCCAAGGATATGACAGGAATAATACTTCAAAGCAAATTACGTCTAGAAAACACTGCCTCTAAAATGCATACCTACCTTAAAAATATCTCTCTTCTGCTGAACGAGTGTTCACAGCTCTTTAAGGTGCGCATTTTAGACCTCCCGTTTGCTAAACCTGTTTTTTTTTCCCTTTTTAGTTCCTATTACCTCGTTACAAACTGTGGAAAGCGAAGAGTTTGCAGTAGAAGAGATTTCTTTCACAGTTTCGAAGATGAAGTGCTCATAGATCTTGACATATGCGTTTTAGAGCCCATGTTTGCTAGAGTTTTTTGATTGGAATGAAGCCGGCTGGTGCTGCCGTGCTGTTCTAGGCGCATCAGTCAGGTTCGAATCCTACCTCGGGCATGGATGTGTGTAATGTCCTTAGGTTAGTTTGGTTTAGGTAGTTCTGAATTCTAGGGGACTGATGACCTCTGAAGTTAAGTCCCATAGTGGTCAGAGCCATTTGAGCGATTTGATTGGAATGATGTTCCTGTCCTATACTCCACGGGTGTGCTTCGTCTTTAAAGATATCGAATTTTTTATGAAAATATTAATAATCAATACACGAAATATCACGGTGTAGCTGTACCAAAAAATTGGCCAACACAGAACAAATTTTATTCTACACTTAATAACTGTCTGTATAAATTAAACAAGCTGACTTGCACATATTGATGCCCGTACTTTGTCGCGATTGCAGTTTAGAGTACTTCTCAATTTTAAGTAGACGGCACATATGCTAATATTCACTCAGTCATAAAACGTTTGTTAACCACTTCTGTGCCAAACTTTTCGTCTCAGACTAGTGCTTGCACCCTACGTCCTCAATATTATTTGTAGGATTTACTCCACTCTCCGACTTTCCCTTCAGTTTTTGTCTTCTATTTCTCCCTCTCGCACCAACGAAGTTAATCGCTGATGTCTTAACGTATGTCCTAGCATACCGGCCCTTCTTCTCAGAGTTTTCCTTCTGTGATTTTCTCCGCCGATTCTGAAGAGAACCCTCTCATTCCCTTACCTTATCAGTTCACCAAATTTTGTACATACTTCTCTTCCGCCGCATGTCAAACGCTTCGACTTTCTCGGTTTTCCTAGAGTCCATGTTCCACTACCAAACAATGCTGTGCGCCAAAACGTACATTCTCAGAAGTTTTTCCCCAAATTAAGGCCTATGTTTGATACTAGTAGACTAGAGCTGTGTTATCGATCGATCAGCGAACCCAGCAGAACAGTAAAGAGACGTTACTGACTCTAGGCTGATTGTCTTAGTAGCCCGGTACCGTTGTGACTTCGCACAGTTTGTGAGATAAAGATGATGATGATGATGATGATGATGATGTTTGGATTGTGGGGGGCTCAACTGCGCGGTTATCAGCGCCCGTACAAATTCCCAACTTTCTCTCAGTCCAATCTTGCCACTTGCATAAATGATGATGAACTGATGAGGACATCACAAACACCCAGTCATCTCGAGGCAGGTGAAAATCCCTGTGAGATAAAGAGATGTTGCATTTGTATCCCTGATGTAAAGTTAGCGAACAGCATTGTCGTCAGTATTGTTTTGTTTCAGTATTGCATTGTCTCAGTTGTGGGGTCATAGCTTTTGTGAGCGGACCACGTTCCACCGTTACCGAGCGACTAGTGGCGACTGTGTGGGTGCACGGACGTCCATAGAGAGAGCAGACAATGACAGAGAGATAATGAGGGCGTTTAGAGATCGGCGTGGCAAGTCGCTAGTCGTGAGGAAAGGCTGCTCCACTAGGGAAAACGTACTTTTGTTTCAGTGTCAAAGACAGGCCGCGGCGGTGGGAGTGTGTGCCGCCGGCGCCCACTCAACTGAGCAGTCTCCGATCAAGTCCGTCCACAAAAGAGCAGCTGAAGTTCACAACTCAACACTGCATGCTCACGTTAAAGAAATAGCTGAAAATAACTTAGTTACACCCATGTCTGTGAATAAGTTATCAGCTACAGATATGGACAGCAACGAGTTGCAGCCTGCGGAGATTTGTTGGCACAGTTTCGTAATCCCGTGTCTCGCTCAGGAGTGTTATCTTCTGTCACATGTGCGATATACCGCAATTTTCAGGGGAGAAATGTTGTTTTCTGGTTAGAGAAAAACCCTATTCGTGGAAAAGAACCCACCTCATATTACGATATGGCCTAAAGTGTTAAAGCAGGAGGTATCTGGTTAGGGAGTAGAAAGGTACTGGGACTACAAAATAAAGTATATTTGAACAGCAGTATAATATCAGAGACAAAATCTTTACGAAGATAATATACACAAGTTGGTAATACGTAGAAGCACTGATCACTAATGAATAAGGCAGTTAAGATCAAGGATCACCACATAAATAAACACAATCCTTGAAATGCAAGATGATAATTTAAGAAGATAACAAAGATCGCAAGATCGCCCCACGTTGGCGGGACAAAATAAAATTTTATGAATGCGTGGTAACTGTTCTTTCGGACAAGTCATGTAACTGATCCTCCTCGATGGGCAATGACTCGACAACCTTCAGTGCGGATGAACATTTGCGTTCAATCTCCAGCGGGAATCTAAAATTAGGGAGCATGGAGGAAACTTCCTGGCAGATTAAAACTGTGTGCCGGACCAAGACTCGAACTCGGGACCTTTGCCCTTCGCGGGCAAGTGCGCTACCATCTGAGCTACCCAAGCACGACTCACACCCCGTCATCTCAGCTTTACTTCCGCCAGTATCTCGTTTCCTACCTCCCAAATGGCAGAAGTGAAGCTGTGAGGAGGGGGCGCGAGTCGTGCTTGGGTAGCTCAGATGGTAGAGCATTCGCCCGGGAAAGGCAAAGGTCCCGAGTTCGAGTCTCGGTCCGGCACACTGTTTTAATCTGCCAGGAAGTTTCATATCAGCGCACACTCCGCTGCAGAGTGGAAATCTGATTCTGTGAGCACGGAGGACACGGACGGAGGCTGCTGACAGGTGGCGTCAGGCGGGGGTGTGGGCTGGCTGGGCAACACGCCGGTGCAGTCCGAGCACCTGCGATGAACACTGTGTCCGGGTGGCGCAGCGACTGATGCAGCTGTGTACTGAGCAGGAGGTCCCGAGTGCGAGTCCCGGCCCGGCAAACATTTTTCATTCGTCGCTGCTGATTCCGCATAAGTCCCAGTGCGGCTGGTATCATTAGTTCCTTTCCTTTTATTTCTCCCCTCTCCCCCTTCAATTTACTCAAAACAAAATTATCAAAAAAAAAAAAAATTAAATTACTAAGCAGTTGCAGTAAATTTATTAATTGTCGTACGGCGTTGCACATTATCAGACAATTACCGGTCAAGAACATCAATTGAACAAGGAAGTAATTACATTTAGCAACTTCACAGACGACTTAAGGCCCAAAGATAAATGCCTGTTACGGCGAAGCTAATAAAATTTAAAGTACTAATCACTTAGAGCGAGTCTATAAAAAGAAAATTTCATGTCCAGAACACCAATTAATGATATCAATAACTTCGCTTAATAACTACACAAACGGCTTAAGACCCAATCGCTAGCTGAGAGGTTCTAGGCGCTTCAGTCCGGAACCACGCAGCTGCTACGGCCGCAGGTTCGAATCCTGCCTCGGGCATGGATGTGTGTGATGTCCTTAGGTTTAAGTAGTTCTAAGTCTAGGGGACTGATGACCTCCGATGTTAAGTCCGATAGTGCCTAGAGCCATTTTAAGACCCAATGGTAAATGCCTACCACAATGGAGCAAAAATAATTTAAAGTGCTTAAATTTTACATAAAAATTACCATTGAGGAATTCTGTCATGAAGAGCAGCCCACGGCAACACTGAACAATCTTAAGTGAACAGAATTTCACTGAGTGAACTCTATTAGCATTTACACTGATGAGCAAAAACATTATGACCACCTTCTTAATAACTTGTTTGTCCGTCTTTGGAAGGAAATACATCACTGATCCTGCGTATCAGGGATCCGACAGGATTGTGCAGCTACGCGGCATTAGATGTACAGGTCAGGTAATTAGCGTAAATGGTTCAAATGGCTCTGAGCGCTATGGGACTTAACATCTGAGGTCATCAGTCCCCTAGAACTTAGAACTACTTAAACCTAACTAACCTAAGGATATCACACTCATCCATGCCCGAGGCAGGATTCGAACCTGCTACCGTAGTGGTCACGCAGTTGCAGACTGAAGCGCCTAGGACCGCAAGGCCACACCGGCCGGCAATTAGCGTAAATAATGGGTCGCTCATTTGCGTAGGCGGCGATGGCGGCCGATAGCGAGTCAGATTGGTTCCATAGGATTTACATCAGGCGAGATATCAACGCGAGTTCACTATAATGCCCCTCAGACTACTATAGCACAGTTCTGGCTCCGTTATACGGACAGTTATACTAATGAAAGGTTACATCGCCGTCGGGGAAGACATCAAGTCAGGACGTTCCCAACTGTCAGCGTGTCTTCGATTACTGCCACAGGTCCCATGCGAGCGCAGGAGGATGTGTCCCACAGGATAACACTGCTGCCACCAGCCTATGCCCGTGGCACATTGCGTATTTCGAGCCGCCGTTCACCTCGATGACGGCGTTTGTGGTGACGACCATCGACCTAACTAACTAACTGACTCCTCCCGAACAGGCCACGAAGGCCCAACGGCACCTAGTATAGCAAAAATGTGGTTCACCCAAAGAGCCGACACGTTTCCATAGATCTACGGTGAAATCGCAATGGTCCCGTGCCGACTGCAATATTTATTGACGATGTCGTTGGGTTTGCATGTGAACACGTTCCAGTGGTCTGCTGCATAGCTCAATAATCAACAATGTACGATGAACGGAGTGCTCCGAAACACTTGTGCGTGCACAAGGGATGCCGCAGACCGCCATCTGTCCTAGACAAGCCTCGGATCCTACGATCTGGAAAGCGTCATGGGCGTCCAACCGCTGAGGGCCTAGTGGCGGCTTCCCTGCCCTCTCCCTTTCCTTAGCTGTTCACGACGGTAGCACGCCAACATTCGACCAGTGTCGCCGTTTTCGAGATCCTACTTCACAGGTTCTGCGTAATAATAATCTGTCCTTTGTCAAAGCTGCTTATCTCAGTGGAGTTCCCCGTTTTCAGCCCATATCTTCGCAAAGGTGACCCCCGTCCATGTCTGCTCCGCTAACATATTCTTTTGTTACCGCGTCACGTGCCCGCAACACCGCCAAGCGGCGTCCGACGCCACGGTGGGCAGTGGTCATAATATTTCGGCTTATCAGGGTAAGGCAGATACAAAATACATTCTCTGGATATCTTAATTATCTCAGTATATGAAATATAGTACGCCAAAATAACGAGAACGCTAAACCTCAGGGATTACAGGTAAGCAAACAGCGGCAGTAGCCAATCAGATATACAGAACGAAACAGCTAAGCTTGTCGGGCACAAACAGCAGGCAAACAAATCACAAGATAATTATTAAACAGGCAGTTAGTTCAAAAACCAATAACAAGCTATACTTACTAGAATCAGCTGGCCAGCTGTCTTACCCAAATTTATTCCATTTCCACAGATATACAGATATGAGCAGTTTACATTACAGAAAGATTCGATGGACGTCACAAGACCAACTACACCATAACGTCAATCCCCTTTTTGGGTTTCCCTCTGAATCCAGTAAATAAGGCATTAAATAATGCCAATCTGGCCTATAAAACGCACACACATATCCGCCCCTGGTAGCTGAGTGGTCAGCGCCACGGAATGTCATACCTAATGGCCCGGGTTCGATTCCCGGCTGGGCCGGAGATTTTCTTCGCTCAGGGACTTGGTGTTGTGTTGTCCTTATCATCGTTATTTGGTCCCCATCGACATGCAAGTGGCCGAACTGGCGTCAACTCGAAAGACTTGGAACAGGTGAACGGTCGTCTACCGGACGGCATATATATACACTCCTGGAAATAGAAATAAGAACACCGTGAATTCATTGTCCCAGGAAGGGGAAACTTTATTGACACATTCCTGGGGTCAGATACATCACATGATCACACTGACAGAACCACAGGCACATAGACACAGGCAACAGAGCATGCACAATGTCGGCACTAGTACAGTGTATATCCACCTTTCGCAGCAATGCAGGCTGCTATTCTCCCATGGAGACTATCGTAGAGATGCTGGATATAGTCCTGTGGAACGGCTTGCCTTGCCATTTCCACCTGGCGCCTCAGTTGGACCAGCGTTCGTGCTGGACGTGCAGACCGCGTGAGACGACGCTTCATCCAGTCCCAAACATGCTCAATGGGGGACAGATCCGGAGATCTTGCTGGCCAGGGTAGTTGACTTACACCTTCTAGAGCACGTTGGGTGGCACGGGATACATGCGGACGTGCATTGTCCTGTTGGAACAGCAAGTTCCCTTGCCGGTCTAGGAATGGTGGAACGATGGGTTCGATGACGGTTTGGATGTACCGTGCACTATTCAGTGTCCCCTCGACGATCACCAGTGGTGTACGGCCAGTGTAGAAGATCGCTCCCCACACCATGATGCCGGGTGTTGGCCCTGTGTGCCTCGGTCGTATGCAGTTCTGATTGTGGCGCTCACCTGCACGGCGCCAAACACGCATACGACCATCATTGGCACCGAGGCAGAAGCGACTCTCATCGCTGAAGACGACACGTCTCCATTCGTCCCTCCATTCACGCCTGTCGCGACACCACTGGAGGCGGGCTGCACGATGTTGGGGCGTGAGCGGAAGACGGCCTAACGGTGTGCGGGACCGTAGCCCAGCTTCATGGAGACGGTTGCGAATGGTCCTCGCCGATACCCCAGGAGCAACAGTGTCCCTAATTTGCTGGGAAGTGGCGGTGCGGTCCCCTACGGCACTGCGTAGGATCCTACGGTCTTGGCGTGCATCCGTGCGTCGCTGCGGTCCGGTCCCAGGTCGACGGGCATGTGCACCTTCCGCCGACCACTGGCGACAACATCGATGTACTGTGGAGACCTCACGCCCCACGTGTTGAGCAATTCGGCGGTACGTCCACCCGGCCTCCCGCATGCCCACTATACGCCCTCGCTCAAAGTCCGTCAACTGCACATACGGTTCACGTCCACGCTGTCGCGGCATGCTACCAGTGTTAAAGACTGCGATGGAGCTCCGTATGCCACGGCAAACTGGCTGACACTGACGGCGGCGGTGCACAAATGCTGCGCAGCTAGCGCCATTCGACGGCCAACACCGCGGTTCCTGGTGTGTCCGCTGTGCCGTGCGTGTGATCATTGCTTGTGCAGCCCTCTCGCAGTGTCCGGAGCAAGTATGGTGGGTCTGACACACCGGTGTCAATGTGTTCTTTTTTCCATTTCCAGGAGTGTGTATATATATATATATATATATATATATATATATATATTGTCCCATTTATCTTGACCACCCTAAATAACTGTTTATCCAGATGCAAATTACAAAATGTTTCAAGCGTATAGTCGTTAGCCGTCAGGGGGACTTCAATCAGCATGATTGCCTTCGCTTTAACTTTATTTTTTACAAAGATATGAACACCAGTATGAATTTTTAAATGGCATCCTGTATTTTTTTATTCGGTAATTCTTTTCCTCCCCTAAAGACCTATTCAGAAAAGTATCACAGTGTACCATTCACTGAAACTCAGCGATATTAATTACATAACACAAACTCGTCCACTTGCTGGAGTTGTCAGAAAACAAATGAAAACCAAGTAAAAACGTAACACAAAATTGACTTAGACTCTCCAATACCACTGCCCAAGAGCAGAGCATTCAAAGGTGCTCAGAGAGGTGACCCTGGACACCGATACACTGGTGCACCCGTTGAATGAAAGAATTATTTACTGCTTCCAGTGTTGCCTGCCGAAGAGAATTACAAGCAAGCACGATACGTACGTGCATGTCCTCTGGAGTTGTTGGAATATCGCGATAGACAACGTGTTTAATGCATCCGCTAAGAAAAAAGTCAAGAGGATTTAAATCAGGAGACCTAGCAGGCCAAGCAACTGTCCCTCGTCGACCGATCCGTCTGGCAGGATACCTTCGGTTCAGAACACGGCGTGCACGTAAGGCATTATGTGCTGGACGTCCGTCGTGTTGACACCACATAGCCGGCCGCGGTGGTCTAGCGGTTCTGGCGCTGCAGTCCGGAACCGCGGGACTGCTACGGTCGCAGGTTCGAATCCTGCCTCGGGCATGGGTGTGTGTGATGTCCTTAGGTTAGGTAGGTTTAAGTATTTCTAAGTTCTAGGGGACTTATGACCTAAGATGTTGAGTCCCATAGTGCTCAGAGCCATTCGAACCATTTTTGACACCACATACGTATTCTGGTTCTTAGCGGCACTTCATCCAGAAGAGGAGGAAGAATTCGTCTGAGGAAGTTGGCATATGCTGTGCCGTTAGGCTACCATTGACGAAATAAGGCCCAATAATTGTAGTACCAAGCATCCCACACCAGAAGTTAACTCTCCACTGACGGTAATGTTCCACCTGTCTAAGCCAAAGTGGGTTGCCGATGCACCAATGACGCGTGTTCCTTGTATTTACCTGTCCTTTGTTTGAGAAGGAACGTTCATCGGTAAATAGAACATTGAAGGAGAAAGTTCGAGTTGGCGAGGATTTGCTGCTGTGTCCACTGACAGAACTGAACACGATTCTGGAAATCATTCCCATGCAATTCTTGATGTAGGTGTACATGGTAATGGTGCAACCGGTGACGAGTAAGAATACAATGTGCACTGGTTTTAGGAATGCCAATCTCGTGTTCAAAAATGGTTCAAATGGCTCTGAGCACTGTGGGACTTAACATCTGAGGTCATCAGTCCCCTAGAACTTAGAAGTACTTAAACCTAACTAACCTAAGGACATCACACACATCCATGCCCGAGGCAGGATTCGAACCTGCGATCGTAGGGGTCGCGCAGTTCCAGACTGAAGCGCCTAGAACCGTTCGGCCACAGCGGACGGCAATCTCGTGTTAAGTTGTCGTGGGCTGACATGTGGATTCATAGCAACGCAAGCGAGAACAGTAACTTCGGAAGCTTCGTCTGTGCAAGTGCTACGAAGATTGCATTGTCATGGGTTCAAAATTCCCTTTTCCTGACGCGTCGCAACATGACGAGTAAACATCCGTCGGGAAGGTGTGTTCTTGTCAGGATATCGCCCTCTGTACAGTTCCGCTGCCTGCGTAGCATTTCGCCTACCTTCAATAACAACAATAAAAGAAACATTATGTCGATGCAGTTTGTAGGAAGTACAGCCTTTACTGTATGCCTACTCTACGCAACAGTATTTAAAAGGACTAAACTACTGTACTAAATGTACCTGTACATAAGAAAACAGAATTGCAATTGCTGTTCTGCTAACTTAATTCCCCACAGATGTGTAGCATTTCTACCTTCTCTTCGTTGGTGTATATTCTATTCACACAACTCTTCAACTGACGATGGTTGAGCGACTGACGGGTGTGCATTCTACTTATGTTTACATTTGTCCTCTGTCAGCGTCGCTTGTGGATGTCTTCCATCACCCCGAGTACCTGCACTAAGCGCTGGGAGCGTCAACGCCGATGCTATGTAATTAATAATGTTGTGTTTCAGTGAATGGTACACTGTGATACATCTTTGAATAGGTCTTTAGGGGAGGAAATGAATTACCGAATAAAAAGTACAGGGTGCTATTTAAAAAAGTCATACCGCTGTTCATATCTTTGTAAAAAACAAAGCTAAAACGTAGGCAATCATGCTGATGTATGTCCCCCTGACGGCTAAAGAACATTTGCTTCAAACGTTTTGTAATTTGCATCTGGAAAAACAGTTATTTAGTGTGGTCAAGATAAATGAACAAAGCAGGACTGATGATGATGTTTTGTTTGTGGGGCCCTCAACTGCGCGGTCATCAGTACCCGTACAATGTTCCAATCTTTACACAGTCCAGTTGTAGCCACGTTCACAAATGATGATGATGAAATGATGGGGGCGACGCATACACCCAGTCCCCGGGCAGAGAAAATCCCCAACCCGGCCGGGAATCGAACCTGGACCACGAGCTGCGGACACAAAACAGGATTGGTAAGCAACTGAATAGTTAACGTGCCAGACAAGTGGTTGACAGAAACCGTAGGCTTGCGTTGACAAAGAACCAAGCCTCACTACTCAGTAACGTGTTGAATTGCCAATACAAATCAAATTATAATCCACGTCCGCCACAAACCGCGAATACGTTTCCAGAAAATTGACTAAATACAGCCTACTATAATACTACAAACGACAACTTTCGCTCATAACAGAAAATCGGACGAACGACCAGAAATATCATCTAGATCCGAAAGGAACCAGGATGCAGTAGCTCACACATCAATTAAAAACAATGTTAGTGCCCCTTACAACAAGCCTCTGCCGGCCGGATTGGCCGAGCAGTTCTAGACGCTTCAGTCTGGAACCGCGCGACCGCTACGGTCGCAGGTTCGAATCCTGCTTCAGGCATGGATGCGTGTGATGTCCTTAGGTTAGTTAGGTTTACGTAATTCGGCTAGGGGACTGATGACCTCAGATGTTAAGTCCCATAGTGCTCAGAGCCTTATGAAAGGCCTCACTATCTAGTCAACAATATGGCCACGCAACAATTCCCCCAGCAGTCTCACTTTCCCAAGCGGTCGAGTACCTGAAATTTAAACTTCAGCCGGATTGATGGCGGCAGTAACAACAGACGACAGGTGAGGCCGCCACCTTCCAGCTACGTTCGGTCCTACAGAGCGCCCACACGTCCTCGGTACACTCAGTAACCTGCAACTGTGCACACTGCTGCCAGCAGGTCACTTCCCCTCTGGCTTTCCGGACACGTCCCTACATCGCCGGCCCCCTTGCGGCAGCTGACCTCCAGCACCCAAACAACAGGGCGAAGACATACAGTGGACTAGTGAGCGCGAAGGACGTTGTGCCTGCTCGCAGCCGGTTTCATCACAATACCTGTTCAGGCGATAGTTTTTTGAAGGATACGTGAATGGAAATTCTCATTTCGAAGTATTGCAAACACGGTTATCCCTCAACTTGAAGAGAAGGGAATCGTGCATTATTTGTGGTTACAGCAACAGAGCTCCGAGGTGCGTGACTTCCTTGGTGAACACTCTTGAGGCCTTTGGACTGGCCGCGGTTCAGCACCTTCAGCCCCGTATTGTCGACAGACTGCCGGTTGGAACAGCGAGTAACAGTTAGAAAAAATTATTTGTTTTAGTGCACGGCTGGCCGAACAGCAGCCTCCAGCTCCGGCCGCGCTGCTGCCTGCGCGCTCCGAGCACACCGGCAGCTGGCGGGTGCTTAAGGGCGAGGGGGGAGGAGGGAGGGGAACATGATGGCTGCAGCCGGACGCCGCCGGAGCGGAGCACTCGACTTGTCAGACTCCAAACATTCTGCTGGCAGTACCACTCGCGTCACATCATATTTACAGTCTACATTTGGAACGCTATGGCATCTACTAACTAGCAATGGCAACGAAACCGTTTCTGAAGAAGAGAAATTTGTTAACATCGAGTATCGATTTAAGTGTCAGGAACTCGTTTCTGAAAGTATTTGTATGGAGTATAGCCATGTATCGAAGTGAAACGTGGACGATAAATAGTTTGGACAAGAAGAGAATAGAAGCTTTCGAAATGTGGTGCTACAGAAGAATGCTGAAGATTAGATGGGTAGATCACATAATTCATGGGGAGGTATTGAATAAAATTGGACAGAAGAGAAATTTGTGGCACAAGTTGACTAGAAGAAGGGATCGGTTGCTAGGGCATATTCTAAGGCATCAAGGGATCACGAATTTAGTATTGGATGGCAGCGTGGAGGGTAATAATTGTAGAGGGAGAGCAAGAGATGAATACACCAAGCAGATTCAGAAGGATGTAGGTTGCAGTAGGTACTGGGAGATGAAGGAGCTTGCACAGGATAGAGTAGCATGGAGAGCTCCATCAAACCAGTCTCAGGACTGAAGACCACAACAACGATGGCATCTACTTACATGTGCAAAAAAGGAAGAGTGGAGAAGCCACACAGCTCAATGCCGAATGGGAACTGCGTTACTTTTCGTATAATTTAAAGTCCATGCAAAGTGCTTAATATGCCGTCGCACTATTATGAGCTGGGAAAGGACTTATTGGAACGCCATTACAGCACCATCCACGTAGATGATACGATGCACTGGTCTTCTGGCTAAAGACGGTGAATGCTGGCTGAACCCACGGCAGCCATTAGGGAAGAACTAAGTTAATGGTTAGTATATTGGTTACAAAATGTTTTGTTGTACACATCACCAATTATTTGAATATATTAAGAGTCTTAATTAAATGGCAGTATTATATGGTAATGGGTATAGCGGATTCGATCTATGCTATTTTGTTTAATATAAGTAACCCTATTTTAAAATCAGCTTCATTTTCGGGACATGGAACATTCCCCGTAAATCAAGACGATCTTTTGTTGACGAGACATGACTGACTGCGTTTCATTAAGAGTTCTTTAAGAGATTACAACACAGTACCCAACCGAACATGGCTTTAGATTTAATTGCCGGCCGGAGTGGACGAGCCGTTCTAGGCGCTTGACACTGGAACCGCGCGACCGCTACGGTGACAGGTTCGAATCCTGCCTCGGGTATGGATGTGTGTGATGTCCTTAGGTTAGTTAGGTTTACGTAGTTCTAAGTTCTAGGGGACTGATGACCTCAGAAGTTAAGTCTCATAGTGGTCAGAGCCATTTGAACGATTTTTAGATTTAATTGTCTAATCGTTCTTGCTTTTGGCTGCTAGTGCACATCATTAACTAGGTTATACACGTACAGCTTGGCGCCCACGTCAGCGACCTATTTATGCAGTGCAGGAATTTGGAAGAATTTTATGAAATGTTGTTCTGGTACAGCCGAGCTACCTCTCGACCGTTCCCACCTGCTTGGCCACACACGAACACCATCTCGGCTTGCTGCCGACGTGAATACTGGACCATTCAGCTGCCTACTGTACGCTACGTCAGCCACACAGGCTGCAACACACGAGGAACACAAGGCATGTGGTCAGAGGAACTTACGTTCGTCAGCGCCATCTACTGTAGCTATGATGCATTTCTGGACACGTGTTCAGGGACCTTTTTTTTCTTCCGTTTCCAGTCAAGATCGTTCCCTACAGTTTATCGATTGTATTAATGTTTTCCTGTATGTCGACACACGTACTAGGGATGTGGATGGCATGATGATAGTACTTGCTAGCAAAATTGGTAGCCAGCAGGCAAAATAAAAGTGTGTGTGTGTGTGTGTGTGTGTGTGTGTGTGTGTGTGTGTCTGTGTGAAATCTTATGCGACTTAACTGCTAAGGTCATCAGTCCCTAAGCTTACACACTAGTTAACCTAAATTATGCTAAGGACAAACACACACATCCGTGCCCGAAGGAGAACTCGAACCTCCGCCGGGACCAGCCGCACGGTCCATGACTGCAGCGCCCTAGACCGCTCGGCTAATCCCGCGCGGCCGAATTGAAATGATTACCACAAAGCCTGGATCTTAGTATACCACACAACTCATCATATGCAATAAACAAGTGGCAGGTGTCTCAGGGTGGGTACAATAATAATAGCAACGTGGTGTGGCACCAAGACCTGGTGCAAGTCTTTAAATAGGACGCCACTTCTGGGACTTGCGTGTCCTTCAGCCAACGGCACCCCAGACGCTCACCCACCGAAGTACTAACCGGACGCAATATTGCTTAAATTTGGTTAGTGGGCTGGAACCGGTGTCGTCAACATGACGAGGCTGTTGACCACGAGGCTAATGAAGGGTAAAGAAGTCTTTCGAATCACAACTCCTGAGACGCTGTGCAAGGCATAAAGCGGGACAGGAAGACGCATAGGTCTCTGTGTGAGGCACGATGGAGTACATACAGATCCACTGGATTCTGTGATACGCATCGCGCATTACACTGTTTGACCTGAAGTCGAGGGGACTCGTCGGGCACACCGAGTCGCACGTAACGGAGTGGCCGCCCCGTTTTGGGTGTATGCGGAGCTGGCCGGCGTTTGCGAACGCATTAGCGCCCGGAGCGGCCGGCCGCTGCTCCAGGAATAGCGCGGCCTGCCGTAGGAGGCGCGGGCAAGGTCGGGGCGCGCCTACCGGGCAGGCAGGGGCACCGCCGGAGCTCACGGCGTAACCAGCGGCGTCGCAGCGCCACAACGGGCTCGTCAACACACCGCGCCGGTCCGCTGTTAGTACACTGGAGCGACAAGGAAACTGGTATAGGCACGCGCATTCAAATACAGGCACACAGAAACAGGCAGAATACGGCGCTGTGGTCGGTAACGCCTATGTAAGACAAGTGGCTGGCGCAGTTGTTAAGTCGGTTATTGCTGCTGCAATGCCAGGTTATCAAGATTTAAGTGAGTTTGAACGTGGTGTTACAGTCAGCGCACGAGCGACGGGACCCAGCATCTCCGAGGTAGCGATGAAGTGGGGGGCCCGCATCTCGTGGTCGTGCGGTAGCGTTCTCGCTTCCCACGCCCGGGTTCCCGGGTTCGATTCCCGGCGGGGTCAGGGATTTTCTCAGCCTCGTGATGGCTGGGTGTTGTGTGCTTGTCCTTAGGTTTGTTAGGTTTAAGTAGTTCTAAGTTCTAGGGGACTGATGACCATATATGTTAAGTCCCATAGTGCTCAGAACCATTTGAACCATTTTTTTGAAGTGGGGGTTTTCCCGGACGACCACTTCACGAGTGTAGCGTGAATGTCAGGAATCCGGTAAAAAATCAAATCTCCAGCATCATTGCGGCCGGAAAAAGATCCTCCAAGAACGGGACCAACGACGAGTGCAGAGAATCGTCCATCGTGACAGAACTCCAACCCTTCCGCAACTTACTCCAGATTTGTTCAAATGTTCAAATGTGTGTGAAATCTTATGGGACTTAACTGCTAAGGTCATCAGTCCCTAAGCTTACACACTAGTTGACCTAAACTATCCTAAGGACAAACACATACATCCATGCCCGAGGGAGGACTCGAACCTCCTCCGGGACCAGCCGCTCAGTCCATGACTGCAGCGCCCGAGACCACTCGGGTAATCCCGCGCGGCTACCCCAGATTTCAGTGCTGGGTCATCAACAAGTGTAAGCGTACCAACCATTCACGAACCATCATCGATATGAGCTTTCGGACCCGAAGGCCCAGTCGTGTACCATGGATGACTGCACGAGACAAAGCTGTACGCCTCGCCTGGGCCCGTTAACACAGACACTGGACTGTTGGTGACTGGAAACAAGTTCCCTGGTCGGAGTAGTTTCGTTTCAAATTGCATCGAGTGGATGGACGTGTACCAGCATCGAGACAATCTCATGAATCGATGGGCCCTGCATGTCAGCCGGGGTCTGTTCAAGCTGGTGGTGGCTCTGTAATGGCGTGGGACGTGTGCAGTTGGAGTGATATGGAACCCCTGATAAGTCTAGATAAGACTCTGACAGGTGACACGTGACACGTACGTAAGCATCCTCTCTCATCACCTGCATCCATTCATGTCCTTCGTGCATTCCGACGGATTTCGGAAATTCCTACAGGACACTTCGGCACCCCACACGTCTATCTATCTAAGTGAATTTGAACGTGGTGTTATAGTCAAAGCGCGACGCATGGGACATTGCATCCCCTACCTAGCGAAGAAGTGGGGATTTTCCGGTCCGACCATTTCACGTATGTACCTTCAATATCCGGAATCTGGTAAAATATCAGATCTCCGACATCTCTGCGTCTGGAAAAAGATCCTGCAAGAACGGGACCAACGGCGACTGAAGAGCATCGTTCAATATGACAGAAGTGCAACCCTTCCACAAATTCAATTCTGGGCCATCAACAAGTGTCAGCGTGCGAACCATTCAACGAAACATCATCGATATGGGATTTCGGAGCGGAAGGCTCACTCGTGTTGTAACCTCCTCCTCACTTATCGACCTTAATGACAGTGAAAAATTAAACCGCATGTACTTAATGGAAATTTGGGAAAAGCAATCGTCACCGAAGTTAATCTGTCGGTAAAGAGGGAGGAAAGGGTTACATCTAAATGAAAGGAAAAATGCAAATGAAACTGGTGGAAATTAATTTTGAAAAGGGGTAAAGTTAATAAGGAAAGTAAATGTGCGGCCGTTACGTTAACAATTAACTAGCGGTAATTAGATATTTGAGATTTGGGGGAAATTACGGTCGCCAGTCCTAAGGACAATTACTATAGTAACTGAAAAAGAAAGGTTATTACACATATAATTAGCACTAGAAGCGTGGCAACTGAAGGTTGACACGTGTAGTGTGAAAACTGAAAGTTTGTCAGAAGTAATAAATTTCGCTACACTCTGACTTAAATAAGCAAAACCGGAAAATTGAAAGTTAATTTAGTGACTGAAATTAATAGTGAGCTTTGTTTCTGAAGCACATCGAAATTCAGTAAAATACGGTTAGTCTTGGACTACCTCAACAATCATTTCAAAAGCTACTTGAATCTACGCAATTTAGAAATAAGAGATTTAACTTTGAACTTGAATTAAATGATTCTGAACAATTAACAATAGTAAAATTTAGTACGTACCAAGCTGAGCTGCAGTCACAGGTAAGCTAAAATACGGTAACAAAACTCGCACTCTTAATTTGTGCTTGTGTAATCTAAATATTGTAGCCAGCTATGAATACCTTATCTGAACTTTGAAATTAAAGCAGTGAAATCGAATGACATTACTTTAATGCTGGCGTTTGAATTTCAACGACACTCGGGTTCATTCCTGAAAAGGAAGGGACCCTGCTTGGTAATGCAATTGGGACAATGAGCAACAAAGGTTCATGCTGCGTTGCTGTAATTTAGTGAGAAAAATTTAACAGTTTGAAAAGCTGAGGTCTGCCATACAGTTCTAAAACTTTACGTGCTACCAGTCTTCCATGCTGGTTGATTGAAGTCGTCGATCGAGGAGGTGGCGACAGTCACTCATTGTCGGCCGTCGCTGTTGCAGAATCTGGAAGTTGGCGCGCCTTCTTCTCGACACGGTCTCCAGACGAAACGGGCTCTTGATGTGCGCCAGTTAATGCTTCCCGTCCGCGACACCATGTCAGAAACTAACATAGCAAGTCGAGCGCAATTACATGCTGCCAAACCCCGAAAGCGCGGAAACTCGCGGGAGCGTCACTCAACACGCCTGCTCCACTGCACTCCTCCAGCCAGACTCCCCCTGCTTGCGCTCCGCGCGGCAGAGTTCACACTCTCAAAGATCGTAAACACTTGGCTCTCCACACGACCTATCGATGTATTCGTTCGACAGCATAGTTTTCCCTAGGCAAGACCCAGCGTAAAATACAAATAATATTTACAAAACCAACCAATTATACATCGACATAGATGCATAAATATATATACAAATAGTAAAACAATTACAATATATAAAGGCACAGAAATGTCATATATTCAGGTAACAAAATAAGGAAGAAATATATGGTACAATAGATGGAAATCGGAGGATATGCATTTCCGGCGTTACAGTGTACCGGTGATGATTGCTTTACGCCTCGCCTGGTCCCGTCGACATTGACCTTGCACTGTTGATGACTGGAAATATGTTGCCTGGTCGGAAGAGTCTCGTTTCAAATTGTGTCGAGCTGATGGACGTGTGCAGGTATGGAGACAACCTCGTGAATCCGTGGACCCTGCATGTCACCACGGCACTGTGGAGACTCTAAAATGATGTAGGGCGTGTGCAGTTGCAGTGATATGGGACCTCTGATACGTCTAGACACGTCTCTGATACGTGACACATACGTAAGCATCCTTTCAGATCACCTACATCCTATCATGTCCATTGTGCATTCCGACCAACTTAGGCAATTCCAGCGGTACAATTCGACACCCCACACGTCCAGAATTGCTGCAGAGTGTCTCCAGGAGCACTCTTCTGAGTTTAAACTCTTCCGCTGGTCAGCAAACTCCGCAGGCATCAACATTATTGAGCATATCTGGGATGCCTTGCAACGTGCTGTTGAGAAGATATCTCCACGCACTCATACTCTTAGGGATTTATAGACAGCCCTGCAGGATTCATGGTGTCAATTCCCTTCATCACTACTTCGGACATTAGTTGAGTCCACGCCACGTCGTATTGCGGCACTGTCGCTTGTTCGCGGGGTCTCTACACGATATTAGGCAGGTGTACCAGTTTCTTTAGCCCTTCAGTGTAGACAGGTTAATGATACAAGAAAAGAGGGGCAGTAGACAGAACACAGGGTGGGGAGCAGCTCAAACAGTGGGACAAGGAACAAATATGATTCTTGAGTTTCTCCCGGCGTATTTGATAATCAAAATATCCACGGGTGTGCTGCCGGTCTATAGTGTCCAACGGGCCCGTTGGACACTATAGACCGGCAGTACTCCCGTGGATATTTTGATTAAGGAACAAATAGTTTTAAAAGGACCTTTCCATGACTCATCGCGGTCGCGTTTATAAACAGGTGACTACTCTGACCGTACTGAATACGGAGGCATGCCAGAGATACACTAAGTGCCGACCGCGGTGGTCTCGCGGTTAAGGCGCTCAGTCCGGAACCGCGCGACTGCTACGGTCGCAGGTTCGAATCCTGCCTCGGGCATGGATGTGTGTGATGTCCTTAGGTTAGTTAGGTTTAAGTAGTAAGTTCTAGGGGACTGATGACCACAGAAGTTAAGTCCCATAGTGCTCAGAGCCATTTGAACCATTTAGCCAGATACACTAAGTGATCAAAAGTATCCGGACACCTGGCTGAAAATGACTTACAAGTTCGTGGCGTCCTCCATCGGTAATGCTGGAATTGAATATGGTGTTGACCCACCATTAGCCTTGATGACAGCTTCTACTCTGGCAGGCATAAGTTCAATCAGGTGATGGAAGGTTTCTTGGGGAATGGCAGCCCATTCTTCAGGGAGTGCTGCACTGAGGAGAGGTATCGATGTCGGTCGGTGAGGCCTGGCACGAAGTAGGCGTTCCAACACATACCAAAGGTGTTCTATAGGATTCACGTCAGCCGTCTGTGCAGGCCAGTCCATTACAGAGATGTACTGTCGTGTAACTACTCCGCCACAGGCCGTGCATTATGAACAGGTACTCGATCGTGTTGAAAGATGCAGTCACCATCCCCGAATTGCTCTTCAACAGTGGGAAGCAAGAAGGTGCTTAAAACATCAATGTAGGCCTGTGCTGTGATAGTGCCACGCAAAACAACAAGGGGTGCAAGCCCCCTCCATAAAAAACACGACCACACCGTAACACAACCTCCTCCGAATTGTACTGTTGGCACTACACACGCTGGCACATGACGTTCACCGTGCATTCGCCATACCCGCACCCTGCCATAGGATCGCCACATTGTGTACCGTGATTTGTCACTCCACACAACGTTTTTCCACTGTTCAATCGTCCAATGTTAACGTTCCTTACACCAAGCGAGGCGTCGTTTGGCATTTACCGGCCGCTCCACCATGAAATTTAAGTTTTCTTACCTCCGGCCTAGCTGTCATAGTACTTGCTGTGGATCCTGATGCAGGCTGGAATTTCTGTGTGATAGTCTGGATAGAAGTCTGCCTATTACACATTACGACCCTCTTCAACTGCCGGTGGTCTCTGTCAGTCAACAGACGAGATCGGCCTGTACGCTTTTGTGTTGTACGTGTCCCTTCACGTTTCCATTTCACTATCAAAACGGAAACTGTGGACCTAGGGATGTTTAGGAGTGTGGAAATCTCGTGTACAGACGTATGACACAAGTGACAACCAATCACCTGACCACGTTCGAAGTCCGTGAGTTCCGCGGAGTGGGCCATTCTGCTCTCTCACGATGTCTAATGGCTCTGAGCACTATGGGACTTAACTTCTCAGGTCATCAGTCCCCTAGACTTAGAACTACTTAAACCTAACTAACCTAAGGACGTCACACACATCCACGCCCGAGGCAGGATTGGAACCTGCGACTGTAGCGGTCGCGTGCTTCCAGACTGTAGCGCCTAGAACCGCTCGGTCACCCCTGCCGGCCACGATGTTTAATGACTAATGATGTCGCTGATGTGGAGTACCTAGCATTAGGTGGCAGCACAGTGCACCTAATATGACAAAACGATTGTTTCTCGGTGTTTCCGGATACTTTTGACCACGTAGTGTATAACTGTAACCCCATCTCCCCCCCCCCCCCTCTCTCCAACCCCAATCGTAGACGAGCATGTAAATTTCAAACGCAACCGAACGCTGACTACCTAGCAGCACCATCGAAATAACTTGAGAAATGAACCGGGCGCACTAACCTCTGCCCACAAACCACAACGCCTTCAACAGCCTACCTCGTACCACGTGTATCGTTTAACAAAGGAAAACTCGGTAAATTTCAGTAATAATTATAAACGAATAACAACGCGAAACAATTTGGACTGAGTTTTAATTCATTTTAACTGAGAAAAGGACATCTTACCAACATGTTTGAACCTACGTGACACGACAAAGATCCGACTACTACCATGTGGTCACGATCACAAAGATTCATCTTAGAATTCAATAAATTAAAATACTGAAATGGAAAACAAAACAAAAAAACTCTTGATAACAAAGTCTGAACAAATTTAATGTGAAATAAATTAGAAAATTGTTAACGGCAGTTACCTGACCTCTCAGCGTAACAAAATTCACAGCACTGCCGCAGCTCCCCGTCGCCCGTCCGCCGTGCGTCGGACTTCGCCCGTCTTTCCCGCATCGTCCGGAGTCCAGGCACCCGGGGCGCCCCAAAACTCCCAGTGGTCGCTCTCAATCACGTAATCACTACCCATATCTGCTATTCAACTAAGAACGTATCGCTTCTCTAGCCTGCGATCCCTTTGTCCACCCTGAGGACCAAAGATCGCGCGTTTTTAAGCTTAGAGCAAATTGGCGGAATTTTGAAGACCATTAACTGATTTATGTACCATTTCTACAGCTTAAGCACATAAAAAATGCGGGATAACTATGCCACGTGCTCACAAACGTGAGTCATGTCTTTTTTTATACATCGTGATAATCTTTAAAAAAGCAACTGGAGAGTTGGCTCTGAGCACTATGGGACTTAACATCTATGGTCATCAGTCCCCTAGAACTTAGAACTACTTAAACCTAACTAACCTAAGGACATCACACAACACCCAGTCATCACGAGGCAGAGAAAATCCCTGACCCCGCCGGGAATCGAACCCGGGAACCCGGGCGTGGGAAGCGAGAACGCTACCGCACGACCACGAGCTGCGGACAACTGGAGAGCTAATCTTTCATCTAATAAAACTAGTCTGCCCAGAACTTGTCAGACGCGTTTCAGTATTATACACGGTTTGTATTTTACATTGCTAAAACAGGGCCGGCCGCTGTGGCCGAGCCGTTGTAGGCGCTTCAGTCCGGAACCGCGCTGCTGCTACGGTCGCAGGTTTGAATCCTGACTCGGGCATGGATGTTTGTGATGTCCTTACGTTAGTTAGCTTTAAGTAGTTCTAAGTCTAGGGGATTGATGACCTCAAATGTTAAGTCCCATAGTGCTCAGAGCCATTGGGACCATAAGGATAGGGGAAAGAAGTTAAGTTCGAGAAAGTAAGAAATAGTCTAATATTTGGAACAAAAGTGGATAACAATAGAAATGAAACGGACAGGGATACATCAGATGGGGAACCTCTACAAGAGAAGACCGGGGAAAAAAGATGTAAATGGTACGGGTGTTTTAAAAAATGGAAGAAACCAGGATGCCCAAGCAGATGCAAGAGATGAAGATGA
This sequence comes from Schistocerca cancellata, assembly GCF_023864275.1. NCBI lineage: Eukaryota > Metazoa > Arthropoda > Insecta > Orthoptera > Acrididae > Schistocerca > Schistocerca cancellata. Next base: position 1,286,060,522 of record NC_064626.1, on the reverse strand, counting down.
AAGGCGGGAGGTCGAGGAAAAGGCCGATGGATAAGTGGCTAAGAGGAGAAGTGAAAGAAAGCACGCTGAAGAGTGGCGACAGAGAGGTAGTGCAGAGACTGGGGAAGGCGGAGTGGAGTGCGTTCCAAACAGACTCTGCCAGTGGCAGGAATCTGCACCATCTACATCTAGTGATTACTCTGTTGTTCACAATAAAGCGCCTGGCAGAGGGTTCAATGAACCACCTTCCAGCTGTCTCTCTACCGTTTCACTCTCAAACGGCGCGGGGGAAAAACGAGCACTTAAATTTTTCTGTGCGAGCCCTGATTTCTCTTATTTTATCCTGATGGTCATTTCTCCCTATGTAGGTGGGTGCCAACAGAATGTTTTCGCAATCGGAGGAGAAAAATGGTTATTGAAATTTCATGAGAAGATCCCGTCGCAACGAAAAACGCCTTTGTTTTAATCATTGCCACTCCAATTTACGTATCATGTCTGTGGCATTATCTCTCCTATTTCGCGATAGTACAAAACGAGCCGCCCTTCTTTGAACTTTTTCGATGTCATCCGTCAGTCCCGCTTGATGCGGATCCCACAACGCACAGCAATACTGAAGAATAGGGCGGACAAGCGTGGTATAAGCAGTCTCTTTAGTAGACCTGTTGCACCTTGTAAGTATTCTGCCAATGAATCGCAGTCTTTGGCTGGCTCCACCCACAACATTATCTATCTGATCGTTCCAACTTAGGTTATTTGTAATTGTAATCCCTAAGTATTTAGTTGAATTTACAGCCTTCAGATTAGTGCGACTTATCGCGTAATCGAAATTATCAGATTTCTTTTAGTACTCATGTGAATAACTGTTCTTTATTCAGGGTCAATTTTCACTTGCCGCACTATTCAGATATCTTATCCAAATCATTTTGCAATTCATTTTGGACATCTGATGACTTTACAAGGCGGTAAATGATGGTATCATCAGTCTAATAGGGTTACTCAGATTGTCTCCTGTGTCGTTAGCATATGAGTACTCGTAGATAAGGAACAATAGAGGGCCTATAACACCATATGATGATGATCATGACGGTAATGATGGCTGGATGACTGATGGGTGATGACGACACGGGTGGAGGTGATCAATAAATGTCGTGTGACTAGGGCCTCCCTTCGGGTAGACCGTTTGCCGGGTGCAAGTCTTTCGATTTGACGCCACTTCGGCGACTTGCGTGTTGATGGGGATCAAATCATGATGATTAGGACAACACAACACCCAGTCCCTGAGCGGATAAAATCTCCAACCCAGCCGGAAATCGAACCCGGGCCCTTAGGATTGACATTCTGTTGCGCTGACTACTCAGCTACCGGGGGTGGACATGGAGGTGATGATAATGATGAAGAAGAAGATGATGATGGAAACTATGATGATAACGTGATTCGTGCTACACTGACACCAAGCTGCAGACGAGCTGCGAAATGCCAGCTGGTCAATCAGCTTTTACATCTTCATCAACGCATACATCTTCTACATTTGCATCCACACTATGCAAATCATAGTGAAGTGCATGGCAGAGGGTACTTACCATTGTACTACATATTAGGGATTCTTTCCGTTCCATTCGCGTACGTGGCACCTCGAGATTAAACGCCCCTGTGCATCCTGCAATTAGTTTAATTTTGTCTTCACAATTTCTGCGGGAGCGGCATTTATGGGGGTGAAGAATGTTTGTGTACGCCTAACTTATGATGGCTTTTGAAATTTTGTCAGTAGACTGTCTCATGATAGTTGGGTCTATTTTCAAGCTTCTTCCATTCCAGGTTTGTCAGTGTCTCCGTGACGTTCTTCTGCGAGTTAAACAAACCTGTGGCTACTCGTGCCGTTTTACTTAGAATAAACTCAGGTTTTTTGAGTCATCTCTCTGCTGACTGGTTTCATGTGGTCTCCCACGAATTCCTTTCCCCGTGTTAGATTTACTTGGTGTGGGTCCCGCGCATGACGGACATTCTTGGATGGGTAACACAAGTGTTTTGTAAAGAACCTCTTTTGTACACTGACTGCATTTTTCCAGCTTACCACCTGCTTTTCTTGATGTTGAGTAGGGTCGCCATTCTTTCCCCATTCCCACAAATTATAATATGCACGTATTAATTTGATCAGTTTAATAATTCACTAATTCGATTACGTTAAATCATGAATTATATCATGAATACATGCACCCTTATTGTAAGTGAAAGACATATACCTGCGTTCACATGATTACTCTGCGATTCACGCAGTGTTTGGCATAAGGTACACAGAAACACTTTCAGACTATTCCTCGACCGCTCAGTGCGATATCTGATTTATTTTATTACGAGGGCCATTTTTCCCTATATACATGTGAGTCACCAAATATGTTCGCATTCGGAGAAACAGGGTGGCGACTGAAATTTAGTTACAAGGACAAACAAAATTCAATTATCTGAATGGAATGGTTCAAATGGCCCTAAGCACTATGGGACTTAACATCTTAGGTCATCAGTCCCCTAGAACTTAGAACTACTTAAACCTGACCAACCTAAGGACATCACACACATCCATTCCCGAGGCAGGATTCGAACCTGCGACCGTAGCGGTCGCGCGGTTCCAGACTGAAGCGCCTAGAACCGCTCGGCCACAACGGCCGGCATCTGAATGGATCCCACACGATCTCGTGTATCACGTTCAAGTCAGCCTCTCCCCTGTTCCGCGGTAGTACAAATGAGTTTCCTTTGCTGAACTTTTTCGACGTCCTCCGTCAGTCCTATCTCATAAGGATCCCACGCCACGTAGCAGTATTCCAAAAGACGACGGACAAGTGCAGTGTAGGCAGTCTCTTTAATAGATCTGCTGCATCTTCTAAGTGTTCTGCCAATAATACGCAGTCTATGGTTCGCCTTCTCCACAACATTATTAGATGATCGTTCCAGTTTAAATTTTTCGTAATTGTAATCCCTAGGTATTTCGCTTAGTTGACAACCTTTAAATTTATATGATTTATCGTGTAAACAGAGTCAATCCATTTTTTTAAACCTATATGAAGGATCTCGCACTTTTTATCGTGTAGCGTCAATTGCTACTTTTAGAACGATATCGATATCTCGTCTAAATCACTTTGCAATTAGTTTTGCTCTTCGAATAACTTGACTCAACGGTAAACGGCAGCATCATCAGCAAAGTCTAACAGCTGTTCATGTTGTGTCTTAAATCATTTATATTTGTTAGAAACAGCGGAGGGCCTGCAACAGTACTTTGAGAAACCCGCTTCGTGACCTTCCTCTATTACTACGCACTGTGACGTTTCTGACAGGGAACCACGAATCATGTCAGACAAGTGTGAGGATACTCCATAGCCACGCAATTTAATTAGAAGCCGCTTGTGAGGAAGGGTGACAAAAGCCTTCTGCAAACCCAGAAATAGGAGTGAAGATACCCTGTCGTACAACCCTTCAGTTTGTGTGAATAAAGAGCCAGTTGTGTTTCACAAGAATGATAGTTTCTGGTTCCGTGCTGATTATGTGTCAAGACATCGTTCCACTCGTGTTGGAACGCTGTACCCGTTCAAAAATCCTACTGCAAGTGGATGTGAATGATAAGTGTGCGTAAATCAGTGGATTACTTCCATTTTCTTCGTTGTGTATTAATGTGACCTGTCTTTGGGCTCGGATTTTTTGTCTAGCGAGCAGTTGTACGTGGCTGCAAAAAATGGAGCTGTTTAATCAGCATACTCCGAAAGGAAACTACCTGGTATGCAGTCTGGACCAGAAGACTTGCCTTTATTAAGTGACTTGCTTCGCTACAGCGGGCGTGTCTGCTTCTAAATGTCTCATGTTGTCAGCAGTTCTTGGTTCGAATTCTGGAATGTTTGCTGCATCTTCTTCGTGAAAGAATTTCAGAAAACCACGAGTAACACCGCTTTAATGGCGCTGTACCAACAAATTATGTTTATATAGTAGAAATTTTAGGGACTCATCCTTGAAAATACAGTTCAGTCAAATAATTGTAGATAACGATTCAGAATTGCACTCTATTTATCTTGTTTGAACCTCAGCCTTAGCCAACAACAGTGTTGCAAGAACCTTTTGACTCGTGACTGATCGTGTAGATAGTAATGTTGTTTAAATAGAACCACTTCAGGCAGAAATACAGTAGTTGATGAGCTCTCGTATAAAGCAGAGTGTGTTTGCTTTTGCTGACCACTATGTGACTTTCATAGAAATTTTAAGTTGACAACGTGTTAACCATGTGGGCTTTTACTGCAAGTGATATATGTTAATTTACGAAGCAAACAAGTAATAATTTTACAGTGCTTTCCAAAATTAAGAGTTGAAATACAACTAAGAAGTAATTCTCATATACTGAACTTGAGAAGTTTCTATCGAGCAGAAGATTATTGTTTCCATCTTTTCCGCAAATGGACGATCCTCATTTGTGGATGTTGTCATCTATACTGCGGCATAAAAATTGTTGAAACTGATGAAGAACGTCGTAAAGATGACCTCCCAAAATGAGTTGTGGATAGTACGGCAGCAGATGTGGCACGTGTGACAGTCTGAAGAGCGTGAACCCTGTCACAGATGAGCACTTTCAGCGCGGGGTGCAGCGACCATGTTCCCAGGGAGTAGCTGGTACACGCATACCGCTAATGTAAGCTCACCGGACAAACAATTAGTCACCCCTAGAGAAACTATCAGAGGCATCATTTAAAAATTCTGGTCCGCAGCTCGTGGTCGTGCGGTAGCGTTCTCGCTTCCCACACCCCCGGGTTCGATTCCCGGCGGGGTCACGGATTTTCTCTGCCTCGTGATGACTGGGTGTTCTGTGATGTCCTTAGGTTAGTTAGGTTTAAGTAGTTCTAAGTTCTAGGGGACTGATGACCATAGATGTTAAGTCCCATAGTGCTCAAAGCCATTTGAACCATTTTTTTGTAATTCTGCCCGTGGACTTGATAACCGTCTGGATTCCGTTAGGTAAGTGTCGAAGTTGAATGACTGTAGGAAGACACAAAACGACTTAGACGAAATTTATAGTTGGTGTGACGAATGGCAGCTACCCCTAAATGTGGAAAAATGTACGTTAATGCGGATGAGTGGGAAGAACAAAACCTGTAGTGTTCGGATACAGTATTACTAGTGTCCGGCTCGGCACAGTCAAGTCTTTCAAATATCTGCGCGTAAAGTTGTGAAGCGATATGCAATGGAACGAGCGTGTGAGAACTGTGGTAGGGAAGGCGAATGTTCGACTTGGGTTTATTGGAAGAATTTTGGAAACAGTGGTTCACCTGTAAAGGAGACCGCCTATAGGACGCTGATGCAACCTATTCTTTAGTTTGTTCGAATGTCTGGGATTGGTACCAGCTAGGATTAAAGGAAAACATTGAGGTAATTAGGAGGCGGGCTGATAGATTTGTTACCGGTAGGTTCGAACAACACGTAAGTGTTACGGAGATGCTCCGGGAACGCAGGGAATCCCTGGAGAGAGAGCGACGTTCTTTTCGAGAAACACCATTGAGACAATTCAGAGAACCGCCATTTGAAGCTGACTACCGAACAATTCTACTGCCGTCAACGTACATTGCTCGTAAGGACCACAAAGATAAGATACGAAAAATTAGGGCTCATATGGGGGCTGGTAGACAATCGTTTTCCCCTCGCTGTGTTTGCGAGAGGAACAGGAAAGGAAATGACTAACAGTAGTACAGGGTACCCTCCACCACGTACATTACCTATGTAGATCTAGAACAGGCACGTCGCGTCCAGGTTGACCCACTCGCTGAGGATTTGATCCCAAAGTGCTGAAATTGGCGTTTTACCTGCTGTTCCAACAAGTTCCAACAAGTCCCTCGGATTTTCTGTGGGTGATTATGCAGGCCACAGGCCGTTAGAGACGTAATTGGGGGGTCTGAGTATTCAGAAAACCAGTGACATATTCTTCCTGCCCGATGGACTTTGCTGTTGTCGCCTTTATGTGTGTGTGTGTGTGTGTGTGTGTGTGTGTGCGCGCGCGCGTGTGTCGCGAGGTGACCGACTTCAAATGTTGATTGCATGGAGTTCCCGTCGAAATGTCCTCTCGCTAAGAGGTGGAAACGGATCGTCATTCCCTGCCTGCTGCAGCCCCTATCGCGTTGGATGTGATTTTGATTCACAAGCAGTGAAACGTGTCTCCGGTCCCTCTCAGTCAGTATCTTTTTTCTGAGGTCGTGCTTCTGGGCCACGTGCGTTACAGCACTGCCCGTAGACACAGTGGACAGTCCGCCGCGAAAGACCAACAAATCCAGCAACTTCACACACGATATGAGCATGGGCACGGCCAAACATGATTGCCTTTTGTTGCCACTCTGACTTCCTCATGTTTACGTTCAGTGTCCACGTGGAACGTAAACGTCCCCCTGACCGCTACTGCCTTAACGCTCACGTGGAGGCAGTGCGCACGTGGCCGGGCTCGTGACTCGATCGTTGCGCCATCTGTAAAAAACTATTCACCTGTGCGTGCGCATTGGGGTGACTAAGTTCTTGTCCGGTGATCTTATTACCAGAGGCCTGTAATGCGTTTCTCAGAAACACAGGACGTCGTTTTCTCGAAAAGGAAAACTGACTTTCTGTTGTTGACATGAGCTCTTTTCTACAGGTACGGCGATCTTCCAACTGAATTATGATTTTATTTCAGTCCACTATGATATGGAACAAAGAAGTTCCTGAGGTAGATAAGAAGGTAATACACCAAACATACTATACATCAGCATTTTTCTACGCTGCAGAAACGTGAGTTGCGAAAGAAAGGAAAATAAAATGTGCGAGCAGGTAAGATGAACTTTTTGACAAGTGCAATAAGTGTAACAAAAACAGGAGCGATGAAGAATTTACGAGTAAGTTTGTATGTTTATCGTGTAATCGGAATTTAACGGAAGTTATTTACTAATATAGTAAATAGTTGTATACTGACTGAAATGAATAGTGGTCTTCAAAACATGTATTTTCAATGTACGCATCTTTAGCTTATGAAATATATGAGAAAAAGCACCTCCACAACTGTATCTTGAGAACGTATTTATTCTATCACACGACTAGTTTCGGCGGCACATTACCGCCATCATCAGTTCAGGCTCCAGCACTATCAAAACAGTATTTGATTTCCTTGGCGCGTTTACTGTGGGCTCCTTGTTACTAGCGCGCTTGGGCTGGCTCTCGTCAGGAGTGTATACTCAACGTCGTGTTGCCGATTCCTGATAAAAGCTAGTCCACGCGAGCTAGTAACAAGGATCCCACAGTAAACGTGCCAAGGAAATCAAATACTGTTTTGATAGTGCTGGAGCCTGAGGATGGCGGTAATGTGCTGCCGAAACTATTCGTGTGATAGAATAAAGGCATTTCAAGGTACAGCTGTGGTGGTACTTTTTCTCACAGATATACCGGTTGATCAAAAAGTCAGTATAAATTTGAAAACTTAATAAACCACGGAATAATGTAGATAGAGAGGTACAAATTGACACACATGCTTGGAATGACATGGGGTTTTATTAGAACCAAGAAACTAAGAACAAAGTTCACAAAATGTCCGACAGATGGCGCTGGACAGCAAAACTGCTACCGTGACGGCTGAGAGGTAAGCCGATATGTTACAGATTCGCATCATCCCCAGCCTGGCTGGTAAACACCTGCTGGAACGTACGATGTTTATGCAGGATGGCGCTCCACCCCATATTGCTAGACGCGTGAAAGATCTCTTGCGCGCGTCGTTTGGTGACGATCGTGTGCTCAGCCACCACTTTCGTCACCGAGCGAGGTGGCGCAGTGGTTAGACACTGGACTCGCATTCGGGAGGACGACGGTTCAATCCCGCGTCCGGCCATCCTGATTTAGGTTTTCCGTGATTTCCCTAAATCGCTCCAGGCAAATGCCGGGATGGTTCCTTTCAAAGGGCACGGCCGACTTCCTTCCCCGTCCGTCCCTAATCCGATGAGACCGATGACCTCGCTGTCTGGTCTCCTTCCCCGAAACAACCAACCAACCAACCACTTTCGTCATGCTTGGCCTCCCAGGTCCCCAGACCCCAGTCCGTGCGATTATTGGCTTTGGAGTTACATGAAGTTGGAAGTGTATCGTGATCGACCGACATCTCTAGGGATGCTGAAAGACAACATCCGACGTCAATGCCTCACCATAACTCCGGACATGCTTTAGAGTGCTGTTCACAACATTATTCCTCTACTACAGCTATTGTTGAGGAATGATGGTGGACATATTGAGCAGTTCCTGTAAAGAACATTATCTTTGCTTTGTCTTACTTTGTTATGCTAATTATTGTTATTCTGATCAGATGAAGCGCCATCTGTCGGACATTTTTTGAACGTTTGTATTTTTTTTTTTTTTTTGGTTCTAATAAAACCCCATGTCATTTCAAGCATGTGTGTCAATTTGTACCTCTCTATCTACATTATTCCGTGATTTATTCAGTTTTCAAATTTATACTGACTTTTTGATCACCTGGTATTTTCGGTGGCACCCATCTTTGCTCTCATTCCCACAAATTCCAGCAGGAAAACCAATTAACATGCAGACCTGTGTTGGGGAAGATGACTCTTTCAACTTTGTATTATTACGTTGTGTTACGCATTCTGGAAGTGCTTGCTCTCCGTACCTCTAGCAATTCTTTGCATCTGTTTCATGTTATGCAGGTTAAATATCGTCCGTTGCGACTGTAATAACGGTATTAATAAGAGCAGTCGCATTTCACTTTATTTTAAAGTATGTTCAGCGATCAGGTTTCTTTTGTTTCTGACGTCGTTCTTACCGTTTACACATACGTGGTAGATTTTAGCACACAGCACTTTCGCTAACACTAAATATATTCACGATTTTGTGTGGAGAAGAACAACTGCAATCTCGCCATTTCGTCTGGTCTTAACAACACCTTCATTACAGTCGCAAAAAACTGTATTTAATCTATATCACTTGTATAACTGCGATTGCATGAGAAAGGAAACCTTGACACAAAGAAGATAACATGTACATTCCTTTTGCTTCTCGCTGTAGTGAACTATTAAGTGAGTCTCTTTAAGTAGCCACTCGTTAGCATACTGGCGCCAGTGGGCGAAAACCTGGCGCGCCACGCGAGTGGGCAGTCGCTCAAGTCTTATCCGAGGCGTCCCAGCACAACAGAAGTTAAACACTTTCCATTACTCTCCGCGCTCTTTGCTAGTTATATTCTACTGCATACTCTGCACAACAATACAAACAGCGTTACACTCTTTGCTAGTTACATTCTACTGCATGCTCTGCACAACAATACAAACAGCGTTACACTCTTTGCTAGTTATATTCTATAGGATGCTCTGCACAACAATACAAACAGCGTTACACTCTTTGCTAGTTACATTCTACTGCATGCTCTGCACAACAATACAAACAGCGTTACACTCTTTGCTAGTTATATTCTATAGGATGCTCTGCACAACAATACGAACAGCGTTACACTCTTTGCTAGTTACATTCTACTGCATGCTCTGCACAACAATACAAACAGCGTTACACTCTTTGCTAGTTATATTCTATAGGATGCTCTGCACAACAATACAAACAGCGTTACACTACTTTTTCTTGAGGCCTGCAGAGCTTGGCATTTAAAGGTAGCTGCCAAATATGAGATACTTCAGTTTTCAAAAAAATTAGTGCTAACAGATTATATAAGTGTATTGAAAAAAATAAACATCGCAGTAAATGGAACCAACCAAATAAATACGTAATCGATGTTTTGAAACTAAAATGGATTCCTATGACTAAATGTCAGCATGTTACTTAATTGTCGAGTAAGTCTTATGTTGTGAGTTGTCGTAAGAAAACGATAGACGCCTTATCCAAGGGCAGCATTACCAAAATATGTTTCCTCACACCGATATCAGGTTTTCAATTAAAAAAAAGAGTTAAAGAAGAATTGTCCAGAAACTGGCCACAACACAGATAGAAAATGAAAGAGTTTTTCCCAGTTCAGCTTGTCATCCCCCGAAAGCTATGGTTTGAGGAGATGACTGACAGTAAACTGCATATTACATCCTTCATTGGGACAGGCCCAACACACGAATCTTAACTAAGTAAGCTGTCTTCGCTAAAGGTTAAGATAATCTCTAGTCCCCCAATGAAGATTTTCAGATACGCGGCGATAACCACATCATTCGCCAAGTAAAAAGAAGTGTATGAAAGAGCGAGACGAATTATACAGGGAACTCGGAGAAATAAGTCACATTCCTCACTTCAATATTTGGTTTGTTACCTGGGAACAAGAACAGCTTACACAGAAAAAATTAGTTTCCAGTTTGTTTAGGAATGTCAGTTGATAGTCTAGTCCGAGATGTGCAGAACGTTGTGCTGACGGCTTTTGAACGCACTGGGTATACCCGGCTGCAAATCGTATTTCACGTCAGCACAAACGACGTCTCTTGCGTGGGTTCGGAGCCCATCCTCTGTTCAAACAGGTGTCTGCCTCCATTGGTGAAAACAGCTAGCCTCACAAGCGCGGTGCAAGCTGAGCTAGCTTCCCGCAGCATCTTCTCCAGATCCAGTGGCGGTCTTCTGGGGGGTTTATAGCAGAGATGCCGGCTATTCTGTGAGTATCTTTCAAGTGAAATTCTTGGCCTCTCCTGAGGGGTGGAGAATTGTAGGACACTTCTTAGTAGGTGAGCCGCGGCTGCTGGTGCCGCGGTGTGCGTGCAGTGCGCACCAGAAGTAAGTCGTCCCTCGGCAGGCCCAGTAAATTACGTTCTGATTTCGCAGAGGGGACAAATGAGCCTCATTAGTTGCAGTGGCTAGCATTCGTCATGGTAGATCGGAGAAACGGTCGATGGCAGAGACAAGGCCGAAATACTAGATTCATTTTTTTTGAAATTGTTTCACTAAAGAGTCCGCAGCTCGTGGTTTTGCGGTAGCGTTCTCGCTTCCCGCGCACGGGGTCCCGGGTTCGATTCCGAGCAGGGTCAGGGATTTTCCTTGCTTCGAGATGACTGGGTGTTGTGTCCTCTCCATCATCATCATCATCATTCATCCTCATTACGGTCGGAGGAAAGCAATGGCAAACCACCTCCGCTAGGACATTGCCTAGTCAGCGGTGTGGGTCTCCCGCATCGTCCCCTACGCTCCTCGGAGTATGGGACCCCATCATCATCATCATCATCATCATCACTAAAGAAGACTGTTCATAGGAATTCTCCATTCAGTCGTCGCAAGAACACCAGGATGACAACTATCGAGGTAAGTGGCTGCGGGATAGAAAAACATTTAATATCACTCCATAGATGACAGGTTACTGTATATGATGGAGCACCTAAACGATTCTAAAACCTATTTTTAGACTTCGCCTGGAAAAAATTACAGGGCATCCGCTGTTTGACATTTTCTCCTGTGTGAGAAACCAAAGAGACAAGTCAGAAATGTCGAAAGTATCTGCGACATCAAGGATCTCAGACGACGGTGTACGCAGCAGAGACGCCAGAGCTGTCGCTACAGGGAGGGGTTCACCACCACCGCAGGCCCAGGGCAGCCGCTTGAAGTCTGTCGACCACAACAAGGTCCCACAATCCCGTCAGTGGTCTACAGTGAACAGCGGACAAACTGAATGGCAGGTGGTAAACTTATATGCGAAATCTCCTTTTGCTTGCGTTTCAGTATCTCTAAAGTTCTGTACTTAAAATATGAAAGACCCTGTTGTTGTTGTTGTTGTCTTCAGTCCTGATACTGGTTTGATGCAGCTCTCCAAGCTACTCTATCCCGTGCAGGCTTCTTCATCTCCCAGTACCTACTGCAGCCTACATCCTTCTGAATCTGCTTAGTGTATCCATCTCTTGGTCTCCCTCTACGATTTTTAACCTCCACGCTGCCCTCCAGTACTAAATTGGTGATCCCTTGATGCCTCAGAACATGTCCTACCAACCGATCCCTTCTTCTAGTCAAGTTGTGCCACAAACTCCTCTTTTCCCCAATTCTATTCAATACCTCATCATTAGTTATGTGATCTACCCATCGAATTTTCAGCGTTCTTCTGTAGCAATGATAGACCCTATGGTTTGCAAAAGTGATATACCTTCCGTTGTATGTGTTTCTGAAAACGAGATAGATGAAACAGTATCATCTTTTAGCCTACTGAAATCTACGAAGTTCCCCAGGAAACGACTTCCTTCAAAATGTTCCGAACATAGAAAACGGTCTTCTATCGGCCGGAAACCTTACCTCCCGACAGCAATTAACCATTTTTCTAAAAAAAAACTTTGTTACAGATGAGCTTCAATTAAATGCACTTTCACTTTATTGTAACAGTGTAGACATATTTATCGGGCAAGTGCATTAACATACGAGGGTCACTCCAAAAGAAATGTTTTTTGTAAAAATTCAGTTTTCATTCTGCATGTGTGAAAGTTTTACAGTGTGTAGATACATCCTTCCTGCTTGTTTTCAAACTTAGTTCAACCTGTTCCCGTGAGTGGCGCCGTCACAGCATGTCTTCAAGGTGGCTGCTACACTTGATGTTCGTCAGAAGCAACGTGCTGTCATAGAATTCCTGTGCTGTGAAAACGAGACAGTGGGAAACATCCAGAAGAGGTTGAAAAAGGTGTATGGAGATGCTGCTGTCGATCGCAGTACAGTTAGTCGGTGGGCAAGCAGGTTACGTGATGAAAGCGGGCACGGCAATATTGAGGACTGTCCTCGCAGCGGCAGGCCTCGTGCTGCACACACTCCAGACAATGTGCAGAGAGTTAACGAATTGGTGACGGCTGACAGACGCACCACAGTGAACGAATTGTCACGCTGCGTTGGGATAGGGGAAGGAAGTGTTTGCAGAATACTGAAAGTGTTGGCGTTAAAATAGGTTTGTGCCAGGTGGGTTCCCAGGATGTTGGCAGTGGCTCACAAAGAAACAAGAAAAACGGTATGCAGCGAACTTTTGAACCAGCACGAGAATGGTGGAGATGAATTTCTTGGAAGAACTGTGACAGGTGATGAAACATGGCTCCATCATTTTTTACGAGAGACGAAGAGGCAATCAATGGAGTGGTATCATGCAAATTCACCCAAGAAAAAAAATTCAAAACAACACCTTCTTGTTTTTCGATTCCGAAGGACTCTCGCTTGTGGACATCATGCCAATAGGAACCTCCATAAATTCTGATGCATATGTGACGACACTGAAGAAACTTCACGCTCGTCTGATAGTGTTCGACCACATCGGCAAAAGCAGGATGTTTTGCTGTTGCACGTCAATGCACGGTCACATTCAGTCATAAAACCATGGAAGCGATCTCAAAACTCGGATGGAAAACACTGAAACACCTGCCTTACAGTCCTGACCTGGCTCCATGTGACTATCATCTCTTTGGGAAACTGAAAGACTCTCTTCGTGGAACAAGGTTTGAAGATGATGACTCCCTTGTGCACGCTGCCAAACAGTGGCTCCAACAGGTTGGTCCAGAATTTTACCGTGCGGGTATACAGGCTCTGGTTCCAAGATGGCGAAAGGCAGTTGAGAGGGATGGAAATTATGTGGAGAAATGAAAATATTGTTCCTAAAGGATGTATCTACACACGGTAAAATTTTCAAACATGTAGAATAAAAGATGGATTTAAAAAAAACTAGTGTGCGTTTATTTTGGAGTGACCTTCGTACAAAACATGTAAAAAATTCACCCACTTATGAAAGGCAATCAGTTCGTTTCGCAGATTTAGGTATGCATTTGAATACTGTGCAATTCTTCACCAGTTTCCTTCGCGTAAATTGGAATGTATAGACAACACAATGACAACTAATAAGTACTGAGTATATCTCTCCGATAAGTACATAATGTTCAATATATGCCCTTAAAAGCCACAATATATTCCGACTTAAGAGACTCTTACCACCACAATGGCGTTCAAGCGAAGGTTCAAAATAATGCGTAACTGCAGCGCCCTCGGGGAGTGCAAAATCGGGGAGTCCTAAAATCAAATAAATAAACAGTTACTGTTGTTTCTATTAACAAGCAGGTGCGAAAACTATAACCAAACGATGTATACGAACTACACATGGGGAAACCCACAGATACAAGCGACTTTGACAAAGGACAGAAAGTTGTCACCAGACGTCTGGGAACAAGCATTTCAGAAACAGTGAAGCAGGTCAGCTCTTCACTTGCCACTCTCGTAATCATCTGTGGAAAGTGAATGAAAGACGGTGAATTCACGAGGCGACAAAGTGTTAGAAGTCCATGCTTCATCACAGAAGCTGGAGGTCGGAAGTATGTCCATTCTGCAAAGCAGCATAGGCGGCGATTTGTAACGTATCCGGCGACGGAGCAGAATGCAGGCGCTGGCGGAAGTGGTTTGGAGCACAGCATTCAGAGCACATTGTTGAACGTGCGTCTCTTAGCAACCTACCACTGCCTGTTCCCATGTTGCCCCAATGAAATCGTTCAAATCAAATGGTTCAAATGACTCTGAGCGCTATGGGACTTAACATCTCAGGTCATCAGTCCCCTAGAACTTAGAACTTCTTAAACCTAACTAACCTACGGACATCACACAGATCCATACCCGAGGCAGGATTCGAACCTGCGACCGTAGCGGTTGCTCGGTTCCAGACTGAAGCGCCTAGAACCGCTCGACCACACCGGCCGGCAATGAAATCGTCAAAAAATGGTAACGACCATGGGATCATCGAGATTGTACCTCGGATCAATGCTAGAAGTATCGCGTTGTCGAGTAAACCACGTCCCTTGTTGTATCAGGTCGGTGGTCGTGTCCAGAGATGCCGTCATCCAGGCGTACGTCTATTCGAAACATTCAGCGCGCCAGGGACACGTGGCTATAGGCGCAGTATTGTGTTTTGAAGTGCACTGACTGGACTTCCACCATTGGACCTGTGGTAGTAATCGAAGTCACCGTAACAGATGCGGACTGTGTGAACTTCATTGCAGACCACGTGCATCTCTTCATGCTTGGTGTCTTTCCTAACAGCGGTGGCATCTTCCGGCAGACTAACTGTGGGTGCCACAAGGTCAGAAGCGTGCTGCAGTGCTTTCAGGAGCACAACGGTGAACTCTCGTTGTTGTCGTGGCCACGAAATTCGCCTGAACTGAACCTGGTGAAAGATGTCTGGGCCGCTACTTGGCACCAGCTGCACTCCCACAAACTACCGGCCTGTAGTTTATAGGAATTACTTGACCTGTGCGAAGGAATCTGGTGCTACATACCTCCGAAAACCTATCAAGGAGTTGTCGAATCTAGAGCCCACAGAAGCGCTGCTGCATTGCTGTTCAAAGGGGGAACAACAAGATCGTGCGTGGTTAGCACACTGGTTTCGCATTCTGGAGAACAACGGTTCAAATCCGCGTCGGGACATCCTGACTTAGATTTTCTGTGATTTCTGTAAATCGCTTCAGGCAGATACCTGGATGGTTCCTTTGAAAGGGCACATCCGTCTTCCTTCCTCATCCTTCCCTGATCCGATGAGACCAAAGACCTCGCTGTTTTGTCCACTCCCCCGAATCAACCAACTAACCAGCGGATTAACGCAGTTGGTTGACTGATTGATTTGGGGGTAGGGGACCAAACAGCTACGTCATCAGTCCCGGCGGGTAAGGGAAGGATGGGGAAAAAGGCGGATGTGCCATTTCAAAGGAACCCACAGAATGAGAATGAAGAAGACCAGGGCCCTGACGCTCCACTCCTCTGCCGCCACAAGCCCAGAAGCCGTAATATCGTCGCGGAAAACAGAGGCGGCGCGGCGGCAGGTCCAGCTGCCCACTCGCGGCTGTATCGGTCGTCGCTGCTCCCAGTATGGCCGGTGCTACTGCGTAGTATCGCGTGCCCGCCGTCCGTCCCCACAGGCTCTGGGTTGCCTCCAGCTGCAGCATTTTACGCAGACCTGAGTCTGCCGGTGTTCTTATGCAAATATTTACTATTAAAAACAGTGTTGATCACGATTTATTTATTAAGGTGACCGGTTTCGACCACTACTGTGGTCATCTTCAGACCATTAAGTAGGAACCTCACTACTACTGGTTCTCCAGCAGAAAGAGGTTCCTACTCAATGGTCTGAAGATGACCACAGTAGTGGTCGAAACCGGTCACCTTAATAAATAAATCGTGATCAACACTGTTTTTAATAGTAAATATTTGTAACTCATTGATCACTGCTACTCCCATAATGTATTCAAAAGTTCTTATGCAACTTTAACCATTTTTACACTACTGGCCATTGAAATTGCTACACCACGAAGATGACGTGGTACAGACGCGAAATTTAACCGACAGGAAGAAGATGCTGTGATATGCAAATGACTAGCTTTTCAGAGCATTCACACAAGGCTGGCGCCAGTGGCGACACCTACAACGTGCTGTCATGAGGAAAGTTTCCAACCGATTTCTCATACACGAACAGCAGTTGACCGGCATTGCCTGGCGAAACGTTGTTGTGATGCCTCGTGTAAGGAGGAGAAATGCATACCATCACGTTTCCGACTTTGATAAAGATCGGATTTTAGCCTATCGCGATTGCGGTTTATCGTATCGCGACATTGCTGCTCGGGTTGGTCGACATCCAATGACTGTTAGCAGAATATGGAATCGGTGGTTCAGAAGGGTAAAACGGAATGGCGTGCTGGCTCCCAAAGGCCTCGTATCACTAGCAGTCGAGATGAGAGGCATCTTATCCGCATGGCTGTAACGGATCGTGCAGCCACGTCTCGATCCCTGAGTCAGCAGATGCTCGGAGACCATGGCTGCGGTTACCCTTGATGCTGCATTACAAACGGGAGCGCCTGCCATGGTGTACTCAACGACGAACCTGGGTGCACGAATGGCAGAACGTCATTTTTTCGGATGAATCCAGGTTCTGTTTACAGCATCACGATGGTCGCGAAGAGTGTGCGTTTGTTGACGTTTTTGACATTTGAGTTTTATCTTAAGGCACATCGGCCGAAATTTAGAATAGGTTGAGTTACAACAGATCGATACAGCACGAATTAATGCTACGCGATTTGGTCCTGTTTGTAACGTTATCTATGCTTGAAATCGATAAAAAAGTCTGAACCGACATTAGATATAGCACCAGTACTACACAAATTCGCCTCATGGATTTCATCAATTTAGTTATATGAAATTGACGACAGCACTCGATTCCAGGTTTAAGTACTGAAGTTCACTTGTGCTGTCAGGTTTTGTAACTATATGCAATGTAAATATAGATTAATAAAGCTTGTATTCGTAGTTCAGAGTTGCAAACAACTAATAGAAACCGAGCGAGGTGGCGAAGTGGTTAGCACACTGGACTTACATTCGGGAGGACGACGGTTCAAACCCGCGTCTGACCATTCTGATTTAGACTTTTCGTGATTTCCCTAAATTGCTTCAGGCAAATGCTGGGATGGTTCCTTTGAAAGGGCACGGCCGGCTTCTTACGCCATCCTTCCCAAATTCGATGGGACAGATGACCTCGCTGTTTGGTCCCCTCCCCCAAAATAAACCAGCCAATTGATAGAGGTCTCTCATGACCATGACTATCATCGGACTTGCTTTTACGCTGTTGCCAACCTACGTTTAGTTGGAATCCACAAAAACTGAAAGTAATTCAGGCCTACTTGACCTAGCACAACATCAACTTACCGGCATCCCTAAGGACATACACGTCAGTTTAAGGAAGGTGGTGCCACAAAACAGATAAAACAAATACGTAAAACAGTAGAAATAGGCTACCTGAAGACAGGCTCCATTTTCATTAATATTATGTAGTGTTAACTTACAGCAGCTTTTCTGTTGCAAATTAACATTTGCTTGAGTGTATATTAATGCGGTAGCAACAATAAGTGAGTCCACTATTACATCCTGAATTCTGTCAGTGATGATAGCAAAATAAAATTAAGTGAAATTTTATGAAATTTAAAGGAACTGAGAATACATGTATAAAATGTTTCGCCTTACGCGAATTTTTGTGCTGATTACAAAAGTCCTCTTAGATTTTTAGAGTCCTTAATATTTTCGAAGTTAAGGAGAATTTAGTGATATTAATGCATCTGCGTTTAGACTGCAGCTTTGTTTGTAAATTACGATCTTTTGTCCTGTAGATCTGCTGAGTATGTTACTTCTCAAAACAGTTGTTTAACTCAACGTGGACACTGCGTATAGCTTCCTTTGCTCATATGGCAAAATTCGGGAATAGGCGAAATGATTTGGTCCCAGTGAAATCTCTTATAATGTTACGTTTTTTAGCTGCTGTCTATCCTCGATCCATGGTATCAAAATACGTTGTGGCGTGTTAAATTGGTTTCAGCTTTCGAAATAAGAATTTCTTACAGGAAACCTAAAAGTTGAGAAGTAACATATTCAGCAGATCTACAGGACAAAAGATCGTAATTTACAAATACGGCTGCAGTCTAATCGCAGATGCATAAATATCACTAAATTCTCCTTAACTTCGAAAATATGAAGGACTCTAAAAATCTAAGAGGAAGCATTATATCGTACCAGTGGAATCACCAAGTAGTCAGCCGTATTGTGCTATAGTAATAAATAAGGCTGATGTATAAGAAATAGTCCATTCACGTTATATAAAATATTTGATTAGATCCAAAGAGTTCGTTGTTTGGCGTCGTGATAGACTTTGCTTCGATAATCGATTATGATATTTAGCACACGTTGCACATATCTGTGTTTTTGCTCAGCTTTAGTGTACGTAGCAGGACTCAACTTGCGAGATAAAATTATTCAACGAGAGTTACGTTAAATTTTTGTCATATTTTCCTTCAGAACGTAAAGTTAACAGTGTCCCGGTCGAAAGGAATTACACATTACATCGAATCATGTCACCTTTCATTTGCGTGAGACCATTATGAGACTGTATATCGCCTGTACATAATATTAGCAATAAATATTCTTCTAATGTTCACAGCCAGGTGATATTTAATGGTCCCTCTACATTTTACTTGGCCCCTCATTGGAGCTACGTGAGGACAATGTTTGCTTAGAGAACCCGTCCACAGGTCCAGTACTGCACTGAAAAGGTGTTTGAATGTTGTGCAGGTGCGGTTAAATTTAGTGGAGCTAAACTTCTAACTGTTGTTATTTGTAGCTCCCCAGACTCCGACTTCACAACATTTTTGCTACAGCTAGAGGAGGTTCTTGGTTCACTTTGTAGGAAATACAAAAAGTTAGTTATATGTAGTGACTTCAACATTAATTGTATAAGTGATTGTGCAAGGAAAAGGTTGCTGGTAGACCTCCTTAATTCATATAATCTCATGCAAACCGTATTCTTTCCAATGAGAGTGCAAGTGAACAGTAGAACAACCATAAACAACATTTTTGTTCATTCCTCATTACTAGAAGGGAATTCTGTTAGAAAAAGGTGAATGGCCTTTCACATCATGAAGCACAAATTTTAACTCTAAAAGATTTTTGTGCTGCAACACATGTTAAATATAGTTATCAACTGTTTAGGAAAGCTGATCCAGTTGCTGTAGAGACCTTTGTAAACCTTATCAAGGAACAAGAGTGGCAAGACGTTTATAGCGCTGATACAGTAGATGATAAATATAATGCTTTTCTCAAGCCTTTTCTCGTGCTCTTTGAAAGTTGCTTTCCGTTAGAACGTTCAAAACAGGGTACTAGCACAAACAGGCAGCCTAGGTGGCTGACAAGAGGGATAAGAATATCTTGTAGAACAAAGTGGCAATTATATCAAAACGTTAGAAAGAGGCAAAATCTAAATGCAGCAGCCCATTACAGACAGTATTGTAAGGTACTTAAAAATGTTTTTAGGAAGGCAAAAAGTATGTGGTATGCAGATAGAATAGCTAAGTCTCAGGATAAAATTAAAACCATATGGTCAGTCGTAAAGGAAGTGGCTGGTCTGCAGAGTCAGGTCGAGGATATAGAATCGGTGCGTAGTGGGAATGTCCGTGTTACAGATAAGTCCCGTATATGTACAGTATTTAATAATCACTTTCTGAATATAGCAGGTGAACTAAATAGAAACCTAATCCCAACAGGGAATCACGTAGAGCTCTTAGAAAATAGTGTTCCGAGACTGATACCTGAAATGCTCCTCCATGATACTGACAAGAAGGAGATTGAGTTAATAATTAAATCACTAAAGACCAAGAACTCTCATGGATATGACGGGGTATCTAGCAGAATACTGAAGTATTGTTCTATGTATGTTAGCCCAGTACTTAGCCATATCTGTAACTTTTCCTTTAGGTGTGGTCGGTTTCCTGACCGATTAAAGTACCCGGTAGTGAGGCCACTTTATAAGAAGGGAGACAGGGATAACGTTGACAATTTTAGACCTATTTCTATGCCATTGGTGTTTGCTAAAGTTATCGAGAAGGTTGTATACACAAGATTACTGGAGCATTTAAATTCACATAATTTGCTGTCAAATGTACACTTTGGTTTTAGAAATGGTTTAACAACTGAAAATGCTATATTCTCTTTTCTCTGTGAGGTTATGGACGGATTAAATAAAAGGTTGCGAACGCTAGGTGTTTTCTTTCATTTATCGAAGGCTTTTGACTGTGTTGACCACAAAATATTACTGCAGAAGTTGGACCATTATGGAGTAAGGGGAGTAGCTTACAATTGGTTCGCCTCTTACTTTAACAACAGAAAGCAGAAGGTAACTCTCCGCAATATTGAGAGTGGTAGTGATGTTCAGTCCCAATGGGGCACTGTTAAGTGAGGCGTTCCCCAAGGGTCGCTGCTGGGGCCAATGCTGTTTCTTATTTATATAAATGATATACCTTCTAGTATTACAGGTGATTCAAAAATATTTCTGTTTGCTGATGGCACCAGCTTGGTAGTGAAGGATCTTGCGTGTAATATTGAAACAGTATCAAATAATGTATTTCATGAAATAAGTTCGTGGCTTGTGGAAAATAATTTGATTCTAAATCACAGTAAGACTCAGTTTTTACAGTTTCTAGCTCATTCAACAAGAACCGATATTTTGATCAGACAGAATGGGCGTATTATAAGCGAGACGGAACAGTTCAAGTTCGTAGGCGTTCGGATAGATAGTAAGCTGTTGTGGAAAGCCTATGTTCAGGATCTTGTTCAGAAGCTAAATGCTGCTTTATTTACCATTAGAACAGTATCTGAAATAAGTGACAGCTCAACACGAAAAGTAGTCTACTTCGCATATTTTCATACACCTATGTCGTATGGTATTACTTTTTGGAGTAATTCTTCTGATTCAAAAAGGGTATTTTTGGCTCCAAAACGGGCTGTTCGAGCAATATGTGGTGTAAGTTCGAGAACCTCTTGTCGACTCCTATTCAATAGTCTGGGAATTCTGACATTGCCCTCACACTATATATTTTCTTTAATGTCGTTTGTTGTTAGCAATATTAGCCTATTCCCAAGAGTTAGCAGCTTTCACTCAGTTAATACTAGGTAGAAATCAAATCTGCATGTGGAATGCACTTCCGTGACTCTTGTGCAGAAAGGAGTGTAGTATTCTGCTGCATCCATTTTCAATAAGCTACCACAAGAACTCAAAAATCTTAGCAGTAGCCCAAACTCTTTTAAGTGTAAACTGAAGAGTTTCCTCATGGCTCCCTCCTATTCTGTCGAGGAGCTCCTGGAAGAGCTAAAAAATTAAGCAAATTCCAGTGTTGCGTTGTTGATTTTCTTTATTTAAACTTAAGACTTATCGCCTGATATATGTTTTGTTTATTTCATTTTATCTGTTTCTACTATCATGTTATAATTCTGTGTATTGACTAGTTCCATGACCATGGAGACTTCTCCTTAATTTGGTCCCACAAAACAATAAATAAATAAATAAAAATAAATAAATCAACGCTTTTTCTTCTTCTTCTTCTTCTTCTGACTGGTTTGGTGCAGCCATCCACGAATTCCTTTCCTGCGCTACACTCTTCATCTCAGACAAGCAACCAACGTTCTCAATTATTTGCTGGATGTATTCCTGTCTCTGTCGTCCTCTACAGTTTTCACCCACTAACCCTCTACAGCTCCCTTTAGTACCACGGAGTTATGCTCTGATGTCTTAACAGGTGTCCTACCATCCTGTCCATTCTGCTTGTCAGTGTTTTCCATATATTCCTTTTCTCTCCGATTCTATGGAGAACCTCCTTATTCCTTACTTAACAATCGCACCTAATTTTCAACATTCTTCTGCAGCACCACATCTCAAGTGTTTCTATTCTGTTCTGTTCTGGTTATAGCACTGTCCATGTTTCACAGCCATACGATACTGTGCTCGAAACGGCCCCGGCGGAGGTTCGAGTCCTCCCTCGGGCATGGGTGTGTGTGTTTGTCCTTAGGTTAAGTAGTGTGTAAGCTTAGGGACTGATGACCTTAGCAGTTAAGTCCCATAAGATTTTAAAAAAATGCTCGAAACGTACATTCTCAGAATTTTTTTCTTCACATTAAAGCCTACGTTTGATGCCAGTAGACTCGCCTTTGCCAGGACTGCCCTCTTTGCCTATGGTAGTCTGATTTTGATTCCCTCCTTGCTCCGTCTGTCATAGGTTATTTTGCTGCCTAGTTAATAGAATTCTTTAACTTCGTCTACTTCGTGACTGTCAATTCTAACGTTCAGTTTATCAATGTTCCCATTTCTCCTACTTCTCATTACTTCCGTGTATCTTCGATTTACTCTCAATCCATATTCTGTACTCATTAGACTGTTCATTCCATTCAGCAGATCATGTAATTCTTCTTCACTTTCTCTCAGAATAGCAATGTCACCAGCGTATCGTATCATTGATACCCTTTCCGTTCACTCTCACTTATAGATATTAGTGTTTCTCCAAATCAGAGGAGTTACACATCAGAGTAACAAAGTGGAAGGCGCTGAACTCTTACCACGCCTCTCACAATCAGCTGATTTTGACCTCCGTGGCCATTTTCAAACGATCAATAAGTGTACAGATAACTGAGAAACACACACGCACCCGTAACTCATATATCTGTATCTGTAGACAGCCATTGTCTCCAGAGCGTGACGGTATGCGCTTAACGTTTCCGTTACAGGCGATCATCAATCTCAGTTTTAAATTTTTAGTGAATGTTCAACATTGTGTAATGAGTTATTACTTCTTTAAAAAATAGTGTAATGCAGACGAATGAGTACATATATTTTGTTCCATGAACAGGTTTTATTAGTATTTTTCATCAGTTCCAATAAAGATTATAGTATTTAAAATTGCTGTGAAATTTCTTTTTTCTGTGTGTGAGAATGCTTCAGTATGCTGTTATAATCACGTATCAATATATTTGTGAAAAAAATATCAATATGTGTTATTCACCGTTTTACATTTGCAGTTAGTTTCATTTTCATTTGAATAATTGATATAAAAAACGTAGTTTTACAAACATAATTGTTTTTCACCATGTATTCTTTGCATATGTATGGTTGATTTTATTTTTTTTGCTACTATGGTGGATCAAGAAATTACAGCATAATAAGATTATCTTCTTCCAAGAACATTTCCCAATGTTTATTATTGACTTTTAAACATAAAAGTGCCTCAATTGGGATCCAATTATTGTGACGTCTGAGATTATTAAGAACTTTATGAGCTCCCACCACAATCAATTATGGTTATAATAATTAAACCGCTCATGATGAGTTGGGGAAATTACGAAAATCACTACATCAATTTGGCTCCACAAAGCTCGTAATAAACCGTTGCTAGCGTATCATAATTAGATAACTCTTGCTATAGAAGGATACGTATTTAATTAACCCTGCCGTGATGTAGATATAATACAACAGATAAAACGTGGTGGACGAGATTAAATATTTAAATTTTGTTACACCCTGAACGACAACGTAGGAAAGAAAAACGCAGTTTTGTGCCGACAGTAGACAACGAAAATCAGAATTTTGAGCGAGTTGCATTAGACTTTTCTGTGGCTTTATGTGAGCAAATGAGGTTTTCGGCAGTCAAGCTAAATCCTAACTTCCCTCGCGGAGAATAGTTGCAATAGCAGCATATTCGTAGAACTGATGCAGTGGCGGTTGATGTCTTCAGTTCAGTGTGAAAGTGTTGTTAGTAAAAATTCTCTATTTAAACTAGACTGAACTGCATGTGACTGCCTTAGTCTTTAGTAAAACTTGCATCTGACTGCGTATTTAACTGAACTGAACTTTTTCTGACTGCATGAAAATATTGTTGGAAAGTTAATACTCAAAATACACATCTGACTACATGAAAGTTTAGTGGTAAAAATAAATGAAAGTCACCAACCTGCATCTGACTGCGTCTGTGGACTTAGCTCGTGCGCTCCTTCCCGTTTAGCCGACAATAAAACATATATTCAACTCAGCTGTAGTGCAATGGCATAAAATTGTCATTCTAGATAACTTTACTCATTTTCGTGCTGTTTGTTACTTAATAAAAATTCTGTCCTGATCTGAATAATTTGCCAACTGTGCAATGGCATATACACTCCTGGAAATTGAAATAAGAACACCGTGAATTCATTGTCCCAGGAAGGGGAAACTTTATTGACACATTCCTGGGATCAGATACATCACATGATCACACTGACAGAACCACAGGCACATAGACACAGGCAACAGAGCATGCACAATGTCGGCACTAGTACAGTGTATATCCACCTTTCGCAGCAATGCAGGCTGCTATTCTCCCATGGAGACGATCGTAGAGATGCTGGATGTAGTCCTGTGGAACGGCTTGCCATGCCATTTCCACCTGGCGCCTCAGTTGGACCAGCGTTCGTGCTGGACGTGCAGACCGCGTGAGACGACGCTTCACCCAGTCCCAAACATGCTCAATGGGGGACAGATCCGGAGATCTTGCTGGCCAGGGTAGTTGACTTACACCTTCTAGAGCACATTGGGTGGCACGGGATACATGCGGACGTGCGTTGTCCTGTTGGAACAGCAAGTTCCCTTGCCGGTCTAGGAATGGTAGAACGATGGGTTCGATGACGGTTTGGATGTACCATGCACTATTCAGTGTCCCCTCGACGATCACCAGTGGTGTACGGCCAGTGTAGGAGATCGCTCCCCACACCATGATGCCGGGTGTTGGCCCTGTGTGCATCGGTCGTATGCAGTCCTGATTGTGGCGCTCACCTGCACGGCGCCAAACACGCATACGACCATCATTGGCACCAAGGCAGAAGCGACTCTCATCGCTGAAGACGACACGTCTCCATTCGTCCCTCGATTCACGCCTGTCGCGACACCACTGGAGGCGGGCTGCACGATGTTGGAGCGTGAGCGGAAGACGGCCTAACGGTGTGCGGGACCGTAGCCCAGCTTCATGGAGGCGGTTGCGAATGGTCCTCGCCGATACCCCAGGAGCAACAGTGTCCCTAATTTGCTGGGAAGTAGCGGTGCGGTCCCCTACGGCACTGCGTAGGATCCTACGGTCTTGGCGTGCATCCGTGCGTCGCTGCGGTCCGGTCACAGGTCGACGGGCACGTGCACCTTCCGCCGACCACTGGCGACAACATCGATGTACTGTGGAGACCTCACGCCCCACGTGTTGAGCAATTCGGCGGTACGTCCACCCGGCCTCCCGCATGCCCACTATACGCCCTCGCTCAAAGTCCGTCAACTGCACATACGGTTCACGTCCACGCTGTCGCGGCATGCTACCAGTGTTAAAGACCGCGATGGAGCTCCGTATGCCACGGCAAACTGGCTGACACTGACGGCGGCGGTGCACAAATGCTGCGCAGCTAGCGCCATTCGACGGCCAACACCGCGGTTCCTGGTGTGTCCGCTGTGCCGTGCGTGTGATCATTGCTTGTACAGCCCTCTCGCAGTGTCCGGAGCAAGTATGGTGGGTCTGACACACCGGTGTCAATGTGTTCTTTTTTCCATTTCCAGGAGTGTAGATTATTTTACTCTGATAAATGAAATTATTAGCTTTACTCATAGGAACTTTACTTTAATGTACCTTTTGGTTGAATGCAAGCACAGGATGCGGAGAACGACATAAGGTGTGAGATGAAACTCTAATTTTATCTAAAAAATATTTATTGTTCAAACTTTTAAGGCACATGTGAAAAACTAAAAAAAACTTCTATAGCATGGATTTACGAGAAAGTTTCACAAAACGTTTATTGCATCACCAATGGGATTTCTATCTAGCTTTTAGACATTATTTAACCAAATAAAACCTATTTTATTAATTATTCTTTCTAGTTTCCCCAGGTATGTGCCGAGTTTCGCTCAATATACAGCTGATTATGTGCGTAGCGCCAATTCTTACTTTGATGCTGTCACGACCCGGCTGCCTCCTGCAGGCATCTAGCTCCGACTCGAAACACGTCTGCTGTCTCTGGGCATCTTCTCACCACTACTCAAACTTTTACCGCGTGCACCTAGCTCTGTTAGCTGTCAAAGATCTTACTACTCGAAGATGTACTACTCGTCCAACCTTGCGGTTGGGAACTATCGACATTTTTCACTGGCTCTATCCTGATCGAATCTCAGCACATACCTTTCAAGTGAGCGTGAATTTGTCGTCGTTGCTGTCTGAATCAACGGCCTTCCCTCATTTCTTAGCTTCTTAGCGACTTCTCTTTCCTGCGAGTATTGCTCTCTTCACCCAGAGAGCAACGACAGAGTACGAGAATCTGCTAAAATGTAATGCCTACGATGTTTAATGTGAAAACTTTTCAGCTTTTCTAAATAAAGTAAACTATATTAACATTCTGTGTCTTTATTCTTTATGTCTACATATTTATTTCTCAACATGGTCATCTTGACGACCCACACATTCCTACTAATCAGAGACCATTTCTTTGATACCGTCACTATATAATGTTTGACTCTGTTGACGGAGCCACAACCTCAGGTCTGCTTGCACGGCATCTTCACTACCAAAGTGAAGTCCTCGAAGTTTTTCTTTAAGTTTCAGAAATAGATGAAAATCGAATGGGGCCAAGTCAGGACTGTATGGAGGGTGACCGATGACAATGAACCGAAGGCGGCGAATTGTTCAGGTATCGCACGCCTGCGTGTAATCTTTCGTTGTCATGCTGAAGAAGAGAGTGCCCCATATGTGGACGAACTCTTCGAATTCGAAACTCGATTACAGCACGCAGTTTCCCAAGCACAAACATAGTTATATCACACATCGCAATGTTCGGAGTCCTCTGTAGAGGACTGCACATATGTAGACATGAAGAATAAAGGTGTAGAATGTTAATAACGTTTGTTTTATTCACAGAGTTGTAAGAACTTTCATATAAAAAATTCAACGCATTATTTTTCAGCACTCCCTCGTACTTCTTTGACGTCACTTTGCCACTGTATTCGTTATTTACAGCGCTTTAATTTCAAGAGCTTTTTAATACAATAGCATTTTTCCTTTAACAATCC
Source organism: Schistocerca cancellata (assembly GCF_023864275.1). Taxonomy (NCBI): domain Eukaryota; kingdom Metazoa; phylum Arthropoda; class Insecta; order Orthoptera; family Acrididae; genus Schistocerca; species Schistocerca cancellata. The sequence goes on along the minus strand of NC_064626.1, from coordinate 1,286,033,179 downwards.
CGACGCGCATTTTTCATAGATAAATGTGCAACATCATTAAACTTGAATACGTAAGTAGTAAGGCTGTGGCTAAGCCATGTCTCCGCAATATCCTTTCTTTCAGGAGTGCTAGTTCTGCAAGGTTCGCAGAAAGTTTGGAAGGTAGGAGACGGGGTACTGGCAGAAGTAAAGCTGTGAGGACGGGACGTGAGTCGTGCTTGAGTAGCTCAGTTAAGTTCGGCGCTAGCGGCCGTGCAAAGCGGAGGTCCGATACTTCCGCCTGTGCGGCGTGTGCGAGTATTTGTTTACTTGCGGACAACGATCATGGCGAACAAGTACAGGAAAACTACATTACGATTCAATTTCTGCAAAGACTTCGAACGATCAAAGACTTTAGCAGTGGAACGATTCATTCGAGAGGAAGTCAAGATAGCGCCAAACGATATTGTCGGAATTCACCTTTCCATCGTTAGTCCCACGGTGTATTTTAAGATGGTAAATGACGCAGCGTGTGAGAGAGTTCTACTGGCGACAAAAGCAGGTCTCCGATTTTGTCATAGTGACGGGAATGTCGGCACGGTAACTATAGAACATGCTGGTCTGGGTGTGAGGACAATACGTGTTTTTGAGCTGCCATTTGAGCTCCCGGCTGAAGAAGTTATCGAGACTTTTAAGCCATACGGCACGGTACATGGTCACACGGCAGAACGCTGGACACAATTCGCCACGTACCCCGTTATTAACGGAGTGCGACAGATCACTATTGATCTTCAGAAGCATGTACCGTTCTATCTGACAATTGGTGGTTGTCGGGCGGTGGTGATTTACGATGGTCAACCACGTATATGTTCTGGCTGTGGCCAGGAGGGACACCTCAGGTCCAACTGTATCCAACGGCGGATTACGCAACTGCCTTCAGATGTGCGGGAGCCATCGCCGGCGATGACAGTACTACCGATCACCTATGCCAAAGCCCTCACTGCGTCCCCTGATAACCGAAAGGACACAGCCCCGGTGGAAGATCAAGATGGCACTCTCCGAAACCTTGTCGCAGACGACGGGATGACAGAGGATGCTGCTGCATCGAGCATACAGTCTACGGCGACAACATCAGATGAGACCGAACTCCCACCAAGCACACCGATAGTACACGAAGCAGTTCCAGCCACTACGGATGCTGTTCCGTCTGGAACGCACTCTGTGACAACATCAGTTTCGACCGAACTCCCGCCAAAGTACAACGATGGGACTCGAAACACTTCCAGTTCCTATGGATGCTTTTCTGTCGGGCAGCCGTGATTCCCTACAATCTGAGGACACGGAAGGAAGATCACGCAAACAACGTTCCCCGAAAAGGAGGAAACGGCGGCGTCGCACGACTTCTCCTCGGGATGACTCCCCTTGCCCCGACGACGATGTGCCTGTGGACCAAGACGACACAACAGCCTCTATGAAACAGGATGAGGCAATGGGAACTGTTCGATCAGACCCAGAGCGGTCTGTCACATTGACGGTACCGGGACGTGGTGATGCTGAAGAGGAATCACAGCCAGTTGGCTCTCCACGCAGATGCTGTGGCTATGGACACGAATATATCACAGCCTGAAAAGATGTGGTATGACGATATTGAGGAGGCGACGGACGTCATACAGAGGCAGCCGGCACTCACGAAGACGTCCTAATAATTGCTGAAGGTGAAGGGAGAGGGGCGAGAGAACGTCTTCTAACTCAGCCCCCAGCGCCGATGCAGGGAGATGTTGCTGCGCCTCGACAGAGTGGGATTCAACGCCATGCGAACCGTATTGCGACATTAAATATAAATGACGTGCTTTCACTGGCCAAAATGCACCTACTGAAGGAAACGATTTGGGCATCTGACGTGGATATTGCTTTGCTGCAGGAAGTCCACATAGCTGCACTCCCATACATCGCAGGCTACTAATCCTATTCGTCACATGGAGATCACCATGGGAGTGGGGTGGCAGTTTACGTGCGAGATGGCTTCCCAGTGGAAAACGTGTGTTATCTTCCGTCGGCCAGGGGAATGGCTTTCACGACGTTCGGGACACGCATCATCAATCTATATGCACCGACGAGAAATAATCGGCGGCGGGAAAGGGCGCGATTTTATGCAGAAGACATTGCCCCACTATTCCATGGACGTTATGAATGTGTAATAATTGGTGGAGATTTCAACTGTGTTCTCAGCCAGAAAGACGAATGGCCGCAAGCAAACATCAGCCAGGAGTTGCGAATCGTTGTCAACGACCTTGTACTTAGTGACACGTGGGAATTACGACATGGAGATGCACCGGGATACACCTATGTGACAAGTCATTCGGCGAGCACATTAGATCGCATTTATATCTCACGGGCTCATGCAAATGATATCCAGGAAGCGGAACGCTGGCCATTGGCATTTTCCGATCACAGCGCTTACATCTGTACGGTGCTTCTTCCCCGTAGAGAAGTGTGGAACAGTAAGGCCCCGTGGAAACTAAACATTCAACATCTACATGATCCTGAATGCCGTCAACGGATCCTTGAGACAAGGACGATGTGCGAGCGAAGGGTTGGAAGGTACACGACGACGCTTGATTGGTGGCTGACTTGTGCTAAATCGGCGCTTCGCCGTACGTTCATCTCATATAGCAGGGAGATGGCAGAATGGCACCGCCGTACGACCGACTTTTATTTTGCAGCGCTGCACGACCTGGATGATAGTCCGCTGGGACAGGACGTCTGGATCGAACGCAAAAGGATAAAAGCTAAACTAGTGGCTTTAGCTCGGAAACATCTTCAGGGGACCATGGCGCGCGCCAGATGTCACGATACGATAAGGCACGAGATTCCTTCCATTCACCACATCGTGAATGAACGAAAGCACCGACGACGCGTTTTGGTACGGGAATTAATTACCCGCGAGGACCGAAGAGTGACGCGTCAAGCGGACATTGTCTCTGCATTCGTCGACCATTACCAACACATCTATCGGGAAGAAGCGGCCCCTGTCGATGACCTCGACCGTATAGCCACGTACGTCTCCCGTACACTGACGGTGGAAGCCGCGGGAACCTTACTGGAAGCCACTAGCTGTGAGGAAGTACATGATGCGATCGCACAAGGTGCGTTGAACCGGTCCCCAGGCATTGATGGGCTTCCTGCTGGATTTTATCGAGAATTTCGCAACGAAATGGCACCGCGATGGACGGAAATGTACAACGAGATGTTAAATTCCGATGCGCCTATTCCACCGGCTTTTATGGAAGGCCTCTTGGTGCCAGTACATAAACCGAAGCCAGGAATTACGGTCACACATTATCGCCCCATCACCCTACTTAATGCCGACTATAAGATCTTTGCACGGTTGCTAGCGTCCCGATGTCGTATGTTAATTCGTAGCGTTCTCTCTCCAGAACAGACGACACCGGGTGGATCGGTGAATGTGCAAACAGCTACTGGCGAATGCCGTGATGTGATAGCGCTGGCGGAGGAGTGCCGGCTTAAAGCGGCGATGGTGGCGGTTGATTTTGACAGTGCTTTTGACAAGGTGCGCCACAACTATCTGTACACTGTACTGCAACAAATGGGATTTCCAGACCGTTTTACTGGTCTCATTAGAAGGATATATGGGAGCGCACAATCGTTGGTACAGGTTAATGGGCGTATAGCAGGGCCCATTCAAATTCGACGATCCATTCGCCAGGGCTGCCCTCTTTCGATGCTGCTGTTCGCGATAGCGTTGGAACCGTTAATTGTGAGGCTAACCAATTCTCTTTCTGGGATGGAACTACGAGGCTACACCTTCAAATGTCGTGCCTATGCGGACGACCTCCTGCTGCTCGTTCGTTCTGAGGAAGAAGTGAAGACGGTCCTTGAACTGTTGTTGGACCACAGTGTGACGGCGGGTAGTGCAGTGAACATGAACAAATCGGCAGCAATGCCGGTTGGAAGGGCCTTACGCCGGAAGAAATCAGTCCGTTTCCTTATGTGCAACGATTCCGCTATCTCGGCATATACTTTACATCATCTGTAAAACATACTGCGGCAGTTAACTACCGACGTATTTTACAGACAACGCGTACCATGGTCCGACAGCATCTCCTACGACGCCTTGATCCTTTGCAGCGAGTCGAATATCTGAACACTTATGTGGTTTCTCGAATGGTGCATATTTCGCAGATCCTGCACCTACCACTCACGCTCGGACGTCGACTTCAATCAGCACTAGGCTATTTGGTGATGATTGGATCGCCCCTCAAGGTGCGATACGAAACGCTCACGCTCCCTACGGACAAGGGGGGACTCGGACTTACGAATGTTCACTGCCGAGCGACGGCGCTCCTTCTAGCCACGATGTACAAGCAATGGCGTAGCGGGCATGATTCCCTTACATCCCGCCTACTGGATCTCCTGGTTCCAGCGTCCCTCACACCTCCGGTGGCGGTGGGCAACATTACGCCACATTTTGCGCATGTATCAACATTTGTCGTGGAACTTAGTTATATCAGAGACGGGCTTCCGCGCACTAGGCCGCCATGCGCGAAGGATTGTTATCTTTGGCTGCTACGACGGATAAGTCGTAATGTCATTGAACTCAAACACCCCAGGTTGCATTGGCCGAAGATTTGGAGACATGTGCACCAAAAATTCCTTCCTACCTTCGTTCGGGCACTGTGGTTCTCTGTCGCCTGTGGAAAGTTCAACACCAACCAACGGTTCCATGCAATTGGACTAGTGGACATTCCACTGTGCCCGAAATGTCGCCAAGTGGATGACGACCATCACCGCTTAACTTGTATCGCGGCGGAGGACGTCTGGCTCCTAGGAAGACAGATGGTGGCTTGCTACCTCCGTGTGACCCCGCAACATATTACACCTGCTTCCTTCTTACATCCGGAGAGTCAACCTGGTGGATGACATCGGAAGTTCACTGAGGCTTTTTGCAGATGATGCTGTGGGGTATCGAGAGGTTGTAACAATGGAAAATTGTACTGAAATGCAGGAGGATCTGCAGCGAATTGACGCATGGTGCAGGGAATGGCAATTGAATCTCAATGTAGACAAGTGTAATGTGCTGCGAATACACATAAAGATAGATCCTTTATCATTTAGCTACAAAATAGCAGGTCAGCAACTGGAAGCAGTTAATACCATAAATTATCTGGGAGTACGCATTAGGAGTGATTTAAAATGGAATGATCATATAATGTTGATCGTCGGTAAAGCAGATGCCAGACTGAGATTCATTGGAAGAATCCTAAGGAAATGCAATCCGAAAACAAAGGAAGTAGGTTACAGTACGCTTGTTCGCCCACTGCTTGAATACTGCTCAGTAGTGTGGGATCCGTACCAGATAGGATTGATAGAAGATATAGAGAAGATCCAACGGCGAGCAGCGCGCTTCGTTACAGGATCATTTAGTAATCGCGAAAGCGTTACAGAGATGATGGATAAACTCCAGTGGAAGACTCTACAGGAGAGACGCTCAGTAGCTCGGTACGGGCTTTTGTCAAAGTTTCGAGAACATACCTTCACCGAAGAGTCAAGCAGTATATTGCTCCCTCCTACGTATATCTCGCGAAGAGACCATGAGGATAAAATCAGAGAGATTAGAGCCCACACAGAGGCATACCGACAATCCTTCTTTCCACGAACAATACGAGACTGGAATAGAAGGGAGAACCGATAGAGGTACTCAAGGTACCCTCCGCCACACACCGTCAGGTGGCTTGCGGAGTATGGATGTCGATGTATATGTAGACTACTTTCCGGCGACTAAATCACACTCGATCATCTGGGTCAAAGGTTGGACGATCGCGTACCTCTATGGGGATGCTGCCAAGTCGCGACTTGACTTTTGGTATTTCTTGCAGCAAGCCCACAATGATGTTCGTAGATGGTCACACTATCGGAAAACCTTTGCCAACTATCTTCAGGCAGTCTTCCTCGACCCCCCACGCAGTTGGGATGTGCCGGGTGCAGTCGGTGTGCACATTTGACAGCTGATAATGAACCTCACGCTTCTCTCACCACTCAAAATGTAATGCACATACTATACGATGAAATGACCTACATGTTCCTTTTAACAGAGTGATCTTTATTGAAAATAAATAAATAAATAAAAAACAACATCCCTGCTCCTTTAAATTTGTGATTTGTTTTACAATGGTTTTTTTTTTTTTTTTTGCAGAATAGGCATTTCGTTTAGTGTTTGTGAACTGCCTAATTTTGTATCCAAATAGAATACCAATAAAAATAAAAACAAAGATGGTAGAGCACTTAACCGCGACAAAAAAAGAAAAGGTTGGTAGAGCACTTGCCCGGGAAAGGCAAAGGTCCCGAGTTCGAGTCTCGGTCCGGCACACAGTTTTAATCTGCCAGGAAGTTTCATATCAGCGCACACTCCGCTGCAGAGTGAAAATCTCATTCATGACTCTCTTCAGATTAGACATGATGAAAGCTTTTAGCACACAGAGGAAAGAAATACAAAGAAATTATATTAGACATTATGTAAGAGCTGTTTTAGAAGCTACGCTCGTCGTGTATTGTTCTGACGGAGCTGGTGTGCCATCGCAGCGAATGCAGAGTTTCCCACTGCACTGACGGGTCCTCACTACGACTGTTGACGGTTATGTTTCTTTCTTCTGTTACAGGAGGCAGCACCATCGCCGCCGGCGCCCGCCATGGAAGTGGCCGCCGAGCCGGAGGCGGAGGGTGGCGGGGGCGGCGGAGGCGGTGGGGACAGTGGGGGTGGCGAGGGCGTGTGCCGCACCGTGGACAAACCGCGAGATCCGGACCGCTCCAGGGATCTGTTCGGCGTCCAGCTAGAGGTGAGCGACACTAGATATACTCTCTACATTTCGCAAGATTGTCTTGGGACGAAGTAATTTGTCGAATGACTTCTAAGGCCGTGAGATCTTGCAGTTTTAATAATAAATGTCTCGCGATGTAGTGGCGATACAAGACTCACTTGCAAATATTAAAATAAATATACAAGGTGTAAAGAAACTCTGAAGAGGTTTAAACTATCACATTTTGACGCTGAATGTGCCGAAATATTTAACTCCCAACCGTAATGAAATAACATTCAGTCTCTTGAGAGCTATCAGAATTACCGTACAACTCATTAGTAGGAGACAGTGTTGTAGTTGGTACACCTTTGGTACTTCCGCCTCTAGCCAGCACTATAACAGAAGTTAAGTATATTTTGTGATTCTTTTTTTCTTAAATTATGACATTCACTTTTGCTGAATTTACAAAAATTACATAGAAAAATTAAGGTTGTTCCAAATGTGAAAGGACCGAACGAGGGGGCGCAGTGGTTAGCACACTGGACTCGCATTTGGGAGGACGACGGTTCAAACCCGCGTCCGACCATCCTGATTTTGGTTTTCCGAGATTTCCCTAAACCACTTCAGGCAAATGCTTGGATGGTTCCTTTGAAAGGGCACGGCCGACTTCCTTCCCCATCCTTCCCTAATCCGATGGGACCGATGACCTCGCTCTTTGGTCCCCTCCCCCCACGCCAACCAACCAACCAACCAGCCAGCCAAATGTGAAAACATATCCGAAGGTACAGCACGGTCATATACCTAGGGGCAAAGGTGCACGACTGACCAAGTATGGCTTAACTGTCCACATGTTATGTAAACAGTCCTAAAAATATATAGCATTTTACTCAACACAAAATTCTGTACCTGAAGAATTAACAGTATATTCCAAATAGCTTTAATAACTTACACAACTCTTAAACATGTCGAACGTTAATGTTTACAAATGCTGTGCAAACACAACCTGATATCTAACAAGAACAACAACTGTAGATGGTGGGAGAAACCGATTATGGAAGTCTCTAGTGCACAATCCCTCATGTGCTTATAAAATTAGTCACTAAACTGAAGTAACGAGCAAAAAACATGTTGTGTTCCTAGGTATACTATCCTCTGAGTAGAACACTCTCTCCTATACAAAATAGTAAAAAATTAAATTACTAAATTCCCATGAATACTTTTGTAAAAATAAGTGAAGCAAATGGTAGTATTAACGAAAGATAATTACAAAAGTAAGAAAGCTCACTTGCGAGTTCAGAAATGCTATATTATAACGCGTTCCAGAACGTAAACTAAGTTCTTGTCATCGTACCGGGGTCAGGCTGGTATCCAAATTTACATATGTGGGTTCATAAATTATACCACTCTCATAAACTATGCCCCTGACCTGAAACATATGTACTAGTCTGTGTTCAAGGAATTGTTCCATATTTTTGTTCTTACAACACCATTTGTGGGCATTTCACTGTTACACACATCACAAAAAGTTTTGCATCACCTCGGTTCCGAGATTTCCCTAATGTGTACAGAAAATTGGAATATAGATCAACATAAACGTCATTTCCGCCCTTTTTATTGCTCACACACTACTTGTTGTACCGCCATACAGCGAGACCTTCAGAGATAGTGGTCCACATTGCTGTACACACCGGTACCTCTAATAGCCAGTAGCGCGTCTTCTTGCATTGATGCATGCTTGTATTCGTCGTGGCATACTATCCACAAGTTCATCAAGGCACTGCTGGTCCAGATTGTCCCACTACTCAACGGCGATTCGGCGTAGATCCCTCAGAGTGGTTGGTGGGTCACGTCGTCCATAAACAGCCCCTTTCAATCTATCCTAGGCATGTTCGATAGGTTTCATGTGTGGAAAACATGCTGGAAACTCTAGTCGAGCGATGTCGTTATCCTGAAGGAAGTCATTCACAAGATGTGCACGATGAGGGCCCGAAATGTCGTCCATGAAGACGAATGCCTCGCCAATGTGCTGCCGATATGGGTGCACTATCGGGCGGAGGATGGCATTCACGAATCGAACAACCGTTACGGCGCCTTCCACCGGCGGCGTACGTCGGCCCCACATAATGCCACCCACAAAACAGCAGGGAACCTCCACCTTGCTGCACTCGCTGGACAGTGTGTCTAAGGCATTCAGCCTGATCGGGTTGCCTCCAAACACGTCTTCGACGATTTACTGATTGAAGGCTGACACTCATCGGTGAAGAGAACGTGATGCCAATCCTGAGCAGTCCATTTGGCATGTTGTTGGCTCCATCTGTACGGCGCTGCATGGTGTCGTCACGGACGTCGTGAGTGAAGTTGCGCATCATGCAGCCAATTGCGCACAGTTTGAGTCGTAACACGAAGTAATGTGGCTGCACGAAAAGCATTATTCAACACGGTGGCGTTGCTGTCAGGGTTCCTGCGAGCCATAACCCGCAGGTAGCGGTCGCCCACTGCAGTAGCAGAACTTGGGCGGCCTCAGCGAGGCATGACATCGACAATTCCTGTCTCTCTGTATGTCCTCCATGTCCGTACAGCATCGGTATGGTTCGCTCCGAGACGTCTGGACACTTCCCTTGTTGAGAACCCTTCCTGGCACAAAGTAACAATGCAGACGCGGTCGAACCGCGGTATCCTAGGCATGGTTGAACTACAGACAAAACGAGCCGCGTACCTCCTTCCTGGTGGAATGACTGGAACTGATCGGCTGTCGGACCCCCTCCGTCGAATAGGCGCTGCTCGTGCATGGTTGTTTACATCTTTGAGCGGGTTTAGTGACATCTCTGCGCAGTCAAAGGGACTGTGTCTGTGATACAATATCCACAGTCAACGTCTATCTTCAGGAGTTGTGGGAACCGGGGTGATGCAAAACTATTTTTGATGTGTGTACTTTTTCATTCCTTTCCCCACCGCTGCACACTTTGCATGAGTTCACATTGTTCATTTCATGCATTTGATCATTTCTTCCATTCGATCCTCCTCGCACAACCCGCGATACCATTGCTTTGTTTTAGTAATGAGTTTCTATGGTGACTTCCCTGTAGAGTCTCCAAAACACTTAACTTTTACACGTGAAGCTGTATTCTAGATTTCCTCTGCTTTGTTTCGGTTACCGTCAGCTTACAGGCTCCTAAGCCAACCCTCGAAGTATTTCTTGGACATTTTCTGTCCACGTTTTGCCCGCCATGGTTTCCCGGGCTTTAAAGTTATGGGACAATCCGCTTCGTTCCGGAATGTCGAAGTCAACTTCCCTTACGTCCGACATGCTTAAATCTATCAAGTTTCCTGGAAAATGACTGCAGCCGAAAATTTTTATATCACCGTTGCCTTTATTTTCTTCTCTTGGGAACATGCTTTATACTTGGAAATACATTTAACCTACGATCTCCACTTAAAAATGGCGTTACAGGTAAATTCAGTTCATTACAAAATTCAATTAATCATTTCTGAACATAGTGTTGCACTAGTAATGCTAAACTAATTTACGAGAACTTTTATTAAATTGTATCGGTACTATATTCGAAACATACTGTGGTATAATAAGACAACATCTTCATTTTGCCTTTTTCATTTTCCTATAAACGAACCACAACGAATACAGATCCTCTAATGTCTGAAAACTAGGATAATGCCATTTATATTCACAAATAAATAAATCGTTATGTTGCTATTATCTTAGAATAATAATTCTCTTCGCCAGGTACACAAAAAGTTAAATGAAAACTACAACAAAATCAACTCTGTCTTCAGGTGATCTATTCCTCAACGCACAGAACTCATAGACGACAGTACAGTTCCGAAAAGTACGCCGGCCGCGGTGGTCTAGCGGTTCTGGCGCTGCAGTCCGGAACCGCGGGACTGCTACGGTCGCAGGTTCGAATCCTGCCTCGGGCATGGGTGTGTGTGGTGTCCTTAGGTTAGTTAGGTTTAAGTAGTTCTAAGTTCTAGGGGACTTATGACCTAAGATGTTGAGTCCCATAGTGCTCAGAGCCATTTGAACCATTTTTGAACCGAAAAGTACTTACTTGAAGCTGAGCTCACTGAATGTCAGATAGTAAAAGAGACATGAATTTTATTGTTATAGTACAAATTAGGAGCCGGTAGCACACAGACAACTCTCCTCTAGCAGATTACGCGTTTAATTAATATAGGGTTGTACTTTGTGAGATCGGCGTCGCTGCATCTCGATCGTTACGAGAACACATACAACCTCCGTTAAGTGCACCGACTTGTGGCTGAGGAACTCTCGGATCAATAATGAGTTTCGCGGTCGTTTGTTTTGAGCATAAGCGTGCCGGCATTATTTAAAGCGGTGTCTACAGATGTCGTCGTTCGGGAACCGTCGGGCGGAGGAAGCAGTCGAATAGTAGCGGAGTAGAGTACTGAATTTTACGGCCACGTGTCGTGTGAAATGTAACAAAAATACTGAACAGTAATTCTCAAGTTGCGAATGTCGTCTAACACTGAAGCATTCATGGAAGTCGAAGAATAGTTTAAATCTCGTGGCATAATTTTGTTGGTATAATTCAGTAATCCATCTCAACGAAATAATAAACTAAAGTAACAGTGACTGCACAGTCAAACGTGCTTAATGAACGTCACCCAATGTATCATCATGCACTGTAATGATAATCAAGAAAACATCAGTAATTGACAGGAGAGGAGTAATCATAAACAAAACGAGCAAGGGCAAGGGAATAAACCATCTGCCACAGTTAAATGTAACCACTTAACCTATGTTAAGCGAAGAAGTGGACCTAGTACGAAAACCTGAGGAACACCAGTGACTTATACTGTTACTCCACTGGGACGCTGGCTTATTTCGTGTTACGTGAATCGTTCCGCTGCTTCCCACAGCTCAGATGCGAGCCTGGCGTGGAACAAGACTGCTGTCCGCGCATGCGCAGTCGGCACAGCGTGCCTGATGTTTATCTATATGTATATAGTGTGCAGCGCTCGCTCCGGAGAGAGTGGTCAGCGACCGCCGTACAAGGCGGGCTGGGCTGGGCTGGGCTGGGCCAGTGAAAGTACCCGCGGCCTCAACACTCTCTGGAAAACCGCGGTACACTCAAGCGTCTCGACACGAATGTTCTTTCATCAGGTCTTTACGTCCTGGAATTCCTGATTCAGTTGAGAATTGAAAATAAGTATAGAGATAAGGTTTTGGAAGGCCCCTAACATAAAGATTAGTACTATATCAGCTACAGCATCCTGAAATACTTACTTTGGCGCTGGAAGGAGCAGTAAAAGGGCGAAAATAAAATAGGAGGTAGAGACTAGAATATGAAGAAAAGAGTGCCAAGTATGACGGGTGTAATACTTCCGTACGTATGACAGGAATGACGGGTACGGCATCAAACCAATCGATAGTCAGATGTGAAAAAGTAAGGGGTAGAGGGTAAAGCTGTTTGAGATGCTGCTTATAAAAAGGGGCATGGCGGGGCTAATTTACCAGATAGGAATTGTTACTGTGGAAGCGGAAGTGTTTCAGTTTGGTCTTACTTTGTTTCTCTTTTGGTGCAATTGCCGACGACGTTGCAGAGAGCTAACGGCAGTTTGGGAACAGATTTGCGTTGTATGTCCACGCTCCAGTGGGCGCATCTTGTCTGAGTGTAATCACACTCCTAAACGGCAGTTATCACTTGTACCGGTTGTCCGTATAGCTTTAGAATAAAACTGTTTCGCTAACATAGCTGTGAAGTGCTACGAGCTGATCTGGGTCCAACGATTATTTACATATTTTGTAACGATTTTATGGAATGCTTCGTTCAACCGAATGTTGTTTGCCAAAAGATACACGAAAATTTTCAGCAGTGAACCAAGCAAAGGAAGGCCGTAAGTTTGACTGCCGAAGCTACTCGGCGAACCTCACCGAGTATAAGAGGCATTTTTTCGTGTGGAAAAAACTGCAGGTGACGTTTCTTCGCTTACTGAAACGTCATCCTGTATATACGTGGAGATTCAGTTTTCTAACTGGTTTACTGATCTGATTCGGTACCCACGCCAAAAGTTAATTTAGTTCGACTTCTATGTGGTCTTCAATTTGGATAATAAGTGTATTGCTAACCACTTTTTGCTGGTTCTTAATACTTTCGTCTTTCTTTGATTAATTCTCAGTCCATATTCTGTATTCAGTAGACTGTTGATTCCATTCATCGTCAACTACCCAAACGATAGCAATGTCATCAGCTAATATTATAATTGACCCTATATTTCAATCCCACTTCTAAACCTTCATTCCTCACATTCTTCTTCGATATACAGGTTGTATGAGAAAAGAGAACGACTACGTACCTACCTTACACCAATTTTAATCCGATGAAATCTCTTTTCGTTCATTCTATTCTTGGTTCTCGTACAGATTTTTATATCACCTGTCTTTCCTTGTAGTGCGTACTTAATTTTTCAGGATTTCAGGAATATGACACCACTTTACAAAAACGAACACTTTTGCTACGTCGACGGACGGCAGGGTATTACGATATGGCTGACGAATACGCGGCAGAATTGTTATTAGAGTTGGTAGGAAATGTGGTAACTCGTTACTGAAATGATAAATGTCTCAGTAACCATCGTGAGTATTTTGACTATCTTTCAACACTTTTGTGCAATTTATGAACAAGAACACCTTATGTATTCGAACTCGTTTTGATTTTCGCCTCTAGCAGAGGCTGAAAACAGAAACATCTCTCGGTGTTGATGTATAATTTAAGCAATCGATTATAGATTATTGAAGCAAACACCTTGCAACAGTTTCTCAGATCCTAACCTAACTTGATGTTACGTAAATTCTATTATTGTTATGACAAGGCATGTTTCTAGAATGAAATTTTCACTCTGCAGCGGAGTGTCCGCTAATAAGAAACTTTCCGATAGATTTAAACGGTTTGCCGGACCAAGATTCGAACTCTGGATCTATACATTTCGCGAGCAAATGCTCTACCCACTGAGCTAGCCTAACAAGACTTAAGACCCTTCCTCACAACCGTACTTCCACCAGTACCTCGTCTCCTACCTTCCAAACTTCACAGAAGTTCTCCTGCGAAATTTGCAGAGGTCCCAGGTTCGAGTCTCGATTCGGCACACGGTTTTAATCTCCCAGGAAGTTACAAGACACGTTTCTAAAATCAATACAACATAGCTGTCTGCTGATTACGTAGATGCCAAGCAAACTCACTGAAACTGTATTTTCAGAACCATGTAAGAGATCCATATTTCGAATGCTAAAACCAGATAATATCCATTACCCCACATTTTGCCACCACAAACTGAGGATCTATAAGAGCGAAAGGTCACGACAAGATAATAGATTTCACAGGGGACCTACTTCTTTGGCTAATTACAACATTGTAATACATATTAACAAGGAAATATGCTATACAGTATAAGAATTCAGTTAAACGAGTTCTCAAAAGTTCATTCAACTAATGTTAAAAGACAAAAGATAATTTTTACTCATTCAAATGAATTCCAAAAACAACAGGAGAATTAATATCAATAAAATATTAAGTGTAATAGTAATTTCTCCATAACTTTGTTTATATTAGTCTCACAAAATCTAAAACTAGTTTTGGGATCAGTTCAACAATTCCTTTAAGATGAGACACTTCACAAATAATTTCACTGACTTGCTAATGTTCATAAAAATTACGTTTATTTTATTTTGCTAAGATGGCAGAACGAGTTATGAAAGGAATGACTGCCCCTTATTGCTGCTACTACATCTGTTAACATTTCCACTGGTTTAAGATGCAAGTGACAGCCTCTTACGTGTGGAAAGTATAGAAATTAAAAAATGGTGCTTACCAAAAGGCAGCTTACTTATACTACGAAGATTACAAAGGGGATTCAGCTGCCCCTAGATTTTATAGATATTCATATTCTCTCTCTAGCTGCGCACAAACTATTAGTGCTACAGAAAAAATGAACAGGACCTTTTCGTAGGAAATTTGATGCAGTCAAATTTTGTAGTGGGATGTGTTTTCACTGGAGGTCAGGGTTTTCGAGTTATTCAAGAGAAACGTGTCCGAAAGTCACTTCTGTACGTTTTCGAAAACTGCGGCCTCTGCCAGAAACGTATCGCAGTACAAAATTTAACTACATTAAATTTCCTAACAAAAAAATTCTGTTTTTTTTTTCTTTAGGACTATTAGTTCGCGCGTAGCGAGCGGGAGAATATGAAAATCTCACACGTAGTTTTTGAAGGCGTTACAGGTTGTATAAATGGCTCTAAGCACTATGGGACTCAACATCTGAGGTCATCAGTCCCCTAGACTTAGAACTACTTAAACCTAACTAACCTAAGGACATCAAACACATCCATGCCCGAGGCAGGATTCGATCCTGCGACCGTATCAGCTGCGTGGTTCCTGACTGAAGCGCCTAGAACCGCTCGGCCACAGCAGCCAGCACAGGTTGTATAAAGCCTGTGTGTAAGGTCAGCTGAATCACGCTGTTTCTCTTTACTTTGGTTTTTTGACCTCAGTCCCCTAATATGGTAGGGAGAGGCATATGTATTTATAGATTTTTAAAGGATGTGACAGGCAGTTCTGAGTTTAACGATGGGGCAGGTCATGTGACCAGGAATAAGTTCATTCGTGACAGCCTGCTTTGGCAGGCAGTAATGAAAAACCATTGGCGGTGGTTGTTACTTTGGATTCGACAGTTGTGATTTCTGTGAACTGTATTTACTAATAAATCGCTCGCGTAGAATTAATGATTCCATTTTCTTATTAATACGTGGAACATTTTGCCTGTACAACTCAAGAACCAGTCTTCTGGTAAGGAATGCGGCCAGTTCATTTCACCGCTGTTATCGATATGATCCAGTCTATGGATTGAGGCGTGATTTAATTTTTATGGACTCAGGGTTTAATTGTTTATAGTCGTCAAGTGCATAAAAAACGCAACGTCGTTTAAGGGCCATATGATGGCACAAGCGCCAATGGCAGCGCCTTTTGAATGGAGGGTTGCAACCCCGCCTGTTTCCCTAGTATGTCGGGATGCCGCCTCACGTGGCGGCAGGCGTTTCGGAGGCCAACTGGACCACGCGTTACACGGATAGACACGCGAATAGCCTAAAAATATCAGTCAGCTGCCCTACCTAACCCGAGGAGGTAGTGAAGCAGCCATGCAAATCACAAATTAGAGCATTCTTCTTTGCCGATCAGAAACGGCATTACTTAATGCTGGATAGTTCATGGTATGGTCACAGTATTTGTGTTACTCATTAAAGATTATAATGTCCACTTCGTGCTAGGTACATAAATATGGCTCGAACCAGAAGTGAAGCGCATCTAAAATTCATATTTGAATATATATCACGAGGATTAAGACTAGACGCTAACTGTCGCAGCATATGTACTGCCCTAAGGAAACTGGTAAAATCTAGTGACGTTATTATAGTTACCAAATGCGGAATTATCAAGGGCGAAAATAAACATCAAATTGGGTCAAACATGGTGACAGATTCTTGTATATATACCTTGTATCTGCATCTGTTTCGGTAGAAAACTGAGAGAATGTCCCTTCTAAATTCCCATATCACAGAATTTTAATATTTCACCCTCAGTTAATTACTAACAGCTAGGAACGGAAACATGAGTCAGTTAAAGTTTGACATTTTTCATAGCGGAGATTTCAACTTGCTGGCTATAGAAGGGACAGTACAGCAACAGTAAGTACAAGATTTAAGAGGAACACTAGTAAAGAAAGGAAAGTATATTTACTTAACAACTGTAATAGGAAAGAAAGTGTAGATCATCTGAGCACTCAACATCAAGCATTCACTTCGGAAAAGGGAGATGTGTATCAGTGGTTAACATCTGAATCGTTGTACAATATCCCCTAGACCATTATATGCTAGGCAAAATTATGAGGGATAGGGAAGACCTGCCGTGGCTCAATAGGCGAGTTAGAAAGTTCCTACCAAAGCAAAGAGAGCTTCATCACATATTTAAATGAAATCATCGCCTTGTTACCAAACTAAAAGTGTACGAAGTTAAAATGAGAGTGAGGAAAACAATGCGGAAAACGCCCAGTGGATTCGAAATTAAAATCTGAAGACGTTATGGTCTCATAAATGAATCAGTATCCAAACGGATTATGAGAGAGGCAAGGGCGTTATACTGAATTCCAATTTTCGGAAGCGTTTCGCTGGAAGACTGTAGTACGGATTGTATCGTTTCAGACGCCACATGCACGCCGAAATGGCAAATATTGAGATAAGTAATCGTGGAATGCATAAGCAGCTAAAATAGGTCAAAGGATGAATGGTATGTAGATCTGGCGCGGTACTTATACAAAAGCATACATGTAATGCAAAATATGTTGCTACACTTGTAATGTCCTTTGCTGTTTTATTAACTGTATCTTTTATTAATCTCTTAATAAACCTTCACCTCCCGAAAGTGTCGTGTGGCGCCAGCTGACATTCGCGACCTTGCTACGCCACTGCAGTGCTACCACGTAAGCTATGGATGGTAAATGTCTTGCAATGACACTCTGTTGGCGATCGTCTTTAATGAACATGTTTCTGACACAAGAAATACTCAATTCATTTTTTCGACAGGGTATAAAACTTGATCAAAGCACTAAAATGGCTATCGTGTTATCCGAAGCATCTAAGGTAATAAAGTAATTGTTACAAAAGCGCTTTTTACTATCCCTTCGCTGCTGACATGGATTATCTTTCAGATAATTTTACGTTATGCTCTAAACGACAGTGCCCAGATTCACAACTGGACGGGAACCAGTACAACTTTACCTTTTTAGTAAACCCTTTCGTGAAAACATTAAATAATGAAACAACGGTCGGCGTTCGTGAAAGGACAAACAAATTATACATCCATGTGTTGACTAAGGTGATTGAGGGAAGCACAATTTCAGTACTTTACAGCCAGAATTATTAAGCCTTTGATAACGAAATGTGAGAAAATGGGAAACTTCAGCCGATTCACGTTGATGTTCCAAGGTGTTAGTAGTTAATTGACCACGACACTAATACCCCTGGAACTACTTTTCATGATCAAGCAGGTTCAGATTTACAGTTACTTTAATAGAGTAATAGTACAGTAAATGGAATAAAAATTCATTTAGGCACATGCACAGTACGTTGAGCAATACGCAGCCTCTTAGCATCGATGTTGCGCGACAGTTGCTGTACTGCAGCAATGTAAGGGACAGTCAGATGGTAAACTTGTAGGTCAACTATGTATTATTTCAAAAGTAGTCGCCATAAATGCTAATACATTTACCTCGCTGTGAGACAAGACGGTCAATGCCTTCGTGGAAAAATCTCTGAGGTTGGCTACGGAATCTTGATTGCACCCAAGCGTACAACGCTTCGTCCGAACTAAACCGATGTCTACGAATGTCTTTCTCGTGGACTCCAAAAATATGGAAATCGCATAGGGAGAGATGGAGACTGTGTGGAGGATGTGTAAGGGCTACCCGGAGAAACATCTGCAGCGTACTCGAAACAACTTTGGCAACACGAGTGGGTGGGTGCCGTGTTGCAGGTGACGAGCCTGCTGCTGGAGGCGGAGCGCCGGAAGCTGTGGGTGCTGCAGAGGGAGCTGCAGGCGGCGCTCGCCGAGGGCGGCTCCATCAAGGCCAAGGAGCACCAGCGCCAGGAGCTGCTGCTCGCCATCTCGTGAGTACCGACACCTGCTCAGTAGGAACGCCTCACACAACGAATGCCTCTCCTGCATCAGCCTTTTCATCTCACAGCAGCAACTGCAACCTACGTCCTCAATTACTTGCTGGGTGTATTCCAATCTCTGCTTTCCTCTACAATTTTCACTGTGAAAGTCATTCCCTGATGTCGTAACATATGTGCTATCATTCTGTCCCTTCTTCTTGCCACTTCCCATTCCACATATATTCCTTTCCTCGTCAGTTGTTAGGAGAATCCCCTCATTTCTTACCCTGTAATTCTACCTGATTTCCAACATTTTTCTGTAGCACCACATCTCAAAAGCTTCGATTCTCTTCTGTTCGGTTTTCTACTGTCCACCATTCACTACCATATAGTGCTGTACTCCAAACAATATTCTCGAAAATGTCATCCTCAAATTCAGGCCTATGTTTGATATTAGTAGACTTCTCTTGGCCAGGGATGCCCTTTTTGTCTGTGCTAGTCTGTTTTTTGTTTCCTCCTTGCTTCGTACGACGTGGGTTATTTTGCATCAAGGTAGCACAACTCCTTAACTTCATCTATTATGTCATCAGCAATTTTGAAAGGTTCTCGCTATCTGCTACTTCTCATTATTTACTTTTAATCCAAATTGTGTACCGATTAGACTGTTCATTCCATTCAACAGATCTTGTAATTCTCTTCACCTTCGCTTAGGATAACAGTGCCATCAGCGAATCCTTTCATTGATGTCATTTCCCCCTAAATTTTTATTCCACTCTTGAATCTTATTTTTATTTCCGTCATTGCTTTTCGGTGTATAGACAGAAGAGTAGGAGCGAAAGGCTACAGCCCTGTCTTACACCCTTTCTAATACGAGCACTTTGTTCTTTGTCTTCCAAGCTTATTGTTCCCTCTTGGTTCTTGTCTATATTGCAGATCACCTGTCGTTCCCTGTAGCTTACTCCTATTTGTCCCAGAATTCCGAACATCCTACATTTTACATTATCGAATACTTTTTCCATGTCGACATATCTTATGAGCGTCTCTTCATTTTTCTCCAGCCTTCCTTTCATTATATAGGGCAACTTCCTCTCCGTTGCCTTTATCTTTCCTAAAGCCAAACTGATCGTCATCTAACATATCCTCAGTGTTCTTTTCCATTGTCCTAGATATTATTCTTATCAGAAACTTGGGTGCAAGAGCTGCTGAGCTGATTGTGGGATAATTCTCCCACTTATCGCTTCTTACTATTTTCGGAAT
The DNA here is from genome assembly GCF_023864275.1 of Schistocerca cancellata. Lineage (NCBI taxonomy): Eukaryota > Metazoa > Arthropoda > Insecta > Orthoptera > Acrididae > Schistocerca > Schistocerca cancellata. Next base: position 1,286,013,466 of record NC_064626.1, on the reverse strand, counting down.
AGAGTGGGTGATGTTTTTCCGAAAGACTGATTGCGGATCACCTGTTCCACACAGTCTCTACACACCTGTTCACACCTGCCGGAACAGTCGTTATGTTTCCATTCCTCCCAGTGATTTAAGAAATTCTGATGGAGTTTCATAAATCCTTCTGCCTTATTTGATCTCGAGTGCTCTAAAGTTCTTTTAAATTCTAACTCTAATATTGGATCTCCTATCTCTTCCATATCAACTCCAACTTACTCTCCCATCACGTCATCGGACAGTTCCCCTCTCATAGAGGCCTTCAGTCTACTGTTACCATCTATACGTTCTTTCTTCTGGTTTCAACAGTGGAATTCCTTTTGCACTCTTAATGCCATCGATTTAGCTTTTAATTACACGGATGGATGTGTTTATTTTCTATATGCTGAGCCAGTCTTTCCGATGACAATTTTTTTCGATTTCCTCATATTTTTCGCGCCACCATTTCGACTTGGCCTCTTTTCTTCGTATTTAGTTCATTTCCGAGTGATATATATTGCTGTATTTCCTTGAACGTTTTTGTATTTCCTTCTTTCGTCAGTTAACTGGAATGTTTCATCCGTCACCCAAGATTTCTTCATAGTTTGCTTCCTAGTAATTATGTTTGTCTGTCCAACATCTGTGATTCCTGTTTTTAGATATGTCCACTCCTCTTCAACTGAACCGCCTCATGTGGTACTCCTTACCGCAGTATCCGCACCTTTAGTGAACTTCTGATGCGCCTCGTCATTCGTCAGGACTTCATTGTGCCACCTCCTTACAGACTGATTCTTACTATTCGCTTGAACTTCAGTCTGCTCTTCACCGTTACTAGATTGTGACGTTAATCTATATCTTCTTCTGGGTAAGCCATACAATCTAGTATTTTATTTCTGAATCTCTGTCTGATCATCATGTAATCCAAATGGAATTTTCCCTTACCTCCGAGCCACTTCAAAATATATCTTCCCCTTTTGCGATTTTTGGACAGTACAGTTGGCATTCGTAACTCATTTAGTCTTGCTCCTCTCTCATTCCTACCAGAAAATCCAGTTCTCCCTTAACCCTTTCTTCTGTTGCTGCCCCTGCAACTGCATTCTAATCCCCATGACCATTAGATTTTTATTTCACTTTAAATACTGAATTATCCTTTCAGTTTCTTCAAATACGTTTACCATCTCTTCATCTTCTGTTTGCGACGTCGACATGTGTACCTGAAGTGTTTTCGTCGGCGTTGGTTTTTTGTCGAATCTGTTGAGGGTAATATCCTAACTTCGTTTTCATAACTATTCCTACTCTCTTCATACCATTTGCTGCTTGTCGGAACCACCCTGAAGCAACACATCTCTCGTAATGACACACAGCACTAGTTCTGCAATGCTTACAAGTGACACAGTTGTCAGAGACTGCCCTTACGCCCCCACACTTTAGAAACATGTACTCTTTTCGCTAGCAATACATTGAACACAAACCAATGTATTCATATCATAATGTATTCCTGGATCACAACGTTCAGTATTAAAGTTTCAGCGATATGCAACATTCATTTTGACCACTGTGTAAACGTAGTTTAGACAGCAATGGGCTGTTCGTTTTCTCCATGTTATTTCACCTTTACAATCACTGTTAAGGCCTCTGTTGTGCGCAGGCGCATCCAGGCGCAGCACGACCACCTGGAGAAGGAGTACGAGCAGCACGCCATCGGGGTCCTGCGCTGCTCCAACACCAGGGGCTCCGGCAAGGTGAGTCTCCCTGCCACGGCGAGGCAGCCAAGGCAGCGTAGTTTGTCCTACCTCTGTCGGGAGTGACAGCTGCACAGCCTCGAGCAACACGACCCGGTCACAACAAGTTGAGAACGGACGACTGTCGATTAGACGTAAAGGGAATACTTCGTACTCTCGTGCCGTCTGCTTCAACGCACAGCATTCGTGGCACATATGACGCTATTCCTCCTCGTCCCGACTATTGCCTTGTCGCTCTCTTCTAACAGTAATCGTGTACATCAGTTGTATGAACCGTTTCTCGTCTGACTATGATCAGAGCAAATTTAAAAGTACTCGACCAAAAAATTGCACTTCCCTTAAGAAGAAATACATATATCACACACAGGAAGTGTTACATGAAAACTACGTATTATATATATATATAATGTAATAGTCCTGTTCCCTTCCTTGTCGTGCAATCGCGGAAGTACACATATGGTTGTCGGAACCAACGCGAAAACGTCGAGTGCACAGCAATGCGGTAAAAACGTGAATGAATACTGTGACTGTATTCCGATATATCGTGATTGTCCGATTACTCACCTGTCGTGGTAGGTACTGAGAGCCAGTACGTTCAAAATGCTTTCACGTTTTCGCCGATTCTATAGAATTAAAGTGGCTAAGACAAACCACCAAGAATGTATCCACAACGATTACATATATCCAGGTGTTCTGCAACCTCCCTACACCTTTCGGTATACAAGCACTCGACCGTGATTAAATGTACCTAAATATCGGATAAGGCATCATTTCCAAAGATTATAATCGAAAAAATGTGGGAAAGTCTACAGGTAATCGTTATTATCGGACGTACAGTCGTGGACAAAACGAGCGAGACCCCTCGCCTTTTCGTTATGCTGATCCGCACAGCTTTAAAGTCTGCTACACAGCATACAAGGCAAGGCGACGAAGTGCTATCAACATATTATGCACTGGTGTGAAATTGAAAAACTATCTTAACTTTGTCAGACAGTTTTCAGTCACGTGTAAGACTATATTTATGCTGGTTAGTGTGTTAAACAACACGTAAATATACGATATAAATGAAAGAAGAAACGCTAATTAGTATTAACTGTACTAATAAAAATTAATTTCTTACACCACCAAGGGACCGTATACCGCAGGAAGTGCGATACATTTCCGCTTATTAGGTCTACCTGTACTCGAGGTAAATGGGTTTTAAGGGTTGGGTAGACAGATGACGGTCAAGAAATTGAGACTAGTGGGGTTCCATTTTTACCGATTTAGGTGACGAAATCCTAACAACGAAAATAGCTACAACAGTTACTGAAGATGAGGGCCACATAAATAATTCCACCTACTCTTTATTCGGAATGTTCTAGTTGCAGTCGATACATCAGCATATTAATCGCAGCTACGCTTTCGATCCAAATCACGTTTACAGGAATGCAAATAAAATACATTTGCCTATACACGTGGTAATTCAGATCCCAGTATTAATGCCACCGCGTTTTAGAAGTGCGAGCATACCCATTGCTAGCTAGCTTAAGAAACACTGAGGCTAATGAAAGTTTTCTGGCTGTGGTGAGTCTAATGGAGAATTCGAAACATTGTAGAATACGTTTGGAGCTATTCAGCCGTTTATTTCCTGGGATGGTGCAGAATTATCCTACTAAATTTACTCGCTAATAACAGTGTTTTGTAATTTCGACAAACATCCCGAATGATTGTCACATAAGCGGTGACATAAAGGTAGTAAATTCATGTTTTTGACTCCAGAAAGCCCTATGCAAAAGAAATTGCAGATCATTTTGCCATTTTCAGTGCGAAATTGCCGGCTCATTCATGTGTGGGGTAATAATAGAGGGCTGTTTACCTGGGTTGTCTGCTAGCGTAGTGAAAGGTGTTTGCTACTGCAAGGGAGGTCTGGTTTTTTTTCGGCTCTAATCTCGATGGAGGCAAATAGACTGTCAGTAATGCAATTGTAAGAAATTCTCGTGCCCCTCCAATACGTTTTATTGCTACCTTTATTATGTACCGGCGCCCTGTGGATGTAAATATGAAAATTTTGTAGAATTTCATACTTGTTACTGCCTAGTTTTTCCTCTTTTGTCAATAAATGAATTGACTTAACTGTGGCAATGAATGATTTTTAACTGAATTTCGTTATGAATCTTCACGCATTGCTAAATTTGCTAACGTTCATGGTAGGTCAGCAACGGTAATCCAGTATGACTGGTCTGAACGTTGACACAGACCGTTTTGCGGCCGAATGCGCATAATATTTTGCTAATTCGTAACCATCTGGGGTACTTTGTCTTACTAAAACAGTTATGTTATCTCGATAAGCTGAAATTCATTTTTATTAGTTCAGTTCATACTAATTAGCGTTTCTTCTTTCATTTATATCTTCATTTACGTGTTGTGTTTAACACACTAATCAGCATTAATATAGTCTTACACATGATTGCTAACAGTCTGACAAAGTTCAGATAGTTTTTCAGTTTCACGCCTGTGCATAGTATGTTGGTATCACTTCGTCGCCTTGCCTGTTATGCTGTGTAGCACACTTTAAAGCTGTGCGGATCAGCATAACGAAAACGCGAGGTGTCTCGCTCGTTTTGTCCACGACTGTACATAGGTTGCCTTAATAACGATCGAATGCAGCTTTTTTTTTTATTATTATGATTAGTTTTGATTAGTTAGCCGACTTTGTTACTATACATGAAACTGCAGTTACGTGAAAACTTAATTCTTAAATCGAGTAAGACGTTCGTCGGTACAAAAACTGACAATAGTTTTGATATAAATTGTGGTGGACTGAATTTGAACTTGTAACAATGACACGAACGTGGGCGACATCGTCATTACATGCTTGGGAGCTCAACTGAAATGCGAACTATCACAGACTTCAGATGTTCGAGTACTAGTACATCCAAACCTTTCGGATCATGTGAAGTCGCAACTAACTGACATACTGCCTTAAATGACTCGGTAACCATTAAGAACTGTGACCTCTAGATAAGGCTCACTGTAATAGTATGTAATTTACTTTTCAGAGTGAAACTTCACTACCACAAACCGTAACAATTAAGTGTAAATGACGCCACAGTTAGCAGCAATATAATGAAGCAACGACGAAAATACCTGAGAGCTGACATCGACACATAAAATCACTAAATACATTAAACTGATTAGTATATTTGAATCACAAAACAAAATTTAATATACTTATGTCAGATTCACTACTTGCAAAAATTATCTTCTATTATCAAAAGGTCATTAAAATTACAATAGTATTAGATTCACCCCTAGCTCTGATTAACCAGCAACAGTCACTTTATGACGAAACATTTTACCTTATTTCTTTATACATTTCGTATTGTTAAATTTCAGGCTCTTTCTTTTTCTTAATAAACGTAAACATGGTCCGTAATAGGCTGTCACGCGATATTTATTTAACTGTGCGATTAGCTAATATCGACTAAGCGGCATTGTCAAGCATATTTGTATCACCTGAATTTCATGTCATTTTTCCAATTACTCGTAATTACAATTCAAATGTGATACACAGTTATTAGGATAACAGGTAATGGGCCCTGCTTACGGTAGTCACGACTTAGGTGAATAAATTGAATAGGGTTAGGATTCAAGTTTTACACACGCAGTACGTTGTCCGATAAATGATTTTTCGGCAATAAGTCTTACAAGTTTTAATCGTATGACACGGTAAACAGTCTCAATCGAAGTGAAGCTGTTGGTGTGACGTAATAGTTTGGCGGCAACAGTAACTGAGCGCAGGCTCTCCTTCCACTTGTGGATTCTTTGGCCATACCGTTCTGTTCTGTTTATAACTCTCTTCAAGCCTCTTCTTTAATATTCCTTGTACTGTGGCCCCTAAACTGCATGCCCATCACATCCACAAAGAATTGATTCGTACATTGTCACCACGCCGTCGACATACATTCATTTGCTCGCGCTTTTCTTGCAGTCACTTACCTTCCAAACTCTTTCAAAGCCAACTTCCGTCTGTCTACTCGCTCTTTCGTGTAGGCCACCGATCCTATAATACAAAGCAAGGTCCGTTAACGCGTCTCTACTTACAACATTTATAAAATCGTTAACAGTCCTCTACACGAAAGTCATTTCATGCTATGACCGTTGATTGTCTTTGACAAGGAAATACCATTGACAAAGAAGGGAATAAAGTTTAGCTGTTGTAGACTTATATGCTGTTTTCAAAAGACCGTGTGCAGAATCGCGGTTTTGGGGGGGGGGGGGGGGGGTGGGCAGAGATGGAGGTGGGGCATCTCTGTGCTCGGTTTCTATTTGAGCCAGGAACATGGAGTAAAAAGTTTTAGATTTAGCCCGGACCAGAGGCCATTTATGTTGCAATATATTAAGCAAGGTTTGAACGACGAACCAGAGCTGGTGCCCAGGCAAATTGTGCGAATCGATTAATTCCTTTTGCTACAGATTTTAATTGGGCTGAAATTATTGCTCAGCTAATGGCACCATTTGCACGCGCACCGTTTGGATTTTACGTGCGAAAACACTCATTCTCGTTCCGGATTTTACGTGCAAAAACAGTCAGCCTTAAATAACTCCGGACTGCGGCGAAACTGATGGTTCACTGGTGCATCGCACGTTGGTCTAAGATAAGTTCTAACCGTTTGAAGAAATGGGATTATTTTGAAGCGCGCCACTTCTACACTTTTACCTTTTACGAATCGGTTCAAACTTTGCACGAAAATTGATAAATAGATAAAGTTAAAATGGATTTTTTTGGTCCAGTCATTTTTATCCAATTTCATGGTACGATGGTTTAAAGTCGAGATAAATGTAGCACGTGAAATTCGTTCTTAGATGAAATGAGTGCGTGGTAACGGTTTAAAGTGAACCAAAGAAATAAAAAATGCATTCTTACGATAATATTGAAAACTCGCTCTCAAAAATTTGCTTTCTTCGAATTTTAAGAGAAAAAAAAATTGTGAGTTTTTTACGCATGCCACTTCTATGTTTGAAACTTATGCGAATCGGTTCAAATTTTCTAAGAATGTAGACAAAAAATGAACGTAATTAATGGTCGTTCTGTTGTTTTCTGAAAGCTTCGTACGTCGGCACGATAAAAGCAACTTGGTTCTAAAGACAATAAAAAAAAAACTACACCGGCTCAGTCGTCGCCTGAGTAAACAAAAATCTACATCGGTTGCCAAGCTATGGAGGTCTAACATCAAAATTTTGGTACAGTAAAGTTAGGAACCAGAATTAAAAAAATTCTTCTATCATAGCACAAAAAGGCGATTATGTCCTGGACAGAGTTAGGGACGTAGAAGAAGGGAACTAACTTTTCGACTTGTATGACAGCTTCAAAGACTTTTAAATCACAACATGTTGACATATTCGCGCTTTTTCACTTTTTAGGTTTAAAAACCCATGCCATGTAATACAATGCATCGTTTCAAGTAAAGAAACATGACACATGATGTCATGTGTGCTATGGCTGGCGAATCTTCTGGATTTTGGGCACAGAATCAGCGACTTTAACGTATAAATTGTAGGGAACAAGTGTGTCAACACCTTGCAGCTAGGAGATCTCAACGCGCTAAGGAAGGAGGTTTAACTCGTGAAAAAGTGCGAGTATGTCAAGATGTTTTGATTTAAATGTCTTTAAAGCTGCCAGATAAGTCGAAAAGCTAGTTCCCATCTTTTACATCCCTAACTCCACGCAGGATATATTCGCCTTTTTGTGTTATGATAGAAGCATTTTTCATTCTGGTAAAAGGCACAGATAATTTTGGAATCACTGTGTGTTTCTTGTCATTGTAAATAATTCATCTTTACTGTACTGCGACAAAGATGCTTTAGAGCGCTGCAATGGAGTAGTGGATAAGATCGCTCATTCTGTGTTTAACGTCAATTATGGAGCGCTTCTTCGTCAGTGAGCTGTGCAGCGGTGGAGCATTCTTATTAAAGGCACAGTAGCGAGCAGTTTTTTAGAGAAGGAGATCTGATACTTGTGAACCTGCGAGAAATTGTCTGGAATATTTTATTACGGAAATGAAAACTTGTTTATGAAGCTATATTATTGATTGTATTGTTGGAGAAGATTTAGAAGGAAGATTTCAAGGTAACCCATGCACGCGCAAGAATGAAATGTTCGTTCGTCATAACTGTCAATTCAGGGAACTAATAATATTCATGACTTGTGTTAATGTGATCTCATTCTACATCTACATGGATACTGCGCAAATCACATTTAAGTGCCTGGCAGGTGGTTCGCCACCTTAGCCGCGCGGAGTGGCCACGCGGTTAGAGGCGCCATGTCACGGACTGCGCGGCCCCTCCCGCCGGAGGGTCGAGTCCTCCGTCGGGCATGCCTGTGTGTGTGTTGTCCTTAGCCTAAGTCTAGGGACCGATGACTCCAGCAGTTTGGTCCCTTGGAAATTCTCACACATTTAAACCACCTTAACAATTCTCTATTATTCCAATCTCGTATAGCGCGAAGAAAAAACGAAAACCTATCTTTCCATGCAAGCACTGATTTCCCTTATTTTATCATGGTGATCGTTTTTCGCTATGTAGATCGGCTTCAACAAAATATTTTCGCATTCGTAGGAGAACGTCGGTGATTGAAATTTCGATAGAAGATTCTGCCACAACGAAAAACGCACGTTCATCCCAAATCCTGTATCATTTCAGTGACTCTCTCTCCCGTATTTCGCGATAATACAAACCGTGCTGCCTTTCTTTGAACTTTTTCGATGTACTCCGTCAGTCGTATCTGGTAAGGATCCCACACTGCACATCAGTATTCTAAAAGAGGACGGACAAGGGTAGTGTAGGTAGACCCCTTAGTAGGTCTGTTACATTTTGTAAGTGTCCTGCCAAATAAAACGCAGTCTTTGGTTAGCCTTTCCCACAACATTTTCTATGCGTACCTTCCAATTTAAGTTGTTCGTAATTGTAATACCTAGGTATTTAGTTGAATTTACGGCCTTTAGATTTGACTGATTTATCGTGTAACCGAAGTTTAACGGATCCTTTTAGCACTCACGTGGATGACTTCACTCTTTTCGTTATTTAGGGTCAACTGCCAATTTCCGCACCATACGCCTATATTTTTTAAGTCTTTTTCCAATTTGTTTTGATCTTCTGATGACTTTTCTAGTCGATAAACGACAGAGTCATCAGCAAACAAATTAAGACAACTGCTCAGACTGTCTCCCAAGTCGTTTATACAGATAAGGAACAGCAAAAGGCCTATAACACTACCTTGGGGAACGCCAGAAATCACTCCGGTTTTACTCGCTGACTTTCCATCAATTACTACGAACTGTGACCTCTCTGAAAGGAAATCACGAATCCAGTCACGTACCTAGGACGATAATCCATAAGGACGCAGTTTCACAACAAGCCGGTTGTGTGGTACAGTGTGAAAAGGCTTCCGGAAATCGAGAAATACAGAATCAATTAGTAATCCCTTGTGAATACCACCCAACATTTTGTGCGAGTACAGAGTTAGTTGTGTTTCACAAATACGATGTTTTCTAAATCTGTGGTAACTCTGTGTCATATACCGTTTTCTTCGTGGTTTTTGTTTGCATTATATCATAAATTACGCAACTGGTTGGAGTGTCTGTAACGATTTAACGAAAGAATTTCGCAATTCTCAGAGTCTTCTTATGCTTTACAGTCTTTTTTGACAACAATCAGAGTTTAATTTTCCAAGAACGCTTTTCATTAAAGTAAAACCTCCTCCTTAATTCTTAGTAAAGATTAAATTAACTTGTCGTGTGTGTATTGCGCCTTACGCCTCAGGCAACCACAGCTTGTATCTAACAAGCAAAGGAAGTTTAGTAGAGAGTAGATTATTTTTCTTTAGGTGCTGCATTTGCTGATTTCAGTTTACTTCCTAGAACCGCAGTACGCCAGACAGAAAACAACGTGATGAGCAAGAGGCGAGATCTCACTTTACGTTCTTGTGAGCAAACGGTACACGGTGTTGTACGAAGTAAGGCCCAGTATGGTGAAAGTTATGGTGTTATCCTAACGCATTACGTTCCTGAACGGCAGACCGTCAATGTACACTATTACTTTTCGTTTTTGAAGCACCACCTGCGACCAGCTTTGCGAAAGAAGCGGCGACGCTTTCTGCGCGGGCGCATACAGCGCAAGCTGTGGCTGCTGTGTTCGGTCGATGAGACTGTGAAGTACTGTGCCATCCACCATACTCGCCGGACTTACGTCCTTGTGACTTTGATTTGATTCCGAAGATGAAGGAACCACTTCGTGGCATTCGCTCCAGAACTGTTCCAGAGATTCGACAGGCAGCAGACCGCTCCATTCGCACTGCTAACGGTATACTGCGCCTTCCACATCGTTGGCAACGAGTTCTACACGACGCTGGTGACTACTTTGAAGGACAGTAACAGGTGCAAACATGTAACTCTTTTGCATCGGTTGTGAATAAATAGTTGCCACTATTTAAGGTCCAACCCTCGTAAATAAGACTCAGGTTGCAAACCCATCTAAAACAAATTTAAAAGAATTTTTTTAACAACAAAAGCTGATTCAACCATTTTAGAAACTTACAGGAGACAAGGAATGACTTAAAGCTAAAAACCAACAAATGAAAATACCAGTGCACGTTAAGTACCGCCGGCAGACTGTGAGCGGAACATTTGAGACACAAATTTACCACTCCAGTCAGTGGCCCATCTAAGTAAACATTCATATAACCCGACACTAACTGGGAGGTTGTAACAGCCCAGCTGCCCGTACAGCACTTCTTGTACACACACAAATAAAAGTCACTAAGCAAATCAGCAAATTTACACTCGCGACTTCAAATAGGATACATTAATTACAAGAATACCTTATCTTTCAAACTCCACAGGCGAGGTTCACTGAGGGAGTAAACGCAGTATTCAACATAACTTCATTAGTACTCCATTTGCCATGATTCAGAGCACTATTACGGGCGCCATCACCCAAACTGCGAGCGGCGGTAACATTCCAGAAGGCAAATTGTTGGTCTACTCTTTCTCCAAAACCCACAAATCACCCTCAAAGGACCCTATCGTGCACACGGCTCCGAATACAGCAAGAGGCCCCCAGCAACCGGCCCCTCCGCCGACACCTACTGCCCCCTCGTACCCACCACAAACCCCCGGCAACCGCGGCACAGGTCCCCCCCCCCCCTCTTCCTCACTCGCAAACTGCAATAAACCGAGCGAATCAGTGAATCAGTGAATGAGTGGGCCACTCGCGCCTCCTACCGAGACGCCAGTCAACCAACGCATCCAAAAGCAGCACAACGCCGCCCCAGCTCGAAGACGATGACTTTCAACATACAGCCTTAGCCTGCTCTAAGGATACGCTGGATATCACCCTGACGGGAAACGATATCCTCTTTTTCGACTGTCCTGTACACTGTGAAGTTCTGAAAGGCTTAAGGAGCAAGTTCGCGGAGCGCTGTAACAGCAGGGCACAGGGCTTGTGAGCTTCGAAGACTCGAACCGTACCTGTGTCACGTCTTCGCTTTCATCTGGAGCAGCAGGCGTTTCTGGGAACTGTGCTCCCGACGGCGGGACAGTTGGAGGAGGAGGACATTAGTGTGTAACGTCCCGTCCACAACGAGGTCTTTAGAGGCGGAGCGCAAACTCGGATTAGGGAGGGATGGGATAGGATATCGGTCGAGCCCTTTCAAAGGAACCATCCGGGCATCTGCCTGCCTGAAGCGGTTTAGGGAAATCACGCGAAACCTAAATCGGAATGTTCGGATGCAGCCGTCGTCCTTCCGAATAGGGGGCCAACGCGGAACAGTTAGATTTCCCCTGTTACTCTTCACACATGGCTTGCAGGAGATCTACATCTACATCTACATTTATACTCCGCAAGCCATCCAACGGTGTGTGGCGGAGGGCACTTTACGTGCCACTGTCATTACCTCCCTTTCCTGTTCCAGTCGCGTATGGTTCGCGGGAAGAACGACTGTCTGAAAGCCTCCGTGCGCGCTCTAATCTCTCTAATTTTACATTCGTGATCTCCTCGGGAGGTATAAGTAGGGGGAAGCAATATATTCGATACCTCATCCAGAAACGCACCCTCTCGAAACCTGGCGAGCAAGCTACACCGCGATGCAGAGCGCCTCTCTTGCAGAGTCAGCCACTTGAGTTTGTTAAACATCTCCGTAACGCTATCACGGTTACCAAATAACCCTGTGACGAAACGCGCCGCTCTTCTTTGGATCTTCTCTATCTCTTCCGTCAACCCGATCTGGTACGGATCCCACACTGATGAGCAATACTCAAGTATAGGTCGAACGAGTGTTTTGTAAGCCACCTCCTTTGTTGATGGACTACATTTTCTAAGGACTCTCCCAATGAATCTCAACCTGGTACCCGCCTTACCAACAATTAATTTTATATGATCATTCCACTTCAAATCGTTCCGCACGCATACTCCCAGATATTTTACAGAAGTAACTGCTACCAGTGTTTGTTCCGCTATCATATAATCATACAATAAAGGATCCTTCTTTCTATGTATTCGCAATACATTACATTTGTCTATGTTAAGGGTCAGTTGCCACTCCCTGCACCAAGTGCCTATCCGCTGCAGATCTTCCTGCATTTCGCTACAATTTTCTAATGCTGCAACTTCTCTGTATACTACAGCATCATCCGAGAAAAGCCGCATGGAACTTCCGACACTATCTACTAGGTCATTTATATATATTGTGAAAAGCAATGGTCCCATAACACTCCCCTGTGGCACGCCAGAGGTTACTTTAACGTCTGTAGACGTCTCTCCGTTGATAACAACATGCTGTGTTCTGTTTGCTAAAAACTCTTCAATCCAGCCACACAGCTGGTCTGATATTCCGTAGGCTCTTACTTTGCTTATCGGGCGACAGTGCGGAACTGTATCGAACGCCTTCCGGAAGTCAAGAAAAATAGCATCTACCTGGGAGCCTGTATCTAATATTTTCTGGGTCTCATGAACAAATAAAGCGAGTTGGGTCTCACACGATCGCTGTTTCCGGAATCCATGTTGATTCCTACATAGTAGATTCTGAGTTTCCAAAAACGACATGATACTCGAGCAAAAAACATGTTCTAAAATTCTACAACAGATCGACGTCAGAGATATAGGTCTATAGTTTTGCGCATCTGCTCGACGACCCTTCTTGAAGACTGGGACTACCTGTGCTCTTTTCCAATCATTTGGAACCTTCCGTTCCTCTAGAGACTTGCGGTACACGGCTGTTAGAAGGGGGGCAAGTTCTTTCGCGTACTCTGTGTAGAATCGAATTGGTATCCCGTCAGGTCCAGTGGACTTTCCTCTATTGAGTGATTTGAGTTGCTTTTCTATTCCTTGGACACTTATTTCGATGTCAGCCATTTTTTCGTTTGTGCGAGGATTTAGAGAAGGAACTGCAGTGCGGACTTCCTCTGTGAAACAGGTTTGGAAAAAGGTGTTTAGTATTTCAGCTTTACGCTTGTCATCCTCTGTTTCAATGCCATCATCGTCCCGGAGTGTCTGGACATGCTGTTTCGAGCCACTTACTGATTTAACGTAAGACCAGAACTTCCTAGGATTTTCTGTCAAGTCGGTACCTAGTATTTTACTTTCGAATTCACTGAACGCTTCACGCATAGCCCTCCTTACGCTAACTTTGACATCGTTTAGCTTCTGTTTGTCTGAGAGGTTTTGGCTGCGTTTAAACTTGGAGTGAAGCTCTCTTTGCTTTCGCAGTAGTTTCCTAACTTTGTTGTTGTACCACGGTGGGTTTTTCCCGTCCCTCACAGTTTTACTCGGCACGTACCTGTCTAAAACGCATTTTACGATTGCCTTGAACTTTTTCCATAAACACTCAACATTGTCAATGTCGGAACAGAAATTTTCGTTTTGATCTTTAGGTAGTCTGAAATCTGCCTTCTATTACTCTTGCTAAACAGATAAACCTTCCTCCCTTTTTTTATATTCCTATTAACTTCCATATTCAGGGATGCTGCAACGGCCTTATGATCACTGATTCCCTGTTCTGCACTTACAGAGTCGAAAAGTTCGGGTCTGTTTGTTATCAGTAAGTCCAAGATGTTATCTCCACGAGTCGGCTCTCTGTTTAATTGCTCAAGGTAATTTTCGGATAGTGCACTCAGTATAATGTCACTCGATGCTCTGTCCCTACCACCCGTCCTAAACATCTGAGTGTCCCAGTCTATACCTGGTAAATTGAAATCTCCACCTAAGACTATAACATGCTGAGAAAATTTATGTGAAATGTATTCCAAATTTTCTCTCAGTTGTTCTGCCATTAATCATGTGACAAAAGAGAAAGCTAACTTTCGCATCAGCGATACTTTTTAAAACCCCGCTGATTTGTGGACAACATTTTTCCATCTTAAGGAAATTTTGTTGTATTGGAATTCAGTGTATGTTCAAGAATTCTGCTGCGATCCGATGTTAGGGGTATTGGTATGTAATTTTGCTGCTTCATTCTTCTACCCGTCTTATATACAGGAGTCACCGGTGCTTTTTTCTATTCGCTTGGGACTTTGCGTTGAGCGACAGATCCGCGATAAATGCAAGCGAAGTATGGGCGTAATGCCCTGGAGCACTTACTCTCTCTAAATCGGGATTGGAATTCCACCCGGAGCTGGCGATTTGTTTGTTTTCAGCTCTTTCAGCTGCTTTTCTACCTCACGGATGCCAATTTCTATGTCCTTCGTACGCGAGTCTGCACGTAGGTCAAACGACGCTACATTTGTACGAGTCTCCTGCTTGAGTGATTTCTTACATGCGAAATTTAAAATTTCAGCTTTCCTTTCGGCGACGTCTATTTTCAGACCACACTGTTCGACGAGTAACGGGATAGAGGACTTCGACTTGTTTAGCGATTTCACTTAGGACCAGAATTTTCTCGGGTTCTCGGCAACATTTCTCTCTAAGGTATGACGGTTGTAGTTGTCACATCCATCTTCTCATAGACGCACGAATTTCTAATAACTGTTGCTATCCATATTTGTCGTGGTCTTATTATTTACATCATTTATATTACATTTTGCTTCCTTTCCCAATAACACGCGTCATCTACAGAGAGAACAATTTCTCTGTTACCTGTTATTTAGTGGCGCATCATTGACATACGGGTTTATGTATCAATGAAAGCAATGGGCTCAGAATAGAATCCGGCTGTACCACTCAGTTTATATGATCTTAGTCAGATAAAGGTCTCTTTCTTCTTTGTTGACACTGAGAGGTAACTTTCTGCCTCCGTGTTTCCAGATATGAAGTGAACCATTATTTACCTTTTCTTCCTTCTCCCATAATATTCCAATGTATGCAAAAGTGTTCTATGGCCCACAGAATGAAATGCTATTATTAAATCAAAGAAAATAGCTAATGTCTTTTTTTCTTCTTTAGGGCGAGCAGCATAATATATGTCAGCTAATGACTTTATTATTAGAAAGATGCACCAGAATAGCTGCTTATAATAATAAATCTTTAATAACGACAGATTGTTTAGGCACTTATCGCTGTTGCCTAGTACCTGCGAATAGTATTTTGATGAGATCGTGTATAAATGTGAATGTCATGTTTATTAAAGTGACAACATTCTATTGACGTCTACGATGATGTGATGTCCATATTACGCCGCTAGTGAACTGTCTTACAACCACCAATGTTGTGATTACGTGGCAACTGACGTAAATATATTTAAAATATATATTTGACAGTAATTCGTCAGTTCTACTCTTACGACAGTATGTGTTCACCAAGATTATACGGATGACAGCGATATTACTTTAGTAACTTAAATTTTGCCATGATTATCTTTGATTGTTGCACGCGTAATTTCCGATTTATCTTTGTCGTGTTTTAAAACATCAGCATAGTATTTGAGGCACTATTTGTGTTTCTGCACCGGTGCTTCAGTCATATGATGCCTTAAGCATGGTGTCACGTACATAGAAGTGCCCAAGAAGGCAGAATTAGCTGATCGCTTAGGCTGTGTTAAAAGAAACTGTTCATCTCAAATAAAAAAGAAACAGCCAACGCTGGAGAATGATTACTGTTAAGAAATTTAAAATGACTATGGAGGTATGCATAAAAACGAGTGTTTAGGTATGGAACGAAATGTAAACATTGAACAAAATGGTATCGAGTCGGCCAGGGTTGTTTGAACGCGAGATGCTGACAGTGCTGCCCTCTGCGGCGACACGCCGAACCTCGCTCAGGGGTGCGCGCCCCGGAGGTCTCGGCGTCGCCGCCAGGTGACTCCGGAGTCGCGCGCGCACCAAAACAAACGAGCGCCGGCCCGGGCGGTCAGTGCGCGCCACGACGCCGCCGGCCGCACATCGCGTCACCGCGCGTCGCGACGCCGCCCCACGCCACCGCCGCCGCGACGACCGCCGCGCCGGGAAGAGGCGGCGAGCGCCGCGCGTCCTGCCGCGCCGCGTAGTCCGACGCTGGGCGCAGCCGCCGCCTGCGGTGCTGCAAGCAGGCGGCAGTGTTGAAGCCCCTGAAATCGTGACACCTCGGCAATGGGTTAAAAACTAGCGTATACACGCTGTTCCTACTAGCTTTAGTAACTGATTCCTTTCGTCCCTACAACGACGTTTTTTCCCCAAAACTATTTCTGCTAATTTCGCAAAAAAATTATCTGCCAAAACACTTTAAACTGGCCAGCGCCGTTCCCAAATACCAGCGTAAAAACAGCAACTGCATTGCTCCATTTAAATGACAAGAATAATATATATTTAATAAGTGGCTTACAATTTGTAAGAATTTGTTTCGGAATTAGTAAAACTTAAAATTCTGTACGAGAAGAGTCGTTGATTTGGCTGAGACAATTAAACATTACAGTGTGTACTGTCGTACCGTCTAAGCTTACTGGCAAGTATGCCACACATTGCACGAGCAAAGTGTCTGTAGATCTCTCCAGTCAGCACGTTGATATTCAATGTCGTACTCTAAAATTGTAGAAATTTAGGTCAGTGTGAACAAAGCTGAAATTCTGTTTGTCAGTATTCGTCAAAAAGTGTGTTAAGCAGTCTGTTGCCACTGTGTTGCCAACAGAGTTACTGACAACTGTGCTAAGCATTCCAGCTGGACAGCGTCTATAATATTCGTTTCGTTTTCTCCAGTATCGTATTAAATAATCCACATTAAATGTTACTAAGGCCAAATTTGCCTCTTAATTGGTGTTCCTATATTGTAAATCCAGTCAATTAATTATCTGTCAGTTAGTGAATTCGTATGCATTAAAAGAAAAATATATCAGTGCGAGCTCTATTCAGCTAGGAACTAAGCAGAGAGTGTACAGTGTGGATGATCACTGAGCACTCCAGGGAAGAGTGTTGCGCCAGTCACACAGGTGCTTAAGTTTAGAAGACCATACCTTAAGAGCAAAACTGTAAATGTGTATGACCCATAGCGACAGACTTTTTATGTCTGTCTCAGGTCGCTTAGGTCCGAGTTGTTGTACGTGCAGGCAGCAATAGCAACACCTACAGTGGCAGTGAGTGTGTGGTGTTCCCAGGCAGTGTTTAGCACAGCGACAGGTGCGTCAGAAGATATTACTTGAGGGCTGAGTTGACAGCTGAAGAAAAGTGACATTCCAGCAGTAGGAGGCTACAGGTTTTCGTTCTACAGTTTTCTGGAGTGTCGTGTGCGTGCCGTTTCGGCGTGTGCTGCATCTGTGTCCCGAGGAAGACGGGAGTCGACACGTGGTATTGGTCGGTGCCTCTAGGCGCCGGTGGCAGAGACAGTGTTGCCGGCAGCAGTGTGGGGTGAGGTGATGTGAGCCGCCGGCACGGTGTGGTTCCCCGGCTGCGGCGCGCTGCCCCTGCGCGCAGACGGCCGCGCCGCCCCCGCCGGCCAGGGCGCTGCCGCCGCCCTCGCGCTGCGCCTCGCCGAGCCGCAAGCCATGCGCGCCGCCCCCTCCGCCCCCACGGCAGCCGCTCTCTCCTCCGCCTCCGTAGTCGGAGCCACGACCCTCGTCGAAGACCGCCACCGGCCTCCTTCGCCGTCTCCGCCCGCTCCGCCGCCACCACCGCCCCCGGCCGCCGGCGTAGTCAGCGTCCCCGTCGCCCGACGGCCCCCGCCCCCGCCGCCCCCACAGCGGAGTACCGGAGACACCTCGCCACAGCCGTCGGAGAGCCGCGCGCGGCCGACGCCCCCGGATCCCGCACCGGAGGCGGGCGTCTGCGGCGACGGGCCGCTCCGGGAGGCCGCTCCGTCCGCGCCCCAGAGCCCCGGCGACCCCGACAGCGCCACTCGGCCACGTGTGAGCGGCTCCACGGAGGAGGTTCGTCCGGCGGTCCCTCAGCGGCCGGTCCGCGTGGAGCAGCCCGCGCGGAGGATCCTCTACGACGTAGCCCCAATCGGAGCGAGCGAACCTCACAGCCCGAGGGAAATCCCGGCCGACGTCTGGGAGCTGTTGCCGGAAGCGGACATCCCTCCGCCCCCGCCGCCTCCCCGGGCTTCGCGGCCCTCCACTCCCCCGCCGCCCACCACACCTCCGAGGCCCGTCTCGCCGGGCCACCCCCGCGCCAAGTCCCCGGGGGCGCGCCCCAAGAGCGTCGCCTTCTCCCTGGACTGCGAGCAGCCGTCGCCGGCGGAGGCGGCGCTGGTGCAGGTGGCGGGCGTGCTGGTGCCCGGCTGCCGGTGCGGGGGCGGCGTCGCCGAGCTGAGCCTCAGCTGCGGCGCCTGCAAGTCTCCGCTGGCCACGTCTGCGCTGCTGCTGGCCGGCGCCGGCGGCTGCTGCGGCTGCGGGATGGGCGCCAGCGGCGGCGCGGCGGCGCGCGGGGGCGGCAGTGGGGGCGGCGCCGAGGCGGGCGGCTGCGGCGCGGGGGCGGGCGGCGCCTGCAGGAAGCTGCTGTCGCGCAGCAAACAGCAGCAGCCGCCGCCAGCACCACCGCAGCCCAGGGCCTCCACCTCTCCCTCCGCCTCTGGCAGCGCCACGGGGCCCGGACCCGGCGGCACGCAGGTCAGTCCACAGGTCAAACAGCTCCCAGTTCTCACCGAGGTCAACTGGAGGTTTCTCTAGGCACATGCTGGTACTGTCCCCAGCGTTCGCAAGTGAGTTCCCCTCTGCCCCACAACTAGACCGCCTGGTGTTGGTTCGAGATCAGATGATCGTACGGCATCGGTGGCGAGCACTCACCACCTGAGTAAGTTTAGCCGTCGAGTTGCAACACTTCTCATCTGACACATCACTGGGCGACGTGTTCGTCTACGATGACGAAATGATAATGAGGACAACACAACAGCGAGTCCCAATGTGGGGGGACGACGGTTCAATCCCGCGTCCGCCCATCCTGATTTAGGTTTCCCGTGATTTCCCTAAATCACTCCAGGCACATGCCGGAATGGTTCCTTTGAAAGGGCACAGCCGACATCCTTCCCCATCCTTCCCTGATCCGATGAGGCCGATGACCTCGCTGTTTGGTCTCCTCCCCCGAACAACCCAACCCAACCAAAAGTGCGGGAGATTTTTTACCCGGCCGGGAATCGAAACTGGGCTCTCTGAATGGCACTCAGATGCGCTGACTGCTCAGCTAAGGGGGCGGACTGGTTCTGTTGAAAGGAATTGGATTCCGTCCTGGCCCATACACCACCCGTGAAGTGCAAATGACTGACTTTTCACTCTCACACAAAATAGCTACATGCAAACGACAATAATTTTTACTGGTACTCATTTATCGAACTAACCGAGCAATATAGCACCAATGTTTCACGTCCAGTTGAGGTTTTTCTGGTCTATGGCAAAGGACTGGGTGAGTTAGAAAACAGTCTAGTTGGTGTGACGAACAGCAGTTTTCTCTAAATGTAGAAAAATGTAAAATAATGGAGGTGAGTAGGAAAAACAGTCATTAACGTTCGAATACGGTATTAGGAAGGTGCCGCTTGCCACAGTCGCTTCGATTGAATATTTCGGCGTAACTTTGCAAAGCAGTATGAAATGGAATGAGCGTGTCAGGTTCGTAGTAGCGAAGCCGAATACTCGACTTCATTTTATTGGGAGAATTTTGGGAAAGTGTAGTTCATCTATAAAGGAGGCGGTGTATATGACGCTAGTACGACCCATTCTTGAGTACTGTTCGAGTGTTTGGTATCACCAGCAGGTTAAAACAAATTAGAGGTGGGCTGCTACATACATTACCGGTAGGTTCGATGAGAGCCTACGTATTACGGAGATACTTCGTGAATTGAATTGAGAACCTGTGGAGCGAAGAAGATGCTCTTTCCGCAAGACACTATTTCAAAAAATTTAGAGAACCGTCGTTTCAAGCCGACTGCAGAATGATTCTACTCCTGCTAACACACATCTCGCGTCAGGACCAGAAGACAAGGTGCTAGAAATTAGTCTCGTATAGTGGCTTGTAGACAGCCCCCCCCTTTACCCTCTCTCCTTTTACGAGTGGCACGGGAGAGGAAATGACCAGTAGTGGTTCAAGGTACCACTGGACCGTAAGGTGGTTTGAGGCGTAAATATGTAGATGTAAATACAGCATTATGTAAGAGTTCAGGGAATAACTCCGATAGTGCTACATGGAGCTGTAGAGAATAAGAAATTGGGGACTGGAGAGAGAAGGATATACAGTATACAACAAATACACACATCAAAAAAAGTTTTGCATCACCTCGGTTCCAAGAGTTCTGAACCTATACAGAAAATTGGATTAGAGATAAACATAAACATAATTTCCGCCCTTCTTTTATTCCTCACGAAAACCAAATATTCCATGTTGTACCGCCATAAAGTGAGACCTTCGTAGGTGGTGGTCCAGATTGCTGTACACACCGGTACCTCTAATACTCAGTAGCACATTTTGCACTGATGCATGCCTGTATTCGCCGTGGCATACTATCCACAAATTCATCAAGCCACTGTTGGTCCAGATTGTACCACTACTCAACGAAAAGTCGGTGTAGATCCCTCAGAATGGTTGGTGGGTCACGTCATCAATAAAGAGCCCTTTTCAATCAATCCCAGGCATGTTCGATAGTGTTCATGTCTGGAGAACATGCTGGCCACTTTAGTCGAGCGATGTCGTTATCCTGAAGGAAATCATTCACAACATTTGCACGACGAGGGTGCGAATTGTCGCCCATGAAGACGAATGCGTCGCCAATATGCTGCCGATATGGCTGCTCTATCGGTCGGAGGATGGCATTCACATATCGTACAGCCATTACGACGCCTTCCATGACGACCAGCGGCGTACGTCGGCCCCACATAATGCCACCCCAAAACAGCAGGGAACATCCACCTTGCTGCACTCGCTGGACGGTGTGTCTAAAGCGTTCAGCCTGACCGGGTTGCCTCCAAACACCTCTCCGACGATTGCCTGGTTGAAGGCATATACGACACTCATCGGTGAAGAGAACGTGATGCCAATTCTAAACGATCCATTCGGCATGTTGTTGGGCCCATCTGAACCGCGCTGCGTGGTGTCGTGGTTGCAAAGATGGACCTCGCCATGGACGTCGGGAGTGAAGTTGCGCATCATGCAGCCTATTGGGCACAGTTTGAGTCGTAACACGACGTCCTGTGCCTGCACGAGAAGCATTATTCACCATGGTGGCGTTGCTGTCAGGGTTCCTCCGAGCAATAATCCGTAGATAGCGGTCATCCACTGCAGTAGTAGCCCTTGGGCGGCCTGAGCGAGGCATGTCATCGACAATTCCTCTCTCTCTGAATCTCTTTCACGTCCGAACAACATGGGTTTGGTTCACTCCGAGACTCCTGGACACTTATCTTCTTGAGAACCCTTCCTGGCACAAAGTAACAACGCGGACGCGATCGAACCGCGGTATTGACCGTCTAGGCATGGTGAAACTACGGACAACACAAGACGTGTACCTCCTTCCTGGTGGAATGGCTGGAACCGATCGGCTGTCGGACCCTCTCCGTCTAATAGGCGCTGCTCATGCGTGGTTGTTTACATGCTTGGCGGGCGGAGGGGGGGGGGGGGCTAGTGACGTCTCTGAACAGTCGAAGGGACTGTGTCTGTGATACAATATCCACAGTCAACGTCTATCTTCAGGAGTTCTGGGAACACGGCTGATGCAAAACTTTTTTGATGTGTGTATAATATACAAGCAACTGAAAGGAAATTTTCGGTGTAGCGGCATTGTATGTAATCCCAGTTGATAAATGTGTTTGCCATGTGATGGCGGCGCTGTTCCCAGCGGAAGCGGAGTTAACAGCTTCGCAGCAATTTAGTCGTTTCTAGAGAATCGTTAGCACAGATCGTTACATGATGGATTCTTCCCGAGTGGCACAGAGAACAATTACTCAGTTTCTTCGCGCAGAGGAGGCACCACTCTAGAAGTTTACCGCAAGATGAAAGAGGTGCACAGACAGTAGTGTCTCGCACAGTGCACTAAATTCCGGTGGTGTCAGCTTTATAAGGCAGGACGTGCCATACCCTGGGCACTCGCGCGTTATCTCCACCGGTGCCAGGATTTCGGCTGTGGAGGAGCTTACACGGACGAATCGTCTGTGTCACTGCTGTTGAACTGCCTATAAGTAAAGGAACTGTGCATCACATAATCCACGAGAAGTTTCATTACTGCGCAGTGGAGCCCAAGCATCTTGCAGAGAATCAGACCCGTCCGTTGAGATACGCGGAGCAGGAAAAAGACTTCATTGCTCAGATTGTGGCGCGTGACGAAGCGTGGTGGTGTCGCCACTTCGATCCTTCCCCCAAACGGATGAGTGTGGAGAGGCAACATCCCGGTCCCGCTCGTCCAAAAAATCCCACTCTGCCCCGAAGTAGGACCTCTACTCGTCAAATGGCTACCACGGATTCACACCGGGCAGTATTTTAACACTTTGCTGAGACTCAAACAGGCCATCGTGTGCAAGTGCAGGGGCAAGCTCTCGAATTCGGTAGTGCTTCTCTAGAACAGTGCTAAGCCACTTGTGGCCAAGAAGACCCTCGAGATTCTTCAAATATTTCCATGGGAGATCCTTGAACATCCTCCTTGTAGCCTTTGTATCCCTCCATGTGACTCGTTTATTTTGACCCCTTAAAACAATCCCTGGAAGGTCAGAGATCCACTTGTGTCAGGCAAGTGTAGAACACCATTGAAAACTGGATCCGTCAGCAACCCAGGAGTGCCTACACTGAAGCCATCCAATCCTTTCTTATACGTTGGTATCAATGTTTCTGTGTAAGTGGCAGTTATTACAGTTGCACTATTGCACAGGAACTGTCTTTACAATAGTGTTATTAAAATTTATTTACGTATAACTGTCGTTTCCTTTTCATTTGGGATGTTGTGTGTAAGTGTTACTTTGAGATGAAGAGATTGCCAGAGCAACGAAAATCATGGCGAGCTATAACAAACCAGTCAAACGACTTAGGCCGCCCAAAAAAAATAAAAACATAAGGTGACTGTCTCAACTGTCCCAAATCACTCCCCACTCCCCGAGTCTCCTCAACTTGAAACTTTCCAGTGTGGATCTCACTCCAGAGGGCCACAGCCTCTCCTGTGGCGATCATGAAAATCGCTAGCTCTGCTTTCAGCTGTGTCCATATCTCTAAGCGCTGGTCTCATAGACCACGTGTTCTGTGTATCATAATGTTCAATGCAACTTCTGCTAGACTTTTTTTCAGTTTTGCACTCTTTCACTAAGAATATTATAGTTGAATCTTCGCCAAACGGAAACAACTTTACACAGACAAGTTTCAAAGAAATATTGATATTACTTTCGGGTTGTTTAGTGAGAGCAAGACTGTCAACGAAATTCTTTGGATATTTTTGACCTAGCTCGGCTACGTTTTTATTGTTTCAAGTTAACCTGAGTATCAGGGATAATCTGCTGTGTTCTCTGAAATGTCACTCGTCAGAATTTTCGCTGCCGAAAACTACGTAGGTTGGAACTTAAATACTGGCAACACTGCTGTGGAGACACTGTGCAATTGGAATGTACTACTGTCGCTGATAGGACACTTTGTCGACATACCTACTTTGCCTCCGAGCAAATGGACTCGCTCGTCCCACGTCAACGGTGTGCACATAATCGACGGAGACACAGTCACGTGTGAGCAAACGGCCTAACGTAACGTAACGGTGATTCTCGTGTACGACTGTGATGGTGTGATCCTAACGCATTACGTTCCTCCACGACAGTCCGTCAATGCACAGTATTACTGTTCGTTTCCGGAGCGTCACCTGCGACCAGCTTTTCGAAGCAAGCGGCGACATTTTTCGACACTTTTCGGACAACCCACCCATCACTGTGCACGACAATGCGCGGGCGCATACAGCGCAAGCTGTGGCTGCTCTGTTCGGTCGATGGGACTGGGAAGTACTGTACTATCCACCCTACTCTCCGGAATTACGTCCTTGTGACTTTGATTTGATTCCGAAGATGAAGGAACCACTTCGTGGCATTCGCTCCAGAACTGTTCCAGAGATTCGACAGGCAGTAGACCGCTCCATTCGCACCATCAGCAGAACAGGCTCTGCTGACGGTATACTACGCCTTCCACATCGCTGGCAACGGGTTCTACTCAACGCTGGTGACTACTTTGAAGGACAGTTATAGGTGAAAACTTGTAACTCTTTTGTATCGGTTGTGAATAAATAGTTGCCACTATTTAAGTTCCAACCCTCGTATAAAGGTGAAATGTATTTTATTGCACAGGAACTTGTAGCTATAAATTCTTTATAGAAAAAAGACAATGTGCAGTCTCAAGTAAACGAACGTCCTCTAAAGTTATTCCGTAATCTTTTTGTCACAAACGTTATGGAGTAGCCATCTGGAATATTCCAGCCCCGTGGAATACTATCTTTCTTCAAATATTCCATCAACCGGTAAATCTTCAAGAAACACATACTGCAAGTTGTCTATCCCGTCGTTGTCTTCCACTGACCAAAATACAAAACTCACCAACTGGTTGTACGACTTACTTGTATAATGTTTGCGTCCCACCTTCTCCATTTTCTTGGAGACGTACATTATCTGCAGGGAGAGCCAACGATAGAAATTATGCTGCATGCCAACATATAAGCGGTTAGTATTTTGTTGAAAGTAACTCTCGGCTATGACTCAGTCAAACTGTGGTGTCTCTGAAGAAAGCGTTGAGGTATTTGTTTGGTGTGAGGGTATGAGAAGTTGGTTACAACCAGAAAACCCCCGAATGTCTAAGGACTCGAACTCCCATGCATAAAATATCTTCAAACGCCCGATTACTTTGCAAATGAGTTAATGTATCAAATATTTGACTTTTAGCTAAATGTTCAGATGTGTGTGAAATCTTATGGGACGTAACTGCTAAGGTCATCAGTCCCTAAGCTTACACACTACTTAACCTAAATTATCCTATGGACAAACACACACACGCACGCCCGAGGGAGGACTCGAACCTCCGCCGGGACCAGCCGCACAGTCCATGACTGCAGCGCCTTAGCCCGCTGGCTAACCCCGCGCGGCTGACTTTTAGCACGAAAGCTAGAAAATGTTGTAAAATGTTTGAAATTATGCTTGAGGTTTGTTGAAAGGCTCTAAGTGCCCTCATTATGAAACACTGGACGATTGCAGTCCGGGTAATTTATGCCCCATTTTAAGCAAAAGCCATTTTTTCATGCATCTAAATGTTTGTGTTGTCATATGTCCTGAACTATGTGTCGTAGACTGATATAATTTTGCAGACACATTCAGAGATGTATGTAGATACTATCTGCAAAGTCTGTTGCGAATAGATTCGGCAATAAAGAACTAATATAAAACATCGTGCCTGATAATGAAGTCTGACTGCATGAACTGCAGAAACGCAGAATCTGTTACCATTCATCATTTCGTGTAGGCTGTCGGCGAGAAGAAGTTTCGTGAAAGTTAGAAATAATGTGTAAAATAAAGTTTGTTGGAGTCGCTAAGTGCTCTCTTTCTCGAACACTGGACGAATAAAGTCCGGGTCGGATTCGATTCCCGGTCGGGTCGGAGATTTTCTCAACTCGCGGACTGGATTATGTCACTACATTCGTTACGTCATAACTGGCATTACTACCGAGACAGCTGTATGGGCAGAGCCTGAAAGCCGATAAATTCAATAATAAGTAAATAAAGTCCGGATATGTGCACACCCTTACTTACGCTGCCCCAATACAAGTACGTAGTTTCTAATACTTGTCTTAAGAGTTTAAGGTAAAATTGTACCTCTTAATGAGTGGATTATGACAGCATCTGAGATACTTAAATTAGGTTAGTAATTATGCGAAATATTGTAAGTCAGTTCCCGTGGAATCCGGTAGATACGCAACCTGCTACTTGATCTGGGTTCCGTGATAGCGATACGGTAACGTAGATGAGAAAATTAGGTCATATTTTTGACATTTTCATCTTCGAAGTCCGCTGTTGGCTGTAACGTAAAAGCTGTAGAGCTTAGACTTTTGAGAATGCCTGTAACATGTGACATACATTTCCGAGGACTTTAAGATATACTCTTGTCTATCTGGTAGTGGTACGACGCTTCGTGCGCAGTACACTGTTGGTTGTTTCAGACAGCTGGGCACGGCTACGCGTGAGCGCGCTCGGTGTGCGTGAGTGCGTGTGTGCGTGGTGTGCGACCGTGGCGGGCAGCAAATTGGCCGCTGCGCACCTCGCCGCCCCACCCATTAAGCAGGCTGCCTGTTAATTGTCCGGCACCCTCCCGCAAGTGTTTACGCGGTGCGCGGGAGCTCAGCTCTCCGCCTGTCTCTTGTCACCGTGGTCGTACCCAGCTGGGTGCGTCTTCACTGTTGCCTGTCCGTCAGCACTGCGGCGCCACACCTAATCTGCGCGTCACCTCCCGTATTAACCAAACCACAAGGAAAGAGTTTCCGTCACGTGTAGCATCAGACGCATCGTGCTCGATACTACATTCTACTCGTGATTCAACCTGCAAACTGTTACACTGAAGCTGTCAGTGAAGAGAAAAGAAGTCCTGCAGCAGTCATAAGGGGAAAAAAGAGGTAAAGCGCCCAGAAGGTCAGAAGGAAAGGAACTGTAACTTCAAGGGTAGATTGTTCTCTCGGTGATTACAAAATCGATCAGAATTTACGAAGGGCATCCAACAAGTAATGCAACAGATATTTTTTCTCTGCCAGTTCTCTTAGAAAAACGCGGAATTTCTTGTGCAACTTCGTGGAATATGCCCTCTTCAGGCCCTATGATTTCATGAAGTTCATGAAGTTCACACTGTGTTAACGTGCCTCAGCAATGCCTCTGCGACGTTAAGCACAGATATTAAAACTAATGCCCGTACCAACATGGCCGCCGCTTGGCGCACCGCCTTTCGTTGCTTATATTTTACTAGACCGTGGTGCTGGAAAATTACTTCCGGCGCGTGTTATTCTTATGGAGATTAAACTATACCTAACTTTCAAAATGGCGTCTGTAAAGGAGGTGTGTGTCCCAAGCTGAGAGCCGTCATTGTGTTTCCTCTGGCGCGAAACCAGAGCATCGCAGATATTCATAGGCGGTTGCAGAATGTCTACGGAGATCTGGTAGTGAACAAAAGCACGATGGGTCGTTGGGCGAATCCGGCAATGTTATAACGTGTAGACACTCTCATTCTACACTCACGTTCTTAAATTAAGGATAATTGCAGAATGTGGTGCCACACAACGTTTAACTACACAAAACTGGCGCTAGTAGCATAGGCACATAGGGAACACACACGACACAGATCTGCAAGTCCACGGTATTGGTGATAAGTTGAGAAAACCGTCCCGAAACACATGTGCTACAAAACGCCACTGTTTCCTGCGCATCTACCCCGACATCAGTATGGGATATGATCACCATACACACGTACACAGGCCGCACAACGGGTTGGCATACTCTCGATCAGGTGGTCGAGCAGCTGCTGAGGCATAGCTTCC
The DNA here is from genome assembly GCF_023864275.1 of Schistocerca cancellata. NCBI lineage: Eukaryota > Metazoa > Arthropoda > Insecta > Orthoptera > Acrididae > Schistocerca > Schistocerca cancellata. The sequence continues at coordinate 1,285,985,846 of NC_064626.1, read as the reverse complement.
CATTCTTGCACCAGTGCCTGTCGGAGCTCCTGAAGTGTCGTAGTGGTTTGAAGACGTGCAGCGATACGTCGATCGAGAGCATCCCAGAGGTGCTCGATGTGGTCTGGAGGACAGGCAGGCCACTCTATTCGCCTGATGTCTTCTGTTTCAAGGTACTCCTCCACGATGGCAGCTCGGTGGGGCCGTGTGTTATCATCCAACAGGAGGAAGGTGGGACCCACTGCACCCCTGAGAAGGCGGACATGCTGGTGTAAAATGACGTCCCGATACACCTGCCCTGTTACAGTTCCTCTGTCAAAGACATTCAGGCGTGTACGTGCACCAATCATAATCCAACCCCACACCAGCAAACCATGGCCTGCATACAGGTCATTTTCAAGGACATTAAGGGGTGGTATCTGGTTCCTGGTTCACGCCAGATGAAACCTGGGACCACTGTTCTAATGACCGTGTACTGTGTTCTTGACACCAGGCTTTACTGGCTCTCCTGTGACCAGGGATCAGTAGAATGCACCTTGCAGGTCTCCGGGCGAATAAACCGTGTCTGTTCAGTCATCTGTAGACTGTGTGTCTGGAGACAACTGTTCCAGTGGCTGCAGTTAGGTCCCGAGCAAGGCTACCTGCAGTTCTCCGTTGCCATCTGCGGGCACGGATGGTGAGAGATCGGTCTTCTTTTGGTGTTTTACACTGTGGACGTCCCGTACTGTAGCGCCTGGACAGATTTCCTGTCTGCTGGAATCGTTGCCCTAATCTTGAGATCACACTTTGTGGCACGCGGAGGGCTCGTCCTACGACCTGCTGTGTTTGATCAGCCTCCAGTCGCCCTAGTATTCTAACCCTCATAACGTCATCAATATGTGTGCTTTGAGCCATTTTCAACACATAGTCACCATTAGCCCGTCTGAAAACGTTTCCACACTTATTCGCTGTACCGTACTCTGACATGCATCAACACACCCCTTCGTATGTGGACTGCTGCCAGCGCCACCGTGCGACGACCGCAGGTCAAATGCACCGCATGGTCATACCCCGAGGTGATTTAAACCCGCAAACCGCCCACCAGAGCGTTGTTTTACCGTGTATCAGCATTATCCTTAAGTTATGAGCATGAGTGTAGGTTATCGACGGATCAAAACCAGACACCTCGCTGCTCAACTGGACGTCTCTGTTGTTAGTGCGTCCACCAGTTGGGTACTCAAAGGTGTGAGCCCGCTGGGTTTCTCGCTTCCTAATATAAGACCATCAAGAGCAACGAGGGGACTGTCTGTGCGGAATTCCTTCTGCATTCTGAGGCTGATCGTGACATTTTTCTTTTTTTTTTTTCTTACGTCGTCACAGGCGATGAAACATGAGTTGATCACTTCGAACCGGAAACAAAACGGCAGTCCATGCAGTGACTGAAAGCTGCACCCTCAGCCTGTAAAGTCAAGTGCGACGGTCTTCTGGGACTCTGGAGGAGCTGTTCTGTTTGATGCCCTCCCTCGTGGTGCAATGATCAACTCTGAAGCGTATCGTGCCACCCTCAGGAAACGGAAGAAGCGACTTCAGCGTGTTCGTCGCCACAAAGATACAAACGAACTTCTCCTTGTCCATGGCGACTCGAGATCTCACACAGATCTGCCCATCCGAGAAGAGCTCACAGCGCCTCATTACACTCTTCTTCCTCATCCACCCTATAGCCCAGATCTCGAAGGTCCCGACTTCCACCTGTTTGGTCCAATGAAGGATGCATTCCGCAGGGAGCAGTACGTGGATGATGGAGAGGTTATTGATGCAGCAAGACGTTGGCTGTGACGACGACCAGTAGAGTGGTACCGTGCCGGCATACCGGTCCTCCCAGTAAGATGGTATAAGGCCGTCGCATAGAACGGAGGTTATATTGAAGAAAAAGGTTTTAGAGCTAAAAGAGTGGTGAATAATATCGTGTACTGGAATCCCAAACAAAACGAACCTACTTTCAGCAAAAAATAATTTGTTGTGTTAGTTATTGAACGTCCGTAGTACAAAGATTTTTGGCAGTACGTGATCACTTATCAGTAAGACTTTGCACCATCTCTGACCTGCATGTGTGCCCTTATTCTATTGAGAAGGGTTATCATAAGGTCGTTGTATTCTCTGGTGAGACAAGCGTGCCACCAATCTTGTAACTGGTCCTTGATATCCTGGAAACTGGTTCTAGGACGGAGTTGACACCCGAGATGGTACCACTCACAGTCTGTCGGGGACAGATGTGGGGATCTTGATGGCTACAGGAGTTCCTTAACATCACCCAGGAAGTTCGAAGAGACGACCACCAAGTGTGAAGAATATTAAACTGTTGAAAAATGGCCCTCAGTCACTGCCAGACGTGACCTGAAGATATACGTGCTCCCCACGACATGACGGTAGGAATAAAACCACTGTGCCTCCCCGAAACATTGGGAGATGCGACTTTCGCTTGGGTCGCCGTCGGTCATCCAGCTTATTGGAGAAGCAGGATTCGCTGAACGTCGTGAGATTTCATGCGTCCACGTCACAGTGCGGTTTGTTTTGTGATGTTAACGGCAGCCTATGCATGAGGATAGAAATTCCGTAGTCCCGCTGCTGCTAGGCATAGAATGTTGCGATGAATCCACTACTTGTTCTCGAATAGCAGGTGGAGCTGTGAAGGGGTTAGGATGTGCTGAGTGCACAATATGGCGATCCTCCTTTGTGGTGGTCAGAGGTGGTCGACCAATATGCCCACCCCCACGATTGCATGCAGTCTATCATCGGGCCACTGTAGCACCCATCGGGCCACTGTCGCATCCAAATGCACCACAAATCGGGGTGTTGGACGATTCGACCAGACTGCCAAATGTGGTCTACATTTGTTGGTCTGACAATGACGCCCCCTTCAAAATCTGTCAGGTGCTGATAACGCTATCTCACACGAGCAGTAGACTTCTTCGTGTCCTTCACAGTCATCAGCCGGCCGGTGTGGCCGAGCGGTTCTAGGCGCTTGAGTCTGAAACCGCGCGACCGCTACGGTCGCAGGTTCGTCTCCTGCCTCGGGCATGGATGTGTGTGATGTCCTTAGGTTAGTTAGGTTTAAGTAGTTCTGAGTTCTAGGGGACTGATGACCTCAGATGTTAAGAGCCATTTGAATCATTTTTGGACAGTGATCATGCAACGTCTGACGCTTTTCACGCCTCTTTTTTTATCGCACTAGGTCTTGTAACAACATTAAACACTACCAACTCGAAAGCATTCTGGAGGTCCTTCTACCTATCACAGAGAACTGCAACTAATCATTTACACTGTCAGCGGTAGTACATAAACGTGAGAAGTCACACTAATATCCGACCACGTCTTGTGGGTACTTGTGCAGTATCTGCAGTGGTAAGCCGGAGCGCTGTGACCACTGCCCACCGCGACGTTGGAAACCGCGGGGTTTCCTACCGCGTGGTTTCCTACGAGCAGTGGCACACTAAACCTGTCAGAGGCCCGGGACGGCAAAACAAATCGAGGCTCCCCTTGCTGCCCCCTCCCCCCCTACTCGCCACACAGGATTTCTGCGAGAGTTTCAAACGCAAACGGAAGGAAGTCCCGTATTGCTTATCATCTTCATTTTGTGTGATAATTTACAAGGTATAACGTTATTTTAAGTAACACTGAAAGTGACTGCTCTCGTTTTCTCGTTACTATTATTTAATAGCTATGTTGCCCTTATACGACAGAAATCATTACATGATTTCCGTTGTTCGAATCTATTATTTATGTTTCGCAACTAAGTCGGCATAGAGCGAGCGGGGTGTATAAAAATGAATTCCTATTTCCCAAACCAAGAGGAAGGTCACCGTCTGCAAAAACTTCGTTCAGTGCATAGTGGAGGGTACTTTACTTACGGATTTCAAAAAAAGCCACAGTGCTGCTCCGATCTTGACGAAATTTTGTACATATGATCTTCAAAACAAGGGGAACCTCACCGTCTACGTGAAATTTCATACTGTGTATGGCGGAGGGTGCCTTACAACAGAATTACACACCATTTGACTGATCAGCTTGGGAGTTGGCTCATGTATGTATGTTTTCGTGGTAAAGGCATTTACAGAAGCCAACGTATGCTGGATGGCGGATGGTTGGCCTACCTTTAAATAAATTCAACATTGCCTCGTCAATCAGCATGAAAGTTGGCAGATATACGTATTTTTTCATAGACGGGGAAAGAGTAGATGGCATGACGGAGGCGGAGGGGGAGGAGATATACGAAGAGAGGAGAACGTGATTGGGGTGGGGAGGTGGGAGGAGGTGCATCCGGAGAAGTGAGAGAAGCAGATTAAAAGAGAGAGGGAGCAGCAGATAAAGAGAAAGGGGGAAGACGATGAATGACTAATAGAACACTGTAATAAATACATAAATTAGGGGTGTTATTGTGAATTTGATGTACGATTAGAAAAAGCGGAGGAGGAGGTGGACAGAGACGGGAAGGTGGATGGAGAAGGAGAGGAGGATGGAGCGGAGGAGGAAGTTTGAGAGAGGGGGGCAGATGGAGGAGATGGAAAGAGAGAGGGATGGCCGGAAGGAGCAGGTGGATAGAGAGACGAGATAGGACTAAATGGACAAGAGAGAGGAGGGAAGAGGGGATGAACTGACATAAAACTGGGATGAATAAATATCCGGGCAACGCCGGGTTTACAGTTAGTAATAAGATAAAGATTTACGCGACAATGGGCGTGTTCATTTGATAGACATTACAGAATATTTCCCTTTGGTTAGTTGCGGCGTATAAAGTCTCGATAACTAAAGTGTTGTTCATGATGTCTACAGATGATAAAATTCGTTAGTTAATGTAGATGACTCCACCAAAGTTAATCTAGTTGGACTTTAATCTTCATAAAATGAACAACATAATAATCAGCTGAAAAAATGCTCCTGTTGGAGCACAATAAAGGCAAATATGATCGTGTTTAAAAGTCTCTGACAGAGAAGTGGGCAACCAGCTGTCTGAGTCCTCATTCCGCCTTCCTCACCAAAAATTCTGGAAGCTTCACAGGACGAGTGACCAAGTTAAGTAAGAAATTTACCAAGTAAAATTTCAGTTTTGTTGAAATAAAAATTCAGTAAATAGCAGATTTTGTATTAGAACTTTAGAAATACCGTTAAAAGCATACTTTTGTGAATGAGATCCGCCAAATACAAATAATTAGTTTCGTATGACATATATGACGAAACTCCAGAATCGGCAAGTTAACTTTGCGAGGTTATTGATGTCGATCGACAACGACACTGTCTGAGAAACCGTGACAACACCTGCACTGAGGGTGAGCGGCTGGGGTAGACAAGTCGTGGGGGAGGCTCAGTTCGCAAACACCTCGTTAGGGAACCGGTGGCTCTGGACAGCTTCGCTACCTGCTGCACCCTTGTGGGAAACCCCACGATAGGAAACATGTGACGCGGGAGCAGACACGGATGGGGAATAGCACTATAGAAGACAGGGGCTGCAAAATGGGAAAATCCTTTGAGATAAGCGACTTTGACAATGGTTAGATTATTATTACGCAGACCCTGCGAACGAGTATCACGAAAATGGGGAAGCTGGTCGAATGTTCGCGTGCTACTGTTGTGAGCGTCATGGAAAGCAGTAGGACAGTGAAACTACCACTTGGCGCTAAATGGTTGGACGTGCACGACTCTCCACAGAAAATGGAGCTCGGAGACTTGTCTGCTCTGTAAAATAGGACAGATGGTGGTCTGTGACATCTCTGGCGAAAGAGCAAAATGCTGCTGCACGCACAAGTGTTTAGGAGCGAAATGTTCCTCGAACATTGTTGAACATGGAGATGCGCAGCAAAAAAAAAAAAAAAAAAAAAAAAAAAAAAAAAAAAAAAAAAAAAAAAAAGGTTCAAATGGCTCTGAGCAGTATGGGACTCAACTGCTGTGGTCATAAGTCCCCTAGAACTTAGAACTAGTTAAACGTAACTAACCTAAGGACATCACACACATCCATGCCCGAGGCAGGATTCGAAACTGCGACCGTAGCGGTCGTGCGGTTCCAGACTGTAGCGCCTTTAACCGCTCGGCCACTCCGGCCGGCTAGCTGCGCAGCAGACCAGCCCTACGTGTTCACTTCATCATCTAGCCCGTAGCATAATACCGCTCCCACCAGCCTGCGTCCACAGCGCGCTACACGTTCTGAGCCGCCGTTCGCGTATGAACCGCCGCGTGGTCTAGGGCGCCTTGACACGGTTCGCGCGGCTGCCCCCGTCGGAGGTTCGAGTCCTCCCTCGGGCATAGGCGTGTGTTGTCCTTAGCGTAAGTTAGTACAAGTTAGATTAAGTAGTGTGTGAGGCTAGGGACCGACGGCCTCAGCGCTTTGGTCCCATAGGAACTTACCATAAATTTCCAATTTCCACCAAGAACGCTAACTGTGGAATGCCCTCAATACGTTGCAAGTGTCGGTTACGGTCAGAACAGTGTTGTGTGTAGTCGTGAGCGTAACAACTCGGAACTAAGTGAATCCGAACGTGGCCGAATTCTGTGTGCTTCGGTAACGAAGATATCTGAAGAGTTTGGTGTTTCAAGAGGCACAGCATCGAAGATTTATAACCCGTGCAGGAAAAACGGGAAGACATCATCCACTAAGACACAATGCTTACGAAAGTGCTTGTTGAGAGATATTGACAGACGGTCAGTGAAGAAGGTTGTGAACAAAAATAGGATGACGGCAGCTGCAAAAGTGACCACTGGACCGAATATCACAGTCGGGACCACTGTTGGACGTGGCAGCTTCGGAAGGGCGTCTCTTACTACAGGGCACTGGTTAGTGTCTGGAAGTGTCTGTTTTAACCTGGTCTCGTGGTCAGACAGAGGCTGGTGACTCTTATTTGGCTTGTACGCAGAAGTTATTCAGGTCCGCCGACAAACGTTACAGTGTAAGTCTACGGAGCAATACATGGCGTGATCTGTCTCGCTCTCCACACGGGGGTAAGGCCGCGTTCCACGGGGGCGGCAGAAGCGACCAACAGCGCACCACACTGAATGCACGACATTCCTGCTACAAGCAGCTGCACGGGGCTACAGCGTCTGGCGTCTTGCGTACGAGCGACTACAATCTGATCACCTCATGTGTTTGCAAAGTATATTTTATCTAGTACAGGAGGGGCATTCAATAAATAATGCAACACTTTTTTTTCTTGGCCAGTTCCAATTTTTAAAAAAATTGAGAATTTGTGTGGGGGCTTTGTGGAATATCCCCGCTTCAGCTCTTGTAGTTTCATTAAATTCCGATAGGGACGGCGCCACGGTAGTCTTCAAAATGGCATCTGTAACGGAGGGGCGTTCCAAGCAGAGAGCTGTTATTGAGTTTCTTCTGGGCGAAACCAGAGCATTGCATATTTTCAGAGGTGCTTGCGTAGTGTCTGCAGAAACCTGGAAGTGAACAAAAGCACGATGAGTCGTTGGGCGAGGCCAACAAGGTCACCCAAATGTGTCCGACCCCTGCCTGCCGATCGGCCGCACACAGCTGTGACTCCTGAAATGTGTTCGTCGGCACAAGAATGCAAACGAATTTCTCCTTCTCCATGAGAAGACGAGGCATCACACAGTTCTGCTCACAAGAGACGAGCTCACAAAACATCGCTGGACTGCTCTTCCTCATCTACCCTACAGCCTGGATGTCACGCCTTCGGCTTCCATCTGTTTGGTCCAATGAAGGATGCACGCCACGGGAAGCAATAAATGGATGACGGGGAGGTTACTGTTGCAGCGAGATGTTGGCTCCAACGTCCACCAGTTGGGTGGTACCATGCGGGCCTACAGGCCCCCCCCCCCCCCCCCCCCCCCACGTAAAGTGGCCACAAGGTCATTTACTTATTGAACACTCCTCGTAAACATACACACGTATACCAGTACACCAAACACGCTAAATTCCTAATAAAGCACATTGAACAACCAAAAAATTTTACTGATGTTTGATTGTCGCGAATATAATTCATCAGCAATCAATGATAATGCCAAGTGTTTCAGTTAATCGAAACAGTTTGCGTAAATACAGCATAGAAAAGTTTTTGAAAAGGATTCAAATGTTTTGTGAAATGATTTGTCTAAAAGTAAGAAACAAAATAGCTTAGGGAAACATCTGAAGTACCTCATTCCCTCTATGATTTAGAGCCACATTTGAAGGCACGTCAGATGTTTCTCTAAACTATTTTACTTCTTGCTTTTAGCCTCATCATTTCACAAAACATTTGACCATTTTTTTTCTTTTTTTGTTTTCAAGTTTTATATGTGTGGTATACATTTCTTCGAAGATGTCCGAAAGAACAGACATCACATCATCATGATTCCACAGCCGTATGTATACAAGATGAAGGAGAAATACCTATGTCAGCCGCATGATTTATTCAGAAAGCATGATGTTATTGACACTTCATTTGCCTTCCCACAACCTTCTGTTCTCGAAATGTCCTACTTCTAGTATGTGATTCGAGGGAAGCCTGTTTTACAGTTAAATATCACACCAGTGTATCTTTTTATGCGCACAATAACTAGGCCTCGGAGAGATGAACTTTTTGACACTCCATTTACATAGCTAGCAGCACCTGTTCGTGAAATATTTCACTGTTCCTTCAACTCACTAAATTTTTGTTATTTACCCTGATTGCTTTCAAGCAATTAATTATTTTTTTTTTACAAAACTAGGCCTCACACTGGTTAATTTGAGACCCCATTTGTTGATTCCCCACTCTTCGTTCAGCCATGAAAATTCGGACAAGAATCCGTCGGGTAATTTATAGGAAGTCTTATTTTCGCTCCAGTCAAACATTTGACCAAAACATTTCGGGTGTTAATCATAAACGAAATACGTGCCTCGTTTCGCGCTGTCATTTGCAGAAAAACTCGTTTCGTTATCTTGAACCGTTTACGAAATATGACGATTTCTATAATCACGTGATTCCCGATATGCAAGGACAGATTTGGACACGTTACGAGCAACCTGTCTGCCAGATGTAATCTCGAAAGGTAAGAGAGAAATCGTTGTGATATGAACTTTAAATACAATTTCCTCATGTTAGCTACGTTTCATACGCTGATATGTATGACCTAAAATGAACTATATGCAAAGTCTACGCAATGTGTTTTACCTCTGCAAATAAAATTTCATGCACTAATTTACTTAGTTTCGTGCAGCACAGTAACTACATCAAACACCCTTAAATTCTGCTGCTTTGTTAGCTTCAAAATTCCATGGAAATCAATCTAAAAGTTCTGTTTATATGCGGATTACATCAATGAATTGTAAAATTTTCCACTGCGTATTTTCAAACTATTAAAGAGTACGTTATTTTTATCTTAACTTACGTCATAAATAATATTTAAGTAGGTAAGGAGGGTCAGACGAGAATGAAATGTCACTGCCACATCACAAAGTAATTTAGTTTACCTAATAATTTTTGTTTCATTATGTGCTATCAGTGGAACAATTTGTTTATTCATTAACTTTATTTGGTTTGCTATTACTCATATTTGATTTATCGCAACTGTTTTGATATTCTGTAAAATGAATATTCATCCATGACGCTTGTAATAAAAAACTGTTCTGTGAAGAACAGGAAAATTAACATCAGTTTCTTTTCTTTTTAAGGCTACAGATTTCTATCACGTTATATTGTTTTACGTGCATATTTGTCTCGATTTCCATTTTCTCATATTCTATTTTTGAGCAGGAATGTAATTTTAATTCGCAGGGAGCGATGCGAAAGCGTTTTAGCCATTAAATATTCATGGCGCTTTAGGTAATTTCATTCAAATATTCATAACTGAGCGAGTACAGGGCACTAAATATTTATACCATTATATAGAGAGGCTATCCATCCGTTAATAATATCCCGTGATCGTGCTTTTACTAGCCAGTGTTCAGTATTTCACTTAAATATTGAATACTGCTATAAACACACATTGATAGAAGACATTGTGTCAACTACGATCATTGTTTCTATGACGAGTTTACTGTTCGACCACTTATCTGCAAACAGAAAATACTGATAATTAGTATATCGTCAAGACTGAAGTTGAATAGACAATATTTGCCAATCCTTTGAACTTCATATAGACCAAAGACACGGCACATAGAAATTGTTAACTTGTCACCTGTTCTACACAGGATCTTACTGTCGGTGTGCTTTATTATTCGTTTCTGAGGCGTAAAAAGTAAAAAGCAGAGCTCCGCCGCTCTGGCCTCAGACGGGCCAGTCGGGACCGGCCGACCGCCGTGTCGTCCTCAGGCAGTGGCGTCATCTGAATGCGGTAAGGAGGGGCAGGGCTGGCCACACCGCTCTCCGTGCCGCTATCGGATTTGCAGAGCCTGGACCCGCCACTTCTCAAACTAGCTTTCATTTTGCCTTCACGAGACTTAGTGAACACCGGTCCATTCCTGGCAGTGCCGGGAATAGAACCCAGGTACTCCGTGTACAAGTCAACGCTGACCACTCTTCCACAGAGACAGACGTTTTTCGTGCGTAGTTAGTTTGTATTCTTACATTTTTTTTGTCTCATAACCTAAGAAGTATTATATGTTTTCCTATGTTATTTTTTCAATTTTCATAGATATGTCATGTGGATGAATAACTCTGACGTCGGTATTTCGTTGCCAGGAAGGTGTACTACAACAATAGACCACACCAGAACGCTTTAGATAAAATATTTTGTTTCTGAAACGATTATAAAATTTTGCGTATCGTGTTTTCCCATAATACAACAGCCTAAAACAGGTGACTCTTCACATCACTCGCACAAAAGTCTCAGCAAACACTAAAACCCCCTCCATGCATGATACCGGTGCAGAATGCATATTGTAGTGGAGAGGCGTTTGATGAAGGAGATGTTGTTGTACACCATGAACTGCACTTCAAAAATGCACAAATGAAAAAAAACTTTTTCATCACCACGGTTCGTGGACGAACGGTTATAGGCGCTTCAGTCCGGATTCGCCTTGCTGCTACGGTCGCAGGTTCGAATCCTGCCTCGGGCATCGATGTGTGTGATGTCCTTAGGTTAGTTAGGTTTAAGTAGTTCTAAGTCTAGGGGACTGATGACCTCAGATGTTAAGTCCCATAGTGCTCAGAGCAATTTTTTTCACCTCGGTCCCGAGAGTTCCGGAACCTGTACAGAAAAGTGGAACAGAGATCAACATAAACATCATTTCCGCCCGTTTTATTGCTCATGAAAACCAGACATTGCATATTGTACCATTATACAGTCAGACCTTCAGAGGTGGTGGTCGACACTGCTGTACACACCGGCACCTCTAATACCCAGTAGCACGCCCTCTTGCATTGATACGTGCCTGTATTCGTCGTGGCATACTATCTACAACTTCATCAAGGCACTGTTGGTCCAGATTATCCCACTCCTCAACGATGATTCGGCGTAGATACTTGAGAGAGGTTGGTAGGTCACGTCGTCCATAAATATTAAAAAAAGGTAGGAAGATTTTTCTGTTTAGCAAAAGTGTCAAAAGGCAGATTTCAGAGTACCTGACGGCTCAACACAAAAGTTTTGTCTCAAGTACAGATAGTGTTGAGGATCAGTGGACAAAGTTCAAAACCATCGTACAATATGCGTTAGATGAGTATGTGCCAAGCAAGATCGTAAGAGATGGAAAAGAGCCACCGTGGTACAACAACCGAGTTGGAAAACTGCTGCGGAAGCAAAGGGAACTTCACAGCAAACATAAACATAGACAAAGCCTTGCAGACAAACAAAAATTACGCGAAGCGAAATGTAGTGTGACGAGGGCTATGCGAGAAGCGTTCATTGAATTCGAAAGTAAAGTTCTATGTACTGACTTGGCAGAAAATCCTAAGAAATTTTGGTCTTATGTCAAAGCGGTAGGTGGATCAAAACAAAATGTCCAGACACTCTGTGACCAAAATGGTACTGAAACAGAGGATGACAGCCTAAGCTGAAATACTAAATGTCTTTTTCCAAAGCTGTTTCACAGAGGAAGACTGCAAGGTAAGACCGCTGGATCTTATGGGATACCAGTTCGATTTTACACAGAGTACGTGAAGGAACTTGCCCCCCTTCTTGCAGTGGTGTACCGTAGGTCTCTAGAAGAGCGTAGCGTTCCAAAGGATTGGAAAAAGGCACAGGTCATCCCCGTTTTCAAGAAGGGACGTCGAACAGATGTGCAGAACTATAGACCTATATCTCTAACGTCGATCAGTTGTAGAATTTTGGAACACGTGTTATGTTGGAGTACAGGGTGATTCAAAAAGAATACCACAACTTTAGGAATTTGAAACTCTGCAACGACAAAAGGCAGAGCTAAGCACTATCTGTCGGCGAATTAAGGGAGCTATAAAGTTTCATTTAGTTGTAAATTTGTTCGCTTGAGGCGCTGTTGACTAGGCATCAGCGTCAGTTGATGCTAAGATGGCGACCGCTCAACAGAAAGCTTTTTGTGTTATTGAGTACGGCAGAAGTGAATCGACGACAGTTGTTCAGCGTGTATTTCGAACGAAGTATGGTGTTAAACCTCCTGATATGTGGTGTATTAAATGTTGGTATAAACAATTTACAGAGAATGGGTGTTTGTGCAAAGGCAAAAGTTCTGGACGGCCGAGAACGAGTGATGAAAATGTAGCACGCATCCAGCAAGCATTTGTTCGCAGCCCAGGAAAATCGACTCGCAGAGCTAGCAGAGAGCTGCAAATTCCACAATCAACTGTATGGAGAGTCCTACGAAAAAGGTTAGTTATGAAACCTGAACGTCAACTACCCGAGGCGATGGATCGGCCGCCAGGCAGCCCGTGACAGAGCACTTCATCACTGGCCTCCAAGAAGCCCTGATCTTACCCCCTGCGATTTTTTCTTATGGGGGTATGTTAGGGATATGGTGTCTCGGCCACCTCTCCCAGCCACCATTGATGATTTGAAACGAGAAATAACAGCAGCTATCCAAACTGTTACGCCTGATATGCTACAGAGAGTGTGGAACGAGTTGGAGTATCGGGTTGATATTGCTCGAGTGTCTGGAGGGGGCCATATTGAACATCTCTGAACTTGTTTTTGAGTGAAAAAAAACCTTTTTAAATACTCTTTGTAATGATGTATAACAGAAGGTTATATTATGTTCCTTTCATTAAATACGCATTTTTAAAGTAGTGGTATTCTTTTTGAATCACCCTGTATAATGACTTTTCTGGAGACTAGAAATCTACTCTGTAGGAATCAGCATGGGTGTCGAAAAAGACGGTCATGTGAAACCCAGCTCGCGCTATTCGTCCACGAGACTCAGAGGGCCATAGACACGGGTTCACAGGTAGATGCCGTGTTTCTTGACCTCCGCAAGGCGTTCGATACAGTTCCCCACAGTCGTTTAATGAACAAAGTAAGAGCATAAGGCCTATCAGACCAAATGTGTGATTGGATTGAAGAGTTCCTAGATAACAGAACGCATTATGTAATTCTCAATGGAGAGAAGTCTTCCGAAGTGAGAGTGATTTCAGGTGTGCCGCAGGGGAGTGTCGTAGGACCGTTGCTATTCAAAATATACATAAATGACCTTGTGGATGACATCGGAAGTTCACTGAGGCTTTTTGCGGATGATGCTGTGGTATATCGAGAGGTTGTAACAATGGAAAATTGTACTGAAATGCAGGAGGATCTGCAGCGAATTGACGCATGGTGCAGGGAATGGCAATTGAATCCCAATGTAGACAAGTGTAATGTGCTGCGAATACATAGAAAGAAAGATCCCTTAACATTTAGCTACAATCTAGCAGGTCAGCAACTGGAAGCAGTTAATTCCATAAATTATCTGGGAGTACGCATTAGGAGTGATTTAAAATGGAATGATCATATAAAGTTGATCGTCGGTAAAGCTGATGCCAGACAGATTCATTGGAAGAATCCTAAGCAAATGCAATCCGAAAACAAAGGAAGTAGGTTACAGTACGCTTGTTCGCCCACTGCTTGAATACTGCTCAGCAGTGTGGGATTCATACCAGATAGGGTTGATAGAAGAGATAGAGAAGATCCAACGGAGAGGAGCGCGCTTTTTTACAGGATCATTTAGTAATCGTGAAAGCGTCACGGAGATGATAGATAAACTCCAGTGGAAGACTCTGCAAGAGAGACGCTCAGTAGCTCAGTACGGGCTTTTGTTGAAGTTTCGAGAACATACCTTCACCGAGGAGTCAAGCAGTATATTGCTCCCTCCTACGTGTATCTCGCGAAGAGTCCATGAGGATAAAATCAGAGAGATTAGAGCCCACACAGAGGCATACCGACAATCTTTCTTTCCACGAACAATACGAGACTGGAATAGAAGGGAGAACCGATAGAGATACTCAAGGTACCCTCCGCCACACACCGTCAGGTGGCTTGCGGAGTATGGATGTAGATGTAGATGTAGATGTAGAAACAGCTCTTTTCAATCAATCCCAGGCATGTTCGATAGGGTTCATGTCTGGAGAACATGCTTGCCACTCTAGTCGAGCGATGTCGTTATCCTGAAGGAAGTCATTCATAAGATGTGCACGATGGGGGCGCGACTTGCCGTCCTTGAAGAGGAATGCCTCGCCTATATGCTGCCGATATGGTTGCACTATCGGTCGGTGGATGGCATTCACGTATCGTACAGCCATTACGGCGCCTTCCATGATCACCAGCGGCGTACGTCGGCACCACATAATGCCACCCCAAAACAGAATGAAACCTCCACCTTGCTGCTCTCGCTGGACAGTGTGTCTAAGGCGTTCAGCCTGACCGGGTTGCATCCAAACACGTCTCCGACGATTGTCTGGTTGAAGGCATATGCGACACTCATCGGTGAAGAGAACAAAATGTACGAAGAACAGTGAGTTTTTTACGGATTCTCAATGTGCCGTTGCCTTGAAACAACGCTCTTCCATAATACGCAAGATACAATAACTCTTTAACCACCAATATGACGCTTCTCATCATTTTATTGCAACAAGTGGTATAATTAACGACTGGTTTTCGAGAGACTCTCAATTTTCGGCTGCTCCGAAACAGTGTATATATATACCGGCTTCAACTGAAAGCTGGTATGGCGTCTGGCGACTCTGTACTGAAGAGAGATGCCGCCATGTGACGTAGACGGGTTCTTCCCTCTCATTGGTCAACGTTTAAACGGACGTCAATATCTGACATGCCAGATATTGGTCTGCACGTTCGGAAAGACTCTCCAACGTGCTTTTCCACGCTGTGGCGTCAGAAACTCGGCACGGTCAACGTCCAACCTGCGGGTGTTCGTTCCGCGTGCCGAGGGCTTAACAAGTAAACAGCACAGAGCGCCCGTGGAAACCGTATAGCTTGAGAACAATTTGAACTAGACAAAAAGAAGGAATTGTTAATTACGGTATACTTTCACTGTTTCCAGTAAACTGACTGACAAAGGAAATGAAGCACATAGAGGACATTATTGGGTGTCAGTGGAACTTCGTACACGGAAACGCACCATTGGAAGCTATTGTATTGAACTGGGGACCCGCCGGGAACGTGTCACACCAGGCGAGTGTAACCGCGATGGTTCCGTGGTACAGTTACTGTGGTGTACGCGTACTAGGAGACAGTGTTTGCGCAGCAATCGCCGACATAGTGTAACCAAGGCGGAATAAGGGGAACCATCCCGCATTCGCCGAGGCAGATGGAAAACCGCCTTAAAAACCACCCACATGATGGCCGGCACACCGGACCTCGACACACACCGGGGACCGGCACGCCTTCCCGCCCGGAAAGCCGTGCGTCAGACCGCGCGGCTTATCGGGCGGGCATCGGAGGGTGGCTAAATAATTAAGAGTTGCAATTCTCTGTGACAAGCAGAATGGCGACCAGAGTGCATTAGTGTTCGTGTACATGTAGGCTACATCGATACTCCGCAAACCGTCGTACGCTGCCTGGGGGAGGGTACTCTTTACCAGAACTAATCGTTTGCTTTCCTGTTCCACTGGCAGGTAGAGCGAGGTAGAATCGACTATCTTTGTGCTTCCGTATAAGCCGCAATTTTTAGTATCTTATCTTCGTGGTCGCTAAACGAAGTGTATTTCGACGATAGTAGGATCGTTCTGGAGTCAGCTTCGAACGCCGGTTCTCTAAACTTTATCAGTAGTGTTCTTCGAAATGAATATCTCCTTCTCTCCACGCATTCCCACGCGAGCTCCCGAAGCATATCGGTAATATTCGCGTGCTGATCCATCCTACCGGTAACAAACCTAGCACCTCGCCTCTGAATTGCTTCGACGTCTTCTTCCAGTCCGACCTGGTGCGTATCCCAAACACTCGGGCAGTATTCAAGAGTATGCCGCACTAGAGTCCTTGAAAGTGTCGCAATAAATGTAATTCGACCATTCGTCTTCCCTACCACGATCCACACATGCTCGTTCCATTTCGTATCGCTTCGCAACGTTACGCTCATATATTTCAATGACGTGGTTGTGTCACGTAGGAGACTGCAAATGCTCCATCCGAGCATTAGGGGTTTGTTTTTCCGACTCATCCGCATTAACTTACATTTTTCTACACTATCAGACAGCTGCCATTCCTTACAAAAAAAAAGGTTCAAATGGCTCTAAGCACTATGGGACTAAACATCTGAGGTCATCAGTCCCCTAGACGTAGAACTAAGTAAACCTAACTAACTTAAGGACATCACACACATCCATGCCCGAGGCAGGATTCGAACCTACGACCATAGCAGAAGCGCTGTTCCAGACTGAAGCGCCTAGAACCGCTCGGTCACAACCGCCGGCAAGAAACAGGTTTTCTGAATTGTTCTGTTTATTTATTGAAGGCTTTTTTGTTAATTTATGTTTGTACTGTTTTGTATATGCTTTTAGTAGTCTGAATAGTGCGTGAATGTGGTCTAAAGTAAATATATAGATCATTGTTCTTCTGATAAAGCTGTACGAACTAGTGTGAGGAAGTTTTAAGACAGTGTGAATGGAGACGACGCGGAACTTTTTATCAGAAGATCTTAAGTAAGTTTATGGCGAAAGGAAAGCCAATTCGAGTACAAATGAAAATAGTTAATAATGTAAAGCATAAACAAAATATCAGAATATTGAATATTTATTTCGGGAAACAGTACAGTTCGAAAGTGTGATAATTGCTGATTTGTTAGTCATGGAAAGCGCGGACTAACGCAGGAGAATACTGTTTTGCTATTGCCTTTAAGGAAAACTGACCAACTAGAATGGAGTCGGGGTCGGAGCTCAGTCCTTGAATGGTACGGTTGTGTGTAGTATGAGCTCCGAAGGAAGTTATAATTTGTCGGTTTTAGTTGTGCTACGTCTTTCAGAAGTGTTTTAAAGTGAAGGTATGTTTATTTCGATGTGTTTTTTTTTTACAATATGAGAAAAAACAGTAATTCCGTGTAGCATTTTCAACAGATCGGTAACTAAAAACGTGAGTGCATTTAGACACCGATAAACTTAATAGTATGGCGAGGATTTTCATTTAAGGACAATCCGTGCTTAGTAGCTCTTCAGATTTCTGGAAATACGTTAGCGTAAACTTGCTAACGTGAATGAAAGGGTTTCTGCCTGACTGTGTTAAGATTAGCGCAGCCTTGGCAGTGGACGTGGACATCTCAAGGTTCAGAATGTACCCAAGTTTTGCCAGTGTTTCCACCTTTGATTCAAAATTAAGACTTTTTCCCAGATTCTTACAAGGGAACCTCCCCATCGCCCCCCCCCCCTCTCAGATTTAGCTATAAGTTGGCACAGTAGATAGGCCTTGAAAAACTGAACACAGATCAATCGAGAAAACAGGAAGAAGTTGTGTGGAACTATGAAAAAGTAAGCAAAATATACAAACTGAGTAGTACATGCGCAAGATAAGCAACATGAAGGATAATACGAGCCCATGAACGCTATGGTCTCGTGGTTAGCGTGAGCAGTTAATAAACGAGAGGTCCTTGGTTCAAGTCTTCCCTCGAATAAAAATTTTACTTTCTTTATTTTCGCAATGTTATGATCTGTCCGTTCGTTCATTGACGTCTCTGTTCACTGTAATAAGTTTAGTGTCTGTGTTTTGCGACCGCACCGCAAAACCGTGCGATTAGTAGACGAAAGGACGTGCCTCTCCAATGGGAACCGAAAACATTTGATCGCAAGGTCATAGGTCAACCGATTCCTCCACAGGAAAACACGTCTGATATATTCTGTACGACACTGGTGACGGCATGTGCGTCACATGACAGGAATATGTTGTCGACCCACCTAAGTTGTACACTTGGCGAATGGGTAAAAAGATTCTTCTACCTTGCCCGATTTAGGTTTTCTTGTGGATGTGATAATCACTCCCAAGAAAGCGATGAAAACATAAGAGTTTGTCACATAAACTGCAACAAATGAATGCAACAGTTTCCCAGTCGCACAATTTTCCCTGTGCTCTGTCAAGACATATGTTTTTAACGTTTTCAAATTTTTCCGTGTGTAGACCGTCAAATCCTGCATGTGCCCAAGCAAATCTCAACATGTGCTGGAATTTTGGAGAGCGAAGATGATTATGTGTGAGTGCCTGAACTTTGATAATTTTCTGAAAATAAAAAACTAAACTTTTCGCTCGAGGGAAGACTTGAACCGAGGACCTCTCGTTCCGCAGCTGCTCACGCTAACCACGAGACCACGGCGCTCTTTAGCTCACAATTTCCTTGATGTTGCTTATTTTGCGGATGGACTACTCAGTTTGTATATTTTTCTTATTTTTTTCATAGTTCCACACAACTTCTTACTGTTTTCTCGATTGATCTGTGTTCAGTTTTTCAAGGCCTATCCACTGTGCCAACTTATAAGTAAATCTGAGGGGGGGGGGGGGGTGCGATGGGGAGGTTCCCTTGTTAGTATAGTTACGTTGTACGCAGCCTGGCGAGAGTTGCGGTACGGTAGGTTTCTGCTCATCTTCCCCACCGGCGATCTGCTGCAACGAGTTCACAGGCAGGTGAAGGCAAAGGACGAGCGTAGCCGCGCGGCCGCCCAGTGTCCAGATTGGTGGGGCATTCGGAAGCGCCAGAGGCCTGATGTTGGTCAGCGTGGGAAGGTGGAGGCGGGCATACCCGTCGCCAAGGTTCCAGTCAACCACGCGTGACCAGCACGACAGACACGCGGCACACGGCAACGCCTTCACATCTGCGCCTGCCGTCCGAGAACACGACACCCTGCTACTGTCTGTGTTGTCCCGCAACGCTGGCCGGAGACTGGCACAAGCCAGACTAGGGAAGTGCTGTGCCATGCAGATTTTCGAGTGGTGTTGAGCATGGAATGTCGATGAATGGCGTCGCACTGTGTTCAGCGATGAATCGCTGCTCTGCACTACTCTGGATGACCGTCGTCGCGAAGTATGTCGCCGATCTGGGGAGGGGTCCAATTCTTCCACTGTTCGGAGAGACACAGCTGTGTTACTGCTGTGCAGGGCCGAGGGATATCAGTTCGTCACGACTGGTGGTGATAACTGGAACTGTGGCGGCACAACGGTACTTTACAAACTTCCCACACCCTCATTTGTTACCTCATCCACATCTACATCTACGTGATTACTTTGCTATTCACAATAAACTGCCTGGCAGAGAGTTCAATGAACCATTTTCAAGCTGTGTCTCTACCGTTCCACTCCGAACGGCGCGACGGAAAAACGAGAACTTAAGTTTTTCTGTGCAAACCCTGATTTCTCTTATGTTGTCGTGAAGATCATTTCTCCCTATGTTGTTGATTGCCAACAGAATGTTTTCGCAATCGGAGGAGAAAAATGGTGATTGAAATTTCATGAGAAGATCCCGTCGCAATGGAAAAGGCATTTGCTTTAATGATTGCTACTCCAATTCACCTATCATTTCTGTGGAACTTCTCCCCAATTTTGCAATAGTACAAAACGAGCCGCCATTCTTTGAACTTTTACGATGTCATCCGTGAGTCGCACCTGATGCGAATACTCCAGAATAGGACGGACAAGCGTGGTGTAAGCAGTCTCTTTAGTAGACCTGTTGCACCTTCTAAGTGTTCTGCCAATGAATCGCAGTCTTTGGTTTGCTCTATCCACAACATTATCTGTGTGGTCGTTCCAATTTAGGTTATTTGTAATTGTAATCCCTAAGTATCCAGCTGAATTTACAGCCTTCAGATTTGTGTGACTTATCGCGTAATCGAAATTTAGCTGATTTCTTTTAGTACTCATGTGAATAACTTCACACTTTTCTTTATTCAGGGTCAGTTGCCACTTTTCGCACCATACAGATATCTTATCTAAATCGTTATGCAACTCGTTTCCATCATCTGATGACTTTACAAGACGGTAATTGACAGTATCATCTGCAAATAATCTAAGACGGCTACTCAGATTGTCTCCTATGTCGTTAATATAGATCAGGAACAATAGAGGGCTTATAACACTTTCTCTGGGAACGCCGGATATATTACTTCCGTTTTACTCGATGACTTTAAGTCTATTACTAGAACTCTGATCTTTCTGTCAGGAAATCACGAATCCAGTCGCACAACTGAGGCGATATTCCATAGGCACGCCGTTTGATTAGAAGACGCTTGTGAGGAACTGTGTCGAAAGCCTTCTGGAAATCTAAAAACATGGAATCAATTTGACATCCCCTGTCTATGGCAATCATTCCTTCATGAGTATAAAGAGCCAGTTGTGTTTCACAGGAACGATGTTTCCTGAATCCGTGCTTACTATGTTTTAATAAATCGTTTTCTTCGAGGTAATTAATAATGTTCGAATACAGTATATGTTCCAAAACCCTACTGCAAATCGACGTTAGTGATATGGGCCTGCCGGCCGGAGTGGCCGAGCGGTTAAAGGCGCTAAGGTCTGGAACCGCACGACCGCTACGGTCGCAGGTTCGAATCCTGCCTCGGGCATGGATGTGTGTGATGTCCTTAGGTTAGTTAGGTTTAAGTAGTTCTAAGTTCTAGGGGACTTATGACCACAGCAGTTGAGTCCCATAGTGCTCAGAGCCATTTGAACCATTTGATATGGGCCTGTAATTCAGCGGGTTACTCCTACTTCCCTTTTTGGGTATTGGTGTGACTTGAGAAATTTTCGTCTTTAGGTAAGGATCTTTCTGCGTCCTGCGTAAGTATCATGGCGAATTTTCCAACAGGACTATGCTCTTCTGTAAACGTCACGCGTGTCTTTGAAATGTCTGCGAAAAGTTGAGATGCCCCAGTGCCCTGAAACATCTCCAGATCGGTACCTGATAGAACAGACGTGGCAACAGCTGGGATGTCAACTCCATCCCAGCGTCAGATTCTATGATATCAAAGACCAGTTGCAAGAGTTATCGATCATCTTGCCTCAGTGGAGGATACAACAGCCTTATCACACTCTTCCCGAAGGGATTAGTATACACATCCAAGTCGGGTATCGGGGTGGGGGAGTGGAACGTCATAGTTATTACTGGGCTCGTACTGTCAATTTGTTGTTGTTGTTGTTGTTGTTGTGGTCTTCAGTCCTGAGACTGGTTTGATGCAGCTCTCCATGCTACTCTATCCTGTGCAAGCTTCTTCATCTCCCAGTACCCACTGCAGCCTACATCCTTCTGAATCTGCTTAGTGTATTCATCTCTTGGTCTCCCTCTACGATTTTTACCCTCCACGCTGCCCTCCAGTACCAAATTGGTGATCCCTTGATGTCTCAGAACATGTCCTACCAACCGATCCCTTCTTCTAGTCAAGTTGTGCCACAAACTCCTCTTCTCCCCAATTCTATTCAACACCTCCTCATTAGTTATGTGATCTACCCATCTAATCTTCAGCATTCTTCTGTAGCACCACATTACGAAAGCTTCTATTCTCTTCTTGTCTAAACTATTTATCGTCCATGTTTCACTTCCATACATGGCTACACTCCATACAAATACTTTCAGAAATGACTTCCTGACACTTAAGTGAATACTCGATGTTAACAAATTTCACTTCTTCAGAAACGCTTTCCTTGCCATTGCCGGTCTACATTTTATATCCTTTCTACTTCGACCATCATCAGTTATTTTGCTCCGCAAATAGCAAATCTCCTTTACTTCTGTAAATGTCTCATTTCCTAATCTAACCCCCTCAGCATCACCCGACTCAATTCGACTACATTCCATTATCCTCGTTTTGCTTTTGTTGATGTTCGTCTTATACCCTACTTTCAAGACACTGTCCATTCCGTTCAACTGCCCTTCCAAGTCCTTTGCTGTCTCTGACAGAACTACAATGTCATCGGCTAACCTCAAAGTTTTTATTTCTTCTCCATGGATTTTAATAACTACTCAGAATTTTTCTTTTGTTTCCTTTACTGCTTGCTCAGTATACAAATTGAATAGCATCGGGGAGGGGCTACAACCCTGTCTCATTCCCTTCCCAACCACTGCTTCCCTTCGATGTCCCTCGACTCTTATAACTGCCATCTGGTTTCTGTACAAATTGTAAATAGCCTTTCGCTCCCTGTATTTTACCCCTGCCGCCTTCAGAATTTTAAAGAGAGTATTCCAGTCAACATTGTCAAAAGCTTTCTCTAAGTCTACAAGTGCTAGAAACGTAGGTTTGCCTTTCCTTAATCTAGCTTCTAAGATAAGTCGTAGGGCCAAGTTATATCACTGAAATAATATCAGATACACTCTCAGTACTTGCTTTTTTTCGATTCCTCCTCCCCTTCTGGACGCTTTACTCTTTTTATCAGGCAGTATAAGAGACAATGCCAACGTAACGTGTAACCACGCCGTATTGAACAAAAACTCTGTGGGCAAGAGGGAGACTTCATGAATTTTCTGTAAACTATTCGATACACTTCCACAGTGTCGTTTAGTGGACGAAATGCGATCTTGTGGTCTAGTGGACCAGCAATGTGATGGATTCAAGACTTCCTAGCAGACAGAACTCAACACCTCGTTCTGAACGGAACGAAAAAATCATATGTAAAGCTGTATTAGAGATTACTGCAGCGGAATGCTATAAATTTAGTAACTGTTCATTACATATGTACAACGGCGTGTACAACTTAATCACGAAAGTAGCTTTGGCATGAAGAATCGCTGCCAAGGAACACAGCTCTGTGAAACATGGGAAGAACGGCTACAGTATGCTGCAACGGTATAGGCGTCTGAAGGTCACAAGCAGTGAGAGGAACACACGTGACGCATCTGTCCAAAAACAATAATTACACTGAAGTCAGCCCGATTAGCGATTCTCCCCTAGACGATAAAATATTCAGTGGGGTGCGTGATCACCAGATGCTGCGAGGCTGGCCACGAGCTCGGTAACGAGTTCCTGTGGCAGGGCGTTCCATTCCTCTAACAGCGCGATTCACAACTGCTCGGTGGTCGTTGGTGCATGTGGACACCAACGTTTATTAACGAAAGTACGAACTTATGGGATACGAAAAAAAATTTGTGAATGGGCTGAAGATTTCTTGGTAGGGAGGACGTAGCATGGATGGAGGGTCAGATGGAGATGTTGAGGTAGCTCCAGGTATGCCCCAGTTAGCTTGTTAGGACCCTTTCTGGTCATGTTGTCTATTAATAACCTTGCAGACGGTACCGATAGTAACCGCAGATGTTTTGTAGACTATGTAGTTATCTATAACGAACTACTATCCGAAGAAAGCTGCACAAATATCCAGTTAGATCTTGATCAGATCAGTCTGGTGCAAAGACAGAAAACTTGCTTTAAATGTACAGAAATGTAAAATGATACACTTCATAAGCCGCAGGAACGTGTATCCAATAACTATGACATCAACAATTTCAATTTACACTCACAAATTAAGGATAATGCTGATACATGGTGAAACAACGCTCTGGTGGGCGGTTTGCGGGTTGAAATCACCTCGGGGTATGACCATGCGGTGCATTTGACCTGCGGTAGTCGCACGGTGACGCTGGCAGCAGTCCACACACGCAGAGGTGTGTTGGTGCTTGTCAGAGTACGGTGCAGCGAGTAAGTGTGCAGACGTTTTCAGACGGGCTAATGGTGACTGTGTGTGGCTCAAAGAACACATATTGATGACATTATGAGAAGTAGAACACCAGGGCGACTGGAGGCTGGTCAAACATAGCATGTCGTAAGACGGGCCCTCCGTGTGCCACAAAGTGTGATCTCACGATTATGGCAACGATTCCAGCAGACAGGAAACGTGCCCGGGCGCTACAGTACGGGATGTCCACAGTATACAACACCACAAGAAGACGGACATCTCGCCATCAGTGCCCGCAGACGGCCACGGAGTACTGCAGGCAGCCTCGCTCGGGACCTTACCGTAGCCACTGGAACAGTCGTCTCCAGACACACAGTCTACAGACGACTGAAAATACATGGTTTATTTGCCCGGAGAACTGCAAGGTGCATTCCACTGACCATCGTGGAGGAGTACCCTGAAACAGAAGATATCAGGCGAATGGAGTCGCCTGCTTGTTCGCCAGCCCTAAACCCCATCGAGCACGTCTGCGATGCTCTCGGTCGACGTATCGCTGCACGCTTTCAAAGCCCTAGGACACTTCAGGAGCTCCGACAGGCAATGGTGCAAGAATGGGAGGCTATACCCCAGCTGCTCGACCACCTGATCCAGAGTATGCCAACCCGTTGCGCGGCCTGTCTACGTGTGCATGGTGATCATGTCCCATATTGATGTCGGGTACATGCGCAGGAAACAGTGGCGTTTTGTAGCACATGTGTTTCAGGATACTTTTCTCACTTATCACCAATACCATAGACTTACAGATCTGTGTTGTTTGTGTTCCCTATGTGCCTATCCTATTAGCGCCAGTTTTGTGTAGTGCCACATTCTGCAATTATCCTTAATTTAAGAGCGTGTGTGTACTTATACAACTACACCCGACTTCCAGTTAATACATGTGCGATAGTTACTGGCGATAGACTAAAAGCGCCTTACATATTACGAAACAAGCTGAGTTGTGCAAGATACCTTTAGTTCATATCAAACAATTGCTGGAGTACGTACTGGTCCAACATCGGCTAGATATACGGTTCGAGAATGATGGAGCACCACCTAATTTTCCCGAAATGTCCGAGAACACCTCACACCGACATTTATCGAGCAATGGATTGGTCGGAGAGTTCCTGCCCGTTCGAAGGCTCGTTCTCCCGATTGTATTCTGTTGGATTTTTGGTTGTGGAGACATTTAAAATCTTTGGTGTATGAAGACTTATAATGATGTACAAACAATACAGAAACGACGGAAAGAAGCATACTTTATTACGAAAGGATATATTGAGCACCTCCTTTAGCAATGGCTCACAAGTAGAGACTGTATGTAGTAGCAAAGAGATTACATCAGAACCGCTGCTGTTTCACAGTAGCATAATGTGCTCTCTTTTGCTTATTCATTTACCTACTGCATTCTGTAGTTCGTTCGTAATAGCAAAGAAGTTTGAAGTTAAAGACATACGTTTCACAGATGTGAAGATGAACAAGTCTAGCAGCTGCGTTTTAGAGGTCATCTTTACTGTACGTTTTTGTATTCTTTCGGTCCGTACTACCACCTCTGGCGGCCGGGGTGGCCGGACAATATTATAGAAATGGAAGAGGATGTAGCTGAAGATGAAATGGGAGATAGGATACTGCGTGAAGAGTTTGACAGAGCACTGAAAGACCTGAAGGAAACAAGGCCCCCGGAGTAGACAACATTCCATTGGAACTACTGACGGCCTTGGGAGAGCCAGTCCTGACAAAACTCTACCATCTGGTGAGCAAGATGTATGAAACAGGCGAAATACCCTCAGACTTCAAGAAGACTATAATAATTCCAATCCCAAAGAAAGCAGGTGTTGACAGATGTGAAAATTACCGAACTATCAGTTTAATAAGTCACAGCTGCAAAGTACTAACGCGAATTCTTTACAGACGAATGGAAAAACTGGTAGAAGCCGACCTCGGGGAAGATCAGTTTGGATTCCGTAGAAATGTTAGGACACGTGAGGCAATACTGACCCCACGACTTATCTTAGAAATTGATTAAGGAAAGGCAAACCTACGTTTCTAGCATTTGTAGACTTAGAGAAAGCTTTCGACAATGTTGACTGGAATACTCTCTTTCAAATTGTAAAGATGGCAGGGGTAAAATACAGGGACCGAAAGGCTATTTACAATTTGTACAGAAACCAGATGGCAGTTATAAGAGTCGAGGGACATGAAAGGGAAGCAGTGGTTGGGAAGGGAGTGAGACAGGGTTGTAGCCTCTCCCCGATGTTATTCAATCTGTATATTGAGCAAGTAGTAAAGGAAACAAAAGAAAAATTCGGAGTAGGTATTAAAATCCATGGAGAAGAAATAAAAATGTTGAGGTTCGTCGATGACATTGTAATTCTGTCAGAGACAGCAAAGGACTTGCAAGAGCAGTTGAACGGAATGGACAGTGTCTTGAAAGTAGGGTATAAGACGAACATCAACAAAAGCAAAACGAGGATAATGGAATGTAGTCAAATTAAATCGGGTGATGCTGAGGGAATTAGATTAGAAAATGAGACGCTTAAAGTAGTAAATGAGTTTTGCTATTTGGGAAGCAAAATAACTGATGATGGTCGAAGTAGAGAGGGTATAAAATGTAGACTGGCAAAATCCACGACTGGAATAGAAAAAACGGTTGACATGGTAGTGGGACCAGAAGTACCCTGTACCACGCGCAGTGACACGGACAAGAACTATCTTCTGCGACACGCCGCATTGTTGGTCGCAGACTTTAGACGCAATTGCAAAATTCGATAGCAATTGATAGCTGATGGTTAAGACTCGAAGAAAATGAAAAAAACAGAAAAGAGCTTTTCGAAAGCGTTTTTTATAGGAAAGGTATTCCACTGGGTTTGCAAGATAACTGTGTAAGATTCAAATACCTACCACATCACGCAGCATAGCATTAACGTACGCAGAACAAGAGGAGCCGGTTGACCTGCTCGTCAGTTCCGCCGTCAACCGCCGCCCCCGGTGAGCAGCCTGGAACTTTTCCTCAGCTCCCCCGTCGCCCTCGCGGCTGTTAGCTGCGTCTCACACCGGCGCTCATTTCGTTCCCGCCAAGTCCCATTACAACTCACTTTCCGCCGACCACTCCAAACTTCTCTGCAAAGCCCGCTAACGACGTCATCTTTTCATAGGCCTCTCGCCAAACACATAATCGAACTTGTAATTGAAGACGTCGGCGCTCCAACACGCCCCAGTACCTGTTCCTGTTAGGACGTCCTTCACACAGCTGCCCAGCTACCTCCCGCCACTCTGCCCCAAACCTCTTTCGACAGTGAATCCCACTGCGACCTACGTACTGTTTATTGCCAAGTACACCGAGACCACATCAACGTAAGTGCACAGATCGACAAATCCACAACCTTCGTCGCACATTTATCTTTTAAATCCTCCATCTTGTTGTTTCATATGAAGATGTTTTCCTACGTCTACACTTCAGTTTTTGACATTGTTTCTCTGCTATGTGGCGAACGAATAAATTAAATTAACAACTGTACTTCATATATATTTTTTCCGCTTCCAGGCATAAATAGACTATAAGATTGTTCCTATACGGAAAATTAAATATGGCTGACATTGCTGTGTCCTGCATAAAATCTGCGTCACATGAACAGGCTGACAGTTATACACGAAAGTTCAACACCCATCATTTCTCTCTCTAACTGCTACATGACGGCTATCTTCATCTGTGACAAATTCTTTGAACTAATGGCTCTTAATACCATAGTCACATGGAGAAAGGAACTATAGTTCGCAGTGGCGACATCACCCTTTAGGGTAAATTGAAAGTACGATTCAGTTTGAGTTGGACTGTAAGAGTCGTTGGTTTTAGTAACTGTTATACAACCTATTTGCTATTACATCCTCGCATAAGACCCATTCCTACATAATTTTGCATATGACCATCTAGTCTATGTAGTCCTAATGCTGCAAAGTCTAATATAATATCACTGCTCATCTTAATTTAGACACTTCCTTAGGAAATGCCTTTTGTAGCAAGTGAGGCGTCTCTGTCGAGGCATGAAACGAAAATATAACAATCCTAATAACTAGTTCTACTTAAAAGAGGATTTGGAAATACTAATGATTAAATGAAACGTCGATAAAAGCGCATCACTAAACCAGGTAATACTTTCCTTAAACAGAATCCAGTTTCAGTTTCGTAACCCTCTGATAAAATGCATCAAAATAACCCCCAGTTTGATATTTATTTTGGCATTTTTCTCTTAATTTTTATTTGTTTATAGCACTTCCCGCTTCCCCTTCAACTCAGTTCGATCAATATACACTGATGAGCCAACAAAGTGGTATGACCACCTGCTTAATACTTTGTTTCCCCGTCTTTGGAACAAAATACATACCCGATTCTGCGTATCAGGGATCCGACAGTTTGTTGGTCGGTTTGTGGTGGTATGTAGCATTGAATGTCTACACACCGGCCACGGAGTTCGCGTAAATAACAGGCTGCTGATTTGCGTACGCCGTACTGCACCGGATAGCCACCCAAATGGGTTCCACAGGATTTGCATCAGGCGAATGTAGTCGCCGAGACGTCAACGTGAGTTCACTACAATGGTCCTCAAACCACTGTAGCACTGTTATGGCTCCGAGACACGGATAATTATACTGCTGAAAGATAAGATCTTCGTCGGCGAAGACATCGAGCAGGAAGGGATGCGGTGGTTCGCAGTTGTCAGCCTGTCTTTGCTTACTACCGCAGCTTCCTTGCGAGCGCAGGAGAATGTTTCGCACAGCATGGCGCCGCACCCGTCAGCGTGTGCCCGTGGCGCGCTGCACCTTTGGAGCCGCCGTTCACCTCAAAGGCGGCGTTTGTGGAGACCACCATCGACCTAACGTAGAAAAAATATGGTTCACCCGAAGAGCCGATACTTTTCCATTGATCGATGTTCGAATCCCGATTGGCCCGTGCACACTGCAATCGTAATTGACGACGTCGTAGGGTCGACATGTGAACGCTTAGGGGTCATCTGTTGTCGAGCTCCATGTTCAACAGCTCCGAAACATTCGTGCGTGCACAGCATTGTGCGCTTTCGGCAGAGGTGCCACAGATCGCGGTCTATCCTAGTTCACAGAACAGACAAGCCTGTGACCGCATGTTACGTGAAGAGTTGTGGACGTCCAACCATTTAGCGCCTAGTGTTAGTTTCACTGTCCTCCTACCTCTTTCCACAGATGCTCACGACAGTAACATGTGAACATTGGACCACCTTCACAGTTTCCGAGATACTCGTTCACAGGCTTTGTGTAATAACAATCTGCTCTTTGTCACAATCGCTTCTCTCAGCGGATTTGCTCAGTTGCAGACCATATCTTCGCTAGGGTGACCACCCGTAAGTGTTTGTTCCGCTCACACACTTTCAGTACCACGTCACGTACCCGCAACGCCACCAGGGGGCATAAAACGTCGCGGTGGGCAGTGGTCATAATGTTTTGCCTTATCAGTGTACAGTGGTGGGCAAAGCTTAAGGACGGACGCAAATTTAGTATTTTGTGTCACTGACAAATAACATAGCTCGATGAAGCTTGGTCTGTACATAGAGAGAACTGCTGGAGTTTAGTATAGAATGTAGGAGACAGAAATACGCAACGAGCGAACCGAAACGAAACTTTCAGCCTAAGATAATAATTACACCCAAGTCACCGCGATTTATGATAGTCCGTGGACATTACAAAAGGAGGGGCGTTGTCCTTAATATGCTGTGTGATCACCACGGACACAATACATTTTTGCAACGTATCTCCATGCGGGCCAGAAGGTTAGTAAGGTGTTGTGTTGTAAAGAATGCACCTTGTTCAAAGAGTTGGAGGTCAGTACGCCCATGCAACATTATGTCTCGCCACACCGTAACACCTGGGCCACTAAATCGATAACGTTCGACACTGTTCCCGCATTTCGCCATATAAGGGCACATCCAGTGTAATAGTTTTGGTGGCCCACGTGTAATGGTGTTAGGACAGGCGATGCTGCATGTGCATACTGACCTCCAAATCTTTAAAGACGGTACACTCATCTGTCGACGTAATTGTGACGCTGTACTCTTTCGCATCAGCGTCTTTGCTGGGGTGCATTCGGTCCTGACTTCATTTTTATGGGTGTCAATGAGCGACATTACAAAAGACAGGGCATGACTCTTAATAGAGTGTGTGATCGCCATGGACGTATTACACAGCGCAGGCGGAGGAGCTGTTGGAACGAGAAGGTATTGGGCAAATGGACTGTCCTGCCCATTCTCCCGATTTGAATCCCACCGAGCACGTGTGCGATGCACCGGCGGACACCTATTGCAGCAGGACGTGCACGTCTATACCAATGACCGTCCCGCAGTTGCCCGTCCCAGGGGACCATCATAAATCGCTGTGACTTCAGTCTAATTATTGTACTTGAATAACGGTATTATATCTATTCGTCTCATTGCGTATTTCTTCCAGTTACTTTGTGTACTATACTGTAGCAGTTCTCTTTCCAAGTTTGTCTAATAAACACGGTTTTGCATGCAAGCAGCACCAGTAATTTGTGAGGGATTCTGGGCGTAATTTTGTTGCACTGAATTTCCACGTAGTTGTCGATCAATACAGCTTAAAACTATATGAAGGTTAGTATGATTAGTAAGACAGATCGTAATTCTGATATAGAACTTGTATGACGCCACAGGGCCGGCTGGTGTGGCCGTACGGTTAAAGGCGCTTCAGTCTGGAACCGCGTGACCGCTACGGTCGCAGGTTCGAATCCTGCCTCGGGCATGGATGTGTGTGATGTCCTTAGGTTAGTTAGGTTTAAGTAGTTGTAAGTTCTAGGGGACTTATGACCACAGATGTTGAGTCCCATAGTACTCAGAGCCATTTGAACCATTTTTGACGTCACAGGAATGATGTCAACAGGCAGTAGAAAAAAAATAAGCCAGGTGGGATTAGGATTCGCACTGAGGGTTCCGTAAAATTATGGATATAGACAGTTCATCGATTCTGGGATTCGAGAAAGTGGACGATTCTTGTCTGTTATAGACATCGATCTGACAAGATATCGATCCCAGGCATTTCAAGATTTCGGAGAACGTTTTAATCATAATGTGTACCCTGATAAGCCAAAACAAGATGACCACAGCCTACTGCGACGTTCGATGCAGCGTGGTGGCTTAGCGGTAATGAAAGAGTTTAAGCAGAGCAGACACGGACGCGGGAGCACCCTTCTGAAGATTGATTACATTAGTTTCAGTTTTCGTTCCGTAGACCCATTCTCGTGGGCTGAAAATGACGAAATCCATTGAGACAAGCGAGTTTGACATAGGCCAGACTATTAATACTCAGAGCCAGTGAACGAGTACCTCGGCAACGGTGAAGATGGTCCAATGTTCACATGCTACTGTCGTGAGCATCTGTGGAAAGAGGTAGGAGGACAGTGAAACTAACACTAGGCGCTAAATGGTTGTATGTCCAGGACGCTTCGCAGAGTCTGTGGTTCAGAGGCTTTTCTGCTTTGTAAAGTGGGATCTGTGGCAACTCTGCCGAAAGAGTACAACGCTGGTGCACGCACAGATGTTTCGGAGCACACTGTTCGTCGCACATTGTAGTACACGGAGCTCCGCAGCAGACCAGCCCTACGTGTTCATGTGTTGACCCGACGACATCGTCAGTTACGACTGCAGGGGACACGGGACAACCGCGACTCGACCGCCTATCAATGGAAACGTGTCAGCCCATCGGGTGAGTGACACTTTTGCTAAACTAGGTCGACAGTCCTGTCCACAAATGCCATCATCGTGGTGAACAGCGACTCGGAAGGAGTAGCGCGCCACGGACGCCGGCTGTTGTGGGTGACATTCTCCTGCGCTTGCATGGGACCTATGGTGGCAATAGAAGACGCGCTGACAGCCGTGAGCCACATCGATCACTTCAATCTTGATGTCTTCCCCGATGCCGACATCATCTTTGAGTAGTATAATTGTCCGTGTCTCGGAGCCCGAACCATGCTACAGTGGTTTCAGGAGAATTATAGTGAACTCACGTTGATGTCTTGCGAGTAAATTCGCGTGATGTAAATCCTGTGGGACCCATCTGGGTCGCTACCGGGCGACATCACCGCGTGCTCGAGTAACGGGCCGTTACTTACGCGAATTACGTGACCGACGCGTGGACCTCCACAAAACTACCAACAAACTGTCCGATCCTTGAGACGCAGAACCAGTGAAGTACTTCGTTCCAAAGGCGGACAAACAAGGTATTAAGCAGGTGGTCACAATGTTCTGGCTCATCAGTGTATGTGAGATAAGGTCATGCAGGAGGCAGGCTACCATTACTGTAATAATCAGCAGTTCTGCATTCACGTCCACTGGGTCGCAATGGCAAAAGTCAAACAACAGACAAGGAATGACTTTATAGCTCACGTGTTGCGTTCCAGAATTTATCCATCACCATATATACCGAAACGATTACTGCACGTAAGTATAGTATTTCACAAACAACTTGAAGCGTCAGATCTACGTGCAGTAATCGCTCGTGGATATGTGATAATGGTTAAATTCCGAAACGCGTCAAATGAACAATAAAGTGTTTCCTTCTCTGTTGTTTGACTTTTAGCATTGCGGCCCAGTCAGCCTGAATGCACAACTACTGATTATTTTAATGTCAACTTTGACGTCGGATAACAAGTTGTTTTTTTTTTCCTGTGGTACAGTTACAAGTTTTGGACGGATTTCTTCTGTGGTATCGATAGCTACGATGCGACAACGTAGGTGCACGCTCGTAGGTTGGCACTACGAGAGAGAGCGCACGAACGACGCCCACCACAGCGCCCTCTGCCCGGCGCTGTGGAGCTAGTCGGGCGCCGCTCCACGTCCAGCCCATCAGATCAGGAGCAGGCGACCCGGCAGCTTAGCTTCTGCTTGTAGGGGGGTCAGCCGTCATACACTTTGCCTCTGTAGCTTCTAGTAACTCTGTGCGGCTGGTCCCGGCGGAGGTTCGAGTCCTCCCTCGGGCATGGGTGTGTGTGTTTGTCCTTAGGATAATTTAGGTTAAGTAGTGTGTAAGCTTAGGGACTCATGACCTTAGCAGCTAAGTCCCATAAGATTTCACACACATTTGAACATTTTCTAGTAACTGTTAGCTTCGATACATGTACCGCTTCGCACCTACGTGCTCATCTGCACCAAAAGTTAAGTAATGTGTTTGCATCTGTTTATACACCGGTAAAGGTGCTGTAACTTTACTTGCAGTACCGATGTACTGCTCCTACTCGCGCCCCTCACTCTCGGCCTATTTTGCAGGAGCAGTTCACAGGAGCAGGTCCACGCGCCGCCTATCCAGGCGCGATACAAAATCTTCCTTTACTGGTACTGTGACATCTTGCTTCCTGCCAAATTTTTTGATTCTAAGTCGACGGGAAGAATCCTATACGTTTTGATAACTGAGTTTGCGAGTGTTAACATATGTGACATACATAGCCGCCAATGAACGAAAGACCTTAGTATGTGACATAAATTTAAACTTGATACATCCCTTTCTTGAGAAAAAGTGGTCTTAACAGTCGGACAGACACACAGGCAGGCAGGCAGACAGACGGAGAGCAAAACTGTCCTACAAGTGTTTCGTCTTCACTGAGTGAGTTACGGATGAGCTTCGGCTGCGGTTGGGCAGCTGTGATGCGAGTCTTGGCCCCATATCAGCGGAAGTAGCAAGCAGGCGCATTGGCGGCTGCAGACGCTCACATTTTTAACACAGTGCTGTGACGTTTCTGCGTAGCGTGATGGTGGCCATACTGGTGCAGCGAGATAGTTCTCTGCATCTTACTTGTCTTGTTGTTCAGTCATAGAAGCCAAATACACAAACATGTCGTTAAGTTTATGTTAATTACAACTAACCTCAAATATGCCCACCCGGTTAGCCGTGCGATCTAACGGATTGGGAAGGACTGGGAAGGAGCGCCGGCCGGCCAGCCTGTGGATGGTTTTTAGGCGGTTGTCCATCAGCCTCGCTGAATGCGGGCTGGTTCCCCTTATTCCGCCTCAGCTACACTATGTCGGCGATTGCTGAGCAAACAAGTTCTCCACGTACGCGTACACCACCATTATTCTACCACGCAAACATAGGAGTTACACTCGTCTGGTGTGAGACTTTCCCTGGGCTGCTCCACCGGGGCCGAACCGCACAATAACCCTGAAAGAGTGGTTCAGTGTACGGTGGTGGAGGGGTGAAGTGGACTGCGGTAGTCGTCGTGGGGTTGTGGACCACTGCGGCTGCGGCGGGGACGGAGCCCCTCCGTCTTTTCCAGGCCCCGGTTAACATGCAATACAACCTCAAATATCCTTTGAAACACAAAGTGGATCCTCAAAGCTGTAGTCATAGGCAACTAATGGCCACAAGATAAGTACTGTGTGAACATTAATAATACCGACAAACAGCAGTGAGGGATTCCTGACTGCGGATGGAGGAAAAAAGTTCCTATGAACATTTGTCGGGAAATGGACAGAGTGCACGCAACGACAACAAATAGTTCCGGAGCTACACCACAGTCGGCCGGTGTGGCCGAGCGGTTCTAGGCGCTTCAGTCTGGACCCGCGCGACCGCTACGGTCGCAGGTTCGAATCCTGCCTCGGGCATGGATGTGTGTGATGTCCTTAGGTTACTTATGTTTAAGTAGTTCTAGGTTCTAAAGGACTGATGACCTCAGTAGTTAAGTCCCATAGTGCTCAGAGCCATTTGAACCATTTCAAGCCAGCTACACCACATCCACATCACAACAGATGTTCAAAGTGGCCTCCGTGGGATGCAATGCACACGTTCACAACTCGCATCACGGATTACCGCACTGTTTCGCACGTTGCGGCCTCTCCCTGAATAATGTCACAGTTGTGTGAGCACGCTATTGAAGGCTCTGCACATCAGGAACTAGTTCAGCATACAGAGCCCTTTTCAGATATCCCAGAGGTAAAAATCCAGGGGTTTTAAGTACGGTGGGTTAGTAGGCCATGCCAAGGGTTTCGGCATCCTATCCAGCTTCCAGGGAAGATATGTTGCGGTGTCGGCGAATTGTAATGTGGAAGTGCGAGTGCTCCGTCATGTAGGAACCACATGACACCCCTGTCGTATCTCCAAAGGCACATTATCAAGCAGGCCAGGCAAAGTCCTGGTACGTTCCTGCATCGAGGCGTTGTGGACTGATAACCGGCGCAAGTTTGTGGTTGCCAAGAATCCCCGTCCACAAACGCTGAACCGATGCTGACGAGACGTCTCGACTACTCCCCGAGGATTGCCTGCAGTCCACAGGTGACGATTATGCGGGTTGGTGATGCCAGTTCTTGTAAGGATAACTTCGTCGGTAAAGAGGACTGATGACGGAAATCCCATGATTGTTATGGTCTGGTGCAAAAATCATTGACAAAATCCTTCCCGTAGAAGGAAATATGCTGCTGATAATCCTTACCTTCCTTGCAGGTGATACAGGTAGTAGCGGTCGTCATGCAGGTTACACACAATCATACTTTCAACATCTACATTTACATCTACATGGTTACTCTGCAATTCACACTTAAGTACCTGGCAGAGGGTTCATCGAACCATTTTCATACTACTTCTCTACCATTCCACTCTCGAATGGCGCGTGCGAAAAAGGAACATCTAAATCTTTCCGTTCGAGCTCTGATTTCTCTTATTTTATTATGATGATCATTTCTCCCTACATAGGTGGGTGTCAAAAAAACATTTTCGCATTCGGAAGAGAAAGTTGGTGACTGAAATTTCATAAATAGATCTCGACGCAAAGAAAACCTCCTTTGTTTCAGTGACTGCCACCCCGTATCATATCAGTGACCCTTTAACCCCTATTGCGTGATAACACGAAACGAGCTGCCATTCTTTGCACTTTTTCGATTTCCTCCGTCAATCCCACCTGGTAAGGATCCCACAGCGCGCAGCAATATTCCAGCAGAGGACGGACAAGTGTAATGTAGGCTGTCTCTTTAGTGGGTTTGTCGCATCTTCCAAGTGTTCTGCCAACAAAGTGCAGTCTTTGTTCCGCCTTCCCCGCAGTATTATCTATGTGGTCTTTCCAATTTAAGTTGCTCGTAATTGTAGTTGCTAGGTATTTAGTCGAATTGACAGCCCTTAGATTTGTGCGATTTATCATATACCCAAAATTTATCGGATTTCTTTTAGTACCGATGTGGATGACCTCGCACTTTTCTTTGTTTAGTGCCAATTGCCACTTTTCGCTCCATCGAGTAATTCTCTCTGGATCATTTTGTAATTGGAACTGATCGTCTGATGATTTTACTAGACGGTAAATTACAGCGTCATTTGCAAACAATCTAAGGGGGCTGCCGAGATTATCACCTAGATCATTTATGTAAATCGAGAACAGCAGAGGGCCTATGACACTACCTCGGGGAACGCCAGATATCACTTCTCTTCTACTCGATGATTTACCGTCTATCACTACGAACTGTGACCTCTCTGAGAGGAAATCACGAATCCAGTCACACAATTGAGACAATACTCCATATGCACGGAATTTGATTAATAGTCGCTTATGACGAACGGTATCAAAAGTCTTCTGGAAATCTAGGAACATGGAATCGATCTGAGATCCCTTGTCGACAGCACTCATTACTTCATGGGAATAAGGAGGTAGCTGTGTTGCACAAGAACGATATTTTCTGAATTCGTGTTGGTTATGTATCATTAAGTCCTTTTCTTCAAGATGATTCATGATGTTCGAGTACAGTATATGCCCCAAAATCCTGCAGCAAATTGAGGTCTGTGATATGGGTATGTAATTCAGTGGGTTACTCCAATTTCCCTTCTCGAATATCGGTGTGACCAGTGCTACTTTCCAGTCTTTAGGAACAGACCTTTTGTCAATTGAGCGGTTGTATATGATTGCTAAGAAAGGCGCTGCTGTTGTGTCTGCACGCTCTGAGAGGAACCTGCACCTTGTTGGCGGGCCACTTGACGGCAGCTTGTACTACGCTATGTGTCAATATACTGTAGAATCCGGTCCTCCAAATCTGGTGTGCACGGAATCCGCCGCCTCCGTCCACGTTCGCCTGTGTGGTAGGACGCATGATCACACAAACGCCCAAAAAGGGTTTCAGATGTTGTGTGGTGTGGTTGGTGTCTGTGGGGGCACTTGTTTTGGTATCACAGAAAGCGCCCTAAAACCGTCTTTGTTTGTTTCGCGGCCGTTAGCCACTAGTCACTTGAATCAGCAGTTGACTTGTGACAGCCAGAGCGAGAGCACCAGCAGCAGCGAGTACTGTTTGTATAAAGTTTTTTTGTACTTATTTGCTGCGCTTAGCTTTTAAATAGTTTTTCTGGGAAAACCTAGCGTAGTTTTCGCGTCTCGTATTTCAGTGAGTGTTTCTTGATTATCAGAGTAGCTCATCAGAAGATTATCTTGGGAATTTGTCACCGTATGGAGTAGGGTAAACATAGTCATGTGTAGGGACTGTGGTTGTTGTGAGCGGACGCAAGGAGAATTGGCCACTCTTCGGGGGCAGGTGGAGGCTTTGTCTGTTAGGCTCATCGAGCTCGAGGCGCAGGCGTCGGCTCGTAGTGGCGTTGGGGCAACTGTGGTGAGACCTATGCCTACTTCGGTGGCCTTGGAATCACATGGAACCCCTGATGTCGCTGCGTCTTCCGGCAGTGAGCATCTTACCGGTCAGCCATCACTCCAGGGTGAATGGCGGACAGTGGTGGGCTCGCGCGTGCCTGGCCGAAAGGCGAAGGTGGGATCTGGCCGCGTGGCAGCTGCCTTACCCCTTTCCAACAGGTACGGGGTGCTTCCTAGTGGTGATGACATCGTTTCCGAGCCACCACAGGATGCCTCGCCTGTTGGGCCAGTGGCCGATTCTCCGGCAAGGTCCCGACAGTCACAGAGGGCGGGCCTATTAGTTATAGGGAGCTCCAACGTTAGGCGGGTTATGGAGCCCCTCAGGAAAATAGCGGGTAGGTCGGGGAAGAATGCCAGTGTGCACTCGGTGTGCTTGCCGGGGGGTCTCGTCCGTAATGTGGAGGAGGCCCTTCCGGCAGCTATTGAACGCACTGGGTGTGACCGGCTGCAGATAGTAGCACATGTCGGAACGAATGACGCCTGCCGCTTGGGTTCTGAGGCCATCCTTGGTTCCTTCCGGCGGCTGGCTGATTTGGTGAAGACAACCAGCATCGCACGCGGAGTGCAAGCTGAGCTTAATATCTGCAGCATAGTGCCCAGAGTCGATCGCGGTCCTCTGGTTTGGAGCCGTGTGGAGGGTCTAAACCAGAGGCTCAGACGACTCTGCGACTATAATGGTTGCAAATTCATCGACCTCCGTTATTGGGTGGAGAACTGTAGGGCCCCCCTACACAGGTCAGGCGTGCACTACACACCGGAAGCAGCTACTAGGGTAGCAGAGTACGTGTGGCGTGCACACGGGGGTTTTTTAGGTTAGAGGGACCCCCCCCCTTGGGCGAAACGATAAAATACCTGACGGCTTACCAGAGAGGACATTATCATCGTTGATAAAGAACGTCCGTCCTCAGAGACCAAAAACAGGAAAAGTTAACGTAATATTGGTAAACTGCAGGAGTATCCAGGGCAAGGTTCCTGAATTAGTATCTCTTATTGAAGGAAATAGTGCGCATATAGTATTAGGAACGGAAAGTTGGTTAAAACCGGAAGTGAACAGTAACGAAATCCTAGACACAGAATGGAATATATACCGCAAGGATAGGATAAACGCCAATGGTGGAGGAGTATTTATAGCAGTAAAGAATTCAATAATATCCAGTGAAGTTATTAGCGAATGCGAATGTGAAATAATCTGGGTTAAGCTAAGTATCAAAGGTGGGTCAGATATGATAGTCGGATGCTTCTATAGACCACCTGCATCAGCAACCGTAGTAGTTGAGCGCCTCAGAGAGAACCTGCAGAACGTCGTGAAGAAGTTTCGTGATCATACTATTGTAATAGGGGGAGACTTCAATCTACCAGGTATAGAATGGGATAGTCACACAATCAGAACTGGAGCCAGGGACAGAAACTCTTGTGACATTATCCTGACTGCCTTGTCCGAGAATTACTTCGAGCAGATAGTTAGAGAACCAACTCGTGAAGCTAACGTTTTAGACCTCATAGCAACAAATAGACCGGAACTTTTCGACTCCGTGAATGTAGAAGAGGGTATCAGTGATCATAAGTCAGTGGTTGCATCAATGACTACAAGTGTAATAAGAAATGCCAAGAAAGGAAGGAAAATATATTTGCTTAACAAGAGTGATGGGGCACAAATCGCAGAATATCTGAGTGACCACCATCAAACGTTCATTTCTGAGGAAGAGGATGTGGAACAAAAATGGAAAAAATTCAGAAACATCGTCCAGTACGCCTTAGATAAGTTCGTACCGACTAAGGTCCAAAGCGAGGGAAAAGATCCACCGTGGTATAACAATCATGTACGAAAGGTACTACGGAAACAAAGAAAGCTTCATCACAGATTTAAGAGTAGTCGAATCATAGCTGATAAGGAAAAGCTGAACGAAGCGAAAAAGAGCGTAAAGAGAGCAATGAGAGAAGCATTCAACGAATTCGAACATAAAACATTGGCAAACAATCTAAACAAGAACCCTAAAAAGTTTTGGTCATATGTAAAATCGGTAAGCGGATCTAAATCCCCTATTCAGTCACTCGTTGACCACGATGGCACCGAAACAGAGGACGACCGAAGAAAGGCAGAAATACTGAATTCAGTTTTCCGAAACTGTTTCACTGCGGAAAATCGTAACACGGTCCCTGACTTCAGCCGTCGCACGGACGCCAAAATGGAAAATATTGAAATAAACGATATCGGAATTGAAAAACAACTGCTATCACTTAGTAGCGGAAAAGCATCCGGACCAGACGAGATACCCTTAAGATTCTACAGTGATTATGCTAAAGAACTTGCCCCCTTTCTATCAGCAATTTATCGTAGATCGCTGGAAGAACGTAAAGTACCTAGCGACTGGAAGAAAGCGCAGGTCGTTCCCATTTTCAAGAAGGGTCATAAATCAGATGCGAATAATTATAGGCCTATTTCGCTTACGTCAATCTGTTGTAGAATAATGGAACATGTTTTGTGTTCTCGTATTATGACGTTCTTAGATAATACAAATCTCCTTCATCATAACCAACATGGATTCCGCAAACAGAGATCATGTGAAACTCAGCTCGCCCTATTTGCCCAAGAAATTCACAGTGCCGTAGACACTGGCGAGCAGATTGATGCCGTATTCCTGGACTTCAGGAAGGCATTTGATACGGTTCCGCACTTACGTTTAGTGAAAAAAATACGAGCTTACGGAATATCGGACCAGGTTTGTGATTGGATTCAGGATTTCCTAGAAGAAAGAACACAACATGTCATTCTTAACGGTTCAAAATCTGCAGATGTAGAGGTAATTTCGGGAGTACCGCAAGGAAGCGTGATAGGACCTTTATTGTTTACAATATACATAAATGACTTAGTTGACAACATCGGTAGCTCCGTGAGGCTATTTGCAGATGACACGGTTGTCTACAAGAAAGTAGCAACATCAGAAGACTCGTACGTACTCCAGGAAGACCTGCAGAGGATTAATGCATGGTGCGACAGCTGGCAGCTTTCCCTAAACGTAGATAAATGTAATATAATGCGCATACATAGGGGCAGAAATCCATTCCAGTACGATTATGCCATAGGTGGTAAATCATTGGAAGCGGTAACGACCGTAAAATACTTAGGAGTTACTATCCGGAGCGATCTGAAGTGGAATGATCACATAAAACAAATAGTGGGAAAAGCAGGCGCCAGGTTGAGATTCATAGGAAGAACTCTAAGAAAATGTGACTCATCGACGAAAGAAGTAGCTTACAAAACGCTTGTTCGTCCGATTCTTGAGTATTGCTCATCAGTATGGGACCCTTACCAGGTTGGATTAATAGAAGAGATAGACATGATCCAGCGAAAAGCAGCGCGATTCGTCATGGGGACATTTAGTCAGCGCGAGAGCGTTACGGAGATGCTGAACAAGCTCCAGTGGCGGACACTTCAAGAAAGGCGTTACGCAATACGGAGAGGTTTATTATCGAAATTACGAGAGAGCACATTCCGGGAAGAGATGGGCAACATATTACTACCGCCCACATATATCTCGCGTAATGATCACAACGAAAAGATCCGAGAAATTAGAGCAAATACGGAGACTTACAAGCAGTCGTTCTTCCCACGCACAATTCGTGAATGGAACAGGGAAGGGGGGATCAGATAGTGGTACAATAAGTACCCTCCGCCACACACCGTAAGGTGGCTCGCGGAGTATAGATGTAGATGTAGATGTAGATCACCGTGCCGCTTCAGAATATGCTGCCTCTCGACTGTTTCCATCTGCTGGGCCGTACACAAACACCATCTCGACTTGTCCCCGACACGAACACCGGACCATCCTGTTTCTTACAGAACATTGCGACAATCGTACAGCCTGCAACACACAAGCACAACACGGCACGTGGCCAGAGGAACTTTCACTCGTCAACGTCATCTAGCGTGGCAACGATGCATTTCCAGACACGTGTCCATAGTGCCTTTTTTCCCTCCATTTCTGGTCAGGAATCCATCCCTGCAGTTTGTCGGTTTTTATTAACGTTCGCCCTGTATATCCGCTGGAGTTGTGGGATGGTGTGGGCTTACTTTAAGGCTGTTTCAAATAAACCTAGGTAGACCTCAGTATATAGGAGCGCAGCTCGGCTTCCTTAGGCCAGCTGCAGAGCTGTAGGGAGTGTGCGCCACGAGCGGCCCCCAGCCTGCGGAAGCCGCTGTGCAGGTAGCCCAGCCCGGTAGCCTCCCCGCCGTTGCCGGGCAACGCCGGCGCCATTGATCACGTGCCGGAGAGCGGCCCGTGTCTGCAATTATTCCGGTCACGACGGCGCCTCCCAGCTCCCGCCCGGCGCCGCCTCCTGCGCGCCCACTCCCCGCCTCACGAGGGCAGCCGCTGTGCTGCCGTCAAAGCTGCGAGTCACTCTTCTCCACATACGCTTCCCATACATATAGTATACTTCGTCTCATTGTTCTTTTACTTCATTTTCTTCACTATTGCGGATAGGTGGAAAGAGCACATTGAAGGCGGCTGTGAGTGGGTCGAATTCTCAGGTGACGTGGTAGAAGAAGAAGCAGGAGCCGACGGCGAAGAGACAGGAGACGCAGTATTAGTATCAGTATTTAAAAGAGCACTGCATGATTTGACATCAGGCAGAAGCGGCAGATAACATTCCATCAGAACTTCTATAATCATTGGGTGAAGTGGCAAAAAAAATGATTATTCGCGTTGCTGACACTGGCGATAGACGATCTGGCTTTCAGGAAAACATCATCCACACAATTCCGAAGACAAGAGCCGACAAGTTTGAGAATTATCGCACGGTCAGCTTAACGGTTCTTGCATCCGAGCTGAGAGGAGAACAATACACAGAAGAATGGAAAACAAAACGCAGGATCTGGTAGATAACGATCAATTTGGCTTTAGGAAAGGTAAAGGCAGCACGGAGACAGCTCTGACGTTGCGCTTGGTGACGGAACCAAAACTTAAGAAAAACCGAGGAACGCTCACAGGATTTGTCGGCGTAGAAAAAGCGTTCGACAGTGCCCAAAGTGATGAAAGACAACGAAAATAAAACAGTCACGGCTGCAGATCCGGCAGTCAGAATAACTAAAAGGAAATGTAGGAACCTAGACTTACTTTTAATTAGTCTGACGACCGGATTTTCATAAAGACGTCTTTTTGTGTGTGTAGCCGACGTAGAGTATTGGTAGCCGGCGCAATGAACTTGTGTTGTTGACGGTTGTAATCAAATTTTTGGCACAGCATTACAACTATCCGTTATACTGTTTATAGAATAGCAACAATATGGGGAGTGTGAGTCCGCCTTGATGCAAAACACTCTGTCATTTGTTCAGACAGATTTCGGGCTTGCAGCCGGTCGTCGTTCAATACTTGGCACGATATTTCAACTGGGCACCTGCCAGTCATCTTCAGGTGCGCCGTCGCAGAAGTATTGAACGACGATCGGCTGCAAGCCAGAAATTTGTTTGAACAGTCAATTCGCCGGGAAAATTTTAAAATTCACACTTTGTTATTTGTTTATTTATTTATTGGTTCAAATGGCTGTGAGCACTATGCGACTTAACATCTGAGGTCATCAGTCCCCTGGAACTTAGGACTACTTAAAGCTAACTAAACTACATCACACACACCTACGCCCGAGGCAGGATTCGAACCTGCGACCGTAGCGGTCGCGCGGTTCCAGACTGAAGCGCCTAGAACCGCACGGCCACAACGGCCTGG
This sequence comes from Schistocerca cancellata, assembly GCF_023864275.1. Lineage (NCBI taxonomy): Eukaryota > Metazoa > Arthropoda > Insecta > Orthoptera > Acrididae > Schistocerca > Schistocerca cancellata. Next base: position 1,285,942,547 of record NC_064626.1, on the reverse strand, counting down.
ACTTACCTATTCCCCAAACTAGTTTCAGCGACAAATGTCGCCATCATCAGTGGGTTCTTTAAAACTAAAATATTCACAAAGTAGCACAGTTTTGCCGTCCCTCCCCCTCCCCCCCCCCCCCCCCCAGATTAGCCGAGACCGCTAATGTGGTGCTTCCTGTACTCGGGTAGGCGAGGGGTCCCCGGATCGAATCCGCCCGGCGGATTGACGACGTGTGTGGGTGCGCCGGCCAGTCTGCATGTAGTTTTGGGCGGTTTTCCACACACCCCTCGATGACTACATGGCTGGTCCCCACGTCCCGCCTCAGCTACACGACTCGCACACATTTGTAACACGCTCACACTCTTTCATGGCTTACACTAGACGCAGACAGCTGGGCTACACTAATTCCCACCCGGGGAGTATGGGATGGTGGCAGGAAGGGCATCTGCACACCCCTTTCAATTAACCTTGCCAAATCCGTTGTATCCTTGCCTACCCTGCGGGACAAAGGCAAAAAGCTATAGTGATAGAACTCTGTTGCCGTTTTTCTCGCCATACATCGTGTCATTTGCAACTGTGTGACCGGCTATAAGTAAACAAATGCTAAAAGGTCAACTTACGTATTTCAGCATTACACACTTGCGGTTGCGGTAGTGTTGTGGATGCAGTTTTGGTGTGCAATGAGCTGTTACTTACTTTGTTGTGTGCTCACTTTTATTGGACGGCATGCAGCGAATTCTATTCACTGAAAAGCAAAACTTTCGCACTTTGCTTGAGATCCAAAACATTACGCCATCTTGCTCTTCGGGACTGACATAATGTTCGCTCGGCTGTGCAGGATCGTATAGCCATGTCTCGTACCTTCTGTCGGGAAATGTGCTTGTCTGCAACAGGACAAGTATCCATACGGTTTGTATCAGCATATACTCAAATACTGCATTTTTCAATGATTTCACATGCTTATGATATCATGCTCGCCAACCGAGGTGACGAAAATTGGTCCCCGTCCTGGTAAAATCGTCTAACCAGTAACGGATTTAGGTTAAGCATCCACACAATCGGGCACACCGAACGCGGACCTTACAGTAGGAGAAGCGTCATCATAGAAACCAATATTTCAGCAAAACTGCGAAATTTAAATACCTCGATTCCTTCCAGCTTCAGATAACGAAACGTTCCCAGACATTCGAGCACAATTTAATGCTGCATGGCTGAAATGATGCCACAACGCTGAGTGCTGTATCACCTGATACCTAATCACCGTAAGGACACAGGGTACCTTTGAATGATGCAAAAATCTATTTTTTATAACTTTATTAAATTTGTATATACATTATTACGTTTACCGTGAAAAATGACAGCTAGGTCTTGTAACGTAATGAAGCCAGTGATACATTAGGAATCCCACGATACCATCTGGTGTCGGTCTCTTCGTTTATATAAAAAAAAAATTCTATTACAGTTGTGTCCATAAACAATATTTCGCATCTAAATATTCATATTTAATATATTTAAAACAATGTTGTGTAACGTTGTTGCTTTAATTTGCTATGAAAGCGGTGCTGATAGACAATAAAAGCGGGTTAAAAGTTGTGAGCTGTCTGGAGAAGTTAACCTTGCATTACTGAGCAACTGTTTCACCTGGTATCCAGTCTAGCTTACCAAATTCGCAACCAGACTAACATTAATTATAATCTTTTAATAGTCATACGACAACCGGTGATATATATATATATATATATATATATATATATATATATATATATATATATAAAAGAGAATTTAAATAAAAAGAAATAAATCAGTTTATATTTGGAAATTTATTTTAACATTGATCATTGAAATTTCAGCATATTAAACGTGAGTCATAACTAAGCTGGTGCCTTATTTAGGACTGTGAAAATGTGAGATTGTATTCTTACGGGACACATCAAATATGGAGCCAAGATTGGGAGACTGCATACAACACTGCACTCATAAAATAACACACGAAGAACGTTGAAACATATGTAAGAGGAAATTAACCACAACCAACCGATTCAATTTTCACCCAAAGAAGTTACGTTCGTAGCACAATCCTGTCCGTCATGTAATTACCACACACTGGTATACTAAATTCATACTAACTCTCTGTGAAATCTTCCCGAAAAGAATAGCTGAGGGCTACTTTGATGATTACACCACATGCTTCACGTGGTCAACTTGGTTTACACAAAGAGTGTAACTCCACAATAATTTTGATAATTAAAATAAATTAGATCGAAAAGCAATTTACAAAAGAAAAACCTCGAACTGGTTACTATCGTCTTACTATTAACCTGATGGGTCAAACAATTGTATATGCACGTGGTACTGGTCTCACAAAGTACACCCCACGTGGCTTGAACATAAAGAAAAGTTGCTATATTGAAAAATATTGTCAAGACGAGACGTTATAATCTCACGCACATTCGCATTGAAGATTGATGATGCTAGTTAGTGTTACTGATCTACACGTGGTTCCACTTTACTCATAAAGTAGTAGCAAAGCAACTACCGGAATATGTTCTGAACTTCACACTCGAATTACACTGCGTAGCAATTTAAGATAACATTAGATATTTTAGAGCTAAACCTGAAATAAAGGTGATTAAATTTTCAGTTAGGCTGAACTTCAGAAATCCATTGTCCTACGGACTTAGCAGACACGCGCTTAGCCGGAGATCTTACCACTTCAGACGCTCGCCACGGATAGACTGACCTGGTCCCTTCCTGAGGGTGGCTCACAAATACAAACGGAAGTGGCCAGAGGGGCAGCTTCCTATACGAACATGACAAGAGACGGACAGGACCATACTAAGGATAGAAACCTCTTTGTTTTTAGAAAGCGTAGCTACCTGTTCCGACGTTGGTCCTACTGTTCTCTAGCAGACAGGCTTGTCTGATACCATCAAGCATGCAACTAGAAATATATTTGCTCATTCATCCTCTCACACAGAAGGGAAGGGGGATGACAGTATCTTATCATATACAGTATATAAAAGAAAGCGGATGTAGGTTCCGTATGAGACTGTGTGATATGAATTACATATAAACTGTGTTTTAAAGTGTAGTAGTGTGACAGATCGTTCTTGTTTATGTGTAAAAGTAACACGTTCCACTACTCAGTCTCCTCCCAGAAAGTCAGAAACGCCACAGTAAATTTAGAAGAGGAATTTATGCCGTAAATGACAACAGATTTAAGAAATTAACATGAAAGGAATCCAACAGAGACCTTTCAGTCGAATTTTTGACAGAAAATGTTGTAAGTTTAGTTCCATTAATTTTGCTGAATATATGCCAGTGGTTCTCTCTGACAAAGATGTGAATTCTTTGCTTTGTGTAGTATCTCTGTTGTTCATTTGCATGTTCGGACTTCGCTGAAAGCGGTTGTAGATGAAAGTGGAGTCGTTTTGTGAGGCTATACAAAGAAGATGTATATTTGTTTTGTTTGTTCAAATTGTGTCGTCATAATATATGAAATGTTGCAGAATACAAAAGTTCGAATGTTCAGATATTTAATTCATTCAGTATTTCGAGAATTACGCTGTGTTCACAATCCTTTCATCAGCTAATTTTCTCTGTACTGGAATAAAACCTGCGAACATTTTCATGCCCCTAAAGAAGAGAACGAAGCAAACATCACAATAATGTGCCAAGTAAATCTTCATACCCACATGTCTGGATATGTCCTTCAATGCAACTCACTCCAAAATAATGACTAACGTCCTGTCAGAGGACAGGTAACTGAATATGCAGCGTTGAAGAGGCGCAACACAGCCTACAGAGTAAATTTCAGAGTCAGGACCGTCACACTTTTACGTCCACTTTACTTCAGTTATAGGAAACTGTCACCAGCATGTGTTAATTTTAATGTTTGCTCATGTTTAGCTTCCTTTTGGTCAAGTGTTTTCGTAACGTCCTACTGAAAATCTGCTGCCTCAAATTGCTACAGGTATTTGTAGGTGTAGATACTCTTTTTGAATCAAGTGACATGTTTCGATGCAAGAGTGATAGCCAGATTGGAAGTGTTGAGCAGTTTGAGGATAAAATGTGACTCCAATACGAAATACCACCTGCTTGCCCGCGACGGAGTACCGGTACCGGAAACTGAAAGAGTCGATCTCCAAATCACCAAAGAAGCGACAAGTGCTAAAAGGAGTGCCAAGAGGAACCCTGGAGATGAAGAAACGCACAAGAATGAAGACTATTCTTAGAAATGTTCTGAGGCACAATTTCATACGACTCATACCTTCATTCGCAATTTTCCACTAGTTGTATTTTTCGGAGTTTAGGCATACATAACTCCTAAAGTTTACAAAGCACTGCACTAATTTTTTTCGTTTTACCTATCTAGTAAACGTAAATTTTATTGCAATTTCAACTAAACCATAGAGAAATAAGATTTTTAATTAGTAAACAATTCTAAAAATTGAAATATAAGATATACAAAATATTTTTCCTGGTTAATGTACATAATGTTTGGAAATGACTGGGCCTAGTATCTCAGTAATCACGTCACAGACATGTGAAATTAGCCTTCTACACATCTGTACTGAGGGATTAGATGGTACCTGAATTTGAGGAAGCATTTTAGAAATATTCTGTGTATCAGTTTCATTGTTATTGTTTATTATGAATATCAATACGTCCTAAAATTGTAATTAGTGTATAAAGCATTTGGAATTAACTATGATAAACTACAAAACTGTAAAACATACACAAAATAAATAGTGCATGAAAGAAACAGGTGCTGGTTTTCACATAATATGCAGCCGAAAAACTGTCCTGTAACCTTAAGAGTGGATGTTAAAAAATTCAGTATTCAGCTGGTTATCGCATGTGGCCCACAATAATAGGCAGCAATAATTTTAAAAAAAACAGGCATTGAAGGCAACTGAAATTAAAGAGCTGCGTTGGTCCATGTGCGTCACATGGCTGGATCATATGAAAAATGACCACCCGAGGGAACGGATGGGTGTGACAGCAGTTCGCGCCAAATTAAGAGTACTCCGCCTTAGGTAGAAAGAACACATTGCAAGGAGCGACGACAAATCCATGGCATAAGCAGTCCACCACGGTGACCCAGATGAGAGGCCAGTCCCTGTTAATGGTGCTTAGTGCACGCATGTGACACGACTCAAATCCACGAACGTGCTCGACAGAAAGTTGTGATGAAAAGAGAACCACGAAAGTGGACCCTGAATTAGTGTGCGACATATGCTAGGAAATAACGAGTAGTTTAGCAGGACGTGTTTCGGCATAACGCGCCACGTTCAGGTACCCAAAAGTTGTTTACATATCGTGACGTGCCTTCGGTGCACGATGTATTTGCGCGGCGTGCCAATTTGATTACGTGGCAAAATTTTGTCTATATGATAAGTACATAGGTTCCATATTTGACTCACAATCGCCCTACAGCCGAAGATACATTGACGGAAAAAAATCGCCGCATCAAAGAGTAATTACTGTAGAGTAGTGAAATTTCGAGAATGCAATTGTCTACGTAACATATTTAAGTGATTGACATTACAATATCACAGGTTAATGTAGGCGCGAGATAAGCCATTACAAATGTGAATTACTGGTAAATTAATAACCGGTGTAACTGCGCGAATGTTGAATGCAAGCATGCAAACGCGCATGCATTGTGTTGTCCAGGTGCCGTACGTGAATTTGTGTGACGGGGTTCCATGCCGGTTGCACTTGATCGGTCAATACAGGGACGATTAATGCTGTTTGCGCTCGTGGTCGTGCGGTAGCGTTCTCGCTTCCCACGCCCGGGTTCCCGGGTTCGATTCCCGGCGGGGTCAGGGATTTTCTCTGCCTCGTGATGACTGGGTGTTGTGTGATGTCCTTAGGTTAGTTAGGTTTAAGTAGTTCTAAGTTCTAGGGGACTGATGACCATAGATGTTAAGTCCCATAGTGCTCAGAGCCAATGCTGTTTGCGGATGACACTGGAGTTGTCGTCATATGATATCCCATATGTGCTCGGTTGGAGAGAGATGACACGGAATGTGGGCCAGCGTTATCCTGTTGGAAAACACCGCCTGAAATGCTGATCATGAATGGCAGCACAACAGGTCGAATCAGAAGACTGACGCACAGATTTGCAGTCAGGGTGTGTGGAATAGACACGTTAGCGCTCCTGCTCTCATACGAAGTCGCTCCACAGACCGTAACTTGAGGTGTGGGTCCAGTGTGTCCGGCATGCGGACAGGCTAGTTGCAGGCGCTCACCTGGCCTCCTCCTGACCAACACCCGGCCGTCACCGGCACCGAGACAGACCCAGCTTTCATGAGAAAACACAACAGACATCCACCCTGCGCTCCAGTGAGCTCTCGCTTGACACCATTGAAGTAACATATAGCGATGGTTTGGGGTCAGTGGAACGCCCGCTACATGGAATCTGTCTCGGAGCTGTCCTTGAGTTACCGATTTGTAACTGTTCGTTGTGTCATCACTGTGGTGCCAACTGCTGCTCAAATTCTTGCTGTAGATGCAGTGCGATGTGCCACAGCCATACGCCGAACACGGTGGTCTTCCTTCTCGGTAGTGCCAGCTAGCCATCCGCAGTTTGGTCTTCTTGCGACCGTGCAAGTTCGTGACCGCTGCTGACAACAGTCGCGTGCAGTGGCTACATTTCTGCGAGGTCTTTCTGCAATATCGCAGAAGGAACATCCAGCTTGTCGTAGCCCTGTTACACGACCTCGTTGAAATTCAGTGAGGTGCTGATAACGGCGTATTTGTCGCCTTGAAGATATTCTTGAGTATCATCAACTCACCATATCCAATCTCATTACTAACGCTCATGACCGTTACAACAGTTAAAAAGGAAAGCTGATTTGCGAGACTGGCGCGAAATTTGAACAGAGATGTAGAAACACGCCTAACACGCCTACCAACTTTCATTTATATCGCACAAACTGTTCTTGATGTTCTGATTTTTTATGTCAATGTATTTCGCCACGTGATAAAACTTCTTACTAAGGGAATTAACTTTCTGATATCAGTCCGTGATCATAATAAACTTTCTTGAATAATGACGTCTAGATCATTAGGTCTTTTTATATTAAAACCTCATGTTTAGTACGTTTGGCTGTTGCAGTATTGAGGCCCAAATACAGAGTAAATCAATAGGCCTTTCTGTATACAGACACTGTATTTATTTCGGAAGTTCCAAATTTAAGTTTGGAGATGGTAAGTGTTACATGGAATAATGTAAGAAATAATTTAAAAAAATAACAGCAGACAAAACGAAACATTGGGTTCAAATTACTGCATACCACTAATGGAGATGTACGAGGGTAATCCCAAAAGCAAGGTTCAAATGGTTCAAATGGCTCTGAGCACTATGGGACTTAACATCTATGGTCATGAGTCCCCTAGAACTTAGAACTACTTAAACCTAACTAACCTAAGGACAGCACACAACACCCAGCCATCACGAGGCAGAGAAAATCCCTGACCTCGACGGGAATCGAACCCGACAACCCGGGCGTGGGAAGCGAGAACGCTACCAAAAGTAAGGTCTCGTATTTTTTTATAAGTACAGAACTCTGTTTGTGTGGCAGTTGCTCACACTGTTAGGAAGAGTGCTCCACGCGCTGTGTGTAAACACGTGCACGCCGCGGTAAGGCGCTCTCTTGGCTTGGCAGCTTTTGAGAATGGAGCTCCCGTTGGATGTTACCGCCAAGTGCGAATTGCGCGCAGTTATTCGGTTTTTGAACGCAAAGGGCGCTGCGCCGATTGAAATCCATCTCCTATTCACGGAAGTGTATGGTGAGTCGTGCATGGATGTCAAAAATGTTCGTAAGTGGTGTAGAGAGTTTGCCGCTGGTCGGACCGAAATTCACGACCAACAAAGGAGCGGGAGACCGTCAATTTCTGAGGAGACAGTGTTGAAGGTTCAGCAAAGTATGCGTGAAGATCGGCGGATCGCCCTGGGTGATCTCTGCACGTCGGTTCCTGAGGTTTCCCAAAGCACCGCTCACAGAATTTTAACGGAAACATTGAACTACCGGAAGGTGTGCGCAAGATGGGTGTTACGCATGCTGACTGAGGACCACATGCGGCAGTGAGTTGATGCTTCCCGCGCATTTCTTCACTGCCTTGCATCCGAACAGGACAACTTTCTCTACTAAATTGTCACTGATGACGAGACCTGGGCATACCACTTTACATCTGAAACCGAGCAACAATCACGCCAGTAGCGGCATCCTTCTTCGCCAAAGCCGCGGAAATTCAAACAAACAGAGTGTGCCGGTAAAGTAATGACGACCGTTTTTTTGGGATCGGGATGGGGTGTTGTCGGTCGATTTTATGCGCACTGGGAGCACAATTAACGCTGACAGGTACTGTGAGACTCTGAACAAACTCAAACGGGAAATTCAGAACCGGAGAAGAGGGATGTTGAGCAAGGGCGTGCACATTCTCCATGGCAACGCACGCCCACACATCGCTCGGCAAACCGTTGCTCTCCTGCAACAGTTTCAGTGGAACATAATACGCACCCACCCTATAGTCCCGACTTGGCGCCCAGTGACTATGACCTGTTCCCCTAAGTTAGAAGAACATTAGGCCGGAAAGCGATTCAGCTCCGACGACGAGGTGAAAGAAGAGGTTCATAACTTTCTGAACAACACGGCGGCGAGCTGGTATGACATGCGCATACAAAAACTGCCACAGCGTCTACAAAAATGGATCGATAAAAATGGTGATTGCGTCGAAAAATTGCTAAATGTTCAAGCTGTAAACTGATGTAAACCACTGTGGAAATAAACAAGTCTATCTACTTATAAAAAATAGGAGAATTTACTATTGGGATTACCCTCGTATTAACACAGTCTTCCGCCATATCAGTTCCCCTATTTTTACTACCTTCACATGCCCCGTTGAAGTAACTGTAGTTGCTGTGTTGCGAAATCGGAGGCGGAAGAGTAAGGCCTGGAATGGCGTGCTCAGGTAATCAAACGTTGCGAGGAATGCTCACTACAATCAGGGAATCTGGAGTAGAGAACCGGTGTGTCATAAGTTTTTAAATGTCACGACATGGTCATTACACTGTGGGTTTTGCATATCTGATCGGTTGGCTCAAACCTAATTTCGTAGACGCCCTTTTCCGCGAAGTATATAGTGCAACGTTCGGTAACCGAGCACCTTCAGTGCACGTGGCTCCAGAGAATCTCAGTATGAAGTGATCTGGACAGAAGCCGTCGGTACATCGACTGTTAGTGCAGCGCGGGGTGAGAGGATGCAGCCACCTGCAGGCCACTGCTACTGAGAGGGAGGGGTGGCACGGGGGCGGTGCGCAGTGGAGGCGGCCTGGCGGGCTGGGCAGCCGCCGCAGCCTGAGGGAGCCGTGAGCCGCGAGCCGCCCCTGCCTCTGCTCGCCGGGACTGCCACCGGCTAATCGATAGCGGGGGTGGCAGGGAGGCGGGCGGCAGGGGCGGCGGAGGGCACGCGAGCCGCACGCCCCGCCAAGGCGGGGGTGGCCGCGCCGGGGTCAGGCACACGCGAGCTGCACTGGGCGGCCCCAAACAACACGGGAGCACGCCCCGAAACAACACGGTCGGTTGGAATAGGAGTAGCAATTTCGCACAAAAGCTTAAACGTTTGGGGGGGGGGGGGCGATGATCAGCCGTGGGTTAAGACCGCTGTGAGCCGTGTGAACGCAGAGTTGGGCAGGCTGCTGCTGACACATGAAATCTCGCATCAATGCACTGCCTGTTACTACATTTGGGATTGTAAGTAGGCTGTTTAGGTTTTTATGTTGGTAACGGCACGTTTCTGAAGAAGAGAAATTTGTTAACATCGAGTGTAGATTTAAGTGTTAGGAAGTCGTTTCTGAAAGTATTTGTATGGAGTGTAGCCATCTATGGAAGTGAAACGTGGACGATAAATAGTTTAGACAAGAAGAGCATAGAAGCTTTCGAAATGTGGTGCTGCAGAAGAATACTAGGGATTAAATGGGTAGATCACATAACTAATGAGGAGGTATTGAATATAATTGGGAAGAAGAGGAGCTTGTGGCACAACTTGATCAGAAGAAGGGATCGGTTGGTAGGACATGTTCTGAGACATCGAGGTATCACCAATTTAGTATTGGAGGGCAGCGTGGAGGGTAAAAATCGAAGAAGGAGACCGAGAGATGAATACGCTAAGCACATTCAAAAGAATGTAGGCTGCAGTAGGTACTGGGAGATGAAGAACCTTGCACAGGATAGAGTAGCATGGAGAGCTGCATCAAACCAGTCTCAGGACTGAAGACCACAACAACAACAGCAACAACGCCACGTAGCGCTCTGTATGAAAATCACTGACTGTGCTGTGTGCAGTCTGTGGCTGGTTGGCATTGTTGGAATATTCTCTATCGTAGTGTTGGGCAATTGGATGTTAACAGCGCGTAGCGTTGCGCAGTTGGAGGTGAGCCGCCAGCAGTGGTGGATGTGGGGAGAGAGATGGCAGAATTGCATATCATGAACTGATATATATATATATATATATATATATATATATATATATATATAATGACTTTTGAACACTATTAAGGTAAATACATTGTTTGTTCTCTATCAAAATCTTTCATTTGCTTAGTATGCCTATCAGTAGTTAGTACCTTCAGTAATTAGAACCTTTATTTAGCTGGCAGTATTGGCGCTCGCTGTTTTGCAGTAGTTAGAGTAACTAAGATTTTTATGAGGTAAGTGAGATATAGGTTATTGTTAGTCAGGGCCATTCCTTTGTTGCGATTATTGAAAGTCAGATTGCGTCGCGCTAAAAATATTGTGTGTCAGTTTAGTGTTGATCAGAATAAGTAAAGAGCGAAATGTCTGAGTACGTTCGGTTCTCCTCAGGTGTTTAAAAATCAAATAACGTAAGGGGGTTTATCAGCACAGTCATACATAAATTTTTCTAAGGGGACGTTTCAGGATCTGGGGCTGTACTAGACAATGCCTACCGAGGCAGCAGCGGAAACGTTTCGGCTGTGTCACGCCGTTCCAGACCACTTCATTAGCCGCCTGAACGACATTCATTCAGCGCATGCTCAGCAATGTCATTCATATGACGTAAAATTTGATGTTCTCCATACAGAAACTAAAGGCAGAAAGCTGACATTAGACGGAAGTCTGGTCATTAACAAACGCCAGTCACAGAATCCTGCCGCAGTGGTAGCACCGGTTCCTGTCAGATAACCGAAGTTAAGTGCTGTCGGGCTGAGCTACCACTTGGATGGGTGACCATCCGGTCTGCCGACCGCTGTTGGCAAGCGGGCTGAACTCAGCCCTTGTGAGGCAAACTCAGGAGCTACTAGATTGGGAAGCAGCGGCTCCGGTCTCCGAAACTGAAAAAATGGCTCTGAGCACTATGGGACTTAACAGCTGTGGTCATCAGTCCCCTAGAACTTAGAACTACTTAAACCTAACTAACCTAAGGACTTCACACACATCCATGCCCGAGGCAGGATTCGAACCTGCGACCGTAGCAGTCGCGCGGTTCCGAACTGCGCGCCTAGAACCGCGAGACCACCGCGGCCGGCATCCGAAACTGACATACCGCCGGGAGAGCGGTGTGCTGACCACATGCCCCCCCCCCCTCACCCCCTACCCGTTGTGGGCTGAGGATGACACGGCGGACGGTCGGTACCGTTGGGCCTTCATGGCCTGTTCGGGAGGAGTTTAATTTTCACAGAATCCTGACCTGGTCCTTAACGACCTAACACAGTTCCATTACCCACCCCTGTTAAAGTAGCAGCCAGTTATTATTTCTCTCTCCATCAGATACTAAGCTTTTATAACTGTTCGAAACCCACATTTCGTAGACTTCTTCCTGCTCCCCTCCAGCCTTTCTTCGGTCTGTTAATCGCATTCAGCAGTTTTTCCCACATCACATAGTAGTCTGAGCCATTACTCACTTGTACCACATATTTGTAGTATACATTCATACAGTTTTAATATTTTAGTATACTGTAATATAAGATTCATTTGTTGAGATTCTCTTCGGTATTACATTGAGCTTGTGTTTTGTATCGATAGCCGGCAGGTGTGGCCGAGCGGTTCTAGGCGCATCAGTCTGTAACCGCGCGACCCCTACGGTCGCAGGTTCGAATCCTGCCTCGGTCGTGGATGTGTGTGATGTCCTCAGGTTACTTAGGTTTAAGTAGTTCTAAGTTCTAGGAGACTGCTGACCTCAGATGTTAAGTCCCATAGTGCTCAGACCCACTTGTATCGATATAATCACAAAATAGCACATATCTCTGTATAACAACTCTAGGTGAAGTTGTGTGGACCATCTGTTTAGTCTTAACTGATGATGGCATAACTAGTCGAAAGCTGGTTCCTAACGAACTATTAAGTAAACGTGACTGTGGAACATTAGAACTGTGTATTCAAATTTTTATGTGTTTATGTTTCTGCAAAAATCGACGGAATAATCCATAAATATTACCGCATCATCCAGTGACTATCCGATAGATAAGAGTGACTGCGTTGCTGACCCAGTCTGGTAAATCGCGTGTGTGTATTGGGAACGTCGGAGTTCTTACTATGCTTGTATTGTGTACCCCCTCCCTAGCCATCCCTCTCCACGAAATTACTTTGGCATCCGTTGAATATTTGGCGCCCAGTATACCGTGTTGGGTGGGATCTGTTACTCAAAAACACATTGTACCAGTCGCGCGCCTTGAACGATGTATCTTGGTTATTAGCTGACAAAGTGCCACAGTGTCTAAAGTGTTGTTTTTCCTGGACAGTCAATTAGTTACCTGTCTCGTGGTTCATTTGCGCTTTACAGGGGATGCCCAAAGGTATGGAACACGAAGAACACTACACATTACCGAGTCTGATACGGTGCAGGGACCCATAAGCTTTCAAATCGGCTCCAGACCTTCTCGGAATGGATGAATGCAGATCGTTTATGATTTTCAGCGGAATCTTGTATCATTCTTCGCGCAAAACAGTGGCGAGTTCAGGTAACATCGATGGAGACGAGTAGTGATCAAGCACGCTTCTCTCCAAAGTCAATCAAAAAGGTTCAATAATATTGAGATCTAGTGAGAGTGGTGGCGAGGAGAGTAGCCTTCAATTCACCCTCGTGCTTACAAAACCAGTCCTGTACGATGTAAACTGTGTGAAGAGAGGAACCCAGCGTCACCATTGGGAAACAAACAGAGTCCAGTGGGATGGATCTGATCGGCCAAAATCGTCACACAGTCCTTGACAGTAATGCGACGATGAAGAGTAACCACAGGGCCCATGCAGTGCCACGATATGGCTGCCCAAACCATCAACAAACCCCCGCCATGTTTCACTCTAGGGACGTCAGCGAGGCCAGAAGTTGGAAACAGCGTAAAGCAAGATTCACCCGGTCAAATTACATTGCCCCATACTCCAAGTTTTATTGCATCAGCATCACATTTTCCTGTTGCATCAGTGATGATTGGTTCTGACACCTCGCCCTGCAGTTTCCAGCTTCTGGAGTTCCCTTTATGTTGTTTTGGGCGTTGCAGCACTTGCGAGTGCGACATGCAACTCTGGAGTGACTTATTCAGCTGTCGTTCGTCACAACCTCTTCAGTGACCGCCTTCGTGATCACTCAGCACACTTTCGCTCGCCTCTTCCCGGTTTCCTCGTATGGCATATAATTCTTCGCTACAGTGCCTCTTGAAACTTCAGCTACCTTGTTTACGGAAGCAGCCAGTTCGAATGCACTTAGCTCTCCGACATGATGCCCTCACAACTACACAGAACTCTGTTCTCACCACGACGGACACTTGTAACGTACTGAGGACGCTGCATATCTGCCGTTCGTGATGTAATACAACAGGCTAACCTGCAGGCTTGCCTGCCATCTGCATTTATGTTCACGCAAGCGTTTCACACAACGTTTCCACATTTTTGTCCACTCCCTGTAGTTATAATGACGTGAAACAAGTTAATTAACGTAGCATTAATTTGTGTTTAAATATGGCTGCGCTGTGAGCATTTACACGCGAGAATAAATAACAGAGAAAATACTTCGATTACGTGTCGCAGTAATTTCGTAAAACTTTTGCACAAATTAAGCTACTAAGTTATAGTTAAAAACTTTTCTACTAAAAACAATAACTTTTTAGCTTGGTATGAAATTCAGTTCTTACGTAGGCTAGGTATTTAAAATCAGTGAATAAGGGATCAAATATTTTTATAGCAGCATTATTTAGCCTTTCCTGAGAACGGTATCATGAATACATATACATACACATACATAAGTACGGATATATGAACAACTTTTACTGTTTAAGGTCTGATACAGGGTCTTACAGAATTGGCTCTATCAGCAAAGAAAACATGATTTGTCGAATTGGGAGCTACGTAGACCTGCAGGTAAGCTTGTTAAACCGAAACTAGCCATCACTGTAAAAAATGTGTAACTGAGATTGAGCAAACCGAGACTAAGTTGCTACGTAACATATTGGGCAACAAGTTCCCTCCAGCGAACCTGATCGGCTACCAGGTTTTAGATTCCTCCCAGTTCATTTCCATGCGTGGAAGATCTTTTGTAAAAGTCGTTTCCACGTGTTAGGAGGTCGTCCTCTACTTCTGTATCCATCCTTTGGTTTCCACAGCAGTGTTCATTTGGGGATTCTTCTGTCATCCGTGCTTAGAAAATGCCCCTCAAGCTTCAGTCTTCGTTCAGCAACGATTTTATTCAGGCTGCGCAGACCACTTCTTCTCAGCACTTCATTATCTGAAACGGGGTCGCGATAGCTGAGTTTCAAAACTCGACCAAAGCATGTTGGTGAAAAACATTGAGCTCGGGTGCTGATTTTGCTGACATTTTCCAAGTGTCACACGTGTATACGGCCATCGGTAGGATGATACAGGAGTACAGCCGAAACTTTGTGGATATATGGAAATCTTCAAGGGTTTCCGGCGGCGTCAGGTGTTAAAAATCCCACGAGCTTTCGACCTATCTCTCCTCGATCATTGTCAAGTGGTAAACGACTGCCGTGTCACGGTGTCCTCACCATTATACAGACGCGCTGCTGGCTGTGATGTCACTGTTGCTCTCTACCTCGCCAAATACGGTAATTATTCTCGTCCCGCTTAACCTCGCGATGGGCGAGCCCCAGCCCACTTTACAAAGCTCCAGATTTGAAACATCTAACGCCGCCATGAGACCGAGAAGACTTTATTGATACACATCGCCACGAGACCATGCATTCATACATTTATGGAGATACTTATAGACTGTAGCTGCCGTATGGAACTCATTCCTTGGAAGTATGCAGAAGTTTTTCCATTGCTGTTGGTGTTGTCTTCGTCCGCGGCCCCTTTATCACAGAGAACGCTGCTGCATTATAATTTAAGTACATTCATTTCCACTTTTCATGCACATTGTTTTTGTTTCTTCACTGTTTATTTTTAGCCCTACGTAACTGGCTATTCCATCCATATTGGTAGTCATTAATTGTTCATTTTGTGGTGTATCTGCCAGACGAACGACCTCATCAGCAAAATCCAAATTCATAAGTGTAAATTGCTCATTCTGCCCGTTTTGGAGTTGCCCATAATTTTTCTCATTATGGAATCTACGACTTATAAGTAATGGCCACAATTACTGCTATATGAAAGCGTGGTGCCTGTTCTTATGGACATCCCTGAAAGAACAGATGCCACCCGTATAATAGTAATGTATTTGCCATGACGGTATTTCATAATATTTTCAGTGTGGATGCACGTTACGTCCGACCTGTTGTAGAAGTCGTGCTAAACGCTGCGACCAATGTGGATGATGACCAGGGGGGCGCCCGATACGCAGGTAGTGTGCGTCAAGTTGGGAATTTGGGCTGGATGGGAAGCGTGCACGGATAGCCGAAACGATTAAGGCGACCACTCGCGTAAAGTGAGAAATCCGGGTTCGAGCGCTGGTCCGGCACCAGTTTTCGCCTGTCCCATCGAATTGTTTCATTGGCCTCATGTGGCTGACGTCGGTACTTCGCTTTTATAATAGTGACAACATCTGCTCTTGTCTGACACCTGTCAGAGTAATAAAGAAAGCGGTCGTCCGTTCTTATACAGAAAGTCGAATCTAGGTTCAAATGGTTCAAATGGCTCTGAGCGCTATGGGACTTAACATCTGAAGTCATCAGTCCCCTAGAACTTAGAACGACTTAAACCTAACTAACCTAAGGACATCACACACATCCACCGAGGCAGGATTCGAACCTGCGACCGTAGCGGTCGCGCGGTTCCAGACTGAAGCGCCTAGAACCGCTCGGCCACACCGGCCGGCACGAATCTAGGTACAGGTTACTGAAAATATCAGTGAGATGGTTAGGAATTCCATATAGGCTTACACTATTCAAGAATGATTCTCGAGAGCTTGTGGAGAACAAAAGATAAATCTAAAATCAGGCAGAAGCTGTGTTTCGGTTACTGGTAAACATTTGGGTCTCATAAGACCAGATCAGCTTTAGCAAAAACCGGAGAACCTGAGAAGGAATATTGCTTTTAAAATTAGCTGTAGAGAAAGATGTAGAAAGGAATTTAACAACATTCGTCGCTTTTGTAGATGTACAAAAACCGTTTGATAATGTGAAATTGGAAAAAAATGTTTGGGGTACTTAAGAAATTGGAGCTGATTACAGAGACCGGCAGCTGATATGGCACCTTTACAAAAACGTGACGACTGTTACTGATGGGCGATCAACACAGGAAAAAACCACAAATTCTGAAAGGAATTCGGAAATAATGTACGTTAACCCCAATTTATTTTTAATATGTACGTACAGGTGGCGCTGAATATAATCAGAGAACAGATAGAGGTAGGTGTGGCAATACATGGAAAAGTAGTAGGTATGCTGAAGACATAATTGATATAACTGAAAATTAATAATATCTTTCATATTTCTTAATTACATCTATAAAGGCACAGGCAAAGAACATAGAATAAAAGTAAACGAGTCTAAAATAACGAAAGTCGTTCGTGACAAAAGAGGGAAGCGAAAAGACCAGTACGTGCTTGCTACAAGGTGATGCAATAAGTTGAGTCATTTACTTATTTAGGAAGCAAGACCACTCACGACAGATGAAAGAAGAAAAGAAGTAGAAAACAAGGCCACCCAAGCAAAATGAGCCTCTGATAAAAAAAGAAGAAGATATTAACTTCACAAAATAAAAGCTTCTTAATCTGGAAAAGTTTCCTAAATTACATTCATGGAGTGTGCAGGGCCGGTTAAGGGCCTCAGCGACACAGGCCAATGCAAAAGGGACACCAGAGGCGCTACAGCTATAAGATTTCTATGCCACAATTAGTATCAGCCGCTTGGGCGCCAACCTGAGAGGGGAGCAGGGGCTCCCAAGTTCAAAATTTGTGTGCAGTGCGGATAGTAATTAGAAGCGAGAACTGACGCGGGTAAAGTCTTCGTATAAAGAACGGGTGGGGGCAAATGGTTAAGTTGGCATGTGTGCAAAATTGTTCTCGAACCGGCTCTGAGAGAGTGGCACTATATCGCTTCAAGACTTGGACGTTAGGTACTGAGGTTAGGAGAAGGGTGAATTTTTTAGTGCCGTGATATCACAGACACATCCTGAAAATCGGAAGTGCTGATAAGAATCACCAATTACGGCGTCCTTAAATGAGTGAAAGGGAAGATTAGATTATAGAAGACTATCCATATAAAGATGTAAATGTTCGTTTCCTCAAAATGACGTGTCTCCGAAAGTTCTTGACCGATTGCTTTGGAATTTTGGCACAACGTTGCATTCTAATACAGGCGTGTTTTTAAGTACCTATTTCTTTAGTATACGATACGTACACTTTGATATATATACTTTTTGAGATTTTTGTAACGATGTTTCCATATTATTAAATTTACAGAAAATTATATATTAGACATATTTTTAAAAATGGTATGTAAAAATACACGTGTATTCCAATGCAGTGCCGGCCGAGGTGGCCGAGCGGTTCTAGACGCTACACTGTGGAACCGCGCGACCGCTACGGTCGCAGGTTCGAATCCAGCCTCGGGCATTGATGTGTGTGACGTCCTTAGGTTAGTTAGGTTTAAGTAGTTCTAAGTTCTAGGGGACTGATGACCTCAGAAGTTAAGTCCCATAGTGCTCAGAACCATTTTGAACCATTTTTTCCAATGCAACGTTGTGTCAAAATTTCAAAGCATTCGGTCAAAAATACGGACATTTACGATTAGGAACATCTACAATTTCTATGTAACTACCAACGTCTTCCAAATATCAAATCTCCGAAAGTTCTCATGGATTGCTTTGAAATTCCAACACAATGTTGAATTCTAATACAGGCGCGGTTTAAGTACCTAAACACAAGGGAAAACACTGTTGCCAAAAAACTCAAAACGTACCTTCCCGATTTTCTTCCAAACTTCACGCATTACTGTAATGAACGTATAAACATTTAGACAAATATAGAATATATACTTTTTGAGATATATAACAATAAATAAGGCTCAAGTTCAGAGAGAAAGAGGGAAAAATAAAACAGACTGGGGAGGGGGGGGGGGAGGAAATGGACATAGAAAACGGCAAGTAGGAGAGGGACAGAGAGAGGGAGGGCAGTAGAAGTGGAGAGAGAAGAAGAAAAGAGCAGATGGGAAGAGAAAGGGAGGTGATAGACTGAGAGATTGGGAGACAGAGCAGGCTGGAGGAGACGGAGAGGGGTGGGTGGGTGGAGAAGATGGACAAAGATAGGGGGGGGGGAGACGGACAGAGACAGCAGAGAGAAAGAGATTAGGACGTATATAAAGCGCCCATACATACCGGAAACGTGTGCTTTCTCTTTTCTTTCTTCCCCATTTAAGCAGACTGAGCAATAGCAAAGCATGGCAGGGGAGGGCTAGTAGTAAATAGAAGAGTTCAGATTATTGATTATCCACTGAGCACGCGGGTTTCTTGAAAATAATACAGGGAAAATGTTCTAAAGGACAGCCACAATTCAGGTGCACAGGTCACACTAAAGAAAGAAAGTGGAGTATAACTTCAACAGCCATTAGTCAGTCTCTTAATGGATCTCAGTTTTCGCTTTCGAGCGCTGCAGATCATGTAGAACTGCCAGCAGGTGGCCGTTTAACCTACACAGCTGGCGTGAGTCACGCCGGGCAGTGAAGTGTTGTGAATGTGGCAATCAGCTGTACGGAACCGGCGCTGGAAAATGTGTCACGACTTAAACGTTGCAAAATGGCAGAAAGGAACTACCAGCTTTGAACGTTCCCACGACCATACCATGAATGAAATTTGTCGATTTCTTGGTGTATGAACGCTGACTGCTGAACGTGACAACAAGGAATGGTGTACCACTTGCTGCCATGTAATACTGCGTATGAACTGTGATCGTAAAGAGACACAAACCGTGAGGCACCACATACCAGAGCTACTCCTTGGCAGTGACAATGGATTTCAAACGAGACAGGAATTGCTGCTATCGATGAATGCAGGTACGTATCATCCGGTTTCCCAGAGAGCATTCCGAAGGGATCTGCGTGCAATACTCACCTGCAGTCGGATAGCGCGCAAATGGCCAT
Organism: Schistocerca cancellata; assembly: GCF_023864275.1. Taxonomy (NCBI): domain Eukaryota; kingdom Metazoa; phylum Arthropoda; class Insecta; order Orthoptera; family Acrididae; genus Schistocerca; species Schistocerca cancellata. The sequence continues at coordinate 1,285,923,010 of NC_064626.1, read as the reverse complement.
CGATCACAGTGGTACATAAAGCTCCACGTCCTTAATGCTCCAAGAAACTTAGAAGCTGCGCAGGATGCTTGTAGTATAGTCCACTGAGCAGGAATTTTGCACCTTTTGCAATGGTGCGTGTTGTCGAGTACAACGACGCCGCAGTGAGGCGTCAACCCGTAGTCTGTCGGGGATGTAGTTCAATCCGGAGGTGGGTCTGTGAAGTTTCGGGTATATTTTCGGTACCGTGACTTGGCTCCACTCATTCAGGTGACCGTGAACGTGAACCAGGATGTATATTTCAATATTCTCTGGAAGTCAGCGTTGTCCTGTCTTGTACGTGTACATGGTGAGTATGCTGTGGAGGCTCCCACCTTCCGGGAAGACGACAGCCGTATTTACAGCAATGCGCGCATACATTCCTTGTTAGGCAAGCATTCAGTCACCCTATTTCTTCTCTACTAGTCCACTAAATCACTGAATCTCACAGGTAATCTGTGGAACTATTTGGGAACACGGATGACACGTAGGAACCAATATCTCAGCAATTTGTATACAGAATCTAATCAGCTGGCTATGACGCACCTGAAGAAACTCTGCGCACAAATGTTGACTAAGCCAATGTTTTCAGAACCCCTCGTGAGTCCGTGGGCTCGCTGCTCAAAGTGTTGCCGGTGCCATACGACGATGCCCCAGGCGCCAGGGAAGACGCGTAACTACAAAAAGTACTGGAAGACAAGGGTGGTCAGCTATCGCATGTCAATCCAGAGAGTACAAGTTTTGAAGACACTGCGCTATCATATACTACTTTGTGAAAATCAACAGTTGCAGAAATACTATCCTAAGTTCATTAAATTCTAATCATTATTTGTAATGGATGACTCAGGAGGAAAGATACATGTTTTGAGCGTGATAGTATAAGTAATTCTGAACAAAAACTTAATATGGGCATATGCCCCATTCCGAACTGTTTCCGTGATATAACACGTTTAATGGCGCTTCTATATGTTCTTCTTGAAGAACTCGATAAGCGTACGCTCCAATGAAAACATGTCGCAGTACAAAATTAAACTACCGTTTTTTACGGACTTTAAGATGCAATTTTTCCTTCGAAAATTTGCCTCCAAAATCCAGGTACGTCTTATACTGTAAATTAATGTAAAAATGTCCAATGTCTGATTTAATATGGCCATATATCGATGCCGCGGGAAGCTACCTCTATCTGGCAACATTGGATTCACCTAGCTAGCTTCGTAACGGAAAAAAACAACAGACAGCCATATGATGCTGGTTTTAAAATGCAGAACAACATGGAAACAGAGCAGCTGAGCTGTATTTCGGCCCTCCATAAACAGAAAAAAACTATTCACGATTGGCGGGCTAATGAAGAAGAACTGAAAAAATTAGGAAGACTAGACGTGCAAATAGAGGTCTGAATGCGAAATGTCCAAAACAAGAAGATGACACATTGAAATAGATTCAAGGACTCCGTCAAAATGGCACTGGAATTAATACAAAAATGATTCAAATACACGCTCGTAAGCTAGCGCTGCAGTGGAACTTAACAGACTTTAAGGGTGAAGTTGGCTGATGCAACAGATATATGAAACGTCATAGACTTAGCATGCGAACGAAAACCAAAATATCTCAGAAAATGCCACAAGAGTATTAAGAGAAGGTATTATCTTTCCGTAGCTTTATCATTCAATATAGAAAGAAAACCCGCGGGTAACCAAGGCAAATAGCGAATATGGACGAAATTCTTCTGACATTAGAAGTGCCGAGTGACAGAACTATAGCGATGGAAGGTGCTAAAACTTTAACTATAAAAACAAGTGGACATGAAAAACTGCACCACACTGCTGTTTTGACGTGTGGTGTAATTGTGTGTGTGTTGTGTTGTACAAGTTCAGCAAGATTACAATAAAATTAGTTACGTATTATTAATGTAACATTAGGTATTATTTAATCACTGCTTTTCCCGGCTAATGAGCGTCATTTTGCTAAAGAAATCTCCACCTGGGAACGTGTAGCAATGTTGTCTGTCAAGCAGTTAAATCCGACTAAGTTCATTTACAAAAGTAATCATTTATAACCAACAAACAAGCTAAATGTAAGATAAGTAATCTGAACTAAACATGATTAATGATTTTTAGTAATTTCAGAGCTGTTATTTGAAATGCTCTTTGCTAGTTGGAGATCGTTTATCAAACTTAACTCTACTGTTATCTCGAGGTGGCAACACTTTTGTTTAAGCAAAATGAACAGTTTTGTCACACAATACCACACGTACACGACACTAATGTATTTTCCTTTCAAAATATTTCATAAAAGTTGTTACGAAATTAGCAGGCTTCATACATCAGCAGATAAGAATTTATATCACGTAAGATGCTGTTTGCATTCATAGAAGTTCGATGTATTCGCAGTCTAACTGGGATTTATTACCTCAGAATGGGTCCTCGACCACTAATACACAATTATTGTTGCAATTATACCCAACAATATTTCAGTACGTTTAAAAATCAATTTAAAACTGCCGCTGCAATATTTCACTAATACGGCCGCTAACATAAGACAAAAATTCTGCTTCGGACTATGCTTTGCCAGTAATAAATAATCTATATTAAATCTTTTCTCGCCTTCACTATGTTCATTAACATTAGAAAATATTTCTCTATGTTACAAGACTTAGGTTGCTAATATTCACCATTTACCAATTAACTGCGCTGTAGATCAATAGCGCTAATGGCTGCGCTCTTTGCTAGCTGAGCAGAAAACTTAACATTTATGTAGGACGAGAATTACAATGAAATAAAACTGCAAATAAAGAAGAATCATTTCAATACCACATAAACTCTATTATCTAATATCGGTTAGCAACATAACTATATTTTAGTACAAGTTTTTACAGACCTCTGTGTTACGAGAGGTCAGTTACATCATATGAGTACAATAGTTCGAACAAGAAGAAAAACGATTTTTCTACAAAATCATAGATAATAAAAGATTAAGATTTTCATTATCTTTTTACATGGGTATTGTCGGAGATACAGTTGTTTACGTAATATTAAATTATGCCATGGACAATAATTATTTATTATTTTATTAACGATGAAGTACTTTTTATTAGTATTATGAGAATAGGATCAAAGTTCAGTCACATTATACATACAATGCTGTCGTGAATAATACTTTGAATAAAATGCAGGCGTGGATATCACACTGTCCTTTCATCTTGTACTGACGATACTAAACTTAACCCAATGACCATTTACAAGTGCAAAACAATACCTAAACCTTCTGAAATATCGCCAGGTGTTGTTGCTCACGTACACGACAAGTACTGAACGGATGAGGCTGGTATGAAATTATGAAGTTTAGGAGAGAAGGAAAGGTGCTTGATTGAAGAAGAGTTCCCTAATTGTGTTAGATCAATTTAGTAGCCATTTGGAAAATTCTGTGAAAGAAAAATTGAGATAGGGAAATGCAGAGCTCTGATAATAAAATGATAAAAATGTATTTTATAAAACTGCTTAAAAATTATGTGTGTCTTATACTCCGTATCGTATTTTAGTACTTAAAATACGGTGCATTAAGTTTTCTACAAAAAAGGTTCTACTCATTTTGCACTAGGACGGATAGTTTGCGCTAGAGGGCAAGAGAATACTGAAACTCTCGGGCGACACCCATGCCCTGTAGCTTAGGTAGTTTTTGTAGACCATTTTGAGGCGGTTTCCCGGCTTCATAGATTGCAAATGTCCTGTATCAAAGTGTTCGTCTCAACTTGCTCAACACTATTGTGCTACGTTGTAAACAGTGACAGTGTTTTAATAATACAGAAAATAAATAATGATGTACATTAAAGTATATCCCGGAAACCATTCAGAATAGGGCGTATGTCCATATGAATTTTTTGGACATAATCATTAATGATATCACCCTTCAAAGCGTGCAACTTTCTTCCCGACTCACCCTGCATTGGTACGAGACTCAATAAAGTATCACAAAATTTTCGTGGAGGACTTTTTAACGTCACCAACTTACGTTGTTTTATTGAGTAGCTCCTCAAGAGGAGAAATAGGAAGTGGAAAATTTGTCTCCAGCTTTATAAGAGGAGCTGATACTATTTGCTGCAAAAGATAGAAACCATCAGGACTCACTCTCGAGAATTCGTGTTGAAAGATCTGACGAGGAACCACAGCTGCAGTGCGAGGGATATTCGGAAAGTAAGTTCCGATCGGTTAAGAAATGGAAACCACTGTGAAAATCTAATAAATCTTTGCACGTATGTGTTCGACAGTGTCTCTAGTATGCCTGTCGGTTACATCACTTCGCTCTTTTCAGTTCTGAGCGCACGATGAGCACATAAAGATGCGTAGAAAAGAGTGGCTCCCGCCAAGTATAAGGTCCTGATGAGAGATTTCGCCTGATGTTATGCAGCCCACATTACGGAACTGTCATACGGTTCCTACTTCTGCGACCATTCAGGGGCAATGAAAATGCTCCTGCAGCGTTTTCGATGGGAAGTGTTCGATCATCCGCACTACAGCCCGTAACTGGCTCTCTCTGTGTTTCATCTCTGCTCACATTAACTACTGGCTATGGAGCCACTATTATCGGACAGACAACGAACTATAGATGATCTTATCTATATACACGATTTGGGAGACAATCTGAGCAGCCATCTTCGGTTGTTTGCAGATGACACTGTCATTTATCGACTAATAAAGTCATCAGAAGATCAAAACAAACTGAAAAACGATTTAGAAATAATATCTGAATGGTGCGAAAAGTGGCAGTTGGCCCTAAATAACGAAAAGAGTGAGGTCATGCACGTGAGTGCTAAAAGGAACTCGTTAAACTTCGGTTACACGATGAATCAGTCTTATCTAAAAGCCGTAAATTCAACTAAATACCTAGGTATTACAATTACGAACAAGTTAAATTGGAAGGAAAGCATAGAAAATGTTGTGGGGAAGAGTAACCAAAGACTGCGTTTTATTGGTTCAAAATGGCTCTTAGCACTATGGGACTTAACATCTGAGGTCAACAGTCCCCTAGAAGTTAGAACTAGTTAAACCTAACTAACCTAAGGACATCACACACATCCATGCCCGATACAGGATTCAAATCTGCGACCCTAGCGGTCGCGCGGTTCCAGACTGAAGCGCCTATAACCGCTCGGTCACTGCGACCGGCTGCATTTTATAGGCAGGACAGCAAGAAAATGTAACAGACCTACTAAGGAGACTGCCGACACTACCCTTCTCCGTCCTCTTTTAGAATACTGCTGCGTGGTGTGGGATCCTTACCAGACAGGACTGACGGAGTATATCGAAAAAGTTCAAAGAAAGGCAGCACGTTTTGTATTATCGCGAAATATGGGAGAGAGTGTCAGAGAAATGATACAGGATTTGGGCTGGACATCATTAAAAGAAAGGCGATTTTCGTTGCGACAGAATCTTCTCACGAAATTCCAATCACCAACTTTCTCCTCCGAACGCGAAAGTATTTTGTTGACACCGACCTACATAGGACGGAACAATCACCACGATAAAATAAGGGAAATCAGAGCTCGCACGGAAAGATGTAGGTGTTCATTCTTTTCGCGCGCTATAGGAGATTGGAATAACAGAGAATTGTGATGATGGTTCGATGAACCCTCTGCCACGCATTTAAATGTGATTTGCAGAATATCCATGTAGATGTAGAGAATTGGTGGGAAAGACAGGCGGCTGCCTTCTATGGCTAGGGAATTGGAAAGTTGGTACAACTTTATGTCTATGTCTGAATGGTGGCTATGTAGAGCAGTGGAAGCTGTAGCTAACTGTCGCAGATAAAATATTTCTGATTTTCAAAGTGGTTTCCATTTCGCGATCAATCGGAACTTACTTTTCGAATAGCCCTAGTATGTTCGGTATTTATAGCGTTGTACGGGTGCAGTTTCCTGCGCTTTAAATAATTATAAGTCACAGTAAAGATCTCTTCAGAAAATCTCGTTATTGCAACTGTAACTGAAATAGAAATGTGATTAGTGCTGTGCTGTGGCTTGTATGGCGAGTCGCAGAGCGTATTGTGTCATTCCTGTGGGAACGCGAGTGTCTCACCTACAAGCGTCGGCCCGCACGACCTTCATTGTAACGTGTCGTATCGCATACGGTAAGGTCTCAGTGCGAACCGCTCCTCACAACTCTCTTCGTCGCGGTATGGGGGCCATTTCATAGCCAGAGGTGGTGTTACATGGTGTTAGCGTGACGTCTCCTGTGAGTCCGGTGTGCTTGATTTGTTTCAAGCTAGTGACACTCTCCTGGAAGTTTCGTCTTGTACTAGGGTAGTGGTACAACTGCCTCATGTTGCTAATAGTTACGTAGCTACAAAGAAGTCTGAGCAGTTGCGGTTCTTTTGTTACCGTTACCTCGCCGCTGATCGCATCGACGCCTGTCGCGCGTGCGTGCCGGCGCGTCCTGCGTACGCGCTACGCACAGCGAGGCGTCGTGTTTACCGGCCGGCGGGCAGAGGACGGAGTGACCGTTGCCATGGCGACGGCCCTCCACGACGCCCATCGATCAAGCGGCGGCGGCAACAGCCGCGGCCGGCCGCTGCGTACACGGCTGCTCACGCCGAGACACCCGTATCCACTACTCCGTCCTACTCGAGGAAAGCGAGATTCTCTCAAATAATCAGCGCCGATTAAAAAAAACCACTCGTATCAAACACAGCCTGCCAACTCATGCACGACATCTTGCAAGTAATAAATTCAGATGAAGAGATAGATTCCGCCCTCCTAGATTTCCGACAGGCTTGCGTACTCAAACATATTGTTGACAACTAAACGACATACGATCGTAAAGATTATCATAGCAGTTACGTGTCTGGCTCGGTGATTAACCGGCCAGTGCGTTATACTGGGCGGCGAATGTTGCACAGAAACGAAATTAATATCGATGTACGCCAAGGAAGCGTAATGCGACCTCTAATTTTCTCAACATACGCAAATTATTCATGAAATAGGATCAGCAACAATAAAAGACTGTTCGATGACGATACAGTTGTCTACAGGAAAGTATCGTTGTTGATCGTCGGTAAAGAAATGCACAAAAAATGTAAATTAATACATGGTGAAGCCTCTATCGTGGATAGAAAAACTTCAGCACACCGCTTCGTGTAAGTACAAGGGCAATTTTTTTAAGCTCCGATCGGTCCCAAAATTAAACCGTAGTGCAAATCCAATTCAGGTTTGTGCAGATGTGTTGCACTGTGTATCTAGTCGGCCCGTCGGTCACGGCATGTCGCAATTTTCAGTTCAGTTCTGAGTGCACGTTGGGCACGAAAAGATGTCGAAAATAACAGTCCGTCCTGCAAGTGTGAAGTGCCTGCCGCCATTAGATTTCTTCATACTAAGGGGTGCCGCCTGAATTCGTGCAGCCCATATAACGTAACTGTCATGCGTGCAGAAACTTTGAAGAAAGACGTTCATGATGCTGGCGGCCAGGGAAGGAAGCGAGTGTCAACTGACGGTCTTGTTCAGCGAGTGAGTCAGGCGATTCTAGATAATCTTCTAAGATGGGTAATTCAGAACAAATGAACACGACCGTTATAATCGGGCATTGTCATTGTCCTTCTTCGTGACAATGCTCGGCCGCTCATTCCACCTGCAACAAAGACTCTCCTGCAGTGTTGTCCGTGGGATGTTTTCGATCGCCCACAATACAGCCCGACTTGCCTCCCTATGATTTACATCTCTTTGCTCACATGAAGTGTTGGCTGTGAGGACAGCATTTTGGCACAGACAACGAGCTGCATACCAGTGTAGAGAATTGTCTCAAAAGCACGGGCCGCTATCTTCCATGATAAGGGTGCTGGAAAGTTGGTGCAAATGTTTAAGTCTGAGCTGCGAGTACGTATGAAGAAGAAGTGCGAAGGTTTAGTTAAATGCTAAAAATAAAATATTTCTGATTTTCGCGATGATTACCATTTCGCTACCGATCGGACCCTGGGCAGAAAAAAAAAACTTGTATTCCGGTTAATACCAAGAAGAGATCTGAAATTGAATCATTACGTAAAATCAGTGTTAAGGAAGGCCTATCGAAGACTTAAATTCGTTAGGAGAGTCTGAGAAAGTGCAGTGCAGCTGTAATGGAAATCACGCGAAAGACGCTAGTGCGACCAATTTCAGTTTGTTACAGTGAAACACTTATCAAGAAGGCATCGAGTGGGTTGAAAGACGTGCTGATAGCATCGTAATACATCAGTATAACTCCTAAGCAAGTGCAATATACACTCCTGGAAATGGAAAAAAGAACACATTGACACCGGTGTGTCAGACCCACCATACTTGCTCCGGACACTGCGAGAGGGCTGTACAAGCAATGATCACACGCACGGCACAGCGGACACACCAGGAACCGCGGTGTTGGCCGTCGAATGGCGCTAGCTGCGCAGCATTTGTGCACCGCCGCCGTCAGTGTCAGCCAGTTTGCCGTGGCATACGGAGCTCCATCGCAGTCTTTAACACTGGTAGCATGCCGCGACAGCGTGGACGTGAACCGTATGTGCAGTTGACGGACTTTGAGCGAGGGCGTATAGTGGGCATGCGGGAGGCCGGGTGGACGTACCGCCGAATTGCTCAACACGTGGGGCGTGAGGTCTCCACAGTACATCGATGTTGTCGCCAGTGGTCGGCGGAAGGTGCACGTGCCCGTCGACCTGGGACCGGACCGCAGCGACGCACGGATGCACGCCAAGACCGTAGGATCCTACGCAGTGCCGTAGGGGACCGCACCGCCACTTCCCAGCAAATTAGGGACACTGTTGCTCCTGGGGTATCGGCGAGGACCATTCGCAACCATCTCCATGAAGCTGGGCTATGGTCCCGCACACCGTTAGGTCGTCTTCCGCTCACGCCCCAACATCGTGCAGCCCGCCTCCAGTGGTGTCGCGACAGGCGTGAATGGAGGGACGAATGGAGACGTGTCGTCTTCAGCGATGAGAGTCGCTTCTGCCTTGGTGCCAATGATGGTCGTATGCGTGTTTGGCGCCGTGCAGGTGAGCGCCACAATCAGGACTGCATACGACCGAGGCACACAGGGCCAACAATCGGCATCGTGGTGTGGGGAGCGATCTCCTACACTGGCCGTACACCACTGGTGATCGTCGAGGGGACACTGAATAGTGCACGGTACATCCAAACCGTCATCGAACCCATCGTTCTACCATTCCTAGACCGGCAAGGGAACTTGCTGTTCCAACAGGACAATGCACGTCCGCATGTATCCCGTGCCACCCAACGTGCTCTAGAAGGTGTAAGTCAACTACCCTGGCCAGCAAGATCTCCGGATCTGTCCCCCATTGAGCATGTTTGGGACTGGATGAAGCGTCGTCTCACGCGGTCTGCACGTCCAGCACGAACGCTGGTCCAACTGAGGCGCCAGGTGCAAATGGCATGGCAAGCCGTTCCACAGGACTACATCCAGCATCTCTACGATCGTCTCCATGGGAGAATAGCAGCCTGCATTGCTGCGAAAGGTGTATATACACTGTACTAGTGCCGACATTGTGCATGCTCTGTTGCCTGTGTCTATGTGCCTGTGGTTCTGTCAGTGTGATCATGTGATGTATCTGACCCCAGGAATGTGTCAATAAAGTTTCCCCTTCCTGGGACAATGAATTCACGGTGTTCTTATTTCAATTTCCATGAGTGTAGATTCTGGGAATTTAAATGTAAATCATTTGAAGAAAGGCGACGCAGTTCTGTCGGAACCCTATTTGGTGAATTTACTGATATCCGGAGAAGCCTGAGCGTCCACTTTGCTGCCACCATTGTACATCTCCCGGTCACGAGAAAAAATAAGGAGATACGGCTTATACAGAGCTACACTCATGGAAATTGAAATAAGAACACCGTGAATTCATTGTCCCAGGAAGGGGAAACTTTATTGACACATTCCTGGGGTCAGATACATCACATGATCACACTGACAGAACCACAGGCACATAGACACAGGCAACAGAGCATGCACAATGTCGGCACTAGTACAGTGTATATACACCTTTCGCAGCAATGCAGGCTGCTATTCTCCCATGGAGACGATCGTAGAGATGCTGGATGTAGTCCTGTGGAACGGCTTGCCATGCCATTTCCACCTGGCGCCTCAGTTGGACCAGCGTTCGTGCTGGACGTGGAGACCGCGTGAGACGACGCTTCATCCAGTCCCAAACATGCTCAATGGAGGACAGATCCGGAAATCTTGCTGGCCAGGGTAGTTGACTTACACCTTCTAGAGCACGTTGGGTGGCACGGGATACATGCGGACGTGCATTGTCCTGTTGGAACAGCAAGTTCCCTTGCCGGTCTAGGAATGGTAGAACGATGGGTTCGATGACGGTTTGGATGTACCGTGCACTATTCAGTGTCCCCTCGACGATCACCAGTGGTGTACGGCCAGTGTAGGAGATCGCTCCCCACACCATGATGCCGGGTGTTGGCCCTGTGTGCCTCGGTGGTATGCAGTCCTGATTGTGGCGCTCACCTGCACGGCGCCAAACACGCATACGACCATCATTGGCACCAAGGCAGAAGCGACTCTCATCGCTGAAGACGACACGTCTCCATTCGTCCCTCCATTCACGCCTGTCGCGACACCACTGGAGGCGGGCTGCACGATGTTGGAGCGTGAGCGGAAGACGGCCTAACGGTGTGCGGGACCGTAGCCCAGCTTCATGGAGACGGTTGCGAATGGTCCTCGCCGATACCCCAGGAGCAACAGTGTCCCTAATTTGCTGGGAAGTGGCGGTGCGGTCCCCTACGGCACTGCGTAGGATCCTACGGTCTTGGCGTGCATCCGTGCGTCGCTGCGGTCCGGTCCCAGGTCGACGGGCACGTGCACCTTCCGCCGACCACTGGCGACAACATCGATGTACTGTGGAGACCTCACGCCCCACGTGTTGAGCAATTCGGCGGTACGTCCACCCGGCCTTCCGCATGCCCACTATACGCCCTCGCTCAAAGTCCGTCAACTGCACATACGGTTCACGTCCACGCTGTCGCGGCATGCTACCAGTGTTAAAGACTGCGATGGAGCTCCGTATGCCACGGCAAACTGGCTGACACTGACGGCGGCGGTGCACAAATGCTGCGCAGCTAGCGCCATTCGACGGCCAACACCGCGGTTCCTGGTGTGTCCGCTGTGCCGTGCGTGTGATCATTGCTTGTACAGCCCTCTCGCAGTGTCCGGAGCAAGTATGGTGGGTCTGACACACCGGTGTCAATGTGTTCTTTTTTCCATTTCCAGGAGTGTATATTGACTGAACAGGAAAGCGATAATGTAAGTACGGCATACCGTCCACCGTGCAGGGCACAGTGGCTTGCTGAGAGTAAATAGATGTGTTTAGATGCAGGTGGTGGGGAGCATGTCCCAAAGTACATTGTGGTTCACGTGTATTCTGTAGAATGTGTGGCAGAACTCGAAAAGATCCTTACCTGCCTCTTTTCTGTTGACCATTATGTTTGGACCCCACTCACCTACCCCATCATTTCCTGCAGACGGAAAAAGGAATATACACTTAATGAAAAGAGATTTCACTACAACATAAAAAATTTGATATTATTGAAACGTCCCCTTAGAACAATTAATGAATTACTGTGCTGATAAACCTCTTACACTATTTGCTTTTCAAACAGCTGAGCAAAACTGAACGTACTCAAACATTCACTAAAGTGACACACAATATTATTAGCGCAACGCGATCTGACTTTCAGAAATCCCTACAAAAGAATGGCCCTGACTAACATTAACCTATACCTTTCACAAAGCACTTACCTCACCAAAAATCTTCGTTACTCGAACTACTGCAATACAGCGAGCGCCACTACTGCCAGCTAAATAAAAGATTCAAACTACAGAAGGCACTAACTACTGATAGGGATAGTTAGCAAATGAAAGATTTTAATAGCGAACAAACAATGTATTTACCTCAATAGTGTTCAAAAGTCGTAATGTATATAGCAGTTCATGATATCCAGTATTACAAATTTCAAAACTCCGCCATCTCTCTCCTCACATCCACCACTGCTGGCGGCTCACCTCCAACTGCCCAACGCTACGCGCTGTTAACATCCAGCTGCCCAACACTACAATGGCTGACAACAATGCAAACTGGCCACAGACTGCACACAGCACAGCCAGTGATTTTTCATACAGAGCGCTACGAGGCGTTACCAATAAGAAAACATAAACAGCCTACTTACAATATAATATACCTACTTGCATTGATTCCATTGGCTAGAAGAAAATCGTTTGACAATGCGAACAGAGCCAAAAAATTTCGAGTCTCACTGGACAAGTCTTCTGGTGCATTTTAATAAGAGTAGTACGTAGAATGTACGACAGACATTTATTAAAATTTAATGGAAATGTGGAAACATCGCAAGATGAAATAACGCTGCCTGACGATAATGTAACCAACTGGCAAAAATGGTTACGGGAACACTTTAAGATAAATAAATATTTTAGCACAAGACCAACTGATTTTTAGCTAAAACGGAATATTATCTACATTTTTCACTGTATTTGTTTGTGAAAGTAGCAAATGAACATAAATCAAATAACTTTGTATCACTGACTAACGTTATTGTATTTACAGTATATTAAGCGGTATGGTCCACAACAGTAATTAACAACGATACAACAGAGTAAGATAACATTTTCGTATCTCGGACGTGAGATTACTTTCATATTAAATGATGATGTGAATAGGAACTTGCAGTATTTCCAGTAGTAAATAAAATTTTAGAGGTAACGAAAGAGATATATTTCTAAAATTATATAAAGTATTACCGACTTTACTGAATAAACATGAGTATTGAACACGTTCAAAATGTTCAAATGTGTGTGAAATATTATGGGACTTAACTGCTAAGGTCATCAGTCCCTAAGCTTACACACTACTTGACCTAAATTATCATAAGGACAAACACACACACCCATACCCGAGGGAGGACTCGAACCTCCACCGGGACCATTGGACACGTATTAAACGACGCATAAAAGGGGTAGTGTGATGGTACGGTAATAAATTTAGTGCATTGCGATCATTGGATAACGTCTTTGCATCATAGAGGTTGTTATCGCACACTCTGTAACTCACTATAAATTTAAATTAATTCTTACTGTTGTGCATAAACACTAAAGACATCTGTTTAAAATTGATTCAAATGGCTCTAAACATTATGAGACTTAACATCTGAGGTCATCAGTCCCCTAGACTTAGAAGTACCTAAACCTAACTAACCTAAGGATATCACTACATCCATGCCCGAGGCAGGATTCGAACCTGCGACCGTAGTAGCAGCGCGGTTCCGGACTGAAGCGCCTAGAACCGCTCGGCCACAGCTGCATTTACGGACACGGCGTGTAAATGAGCTTACGCAACAACAAGATTAATTACAAAAATTGCCAATATTTATTAACCGAATCCACATATTCGCCGGGGATTGCTATCTTTATTTTGACTTAGATATGACTCGAGCCCCCATACAGCTGTTTGAAAATCACTAAAAATTTAAGTAAATACTGCTTGTATCCGCCCATTGTTGTGCCAGAGTTGAAGTCGCAATTGTCAGCCAAGTAATTCCACCTTGTCCTGCTAGAGTTAAGGTTCCAAATCATAGCAAAATAATTCAGAGTCCAGACGGACTCCACAGGTAAATAACACAACTCCAGCTGACGCACACCAAAATAATTCAAAGCCCTGACGCCTGCAGACGCGAAGTCCGAACATCAAGCGACTAAATCGCCACCGAGATGCAGATACAGGTCTTGCCTCCTCAGTTGCATGCAGCAGACTCACTCCAGGCCAAGATGGCGGTCTTCTTTGATAGACAAGACCTGGATTTCCTGCCAATTGCGAGCAGTTATTAGGATCGTTCACCAGTCCGAATTACAACTTTTTATCCATATAAGCATCTTAAAACTAGAGGTGCCACAAAATACGCACTGGAACGCTGATTATAATTATACGTTACAATAAATTTTTGGATGAGTAGTTCGCACACAATCTTAATTGAAGTGACAACATTTTTCGCTTAATAGAACATCAAACTTAAAGGAAGCCAGTAACTCCCCTATCCTTTAACTCCCATTTACAGGATGATTCACGAAGGTACGCAAATATTTTAATATGTTATTCTACAAGTAAAACTAAAGAAAAAATGTCATACAAACGTAGGTCCACAAATGTTTAGTTACGGAGTTACGGTTAATAAAAGATTTTGCCTCAAATTTAGTAACTTCGCTAATATGAAGCCATCGCAAAACTGTACGAGGTTAAAGTAAAGCACGATTTCCATTTATTTTGTAGTTATTTGTGTGGTGAATCTAATAAAACATGCCCCAGACGTGTATTTGCAATCTCCCGTAACATTCGAAATACTCCACTAATTGTTCGTGCATTCCGAATCCTCCTAGTTGGATAACGTATTCGATATTCGTTGACTGCATCCGTAGCATTACCATCACATCTGCCATAAATAAACACCATATCGGGGTAATACTCTGTCGTAAATTTGCAAGGCATCCCTATTTCATAAATAATCTACAATCTACAACGGTTACTATGTAGTTTCACTTAAATACACTGTTGTTATTATGTTCTTTCGCTGGACAATACAGGAAACTAACTGCTTCAAGGTTAGGAAACGATTGAAACAACTGAATAACGGTTGCCAACAATAACATAAACGTTTCTACATTCTTAATCGAAAGTAAACAAATTTTCGTGTGTAATAATCCCTGCTTCTCTGGGTGTTCTGGAAAACTACTGCAGATACGCGTCTGGGACATGTTTCATTAGATTCACCAGACCAATAACAACGAAATAGATGGAAATCGTGCTTTACTTTCACCTCGCACAGTTTTGCGATGGTTTCATTTTATCGAAGTTGCTAAATTTCAGGAAAAATGTTTTATTAGCCCTAAATCCGGACCTATGTTTGTACTGATTTTTTTCTTTAGTTCTACTTGTAGAATAAAAGTATTTGAATATCTTCGTCAATCACCCTGTATAAGACAACTGATTACTTTACAGATGAGTTAGTGCTAAATATTTGACGTAAAGCATGTAAGCGAGAAAAAGTTTAGGATTGGTTTGACATTACCTTTAAAGTCTGTTGGAAGTCGCTAAGTGCGCTGATTATGAAACACTGAGTCAGTGGTCGTCAAATTTCGGCCTCGGAACCTCATGCGACCCGAATCCAGTATTCAAATGAATCAAATGGCTCTGGGCACTATGGGACTTAACTTCTGAGGTCATCAGTCCCCTAGAACTTAGAAATATTTAAAACTAACTAACCTAAGGACATCACAAACAGCCATGCCCGAGGAAGGATTCGAACCTGCGACGGTAGCAGTCCCGTGGTTCCAGACTGAAGCGCCTAGAACCGATCGGCCACAACGGCTGGCGAATCCAGTATTCTTGCTGTCCCTGGTTCTCAACCGTATTCCATAGTATTGGGTGTTTCAATATAAATATACAGGTTTTAAGGTTCGGTAGCATTTATTACATTCAACTTATAATTATCAATAACACATCAAATGAAAGAGCAACTCAGATTTCTTTGTATGCCCGTGTGCAAAGGGAAGAGTATGGAACGACCAATAATGAATGACAAACATCTTGAACGAGTGAGACTCTGTCACGCGTAGTCTCAAGAAATCAGTACGTCCTTGTCGTTCGCTGTTGTTACAAGCTCTGAAGCCTGCATACTACGGTTTACGTGCCAGCTTTGCAAACGAAATTTTCCTGCATGAGATGAAGATTTTCTGGATCGTGTCGTCTTCAGTGGTGAGTCGATATTTCACCTAAATGGAATGGAAATGTGAACACACGTAATGTGTGTATCTGCTGTAAGCAAATCCCCACAAGATGGTACAGTTACAACGAGACTGCTCTCGACTTCTCGGTGAAACAACTGTAACTGGTGTTTCTCAGGAGCAAAATGGTGCACCATCTCACTGGCATAACTCAGCACGCGACTGGTTAAACTACGTTGTACGCAACCACTGGATTGGTCGCGAGGCGCAGGATGACAGAGTTAGTTTTATATGATCATGTTCACACACGATCTGCGCCCCTGCGATTTTTGCCTCGGGGGGGGGGGGGGGGGGGGGGGTTCATATTCATAAAGGATAATGTGTATGTGTCTCCACTACCAGGTGATCTATCCGACTTCAGAAACAGCACTGTTGCAACAACTACTGTAGACACACAGTGGTCAAGGTTTTGGAAAAACTCGCCTATCGACTCGATGTGTGACGATGGTGCTCACATCGAACACTTTTAAGAAAAACTGTTGTAGTTGCTCTTTCATTCGATGTATTATTTATAATTGTAAGTTAAGTGCAATAAATGCTACAAAGCCTTCAAACCCGTATATTCGTTGTGAAACACACTGTAATACGCATCCAGCAACTACCAGCCGAATACAAAATGCCAAATAACACTAAGAACTCCTTAACAGTGCAGTTTTCGTGCTCAGTATATTACAAACACGGTAATATTTTAAGAAGTGCTTAAGTTTAAGTGATGATGGTGAATTTGGCTGAGGGCTAACTAAAGATGCTGCTTACCTCAGGGGCCGAAGGTAAGTAGCGCGAACACTGCGGGATTGGGGAGGGGGGGGGGGGGAGAATGTGTTACTGTGTGGTTACCAGTACTGACAACTGACGCGCGCGTGCGACTCATACCAGTCAGCTGCTATGGTATACATTTCAGAAGGATGTAACGCTTATTTGTGAATGCGCATCATAGAGACGGTTTTCTTCGAACATGGTAAATATTTGAATTAAGGAATGTGAGGCTAAATTAAGGCTATTGTAAAACAACGCAGTGGACAGAAGAAAAACGACATTCCGACCTCTTAGTAAACATCTGTGATCGTGCATCATATTGCGTAATGCATTTAAATGTAGGTACGATCGCTGTGATTAATCAACCAATCATCCGCTCTCACAAGCAACACAAGAAAATTTCGTCAGGAAATACGGTTTATAAGCTTAGGGTCCCTGAGAGTGGCAGGAATCTGAAGAAGAGATGACTGGAGACGGAGTGCTCGAAATGATGTCGACTTAAACGGTCAGTACTTGGGTTCCACCGACCAACTTAACAAATTGGTTCAAATGGCTCTGAGCACTATCGGACTGAACTTCTAAGGTCATCAGTCCCCTAGAACTTGGAACTGCTTAAACCTGACTAACCTAAGGACATCACACACATCCATGCCCGAGGCAGGATTCGAACCTGTGACCATAGCGGTCGCGCGGTTCCAGACTGCAGCACCTAGAACAGCTCGGCCACCACGGCAGCAACTTAACACTCCCTTAGTATAGCTAGTCTAGTGGGGGCTCATAACGTACCAATTTACATAGATTACCAACGAATAATAAGATCGGTACGTCTGCGGGCCGGGGTGCCGCCCCACAGTGTTTACAGTAGCTCTTGAGCAGAAACGTTTCGGGACCACTGCCGTGGATCTGTATAGTGTGGGTAATCTGCACTCCATTTTAAACAAAAGCAAGTTTTTCGTGAATCTCTGTGACGTCACATGTCCTCAACTACAATGATATAATTTTGTAGATACATCCAGTGCTATAGGTGGATACTGTGTGTTGTCGACATATCAGGTAGAAAAGAAGTAATAAATTGAAACGTCATGCGCTTGATGTTAAGTTTGGCTGAATGGGCAGCGAAAATGTGGTGAGTGACAAACTTTTTTCCTTTCATCATTTTATGGCAGTGCATCGGCGACGCAAAGCTTCGTAAAGGTTTGAAATTATCCGTAACCTTTGCTGGAAGTCGCCAAATCATCTCATTCTCAACTCTTGGATGCATAAATTTCGTATATTTGCGCGCCATCAGTTACCACAGCTTCTAACTGTAATACTTGTCCCATTCTGTCAAACTTTCAAAATAAGATTTTACAAATTTTTAAATTCGGACGCTAATTAAGTGACATAATGAAAATCAAATTTTTGTCGCCCCTGGAGGCTGTCAGCTAGGCAACTCGGTTGCTGGTTCGTCGTGCTCCTTGGATGCGGTCCGTGTCCTCTCCCCCTTCTTGCTTGGAAGGAAATGGCGTCTTCCTGTTACTGCTGTGGCCCGAGAGCTCTGCTACACGTGCGGAAGCTGTGCTCTCACTTCCTCTTTGACTGACGCAAGTGTAAGTTATAAGAGCGCAGCGACTCTTGTCACTCATTCAATTCGTGTGAAACTAAGCTCGAGCGCTAACCGAAAGTTACCCGTGTCATAATAACCGCGGTCCATGTTTTGGGGTACAACGTGTCTTTTATCACAATAAAGGTGCGCAGATGGACGTATTTACACGAATCCCGCTGTACAGTGGATCTTGTTACTGCCATAAACGGCAGTCAGACTATTAACGACGCGATTTGATAGTATTGGCCGCTGCACTCGTCGTAATACAGAGACAGCAAACTTGGTAAACAGATAATAAATCACGAAACTTCACCACCAAATTTTGAAAAGCCCCGTAGAGAGAAAGAATTAATGGCAATGACATGTTGACAACACATAATCAATCATCACCATCAGACAAAAAAAAAAGCAGCGTTGGTCGAGCGGAAGCTGAATAGAATTAAAAGGTGTTTTATCTCTCTCTCTCTCTCTCTCTCTCTCTCTCTCTCTCTCTCCCCCTCCCTCCCTGACTCTGTCTTTCGTGTCAGAAAATTCGTATACACGCAGCACACAGGTTGATAACACAGTCACGACGGCCACATCAATAATAGGGGATTCACTAAGCATGATGAACCTTTACTGTGCAAGGCCACTTTATGTTGGTGTATTATCGAGTCACTACACCGTTGCTTTCAATATCGGCCGACAGAGTGCGCGAGTTTAGTGCTCTATGGCTGACAGTGCTTAACCAAACCACAGTGGATACTGATTTAGATACTCTGTCAAATAATGAAGTTGGGTCAATACAAACAGCGCAGATCGTTCCGTGAACGACAGTGCTCGGTACCAATATGTCGCAAAAAGCCGCGCGCGGAAATACTGCTGTCGGGCGACGCTGTTTCGGGCTCTGCTGATCGCCGCGATCGAGGGCCGAGTGCCTTGGACACCCCTAGCCTAGCGACCATTTGTCTAACTGTCTGGAGAACGGGCGAAACGTGGCTATCCTGCAATACAGGGTCAAAAGTTAAAAATCACGCATTTTGGCCAGCTAAGACAAATTGAGCAAATGGTTTGGTTCTTTTGCATTAGGTGTGGTCTGGAGTGTACCTTAGGAGGCTTATAACACCATCATCCACCATTTGTTCATGGCGGTTCCTGAGAAAACCCCTAAAAACCACATTTTTTTAATACAAATAGTTTCAGTTGTTGGGGTGGCCACTTCTATAATTTCTATTCATGGCAAACCTTGCAAATTTTTGCCAAATGTTCTTAAGACGATACTTTCGGGAAACCTTGAAACTTTTTCCGATATTATTACCCGAGATCCAGAGGTCCCAATTTATCGGGCATATGAAGGTAAAACGTGCACGTAATACGAGGACTGAGGCGTAAATGTAATGTTAATTGACGTAGTGAACGCATGGCAACGGTTCTAGGGTCGTCGCAAGGATTCTGAGGTCACCACACTATTTTTTTTTGTCAGCATTTTTTCAGAAGGGAAACTTTATGGCGTGCTGCCTGTGTAATGGGCAGTTCACGGCTGTACAACTGTGCCCATTATGATACTACAGTGACAAAAAATGGGCTCAGAAGGGACTTAAAATGCCTGAAAACTTATAACGACTATCAAGATTTATGTAAAACTGGAAAGACTGCAAATTCAGTAAAATTTTTCTAGTAACTTTTTTACTCTTTTAAGATACAAATCATAAGCCAGGCGTTTTCGATAAATTGCGGCGATCGATTAGCAAAGTATCCAAAAGAATCTAAAGGAAACGGTTTTGTGTTGACCTTACATTATACATACAGTTTCTTGTTTGTCGAAGTATAGAAATGTGTCGAAGAGTATAAATAAACTGTCAAAATTTTTTGACCTATAAAATTCGTTTTATATAAGCGCCACATTATGCTGTAGTAGGGAAAATAAAGCAAACACCGAAAAAGACAATATATTCGTCTTTAAAGCACTGGCGGAAAAGCGAGGAACCAGCTACCTTAATCCTCATTCGCCTTTCTCAACAAAAGTTTTGGTATCACCTTTTTTGTGCTGGGGGGAAGTAGTAGAGAGACAGTGCCAGTGGAAGTGAGAGGAGGCAGTGATGGTGGGAGAGAGAAAGTGGCAATGGAAGAGAAAGGAAGATGGATGGAGGCAAGAGAAGCGGGAGCCAAAGAGAGAGGAAATATTTGTATTTAATGAGAGACAGTGGCAGTACAATAGAAAGTGAAATGAGTGGAGGTGAGGTAGAAGCGGTGGAAGAAAAAGAGGGAGAAGACAGTAGAAATGAAAAATGCAGATGAGTGGAAACCATACGTAGGATTGGGGGGAGGGGGGGGGGGGGGTTCTGGACCCTCTCAGACAGGCGGTCTTTAACACGTAAGTATGGGGGTGGACGCATTTTGGGCCGAAATTTTAAACATCTGGGTGTAGGGGGGAATGTAAGTTGAACACCCAATCCCCTTCCCTACCCACAGAGTTTTTGAGTTACCCAGATATGGCTGAGATAGTGATAACACGCAAGGAAGACAAAAGAAGACAGTGTAAGTGGGAGAGGAAACAATGACAGTGAGATATACTTTAAATCAAAGGGAGAAAAAGGAGACAGTGGAGGAGATACTGAGTGTGAAGGCGTGGCTACGAAGAGAGACTGGATAGTAGGATTTAGAAAGTTCTGTGTTAAAACAGCTCGAATATGTTCGTATACCAAAAGTTTTGCCAAGGAAGGCGGAATGAAGATTGAAGCAGCAGGTTATACCATTTTTTCTCTTTTTCCAGTGGTCGTAGATATGTTACAGTTCCTACAATTCATTGTAAAGTATACTATGTTTTTGTTGTGGTCATTTATCCGAAGACTGGTCAGATGAAGCTTTCCAAGCTACTCTATCCTATGGATGCTTCACCTTGTATAACTACTGCAGCTTAAAATTATTCGAGTCACATTATTAAGACTTTGCCCCCCCCCCCCCCCCTCCACACTTCCTTTCACGTTTATCGTATAGATAAGAAGAAATGTTATCCTTATTTTGCAGTTAGATGTTTATTTTGTTTCAATCGAACATGTCATGCTTCACCTGTTCATTAAGGACAACAGCATGGCACAACGTGCATCATCTCTGCTGCTTTCTTGCTGTAGAGCAGCAACTTAGGAAGAATGCTGCAAGTATTAACAATATGATTATAGCTTCTTGCCTCAGGTGACTCCTGTCACCCGGTCCCTTCTTGTGGTCAAATTGTGCCATCAACTGCCTTACGATCTGATACCCCTTCATTAGTTATCCGATCTGACCATCTAATCTTGAACATTCCCCTGTAGCACCACGTTTCAAGAGCTGCTGTCTTTTCTCTTCTGAACTAGTTTCGTCAATGGTTCACTCCAGATAAATGCCTCGATAAAAGATAAGCAAACAAATAAATTTATATTCAACAAAATTCTATTATTCAGAAACGTTTTACTCGCTATTGCCAGTCAGAATGCATACGCTCTCTACTTCGGCCATTGTAACTTATTTTGTTGACCCACATCAAAACTAATCTTCTGCTTTTAGTATGTCATTGTGGGAAGAACAACATGTGATGTCGTGTGACTAGGGTCTCCTGCAGGGAGGACCGCTCGCCGGGTGCAAGTGTTTCGATTTGACGCCACTTGCGCGTCGATGGGGATGAAATGATGATGATAGGACAACACAACACCCAGTTCCTGAGCGGAGAAAATCTCCGACCCAACCGGGACTCGAACCCGGCCCCTTAGGATTGACATTCTGTCGCGCTGACCACTCAGCTACCGGGGGCGGACAACATTTGATGGATCCCGTAATTACAGAGCAACAGAACCGTAGTACGGACTGTACATAAAGTCCTGGAACACTTTCAATTATTTGTTGCACAAGAACCTAACATTGTACAGATTTCGTACATATGTCATTTTGAAGAGAAACCGTGAAAGTTTTTTTTTCATGTATACCGCCACAGCGTAGTTTGGTAATTTGACGATAGTCAGCGCAAGTCGCAAACATGACGAGTTCAGGTGAGGACCAAGCTTTCTGCGCGTTGGAGTTGGACAAAAACAAGCGTGCTACAGCTGTTCAACGGATGTTTAGAACCAAACACTGCAAGAAGCGACCAACAAGGAAGGCCATTTACCACTGGCGCAACAAATTCGTTACGACGGGTTGCTTGTGCTCGGCAAAGAGAAGTGGACGTCCCAGCGTGAGTGAAGTGAATGTCGGGCGCGTACGAGAAACATCCATAAGGAGTCCAAAGAAATCGGTGCGTCGTGCATCCCGTGAACTCGAAATGGTTCCAATGACAGTGTGGAAAGTCATTTGCATCGTGAAGTTGGTGGCTACCTGAACACGGAGCTGCCGCATCGGTGGATCAGCCGTGCTGCAAAAGGGGACAGCTGTTTCATGAAATGGCGTTCCCCATCACCAGATCTCACTCCGTGTGACTTTTTTTCGGCGGGGACACATTACAGATCTGGTGTACGTACCGCCTCTACCACGTGAGGTAGCAGAGCTCCGGGAGAGAACACGGGAAGCGACTGCCGCAGTAGACGACGCCGTGCTGGGACGGGTGTGGCAAGAATTCGATTACCGTACTGACGTCTGCTGGGTCACTCATCATTCGCATATCGAATGTGTGTAAAAAAAAGCTTCTAGAATTTCTCTTCAAAATACAGTATCTATGACATCTGTACAATGTTTAGTTCTTGTGCAATAAATAATTGAAAGTGTTCCCGGACTTTATGTACAACCTGTATAACAGTCGCGTATGTGAGGTTGTACGCACTGAATGAAAAACTTGCAAATCTCATGTATTGTCACCACACCTGCGTATCTAAGACATTAAAATAGGTTAGTATCATTTTAGAACAAAAACACACATGCCGCCGTCGACGTGCTGAAATCTTAAAACTGCAGGGGCACACGATACAAGAACGGAGGTCTGAAGAAGTTTCAGGGAAGATGTTACTTCCTCCCACATCCCTCTCGCTAAAGAACCACAACGAGAAAATCAGAGGACCTGGAGATTATGCGAAGGATTACGGACAGTCTTTGCCCCCCGCATCATTTGCAAATTGGACAGTGAAGGACTGACGTAATAACGGTACGAGAAATAACCTCCAGCGTACTGCATTAGGTGAGTTGGAAAGCGTAGATGAAGATTTAAATGCTCTAAAATAAGGAGCACTGAGCGATTTCCCTCTGTTGCGGCAGCCAGAGTTTCACACAGACTGCACAGTGAATGAGAGGCTTGTGTCATAAAACTCACCTCTTCTTTGAAGGCTGCGAAGAATGTCAGTGGAGCGAAAATTGCCTGTCCCCAGGCGGTGGTGCCTTTGTGGCGGCATCGCGAAATAATCTGCAAGCGTTACTCGCCGATTGTCGTTTTAGTCGCGGCATTAGTCCCGCACCTGTGGCCTTTCACAGCGTGAAGGTCCTGAGCCTGCAGTATGCGTTTCCTGCACCGGATCTGACGACGTGTAAGTGGCCGCTGGCGCTGGCGCTGGCGAGGTGTCGAGGTCGGCCTGACTCTTCGGAGCTGTTATTTTCCTTCACTGCACCTGCTCGTTGTGTGTAAGCGTAACAGAGATGAATGGGGAAACGTAATAGTAACAGTAAGTGCCGTAAAAGTGGAAATCCGCTGGTGTTATGGCACAGCGCCTCAGAAAGAGCATCTCGGAATCGGCGAAGCTGTTCGGCTGAACACGTGATTCAGTCGTGAGCTTCTACGAAAAGCGCTGGTAGGACGGCGAACCAACGACGAGCGACGGTGGTCCAGCACTAACCGCCAAGTGCTCCGTGTAATTAAGTTAATCCATCAGTGTGAAAGTCAATATAAACGTGTCCAGTTATTGTGGCTCAAGGGACACTCTGGTACGTCATTTAACGAGGCGGCGGGCAACCTGTCTTAACAAAATGTAGCCGTTGGCCAACCTTACTACACTTGCCTTCGACATAACGGTTTTGTTGCTGCCGTAAAGGAAAAGGTCTATCTAGAATGATCGCAGACGTGGGAGATCCGACAACAGTCCAAAGAAGGACTTAGTGCCGCAATACAGCCGAGTATTCCGCGAAAAACCCGGTTCTCCTAAATCAAGCTAACCAGACGTCATACCACCGCTATAATGCCCATCCGGCTGGGTCGCGCCTGTTATCCTTCACATCTTTATAGCACGAAAGTTC
This sequence comes from Schistocerca cancellata, assembly GCF_023864275.1. NCBI lineage: Eukaryota > Metazoa > Arthropoda > Insecta > Orthoptera > Acrididae > Schistocerca > Schistocerca cancellata. The sequence goes on along the minus strand of NC_064626.1, from coordinate 1,285,898,656 downwards.
AGCTACCTTGCGAGGTGCCGGGGCTAGCAGTGTATTTAACACTAAATTCTTCTAGAATCTACATATGTAAATGATGCTCTAAGCCCCCCCTATTCTAACTCCGACTTTTGCTGTTGCACATGGATTAAAAAGATACGCAAACTGACTGTAATCAACCCTGCAAGTGCAGTAGAAAAGAGTTTGGCACCTGCAATAATTTAATTTGATAAATAAGTTAAATAAAGGAAGGTTTCATTAACGTAGTGAGAAGTGATAGGGTTGATCTACCGATTAACAGAATGAAAGTTCTGTCCAAGATAACAATATGATTTATTAAGACTAAACACAAAATAATAAACAAAAACACATGATACATTTACAATACATCAAATTGGCTCAAATTGGATACTCAAACAAACGCTGTGAAGATGAAGTTGTCCCTAAACTAGATTATGACGTTTATGACGAAGTGGTATGTGGAGCCAATTCCTTGCAACTCAAATCTTAAGAGAGACACACAGCTAACCCAACATTAGTTGCTGCTACATTAGTGAGAACTCAGACAATGAACACCCAAGATAGAACAAAGTTAGAAAAGACGAACAGGCGCGCTCTGCTGAGCTCTGATTGTCGCCTAGCAAAAATGCCTGCTTTGCCGGTGCTGCGGACGTACATTACCAAGCTGTCTTCTTAGCTGCAAGGACACAATCTGGCGTACTGGAAGCGATGGTTGGTTGCTTCGACGTCCCGTCGTGGTGACGATAATGTCGCGAGTATAGCCCGAAACAAATTGTGCTGGTCTGGTTGTTCCAGACTAAAGACTTCCTATCAATACAAATGCGCCTCTGAGGGAGACGAAGAAGCCTCGCCACACAATCACTGACGGTACAGTGATTGATTTTCACAAGCGAAGTCACACAGTAACTCCGATACAGTCAACTTTAGCCATAACTGCCCAAGACAGACAACATAGGCTGCTTGTATGCAGAATGCTCAATTGCCAACTGTACTCGGAAAGTTACGTTGAAGTCGAAACTTCAGCAACTTCGTCAAACAGTTACAATTAAATAAAAGTATATTAGACAGCCAACGGAAAGCAGGCTGTCCAGAGCAGCGAGAGCTCAGTCTTGTAACATACTCCGACCGACAGGCGAGAGCCGACTACCCCACAAGAGCACCCGTACAAACCGAACACAGAACACTCCCGCCCCCACGACAGTGGCCGTGGTTAACCGTTCCAATCAGCAACTCGAAAACTGGCGGAAAATTCCACTCTATTGCCGGAACACTACCATTCCACCAATGCAGATTATTGGCGCCAATTTCTTCGCTGATTTTGCTACGTCACGGAGCTATGCCCTGAGCAAGCCAATCACAGTTACTATTTTGCAGAAAGCGCGGGAATTTTCCCGCCAAAACTGCCTGGGTACACAAGTCATTCCCACGCCTCGCTGGTAGCCCGCCAGAAAGTGTTTTCGCCAAGTTTCTGCGAAGTAACGGAACCTCTAACCCAGCCACTACTTCAGGACCATGCGGGCGTGTCTCTTGACAATGTCGGCGTCTGGAAAGCATTCACTCGACTCCCTCACAGCCGTCGGCTTACCCTTTCAAAATCATAAGAGCCCGCCTGTCACCGGACCACCCGGGTGACGAGAGACGCTGCGTGGGAAGTCCGCGTGTGAAGGAATAGCAACTTTCCACCGCGTGCAATTAGAGAGGAGAATCGTAAGATAGAAATATGAGAGGGGGCTCATGCCACCTCTCAACCTCCATACTGCAAAGTCCACTTAACTGATATTGCAGACGTAAACCTGGGTGTTCACGCAATGACAGACAACGCTGCAAGTTTCTTAGGGCCGTAACCAGAGTATAAATTCTCCAAACCACATCTGCGACGGGCCTGTTTCGACAGCTGAACACAACGGACTATGTCAGTATTGCCTGGTTTCTGTAAGAAGCGGATATCGAGTTGTAAGTCAGACACAAAGATTCCAGAGTAAGAAGTTGTGCTTTTGAGTGTATGAAGATACAAAGTACACCATCCACCTTACCTGGAATTAGTGTAACTTTAATGCCTATGCAGTATATATTACACAGCATACCAAATCTGTAATTACTTATCTAGCTACATGGTTATATATATAAAGAGCAGGCGACAAGTTGTCGGATGCCTCCTCACAGAACGTAGATGTCGAAGGCTTGACCCCTCTCTAAAGCAGGATGGGTGGCGATCTGTGACAGATATGACCACCGTGTACAATGCTGGTACAGGCGCAAGTGTTCCGGAACACACCGCACAGTGAACTGGGCTGAACAAAGGGCAGTGTAGCAGACGAGTCCAATGTGTTACCACGTTGACGCTGTGACATTCACAATTACGACTGCAGTGGCGTCGGGATAATAGAACTGGACCTTGGATCAATGAAAAGAATCGCTTGGTCGGATGAATAACTGTTCTTGTTACACCACGTGCGGGTATTCCACGATTGAGGAGAACGTTTGCCTGAGACGTGTCCCACACCACGGCGGGGGCAGTGTTATGCTGTAGGTGACATTCACGTAGGCTTCCACAGCAGCTGCGATAGAAATGGAAGGCACCAAGAGAGTTGTGGACTACGTGAGAATGCTTGCAGAGCACCTGCATCCCTTAATTCCAGATGACTTCCCCAGGGGCGAATGGCATCTTCCATCAAGATAACTGTGTCAAATGGCTATAGCAGTTTCAGGGGCTTGGTAGTATACTCACGTCGATGTCTTCTCCACCAAATTCGTCTCATCTGAACCTGATGGAACACTTCGGGGACGCTACTGAGCGCCATCTCCTTGTCCACAAAGTAGTATCCCATAAATTCCGCCAATTGCGTGACCTGTGAGTGACGTCTGGCGCGAAATACTTCCAGAAACATACCAGGGACTTGTCTAACCCATGCCAGGCAGAATAGCTGCTGTGTTGCGTTCCAAAGATGAATAGATTAATTTACTGTCTCATCAATGTACATAAAAAAGCACAGTTTTAGTATATTACTACGTAATACACTGTGCAAGAGAATTGGTCACTTTTTCAAAAACCGCGTCATTTTCCGCCATTGCGACGCGGAAGTTCGATGATGCCTACAATCTTCCTCTGCAGTGGTGCGAAGGAGTGGCGCCCTGCGACGTCAGCCTTGGACTCGGCGATGCATCAGACAGCGAAGTGTCGACACATGCGAAAAAACGCCAGAGCTCAAAGTTCCATTTGAGATGTAATGCCTGTTAATTTATCACACTGGCAACAAACTTCTCCTGCCTTACATGATGGAAGCTCGTCTCAATACCTTACCGACATCTCAACCCCTTCTCTCGAGCTTCTACGATGGAGGTCAGAGCCTCATCACCCATCGTTGGAACCACGCAGTATTCTTATGGGTGGCGGAGGAAAGCATTTCAGATACGCTGGCGCTCAGAATCGACACAAAAAGGCCTCAAGATGTAGCACAAGGGGCGTCAATTTATTTTTTTATTTATTTATTTATTGTTCCGTACGACCAAATTAAGGAGAAGTCTCCATGGTCATGGAACGAGTCAATACATGAAATTATAACACGATATTAGAAACAGATAAAATGAAATATAAAAAAACATATTCAGGTGACAAGTCGTAAGTTTAAATGAAGACAATCAACAATGTAACACTGGAATTTGCTTAATTTTTTAGCTCTTCCAGGAGCTCCTCGACAGAATAGAAGGAGTGAGCCATGAGGAAACTCTTCAGTTTAGACTTAAAAGAGTTTGGGCTACTGCTAAGATTTTTGAGTTCTTGTGGTAGCTTATTGAAAATGGATGCAGCAGAATACTGCACTCCTTTCTGCACAAGAGTCAAGTAAGTGCATTCTACATGCAGATTTGATTTCTGCCTAGTATTAACTGAGTGAAAGCTGCTAACTCTTGGGAATAGGCTAATATTGCTAACAACAAACGACATTAAAGAAAATATATACTGTGAGGGCAATGTTAGATTTCCCAGATTTTTGAATAGGGGTCGACAAGAGTTTCTCGAACTTACACCACATATAGCTCGAACAGCCCGTTTTTGAGCCAAAAATACCCTTTTTGAATCAGAAGAATTACCCCAAAAAAAGTAATACCATACGACATAAGCGTATGAAAATATGCGAAGTAGACTACTTTTCGTGTTGAAGTGTCACTTATTTCAGATACTGTTCTAATGGTAAATAAAGCAGCATTTAGCTTCTGAACAAGATCCTGGACATGGGCTTTCCACAACAGCTTACTATCTATCCGAACGCCTAGGAATTTGAACTGTTCCGTCTCGCTTATAATATGCCCATTCTGTCTGATCAAAATATCGGTTCTTGTTGAATTGTGAGTTAGAAACTGTAAAAACTGAGTCTTACTGTGATTTAGCATCAAATTATTTTCCAAAAGCCACGAACTTATTTCATGAACTACATTATTTGTTACTGTTTCAATATTACACACAAGATCCTTCACTATCAAGCTGGTGTCATCAGCAAACAGAAATATTTTTGAATCACCTGTAATACTAGAAGGCATATCATTTATATAAATAAGAAACAGCAGTGGCCCCAGCACCGACCCTTGGGGAACGCCCCACTTAACAGTGCCCCATTGGGACTGAACATCACTACCACTCTCAATATTGCGGAGAATTACCCTCCGCTTTCTGTTCTTAAAATAAGAGGCGAACCAATGACACCACCCCTTCATTTTCGGGCGTTCGTTACACATTTCGCGGTAGAAGACGACATTTTGCAGTGCGATTTTCAGGCGAACGACGTGTTGGACAACATTTGTCCCTGACGACATTCCTCGGACGGTTCATCCCTTCTCTGAGGACGTCACGGGCTGCGACCCCACTGACAGTGATCTGACCACAATTTTTGCTCTGGTTTACAAGATGCAACCACATGGGATCCATTAAAACCATTCGACGAAATATGAACGTGATCGAAGCAGCAAAGAGTGTTCATGCTGTATCCGTCGTGTTTGTCGCCATCCTGTAGCGTGACTACGAGGTGGTGCGACAGTAACAAGCGTGCCAATAAAATGGCAAAGATCCCGCAGTTCGGGAATGCCTTTGGTGCCACCCGTGTAGCTATATTGAGCACATTAAAAATATATCTGTTCCACCACGTCCAAGAGGCGTATTCAGCTGTGGAGTAACACAGCACTAGCGCACTAGCTCTGCGGTGCGTGGATGAGCTCCCCATGTGGTACCTGCAAGTCTTGTTTCTGGCAGACACACTCTGTTTTATCTTTTTTGCGGGTAATTATGCGCTGCATAGTCACCACCAGAGATTCCAGACTCCGACAGAGTTCAATAGTAATTCCAAATGGTTCAGATGGCTCTAAGCACTAACATCTGAGGTCAGCAGTTCAAAAAATGGTTCAAATGGCTCTGAGCACTATGGGACTCAACTGCTGTGGTCATAAGTCCCCTAGAACTTAGAACTACTTAAACCTAACTAACCTAAGGACAGCACACAACACCCAGCCATCACGAGGCAGAGAAAATCCCTGACGCCGCCGGGAATCGAACCCGGGAACCCGGGCGTGGGAAGCGAGAACGCTACCGCACGACCACGAGATGCGGGCAAGGTCAGCAGTCCCCTAGAACTTAGAACTACTGAAACCTAACTAATCTAAGGACATCACATACATCCATGCCCGAGGCAGGATTCGAACCTGCGACCGTAGCAGCAGCGCGGTACCGGACTGAAGCGCCTAGAACCGCTCGGCCACAACGGCGAGCAGAGTAATTACTCGCAAAATGATTTGAAATGTTTTAACTGCTGGATTGTACCTGAAGTACACAGGAAGGATTCGGCTTCAGATGATTTTCATTACAGCACATGGGAAATTTTTCCAGAGCATAGGATAAGGTTTGTTCCACCTTTCCAGAACAGTCGGCGTGAGCAGTGGTTGCACAGTCATTAGCATAGATTGATATTTATTAATATGAGGAATGACAAGGAAATACAGAACGAACAAAATTAAAATTTTAATAAACCAAGGCTGTACCTCTATGGAAGTGAGTCATGGATTGCTAAAAAAAACCTGATAAAGTTGAACTACAGGAGAGAAGTGATAGGCGTTGCCAGGGAAGACTATAGTAAATGAAGACATTAGGAATGCACTAGATATTTGTAATATTAATAAAACGATGGTTGTTGTTGTGGTCTTCAGTCCTGAGACTGGTTTGATGCAGCTCTCCATGCTACTCTATCCTGTGCAAGCTTCTTCATCTCCCAGTACCTACTGCAACCTACATCTTTCTGAATCTGCTTAGTGTATTCATCTCTTGGTCTCCCCCTACGATTTTTACCCTCCACGCTGCCCTCCAATACTAAATTGGTGATCCCTTGATGCCTCAGAACATGTCCTACCAACCGATCCCTTCTTCTGATCAAGTTGTGCCACAAACTTCTCTTCTCCCCAATTCTATTCAATACCTCCTCATTAGTTATGTGATCTACCCATCTAATCTTCAGCAATCTTCTGTAGCACCACATTTCGAAAGCTTCTATTCTCTTCTTGTCAAAACTATTTATTGTCCATCTTTCACTTCCATACATGGCTACACTCCATACAAATACTTTCAGAAATGACTTCCTGACACTTAAATCTATACTCGATGTTAACAAATTTCTCTTCTTCAGAAACGCTTTCCTTGCCATTGCCAGTCTACATTTTATATCCTCTCTACTTCGACCATCATCAGTTATTTTGCTCCCCAAATAGCAAAACTCCTTTACTACTTTAAGTGTCTCATTTCCTAATCTAATACCCTCAACATCACCCGACTTAATTCGACTACATTCCATTAACCTCGTTTTGCTTTTGTTGATGTTCATCTTATATCCTCCCTTCAAGACACTATCCATTCCGTTCAACTGCTCTTCCAAGTCCTTTGCTGTCTCTGACAGAATTACAATGTCATCGGCGAACCTCAACGTTTTTATTTCTTCACCATGGATTTTAATACCTACTCCGAATTTTTCTTTTGTTTCCTTTACTGCTTGCTCAATATACAGATTGAATAACATCGGGGAGAGGCTACAACCCTGTCTTACTCCCTTTCCAACCACTGCTTCTCTTTCATGCCCCTCGACTCTTATAACTGCCATCTGGTTTCTATACAAATTGTAAATAGCCTTTCGCTCCCTGTATTTTACCCCTGCCACCTTTAGAATTTGAAAGAGAGTATTCCAGTCAACATTGTCAAAAGCTTTCTCTAAGTCTACAAATGCTAGGAACGTAGGTTTGCCTTTCCTTAATCTTTCTTCTAAAACGATGGAAGAAAATAAAATATTGTGGAAACGTCACCTATAAAGAATGACAGTAGAGATAATCCCACGACAAGCCACGCTGTACAAGCCGGGAGGAAGGTCGAACGTAGGATGACACAGGCGGCAGCGAAAAGTAAAGACGGAACAGGCAGAAGTGTCTGAACCTTGAAGTGCGGGAGAAGAGAAGAAATAATTGAGGACGTTGGTGCAAGTACCACTCTAAGATGTTGGCGCAGGAGAGTGTGTCATGACACACTGCATCAAACCAGTCAGAAGACTGAGGGGCCAAAGTTGAAGCAGTGCGAGTGACGTGCAGAGTTGAGGAGAACTTGCGACTGCCGTGCCCGCGGCTCTTTTCACCACGGATGGAGGGAGGGAGGGGTGAGTCACGCCCCCTGCCGCACTCGAGCGACGGAGTGCCCTCAGCGACCCCGGCCGAGGGCGCGGTCCCAGGCTGGCCGGGTCACAGCAGGCAGCCGCCTGCGTTCTCACTGCCACACATCCAGACAGGGCTGCCACTCGGCTGGCTGGTGGCAGCAGCAGCTCGATACACGTGTGGTCGCACGCTGTTGTTTGCTGATGACGGTGCCCTCAAGCGGCCCCTAGTCGGTCAATAATATTGTACAGTAATAATGTCCAGTATTATTGACGTTCTCCGTGGAGTCCTCAAAAATATTGTCAATAGTATTGACGTCAGTACTGCGTAACAGTACTGTGGTTCGGAATGTTGGACTGTAAAGACGGTGCTGCTCTGATAGTAGTTCTATTTTATTGCAAGCAGAAAAAAAAGTGGATGAAAAATTGGTTCGAGGAGCGTCATACACCACTCAGAAAATCTTGTTGAGAGAATTGACGTTGAACGTAATAAAAGGAGAGATTATCCTAACCTTGTTTGTCTTGATGGTACGACGTTTGATGCCAACGGCCTTGCCGCACTGATAGCACCGGTTCCCGTCAGATCGTCTAAGTTAAGCGCCGTCGGCTTTGGCGAACACTTGGGTGGGTGACCGACCGGGTCACGAGCGGGCTGCACTCGCCCCTTGTGAGGCCAGCTGAGGAGGTGCTTGACTGGCAAGTAGCGGCTCTGGTAACGAAAGCCGACAGCGGCCTGCAGTACAGTGTGCTGGTCTCACGCCCCTCCACATCCGCATCCAGTGACGATGTCAGTGGGCCGAGGATGACAAAACGGTCTGTCGGTACCGTTCGGCCATCCGAGGCCTGTTCAGACAGAGTTTACATTTAATTATAACTTTTATACATTACTGGAAATTTTTCTCCTCATACATTGGCGCCCCCATCCATAGGCGTTTGGCCCCGAACCCTCAGCCTCCGGATACGTTTCTGGGGACGTCCAAATCCCCCTCATAAAGAAGAGGAAAAAATTCAATGAGAGACGGAGGTCCACCAATTCCGCTCTTATCTATTAGATTAGATTAGATTACATTTACTTTCATTCCAATTGATCCGTAGTGAGGAGGTCCTCCAGGATGTGGAAAATGTCAGAAAAACAACAATACATGACAAATATTTACAACTAAAACAAATAAGCTAATGTACCATTCCACAGGTCCCAAGTGGAATTATCGTCATTTTTAATGAACACTAAGAGTCATTTTACAAATACTAATGCACTGAATTTAAAATAAAAAAGGTTTTTTTATTTATTTATAAGGTAATAAACATGTAATACAACTACTGTAATACTTATTTACAATGAACACATTACTGCACTGAAATGGTGCAGAAGTTAGATTATACTTACACACACACACACTCACACACACACACACACACACACACACACACACACACACACAAATTTTCAATGAACACATTACTGCACTGAAATTGTTCAGAAGTTATGTTGTACTTATATGCAAATCAGTTGGTTTTACTAAGAAATTCATCAATGGAGTAGAAGGAGTTGGCCACCAATAAATCCTTTAGGCTTCTCTTAAACTGAATTTCATTGGTTGTTAAGCTTTTTTACACTACGATACCTTGCTACGGGCAAATCTATCGAAGACTTGAAATTTACGTGTCTATTTTAACCGTACAGTATTTCAGACATAATTATGGAAACGTATCATGCAGAAATACGTGCACTAACGGATTATGTTCGGGTAAGAAATGTGTACACAGTGATATATATCGACGTATTCTTTTATTCATAATTTCGCATTAATTACATTTCTTAAAAAACATCTTCCTTCGTGACCGTTGCCTATATTTTGTAAGCAACAAATCATACGATTCATCATTCTTGACACTTCTGTTTGTGTACTCACCTGCCCTAACATCCCACAATGCCAGCAATGATTTATCCGCTTCCATGTACTCTGACAATAATGCTCTCATTTTCCACACAAGAAGAACTGACCTAACCTAATCTAACCTTAGAGACTCTGGAGGATATTGTCAATACTGTCCTTAGACGGCACGCGCAGCGCAATGTATTTCAAAAGTTTTGATGATCTCCATATTATCTCGCAATTTGTCAATGTCACAATACTATTGATCGCGTAGACGACGATTTACCGAAAAAGGGAAGTGTACAGCCGGCCGATGTGGCCGAGCGGTTCTAGGCGCTTCAGTCTGGAAGAGCGCGACCGCTACGGTCGCAGGTTCGAATCCTGCCTCGGGCGTGGATGTGTGTCATGTCCGTAGGTTAGTTAGGTTTAAGTAGTTCTAAGTTGTAGGGGACTGATGACCTCAGAAGTTAATCCCATAGTGCTCAGAGCCATTTGAACCATTTTTTGAAGAGTACAACCAGGGCAGTCCTGGAATAAGATGTGCCATTCGGAAAAGTCAAGAAGTGGTTCATCTCAAGTAAGATGACAATAAATGGAGAAAAACTCAGCGAATCTTACATAGCCCCAGCACAGGCTATTCCACAGGCATACTGCCTGTGGGCTATTACTACAATATGGGGCAGTAAGAATTACCAGGTCGAACAGTAAACACGTGCACTGCAGGCCAACATTCATATTATTGGGAATACAGCAAATTACATTACTGTATCTCAGTCACGTTAACTGCCGACTGCCGAAACTACGTATGGCTTTCCGGCGATCGCCCTGAGAACTTTGCTGCTCAGTACCACTGGAAGTGCACATCTTACCATTACAGAATTTCAAATAAAAAATTACAAGGTATCTAAAACTGACCAGATGAAATTTTTTAACTCTGATGACAGCGAATGGATCTATTGAACTTTCTCCAGACTTAGTAAATCTATTAATGACATACAGGTTGACCAAAAATGTATTCTACTGTACATTCAAACGTTTGCTTTGTTTAACTTCGTTGTAATGTCGCACATAACGTGTTTTGCAGTTTATTAGTATTATAGATTTCACGCAGTCTGTCCAACCACGGATGGTTTTTGATGTAAGCTTAGTAATAAATGGTAATAAAATCAGATTAATTGTTGTTGACTGCAGAGTGTATGTTCAGTCAATGTAGGCTAGGGAGCAGCCAACTTCTGGGACTGCCAAAGGAGAAAGACACGGACAGTCATACTGCGTTGTTAGCTGCGAGACTGCGAGAGATTTTTTAGCCGCCAGACTGAAAAGGGCTTTCTTCCTGCACGTTCAATGGCCTCTTCCACATGGTTTATGACAACTGTCTCTTAACTGTATCTGTTGTTTGTGTGAGGTGCAAACATCTCTTTCACTCAGCTACGTCACTTTATGTTTGTGACAGGTGAAGTTACTGTTAATTTACCACTCACCTGAATGGTTAGGTTCTGAAAAATAATAACATCCAACTGAGAGCTGCAGTGTAGCTGAATTCTTGTTTATAAGTATTACACGTCTAATGTACATAGTGTGTGCAATTTTTATAGCGCGCACACTTGTATGAATACAGGTATATTGACAAATAAAGGAGGATACGCCACTGACTGCAAATTATAAGGATATTTTTAAAAATAAAACATTGTCCGTTATATGGGCTGAAAAGTTTTCAGTTTATTTGCTATCGACAACATACAGATTATTTCTAAGCAACATGCCGCGACAGATGTGGCATAAAAATGAATCCGTCAGTCCACATGTGAAACCGCACATAAACATTAACATGATACGTATCGAATATGAAGAATCAGTTTTATGTGTCACTATATGGAAGTGGAACGCGGTCGATAAGCTGCAGAGATAAGAAGAAAAAATGGCTCTGAGCACTATGCGTCTTAACATCTGTGGTCATTAGTCCCCTAGAACTTAGAACTACTTAAACCTAACTAACCTAAGGACATCACACATCACCCAGTCATCACGAGGCAGAGAAAATCCCTGACCCCGCCGGGAATCGAACCTGGGAATCCGGGCGTGGGAGATAAGAAGAGAATAGAAGCATTTGAACACGGGTGTTATAAAAGAGTGATCAAAATTAAATGGCTAGATCGAGTAAATAATGACAAAACGCTAAATCGAATCGAGGAAAAAGGAAATTTATGGCACAACTAGAGTGAAAGAAGGCGTGATAGGAGGCGTCAAGGTTTAGGTAACTTGGTAATACACGGATGTATGGGGGACAAAAATTGGAGGCTTAGGGATGAATATAACAAGCAAACCCAAACTGGTGTAGGTTACACTAGCTATTTTAGAAATTAAGAAGCTGCACAGAATAGCCTACCGTGGAATGCTGCATCAAACCAGTTTTCTGACTGCAGACCGCAACACCAACGTTGTGCAGGACACCGAAAGTTCCACAGAAGATTAGTAGGACCCTCACCCTATCACCATACAGAAACTATTTTCATGTATGTTCTGCAGCACTACAAGGTTACTCATCGACAATGCTGTGGGTTTACAGGAAGGTTGCATCGCTGAATGACCATAATGAAACGCAGGAAGACGTGGTCAACATTTCTACTTGGTGTAATGAACGCCAACTGTCTGTAAATTATAAATACAAGATTACATTTAATACAGAGATAAACAACCCAATAACATATTGAGCACAAATGGATGGGATTTCTTGAAGAAAAGCCACATAGTTTTAAAGAAGCTCTGTTTGGTCGATTTAGAGAGCGAGTATTCGAAGGAGACTGTGTTACTATTTTGCTACCACCATCTGATCGAGAGAATAAGGTATACAGTCATCCCTTCCACGCTCAATACGGGAATGAAGTAGGAACGAAAATCGGTAATGTTGATTGGAGTAACCTACGACATGCGCACTACAGCTGCTTGCAGTTTCTGTACGTACATGTAGTAAATATGTAGACGCTATGGCGACCAACATTCGAGTCGTTTCCCGCCAGGGGCGCCATTTGGATGCGGGTATGGTAGAGCTTGGGGCCAGCACACCACTCTCATGCGTGGCATCACGAGCCAGGGAGCACCCCGTCCAGTCCTCTCACTAATGAAAATCTCTGGCATTACGGAGAATTGAACCCAACCCCTTCTCGCGGTAGTCAGACATGCTGCCTGCTCGGCTACTGACGAGGACTGCAGTAGGTGTAGGGCTACAAACGAAACGCCTGCCTCGCAGTCCAGGTCCCCTATGAGACGCTGGTGAGTTCAGTGCTTTGCTGAACGAACTGTCCGTGACTCCCTGCTGCTAACCCAGGTGGCAGGGGGCAGGTGCCTCCTCCAAGACGCTGCCATCACTTCTCCGGCAACAAGTGTTCACCCACCTCTCTCTCTCTCTCTCTCTCTCTCTCTCTCTCTCTCTGCCCCTAACGACGCGAGAGTATGGCGGAGAGCCAGCCGGGTCTGCCAAATGAAGCGGAAAACAAGCGCACCCCCACAGACCTCTGTCCCAGCATGAAACGTTTCTGTCAAATGCTGCTCGTCTTCAGTTGTCCGTTCACAGTGGGCTTCTCCTTCCAAATCCAAGGATTGAGTCCAAATTCCATGCATATAGTGCCGGAAACTGCGGTGTTCTCTGCGACTAGTGACGTGTTTCCACTTGGGTGTCGAGTCACTGCACAACAGAGATCAGAAACGTAGCGAGTTCGTGTCTGATTTTGAGTGCTGCATACATCAGAGATCAAGCCGCCGCAGTTACGTCAGGACTATATCGACTTCCTCGCTTCACATAGTAGTTCCGAGAGTATGACGAATCCCAGAACGATGGCATTTCGCTCCCTTCCTTCTCGTCGACTCGTTCCCTCTGACTCAAGCCTGCAGGCGTGTAAAGCCGTAAAGCAGCGCGGAAGTTGAGTGCACAATCTTGTGGGTGTGGGTGTGCAGTAGCACTGGCAGGGCAAGCATGACAGCTTCTCGGGATCAGACGGCCTCTGGCGAAGCTATAGTTTGTGAGATTGAGGAGGCTGCGGCTAATAAAGTTATACTTCTCCTTTTACTAAAGCAGCTCGCCATATACACACATCAAAAAAAGTTCTGCATCACTTCGGTTCCGAGAGTTCCGAAACCTGCACAGAAAATTGGAATAGAGATCAACATAAACATCATTTCCGCCCTTTTTATTCCTCATGAAAACCACACATTGCATGTTGTTTCACCATAGAGCGACACCTTCAGAGGTGGTGGCCCAGATTGCTTCGCACACCGGTACCTCTGATACCCAGTAGCACGTCCTCTTGCCTGTATTCGTCATGGCATACTATCCACGAGTTCATCAAGGCACCGTTGGTCCAGATTGTTCCACTCCTCAACGGCGATTCGGCGTAGATCCTTCAGAATGGTTGGTGGGTCACGTCGTCCAAAAACAACCCTTTTTAATCTATTCCATACATGTTCGATAGGCTTCAGGTCTGATGAACATGCTGGCCCCTCTAGTCTAGCGATGTCATTATCCTGAAGGAAGTCATTCACAAGGTGTGCACGATGGGGGCGCGAATTGTCGTCCATGAAGACGAATGCCTCGCCAATATGCTGCCGATATGGATGCAGTATCGGTCGGAGGATGGCATTCACGTATCGTACAGCCGTTACGGCGCCTTCCACGACTACCAGCAACATACGTCGGCCCCAAATAACGCCACCCCAAAACAGCAGTGAACTTCCACCTTGCTGCACTAGCCGGGCAGTGTGTCTAAGGCGTTTAGCCTGACGGGATTGCCTCCAAACACGTCTCCGACAATTGTCTCGTTGAAGGCATATGCGACACTTACCGGTGAAGAGAACGTGATGCCAATCCTGAGCGATCCATTCGGCATGTTGTTGGATCCATCTGTACCGCGCTGCATGGTGTCGTGGTTGCAATAATGGACTCGCCATGGACGTCGGGAATGAAGTTGCGCCTCATGCAGCCTATAACGCCAGTCTGAGTCGTAACACGACGTCCTGTGGCTGCACGAAAAGCATTATTCAACATGATGGCGTTACTGTCAGGGTTCCTGCGAGCCATAATCCGTAGGTAGCGGTCATCCACAGTAGTAGTAAGCCATGGGCGGCCTGAGCGAGGCATGTCATCGACAGTTCCTGTCTCTCTGTATGTCCTGCATGTGCGAACAACATCGCATAGGTTCTCTCCGAGACGCCTGGACTCTTCCCTTGTTGAGAGCCCTTCCTGGCACAAAGTAACAATGCGGACGCGATATCGAGCCGCGGTATTCACCGTCTAGGCATGGTTGAACTACAGACAGCACGAGCCGTGTACCACATTCCTGTTGTAATACTGGAACTGATCGGCTGTGGGACCCCCTCCGTGTAATAAGCGCTGCTCGTGCGTGGTTGTTTACATCACTGGGCGGGTTTAGTGACGTCTCTGAACAGTCAAAGGGACTGTGTCTGTGATACAATATTTACAGTCAACGTCTGTCTTCAGGAGTTCTGGGAACCGGGGTGATGGAAAACTTTTGTTTATGTGTGTATTATGTTGCTTTATCCATCTCGCCCTTTCGCCCTTAAGTTTTGTTGAGCGGTGTACAACGCTAAATGTGTAAATCATGCAATGTCTGCGTGATACATCGTCACTGTAAAATCGTGTAGAACAGTAAGGAATAATATTAGTCTACAAATACTTTAAAATATAGACCTTGACATAGATTTCATGCTTCATACACGTCACATTAGTACAAGCAAAATTACTATCTGATTGGAAAATCATAATGAAAGCTATGTTTATTATCCTGATTAACGGTTTCGTTCTCGTGCACAAAGTATTCTCCGACCTAAGACTAGTGCTGTAAATCGCAGTTCTTTCAAAAGTTTGAGGATGTTTCATCTGTTGCCCATTAAGTGTTCACTAAGTTTCTGATGCAATGTCTTCTCTCTTGTCCTTCTGAAAATAATCGTTTCATCTATATAGCACCTACAACACATCACCTTCTTCAATAGCACTGGTTGGTTTGTAAAAACGCTTATTTTCTACTTGATAATGGTCTTTGGCCGAAACAGTGGCATATCTGAGAGTAATGAAGAGCACTTTAAGGTGTTCAGAAATAACATAAAAGATTGTGTTTACAGTAATTCGTTCGTTTTCATCTAGGTGGCCAAATCATTCGCTTGAACTGACCAGAACGTTCTTCAAAACAATCGCGAATAATTGTGACCCGGTGAAATGGTGCATTGTCATGCACAATGTTCCTGTTGTTGTTTGGGAACATGAATGGCTGCAAATAACTATTTCCAGTCAGTGATCGATTCAGTTGGACCAGAGGACTTAGTACGTGGCCGAGCAGTTCTGGGTGCTTCAGTCCGGAACCGCGCGACTGCTATAGTCGCAGGTTCGATTTCTGCCTCGGGCATGGATGTGTGTGATGTCCTTAGGTTAGTTAGGTTTAAGTAGTTCTGCGTTATAGGGGACTGACGAGCTCAGATGTTAAGTCTCATAGTGCTCAGAGCCATTTGAACCATTTTTGACTCAGTACGTTCCGTGTAAACACAGCCCACACCATTATGGAGCCAACGCTAGCTTGCACAGTGCCTTACTGACAATCTGGGTCTGCGGTTTCGTAGGGTCTGCGCCACGCTCTGACCGTACCATCAGCACTTACCAGATGAAATTGGGACTCGTGTGATGAGGCCACGGTTTTCCAGTTCTTTATGGTCCCACCGGTTTGATCACGAGTCCATGAGAGGCGCTGCAGGCGAAGTCGTGCCGACAGCAGAGGCACTCGCGTCGGTCGTCTGCTGCCACAGCCCATTAAAGCCCAATTTCGCCGCACTGTCGTAACGAATACGTTCGTCATATGTCACACATCACATGGATTCCTGCGGCTATTCCACGCTGTGTTGCTTGTCTGTCAGCACTTACAACTCTACAACTCTTCTCTCGGTTGTTAAGTGCAGGCCGTCAGCCACTTCGTCGCCTGTGGTGAGAGGTGACGCCTGAAATTTGGTATTTTCGGCACTCTCCTGTGAATCTCAGAATATTGAGTTCCCTATCGATTACCCAAGTGGAATATCTCATGTGTCTAGCTCCACGTTCAACATCTGTTAATCTCGTGGTGCGGCCATCGACCATAATCACGCCGGAAACTTTTTCACATGAATCACAACTCCGCCAATGCGTTGCCCATTTGCATCTCGTGTACACGGTACGACCGCAATCTCTATACGTGCACAGCGCTATCCCACGACTTTTGTTACTCAGTGTAAATAGCGAGATTAAGTTGACGTTCGTGGTTTACATGATGTCGATTCTTGGGGGACGGATATTAAATGATACTTAAGTTACATTGTACGTGATTCTCGCGCATGTATTACAAACGTTCTGTTCCTACTCGATACAGATGACAGTAATGCATAGATACGATTAAAATGTCTACTCTGTATGGGAATGTGCATAATGAATATACGGGTGCAGGTTGTATACATATGATTGACTACATATGGAAGGTTGTGTAGTGGAGTGTACTCGGGTATCCTTATGGTAAGGCGACCGCTCGCGTTAATCCTGGGCCGGCACAAATTTTCATTGACGTCATTTTATTATATTGCTGATGGCTTTTCATATTCGCAATTGCGAATACATTTCATGAATTAGTGCATAGAGGTTATCTGAAAGTAAGTTCTAAGCGGTATCAATTCTTAGATTGATAATTCTGCCATTTCGTGTGTTGTTGTAGAGGTATTTTTATATATATTCTAAGTGTTATCTACTTCGTTTGGTATGTTTACGAGTAGCATCATAATGACTAAAAGGTTGAAATTGGCCAGTAGCAAATAAACCGAAAATTGTACAGCTGATAACGGACATTTTTTCATTTGAAAATCACATCGAGGCTACGGACCACGTGCAAACAAAATTATCGAGAAGGCATGTGGCAGGACCGAGGACGAAACAGAAAATTCGGAACTGGCTGCCCCGGCCTAAACCTGGCAAATCAGAAGACTAAGAAACAATGTTTACGAGAAACGGTTTGTACTGACTGAGAAATTGCAGCCTCTTTGTTCTGCTTCATAGGCATGCGTTTGGCGTGCGTGCGGCACGGTAGTGGGCGAGCAGGAGAAGCAGGTGTGCTGGCGCCAGTACAGAGAAGTGGGCGAGCAGCAGAAGCAGAAGCAGGTGGTGGTGGCGCCAGTACAGAGAGCAGCAGCGGAGGCGTCCCGCCCGCTATCGACCGGCTGGCGCCAGCTGATAGCCGCCGCTCCTGGCCTCTTCTGCAACTCCCCCCACCCCCCACCCCGTCTGGCTGCTGGCTGCAGGCCACTCCTAGGCCCCGCATGTCTTCCACGGCACCCAAACCACCACGACATGAGAGTCACTATTACAGGGTGTTACAAAAAGGTACGGCCAAACTTTCAGGAAACATTCCTCACACAGAAATAACACGACATGAGAGTCACTATTACAGGGTGTTACAAAAAGGTACGGCCAAACTTTCAGGAAACATTCCTCACACAGAAATAAAGAAAAGATATTATGTGGACATGTGTCCGGAAACGCTTAATTTCCATGGGCGCATGTATCAGCTGCCGTGTCATCATGGACCACTCTGCTTGCAGCACCATTAAGATAACGTGTGCCTCTCGCCAAGCTACCCCCTGAGACCACGACACCACAAAGCATGGCTACTCTGCTGCTGTGAAAAAGTCAACTGGAGGGTGGAATGTTGTCTTCAGTGATGATAGTAGGTACTGGCTGCATGCGAATGATGGACGATCACATGCGTGGCGTAATGCTGGCGCGCTGCCTCTTCCAGAGAAAGTCTCGTCACGACACACAGGTCTCGTCTCAGACTTGATGGCGCAGAGGCAACTGGTGGTCACATTTGGTTTTTCTGCTGGGTAAAGTAACCGGGGCCCGCTACATTGCACAGGCTGTTATCTCGGTACTACTGCCTTTTCTTAGACGCAAAGATGTTCATATCTGTATGAATTTCTAAAAAAAAAAAAATGGTTCAAATGGCTCTGAGCACTATGGGACTTAACATCTGTGGTCATCAGTCCCCTAGAACTTAGAACTACTTAAACCTAACTAACCTAAGGACATCACACACATCCATGCCCGAGGTAGGATTCGAACCTGCGACCGTAGCAGTCGCGTGGTTCCGCACTGAGCGCCTAGAACCGCTAGACCACCGCGGCCGGCGAATTTCTAAGAGAGCAGATTGCTGAGGTCATCGGCCCCTAGACTTATGCCCGAGGGAGGACTCGAACCTCCGGCGGGAGGGGCCGCGCAGTCAGTGACCACTCCGCGCGGCAGACACAAATATGATGTGCTTTTTTTTCTTTTTAGCAAGACAACGCAAGTCCATTTACGGCTGCTGTGACCCAACATTCTATTCGTGCTCACCCTCCAGAGCCTGCAAGAAACGTTGTCGTACTGCAACAAAAGGCGCAAGGTGCTCGGGACAGTCTATAATAAGATGCCATGCGACACGTTTGTGATCATTTGTGAAGTTATACGTATGCATTGCCGACGGAGGGAAGTAACCTGTGTATTCATACTAACGTTTGACCACCCTTTACTGTGACATGTGCGTTTCATTTGATTTGGTGTGAATTTATCATATGCTACTACTACTCTGTCACCTCACTTGTCAATAAAACGACCTTGTCCTTGGGGCTGTTTTTTTTTTTTTTTTTTTTTTTTTTTTTTTTTTTTTTTTTTTTTTTGCGGCAGTGTACGTGAAGAAATTCCACGTCATTAAAACGTGAACGAGATTCACTTCGTAGAATTGGGCATGACAGCCTCAGTAAATTCCAAGGAAGACAACACCATTTGTGCAACAGCTATTTGCGTAGAATGATTATTTTTATTGTATGCTGCACTATTCACTGATTTTGACGTTTGAATAATTGTCGAGTGCACATGGACTACATTGTCCTTACAGTAGGCGCACGTCCAAAATAAAATCATAAACTCTTCGTACATAGTTGTGCGCTGTCAGTAAATCGTCTGTATAGCGGCACAAACGCTGATGCTCGAGCGTAATGCGTCGAAAACCACTGTGCGCTGGAGACGATCATTAGCGCCCTCTACTAGATCGAAGATAATCTTCCTCATTGTTTTTTACATGTTAACTCGTGATGTATATTTTCTCGACGACTAGAGTTATGGAATGCTAAGTATTTTCAGAGTTGTAACTCCTGTTGAATTCATGATGAAATGCAGTTCACCGTAATAGCGTGCTTTGTCTTGTGAACGTTCTTTTGTACGCCAATTTTCGTTACTTTTTCGAAAGCGTTCTCTAATTTATCATTGAATATACAGAATTCAGGCCTAATCGATTCTTGCAGTCCTTCAAATATCACTTCATATATACATGTATAATTTTACGGTCTTCGACAGTTTCAATTCAGGTGTTTAACATATCGTCTACTGCTTGAGGTATTGAATTAGGCGTGACGCAGTACAATTATTAGGTAACAAACTATCCTCCTGGAGGAACATCCGCAACTGAGCATTATACCAATGACTGAAAATACCGCTTGAGTTGTAAAGTTGTTTTATTATCACAGGACCGGTTTCGGGCTGTTATAAGCCCATCTTCAGGTGTCGTAACGTGGTGCTGTGACCCCCGAGCGCCGCAGTGGACGTGTAGGGGATGCGGTATGCGACCTGTTCTGCGCTTGGGGGTCACGGCACCACGTTACGACACCTGAAGATGGGCTTATAACAGCCCGAAATCGGTCGTGTGATGATAAACGAACGTTACAACTGTAGCGGTATTTTCAACATCTGGTATTAGGTAACAGTCGTAAAGAAAACGTAACGAAGGGTCCACTTACCACTTAAGCAAATTTATTAGTATAAATACTTAAATATTACGTGTTTACATTATTCCAAAACTAAAAAGAACTCAGCATATTGTACATGTAGAACGTAATGTTTAAGTGTTAATGCAAAACAATATTCTTAAATGATAAATCGATGTTTCACTGTGTTTCCTTTCGAATTGTTACCCAGTAATTGTATTGCTTCACACCTAATTCAATTCCTCAAGCAGAAGTGGACGAGTTAAACATCTGAACTGACACCGACGTAGAACGGAAATGATACGGTTCCGGACTTGGGTTCCTCTTCAAAATACTATGTACTCACTGTTCTCTATAAGTCCTAGAAGTTTGTAACAGGAATTTGCGAATACGTTTAGTTCGTGTGTGTGTTTGTATTTTCCTTTCATTTATTAGGAGAACCGCATCATACCAGTCTTCTGAGTGAGGACCACAACGTTATTTATTCGTCCCCAGGTATCTTCCCACGGTGTATCAGCATGTAGTATCGAAATACCCAGCAAATACGCGCAGACACATGTGACAGGGACTACACAGTAAACTAGCAAGCAGCGGTCCATTATTGAAATGGGCGCAGCGCGGCCATGTTGACGCGCAGGTCAGCCCATTAATAATCCGCTGATGCGACTCGCAGTATCGACGTTCCCGTTAAAATCAGCGACCCAAACAAGCGCAGCTGCTGACTTCACGATTGGCCAGCTGTGTGGACCGCAGACCCGTCGCCGCTGACGCCACCAGCCAAAGCCTCAGACCGGCTCATTCCTCACGACGGGCGGGTAACGTCGCGTTCGCAGCACTGTTCTAGTTAACATCACTCGTTGTTCTAATGTGATCCTTTAACTATTTGGTTCAGAAATAGTTAAGTAGTACTGTTGGCAAAATCTTTGACAATGTACTCAATGGTATTAATTGACTGTCTAATAACACACACAGACTGATGACCATCGATGTTAAGTCCCATAGTGCTCAGAGCCATAACACACACATGTTTAGAAAAAACTTCAACACCGTGAACGACCAGAGATAGGACGTTCATATTTACAGGACTTGCAACCACGGATTCAATGTCAGTACCGATATCACAGCGCAACACCATCTACCGGTCAGATGTGTCTGTGGCTCTCGTTGTCGCTATAAACCGAAGCTATCAGTGTGATTCGAGTAGACGTGAAGGATGCCTCGCAGACGTATTCACGAACCGTACCGTCAAATCAGTGAGTTTGAAGCAGAACAGATAACTGTCATGAGAAAATGTGATACATCACTGTCGCTCGTGTGGGACGAAGTGAAAACACTTGCAGTGCAACGAATGTGTGCATAATGGTGCAAGGAAGGCCGTAGAACACGACGAGACGTACCAGCCAGACCACACCCCGAGAAGACCGACATCTCATCCGAGTGGCTTGCAGGACAGGTCGGCGTTATCCTCGGCTTTGGCGCAGGAGTGGAACATTGTAACGGATCGTACAGTATCAGGTGTGAGAGTCCGTCGCCGTTTATTACGGCATGGGATACGTGCGTGCTGTCCACTTCTCCGCCTGCCTTAGATGAATGTGCAGAAACATGCTTGACGGCAATGGTGTTTGGAACGACAACAGTCAGTGTTTTCGGACGAATCCAGGTTCTGTTTGTTAGAAAAATATGGCCGCATTTTGGTTCGCCCCAGGGAGGGACAACAACATCACAGCGACTGCACTCGCACAAGACGTACAGCGCCAGCTCGAGGCCTCGTGGTGTGCGGTGCTTTTGGGTACGACCACAAACCACATTTGTTGCGTATCCGGCGTACTGTAACCAACGTGACCTTTGCAGAATGACATCCTGCGACCCGTAGGCATGCCCTTTCCGCACAACACTCCAGACTCCATTTTTCAGCAAGACAATGTACGACCACATGTTGCAGCACGAACGTGTGCTTTCTCGGTGTCACAGGATGCCATCTTTTTGCCCTGCCCCGTCAGGTCAGCAGACTTGTCGCCAATCGAAAATGAGTGAAATATTGTGACACGACTGGTGCAGAGCTGTGACCAGCTGCCAGCCACCACACACGGTGAGGGCTGGTGGCGGATAGACAACAGGGTACATGCTGAACCAGGGCTAATCATTTCTGCAAAACATACTAATGTACATGCCCTGTGAATATGAACGTACTATGTGCAGTCGTTCAAGGTGTTTTGTCTATTCTGAACATGAGCGAACAACTAAATGGAACGTGTACTAAGGAAATTTTTGCTTCTTGGCAACTCATCTACAACTGCATTCATGTGGTGGAGAGTACATTGCACCACTAATAGTGATTCCCATCCCTGTTCCACTCGCAAATGGAGCGAGTCCTGATTTCTCTTGCCTTCGTGGTCCTTATGTGAAACGGACGCTGCTGGCTGCAGAATTTTTCAGCTGTCAGCCGGTTCCCTAAATTTTCTCAACAATGTTTGGTCGTCCCTGCAGGAATTTCCATTTCACAGAATATTTACGTAACGTTCGCCTGTTGATAGAACGTACTAGTAACAAATATAACGGCATGCGTTTGAATTGCTTCAGTATCTTCCATCAATGCGACCGGCTTTGGATCCCAAACAACCTGACAATATTCAAGAAACGGTCACAATCTTTTTGTATATGCGACCTCCTTAGTAGATGAGCTACCCGTTTCTAAAATTCCCCCGATAAATTGAAATCTAACATCCGCTTTCCCTGCTACCGACCTTAAGTGATCGATTCATTGCACATCGCCTTTGAACGTTGCGCCCACACATTTAATCGACGTGATTGTGTTAAGCAGCACGTCATTAGTACTGTATTCGAACATTACAGGAATGTTTCTCCTACTCTTGTGATTATCTTGCATTCTTCTATAAACGGCAGCGATAGAAAAATATCAAGTAAAGTCTTCATTATTTCAAAAGTAATCGCCGTATCTGTTAATACATTTATCCCACTGTGAGACAAGCCGGTAAATGCTGTCATGGAAAAATGTTTACGGTTGCCTATGGAATCGTGATTGTATCCAGGCGTACATCTCTTCGTTCGAAGCAAGTCGACGACCACGAATGTGTTTCTTCAGGTCTCTAAAAATACGGAAGTCGCATGTGGGGAGACCAATATTGCCGCCGATGTTGCAGAAGTTTCGCTGGGAAGCCTTGACACGTCCTCCATACAGACCCGGTCAACATAGTCCCCTCAGTTTTATAGT
Organism: Schistocerca cancellata; assembly: GCF_023864275.1. Lineage (NCBI taxonomy): Eukaryota > Metazoa > Arthropoda > Insecta > Orthoptera > Acrididae > Schistocerca > Schistocerca cancellata. The sequence goes on along the minus strand of NC_064626.1, from coordinate 1,285,875,071 downwards.
GCTTGAGTATTTTTGGTGCAGATGTTTGACACAGATAGTCAGTTCGTATGCTACTAACTGGTCTCCTATGTAAGTATACATATGACAGATTATATTTACTACTCTCCAGACTTAATAACCAGAGACCACACCTTCATAAAACTTATTTCCATTCCATAGTATTAAAGAAGTACATTCATTAACCATTTACGAAACCACACCAAATCACACAAGTATAATAAATTTTAGTACATTAATTACCTAACGTAATTTATGATCGCCAAGACGGGGCTCCATGTAGAATTCCAAAGCAGCAGGCCCGGCGGAGTACGTTTCCAGCATTTCCTTGAAGCCCAGTACCCCTCAACCTGCCAACAGCACTTTTATTTCACTTGTAATACTGAGATGTCAGGAGAAAGAAAACTGGCATTCTGCGGATCGGAGCGTGGAATGTCAGATTCCAGGTAGGTTAGAAAATTTAAAAAGGGAAATGGATAGTTTAAATTTAGATATAGTGGGAATTAGTGAAGTTCGGTGGCAGCAGGAACAAGACTTCTGGTCAGGTGAATACAGGGTTATAAATACAAAATCAAATAGGGGTAATGCAGGAATAGGTTTAATAATGAATAAAAAAATAGGAGTGCGGGTAAGGTACTACAAACAGCATAGTGAACGTATTATAGTGGCCAAGATAGACACGAAGCCCATGCCTACTACAGTAGTACAAGTTTATATGCCAACTAGCTCTGCAGATGACGAAGAAATTGAAGAAATGTATGATGAGTTAAAAGAAATTATTCAGGTAGTGAAGGAAGACGAAAATTTAATAGCCATGGGTGACTGGAATTCGACAGTAGGAAAAGGGAGAGAAGGAAACATAGTAGGTGAATATGGATTGGGCCTAAGAAATGAAAGAGGAAGCCGTCTGGTAGAATTTTGCACAGAGCATAACTTAATCATAGCTAACACTTGGTTCAAGAATCATGAAAGAAGGTTGTATACATGGAAGAATCCTGGAGATACTAAAAGGTATAAGATAGATTACATAATGGTAAGACAGAGATTTAGGAACCAGGTTTTAAATTGTAGGACATTTCCAGGGGCAGATGTGGAGTCCGACCACAATCTATTGGTTACGAACTGTAGAGTAAAACTGAAGAAATTGCAAAAAGGTGGGAATTTAAGGAGATGGGACCTGGATAAACTGACTAAACCAGAGGTTGTACAGAGCTTCAGGGAGAGCATAAGGGAACAATTGACAGGAATGGGGGAAAGAAATACAGTAGAAGACGAATGGGTAGCTCTGAGGGATGAAGTAGTGAAGGCAGCAGAGGATCAAGTAGGTAAAAAGACGAGGGCTAGTAGAACTCCTTGGGTAACAGAAGAAATATTGAATTTAACTGATAAAGGAGAAAATATAAAAATTCAGTAAATGAAGCAGTCGAAAAGGAATACAAACGTCTCAAAAATGAGATCGACAGGAAATGCCAAATACCTAAGCAGGAATGGCTAGAAGACAAATGTACGGATGTAGAAGCACATACCACAAGGGGTAAGATAGATTCCGCCTACAGGAAAATTAAACCGTTGGAGAAGAGAGAACCACCTGTACGAATATCAAGAGCTCAGGTGGAAAACCAGGCATAAGCAAAGAAGGGAAAGCAGAAAGGTGGAAGGGGTATATAGAGGGTAAATACAAGGGAGATGTACTTGAGGGTAATATTATGGAAATGGAAGCGGACGTTGATGAAGATGGGAGATACGACACTGCGTGAAAAATTTGACAGAACGCTGAAAGACCTAAGTCGAAACAAGGGCCCGGGAGTAGATAACATTCCGTTAGAACTACTGATAGCCTTGGGAGAGTCAGCCATGACAAACCGTTCCATCTGGTGAGCAAGATGGATAAGACAGGCGAAATAAGCCCAGACTTCAAGAAGAATATAATAATTCCAATCCCAGAGAAAGCAGGTGTTGACAGATGTGAAAATTACCGAACTATCAGTTTAATAAGTCACAGCTGCAAAATACTAACGCGAATTATTTACAGACGAATGGAAAAACTGGTAGAAGCCGACATCCGTAGAAATGTTGGAACACGAGAGGCAATACTGACCTTACGACTTATCTTAGAAGGAAGATTAAGGAAAGGCAAACCTACGCTTCTAGCATTTGTAGATTTAGAGAAAGCTTTTGACAATGTTGACTGGAATACTCTCTTTCAAATTCTGAAGGTAGCAGGGGTAAAATACAGGGAGCGAAAGGCTATTTACAATTTATACAGAAACCAGATGGCAGTTATAAGAGTCGAGGGGCATGAAAGGGAAGCAGTGGTTGGGAAGGGAGTGAGACAGGGTTGTAGCCTCTCCCCGATGTTATTCAATCTGTATATTGAGCAAGCAGTAAAGGAAACAAAAGAAAAATTTGGAGTAGGTATTAAAATCCATGGAGAAGAAATAAAAACTTTGAGGTTCGCCGATGACATTGTAATTCTGTCAGAGACAGCAAAGGACTTGGAAGAGCAGTTGAACGGAATGGACAGTGTCTTGAAAGGAGGATATAAGATGAACATCAACAAAAGCAAAACGAGAGTAATGGAACGTAGTCGAGTTAAGTCGGGTGATGCTGAGGGAATTAGATTAGGAAATGAGACACTTAAAGTAGAAAAGGAGTTCTGCTATTTGGGGAGCAAAATAACTGATGATGGTCGAAGTAGAGATGATATAAAATGTAGACTGGCAATGGCAAGGAAAGCGTTTCTGAAGAAGAGAAATTTGTTAACATCGAGTATAGATTTAAGTGTCAGGAAGTCGCTACTGAAAGTATTTGTATGGAGTGTAGCCATGTATGGAAATGAAACATGGACAATAAATAGTTTGGACAAGAAGAGAATAGAAGCTTTCGAAATGTGGTGCTACAGAAGAATGTTGAAGATTAGGGGGGTAGATCACATAACTAATGAGGAGGTACTGAATAGGATTGGGGAGAAGAGGAGTTTGTGGCACAACTTGACTAGAAGAAGGGATCGGTTGGTAGGACATGCCCTGAGGCATCAAGGGATCACAAATTCAGCATTGTTGGGCAGTGTGGAGGGTAAAAATCGTAAAGGGAGACCAAGAGATGAATACACTAAGCAGATTCAGAAGGATGTAGGTTGCAGTAGGTACTGGGAGATGAAGGAGCTTGCACAGGATAGAGTAGCATGGAGAGCTGCATCAAACCCATCTCAGGACTGAAGACCACAACAACAACAACATACTGAACCAGCGGGATCCCCGCCTTTCCTGCCCCAACGGTCATACCGAGAACTAGTATTTGTCAATACAAGAGGGCTCATCTGCAAGAGACACAGATTTCTCACACCAGATGTTTGCGCGTAAGGTCCCTTCTGTCCCAACACCACACAAAAGAACTAGTGTTCCGACCGACTGTACAGTTTGTTGACACACTTCCATCAATCGGATTCGTGCAAGCACACTATAAACAAGAACGACGGTTCAATCCCCCGTCCGGCCATCCTGATTTAGGTTTTCCGTGATTTCACTAAATCACTCCAGGCAAATGCCGGGATGGTCCCTCTGAAAGGGCACGGCCGACTTCCTTCCCCATCCTTCCCTAATCCGATGAGACCGATGACCACGCTGTCTGGTCTCCTTCCCCAAACCAACCAACCACACTATAAACAAAGCAGTCGCCAGTATGACCGTTCTGCAGAAATGTATATCAGCTGCGGCAATCTTCTTTTATAACTTTTATTTGTAAATACACACAGTGTACGTCTGCTTCCCTGCCCTACGTAGCGATGGTTACACATAATTACACCACATGAGCGTAACTATCCGAATCCCTGTGTCAACAAGCAGCTGAAGACCAAATCTTGCCCTGACACATTGATGTTTCGGAGCATAGCTCTACTATTCTCAAATAAAAAGAAATAAAAAAAATACGAATGCGGACCACGGAATCGTGACAGTCCCATTCAGTAGAAGACCTGATAAAACGGCAGACACTGCTCAAGCGTAACAATAATGGTAAACTAGCATCCTCAGAATTAACATACCTTCGCTGCACCTTGACATCGGCCTAACAGTACTAATTGAAAGTAAAAGTTCATTTCACATTACAGTCATCATTAAATACCCAAATACCATTAAAGTCATTAAACTCCATGCTACTTTCCCTTCTTCATAGGAATCAGTAGGTGGATAATTTCTCGAGTAGTTGCAAACACAGCAAATACTGCAGACTTCTCAGGCAACAAACGGAAGTCCTGACCACCGTTGCAGCTCAGATTTTGGCCCACACGTCGTTTGCTGTTGTCACGAGGTGATCCCCCATCCAACTGCCAGCGCCGGCTGCCACCCCAATCCCTCTTGCAATCGACTCTCAAAGCTAATCGATCCGTTCTAGCTAGAGATTAGCAAACTCGTGCCAAACAACACAATTATCGGCTCCATGGATATGTCCTCCATACGGGAATATGTGCGACAGTCTAACGACGGTATATCTGTATGATCCTTGTACGTGAATGATTTTTAAATGCGAAATTTGAAATGTTAGTTTTCACCTCGCTTTATTTCTCGCCACACCAGACTTGTCGACGAGTGACTTGGTGGGAATCGTCTACTCGCATAGTCATTTTATGGGGGACCAGAATTTTCTCGGGAAATCGGCAACACTTTTCGCTAAGGTATGATAGCTGAACTTCTGTTCCATGACAGTTCTTTCTAGGCAACAGAGGAGCTTAATACATGTGGTGTGCCACTGCAGGTGACGCCGTATTTTCCTTTTAAATAACTGTTTATTGGCAAGAATCGTGGGAGTCATGTTGGCCTGATTCAGGCGTATATTTTTGTATGGGGATGAAGTTAACAGAATAAAAAAAATCGTAATTTCTGTTTCCTTCGTCATTCAAAACACTCTACCTCAGAAATCAAAAGAAAGAAGACGAAGTTGAACTCTTGACAAAAACGACAACAATAAATATTTCTCGGAAGTCGTGACTTAATGTGTCTGCTTAAGGGGGATGGATTAAGAACCAGTAAATACACTTCCTCATCAAAAGTATCCGGACGCCCCTACGTAATGCGGAATTGACCAGTACATACGACGAGAGGCTGACTCACCGGTATGACAGAAGACAGGTAGGATTGTGTTGTCAGTAGAGAAGCAGTAACAACCGAATGTTCAAATGTGTGTGAATTCCTAAGGGACCAAACTGCTGAGGTCATCGGTGCCTAGACTTACACACTACTTAAGCTAACTTAAACCAACTTACGCTAAGGACAACACACGGAAACCTATGCCCGAGGGAGGACTCGAACCTCCGGCGGGAAGGTGGCGCGCAATTCGTGCCATGGCGCCTCAAACCGCGCGGCCACTCCGCACGGCGTCATAGCTGAATGGGTAGGTCAAGAGAGCTCATTGACTTCGAACACAGACTAGTCGACGGGTTCACCTAAGTAGCAGATCCATGATGGACATTTTAACTCTTCTAATGCTGCCAAAATCGATTTTCGTTGATGTGATTCTGAAGTGGAAAGGCGAAGGAACGAATACAGCTGAGACAAGGCAAGGCAGACATCACGTAATGACGGAAAGGGAACGTCGAACATTGCGGAAGGTGGTCGCCAAATGTCGCACGAAATCAGCGGAAGGGATCATTCGTGAGTTCGAAGGTGTTACCAGCAGTCCAGCTAGCGAGTTAAAATCAGATCCTCGTGAGCCGCATATTTCTGAGGTCAGTGCCGAGCGACGGTTTCTGTGGAGTAAAGATCGACGACAGTGGATGGTGGATGACTGGAAACTTGCGGTCTGGAGTCATTAATCACGCTGTACCCTTGGCAAATCGACTGACGTGTTTGGGTTTGGCGAATTTCGTGAGAATGTCATCTGCCAAGCGTGTGGTCTCTTTACGGAGATTAAGAAAACACTAAAAGTGGAAAGACGCGAACACATTTTCTACAGCATTGTGTACTGCATACAGCAGAGGAAAACTTCGGAGACAGTGACTGATTGCGTCAGCATGACAACGCACCCTGTCATAAGGCAGCATCTGTGAGGCCACGGTTTGTGAAATGATCTGACCTGCCGCAGAGTCGCGACCTCAGCCCACTGCAGCACCTCTGGGATGAGCCAGGACGTCGACGTCGCTCCAAGCCTCGGCCTCCAGCAGCACTACTATCTCTGGTTTCTGCTCTTGAGGGACTGTGGGCTGACTTTCCTCCACAGACAACCGGACACTTGATTGAAAGTGTTCGCATCAGAGTTCTATTAGCCATAAAAGTCCAGTGAAGGTTTGCGGCTACTTTTGATCAGATAGTGTACCTCTGGGTTCTACTGCACACTGATCTGCAGAGTTCCAGCTCCTCTGCCACACTACCATTTTCTCAGGTCTCGAGGCCGGACCACTACCGCCACGGACACAGTGCTCGCTGCTCAAAACACGAAACTCTTAGGCCAGCAAGTACAGAATGTACCACTATGAATAGGATCACTTCTAGCACGCTACCGTCTTGCTTTAACAGACCAGTTTAAAAATTCAGAAAAGGGCCGTGTTTTGAAGTGAAGACAATCGTTACATTAAGAGTACTACAACAGTTATTTTGACTTCCCATTCCGGCCGTTTTGAGACCTTACAATCGATTCTACATTTAGTGCTTCTCTTTCAGTCACAAAAATAGCAAACCACTTAATCTAGACAAAATACATCACGCAAAGAAATCATATCTAAATATATTCCATTGATTAATACGGCTTGTCACTTTGAATCGGCTATAGGTGCTATCATATTTCACATTTTTCACACCACTTTGAATATCATTCACTTTTATTGATTACCGTCTCACGGTAAATGCTCGTCTCGCCATGAAGTCAATTTCACAGCTAATTCGTATTACAGCGCCGAACCGCTGAACGAATCACCGAGACATTTTGGTGAGATGTAACTGCTACATAGCAGTCATCTGACGTAGCATACAAGCCTGTCGTTATGCGAATGTAGAACCAGTTAAAGTCCTGTTGACTAGTCTGATGCTCTGTTTAGCTAATACGTCGTAATTTCCCGAGTTTTCATTCTGCAGACTGTTTGAAGTATTAATGAGTGTCAGTGAGTTCGTCTCATTGATACGAATAAAAATTTGATGCAACAAGTAACATCATTCTACATTTATATCTACATCTACATAGACACTCCGAAAATCAAACTTCAGTGCTTGGCAGAAGGTTCATCGAACCACCTTCACAATAATTTTCTATTATTCCAGTCTCAAACAGGGAGTGGAAATTACGAAGGCGTATCTACATCTTTCCCTTATTTTATTATGATGATCGTTTCTCCCTACGTAGATCGGCGTCAACAAAATATTTTCGCATTCAGATGAGAAAGCTGGTGATTGAATTTTCGTGAGAAGATCCTGCCACATAGAGAAACGCCTTTGTTTTCGTGATGAGCACCCCAGATCCTGTGTCATGTCAGTGACACTCTCGTGACGCTCTCTACTATATTTCGTTGCAATATCAAACATGCTGCTCTTCTTTGAACTTTCTCGATGCACTCCGTTAATCCTATATGGTATGGAGCCCACACAGTGCGGCAGTACTCCATACCGAGCGAGATGGCTCAGTGGTTAGCACACTGCACTCGCTTTCTGGAGGACGACGGTTCAAAACCGCGTCCGCGCATCCTGATTTAAGTTTTCCGTGATTTCACTAAATCACTTCAGGCAAAAAGTCGGGATGGTGCCTGTGAAAGGGCACGGTCGACTTCCTTCCCCATCTTTCCCTAATCCGATGAGACGGATGACCTCGCTGTTTGCTCCCCTCCCCCCAAATCAAACAATCAACCGAGCAGTACTCCAAAGAGGACGGAGAAGCGTAGTGTAGACAGTGTCTTCAGTAGATCTGTTGCATTTTCTTAGTGTTCTACCAATAAAACGCAGTCTTTGGTTTGCCTACCCCACAACATTTTCTATGCGTTCTTTCCAGTTGAAGTTGTCCGTAATTATAATTCCTACGTATTTAGTTGAATTTACAGCCTTTAGAACTCGCTCAGTACAGTGATCCTTTCACAAGCTACAGCCACCAACGGTCCAAGTTGTGCACAGAACACCGTCTTCTCCTACCGGTCAGGTCCAGCTCGACACGCAAACGTCGACTCGCCGACCGCCGTCTTCGGTGCGCTGCGCCCCACATCCTGCCGCTTGCTCGTTCTCCGTGTCCCGCGCCTCACAGTGAGTCTGATGACAAACCAGTTTGTTGTTTTATCTGCTGTCACTGGACGTCAAGTCACGTGGTCAAGCAAAAAAGGGTATCACTGTGGCCACGTCACTCATTTTAAAACGATTGTAATGAAATGTTAAATAATAACACACAACGTAGTTATATATGAGTAACGGAAAATATTTTTTTTCACTGCATGCAAGAGACAGCAAGTCAGACATGAGTCACTTACTTATTGCCTCCTGTATACTACTTGATTTACCACTGATTTACTGAATCAGTTACAGTGGTGTATACACATATATCTGAAAAACGACTGGTAGTAGTATACGATGGGCGTTTGAAAAGTCCGTGCGAAGTCCGACAGATGGCACTACCGGCGAAGGTCGAGTAGACAGCCTGTATACAGAGATAGTGGCCACAGGTGAAGTTGGCCGTGATTGGTTGATTAGCTTTGGCGTCATTTTTCTGCCAAACGTCTGTCGCGCTTCCTATGTTCGCCGTGCTTTTGAGTTGAATTGAAGCTCAGAGGACTTTTGGAAACGATTGAAACGTATTTGAATTATTGAGAGACTTGTTTTGCGTTATGCATGCATGTTCTATTTATTTGTATAGCGTTTTTAGTACGTAATTAGCGTTTGCGTGCATACTGGTAGCATCACAAGCTTTTCTGTAGCCAATATCTGACTGTCCTTGCTGGAAACGGAAAGTTCCTGCAATTGTTGTGCCATGCTCATTCGACTTTATAGCGTCAAACTTTATTTCGTTCCGAATCAGAACACTAGGCATTATTTTGGTTTCAGTATTATTGCCTGACTGTTGACGCAGGCAAGTTGTAAGCACGTTTTCCGCAGTTGTCGAAACATTATTCGTAGTAAATAATTGTAGGTAATCTCGAAGACAGTTTTTAATAGGCCAACTTAATGTGGGGTAGAAGGGATACGGTAGTTTTCTCGTTATATTTGATCGTTGTTACAGTAGCCTACATTTAACATTAACTGATTTTTGTAATCTTTTTCGTTTGTTATCTACGAGAGGTATTCAGTATATATATATACATGAAAGAAAGTCGTAAGCAGTTGTTTACTTGTGACATGCAAAAAGTTTGAAGACGTGAATGTTTAGCGTTATGCACTTCCGATACAAAACAAATGTTACACACTATATTTTTTCTTATTTACGTTACTTTCATTGCAATATCTCTAATAAACGAACTGTAAAGGAGATAAATGCAAGTAACGAATAATTTTTACAGCCACTGTATCAAATTTTCCTGTGCTGTACGTAGTAGGCTACTATGAGTATATTAGAGCTGTAAAGAAAGGCATTTAACGAATGGTTTCGCCATATTGTCTTGTGCTTTTGATTCGGTGAGTGTGTACTCGACTACTGGCCATTCAAAAGTCCCGCCCGCAGTTTGGCACAAAAATGGCCGCCGTATCGTCCGGTTGGCCACTCTTCCGTATACTGGCTCTCTAGTATCGAGGTCATGTTTAGTTAGTAGCATCTTTGGAAAGAACGCACACCAAGTTTCAGCCATATTGGTCTATCTCTTTGTGTTTGGCATTCGTGTGAATCAAGGAAGTCGAGTGACTGTCAAAAAATGGACGAAAAAGAGTTTCGTGTGGTGATTAAACGTTACTTTATGAAAGGCAAAACGCCTCAGGAGACTAAACAGAAGCTTGATGAACATTACGGTGACTCTGCACCTTCGGTTAGAACAGTTAACAAGTTGTGACCATATGGGCACAAGTGATGCTGAACGTTCTGGACGCCCTGTGGAAGCTTCGACTCTAGAAATCATCGATAAAATCCATGATATGACGATGGATGACAGAATTAAGGTGCGCCAGATTGCTAGTGCTGTGGGCATCTCGAATGAGCGGGTATATAATATTTTTCAAAAATGTTTGGACATGAGAAAGCTATCAGCAAGATGGGTTCAGCAATTGCTCGCGCTTGAACAAAAACGGAATCGTGAGAAGTGTTGCAAGAATGGTTTACAGCTGTTGAGGAAGGATCCGCAGGACTTTAAGCGACGTTTCGTCACTGTGGATGAAACAAGATCCTGAGACCAAAGAACAATCTAACCAATGGGTTACCAAAGGAGAATTTGCACCAAAAATGGCGAAGACCATTCCTTCGGCCGGAAAGGTTATGGCGACTGTCTTTTGGGATTCGCAAGGGATAATCCTCATCCACTATCTGAAAAAAGTGGTAAACTATTACAGGTGCATATTATTCAGCGTCATTGGACCGTTTGAAAACGGAGCTGCAAGAAAAAAACCCGGCGATTGGACCGCAAAAAAGTATTTTTCCATCACGATAATGCACGAGCACACACCTCAGCAGCTGTGGTCTCAAAATTAATGGAAGTAGGATTCCAACCCGTTTCACATCCCCCCTATTCTCCAGACTTGGTTCCCTCCGACTACTATTTGTTTCCGAATTTGACGAAATGGCTGGCGGGACAAAGATTTTATTCAAACGATGGGTGATTGCAGCAACTAATAGCTATTTTGCAGACTTGGACAATTCCTATTATTCAGAAGGGATCAACAAATTAGAACAGCGTTGGACGAAGTGTATAAGACTAAAAGGAGACTACGTCGAAAAATAAAAAAGGTTTACGCCAAACACGTAAGTAGTTTTTATTTTTGCGCGGACTTTTCAAACGCCCCTCGTAAAACCCCGAGGAAGTTAGAGTTTTGCTCACGAACAGCCGCACATTGCCTGAAAGTCGACCTCAGCGCAATCCGCAACTTTAAACGCGGTGCCGGTGAAGAACTCATCGGAAGAGGCTGCGACGTCCCCCCGGGGTCGGGTGACAGAGGAGTCGGCTGCCGGGCAACCAGTCGGGAACAAGTGGTGCCACAAAGACGCCGCTATCGACTGCGCGGGGTGGCGGGCGCGGCTGCTCGCGTGCGTCGCTGCTTGAAAACACACACACACACACACACAGGGCCGCGCCGGACTCTGGGATCGATACGACTCCGGTAGGTGCTGCATCCCACCCTCCCTCCATCCACCCACCCACACGCCATCCGTCCCACAAATCGGTCACAGCCTCCAGCGTCTCGGCCTTCGTGCAAGACAGTGGCGAGCCGGCGCGGCAGGACGCTCCTCTGCCCTCAGCCAATTGAGGGTACAGCCTAATTATTCGCTGCCGGTCTCAGACGCAGTGAATCACACCCTACTGTACGGGGTACTAGCCTTGAAAAAGTAATTTCGATGCCTCGAATATGACCTTCACTTCATCAGCCCAAATAATGACATCGTCATCAATATCAGCATTAGGTCCTGTAGGCCTGTTGCGAATCCTTCTTGGTTCTGCCTCATGTCATCTGTTGCCGTTGACCTACTTTTTCTTCTTTCCGTCAGCTTTCTGACTGCTGCGGGGCGCAGCAATTTTCTGTGTTAATCTCTTAATCTCAGAGTAACAGTTACTCCTAATGTTCTCATCTGTTTGTTGGGAACGTTTTCCAACCTCTGTCTTATCGTACACTGTTGACCCTCTGCAACTCTCTGTAGTACTATGGAAGTTGTTTTACTGATGTCTTACCTCATGCCCTGTCATTATCTCTCTTCGTCTCTCTGATCCTGTATATAACTCCTACATTTCTGACTTCATTCCAATTTCAGCATCCTTATGTAACACCACATCTCACAGTCCGCCCCCGGTAGCTAAGTGGTCAGCGCGACAGAATGTCAATCCTAAGGGACCGGGTTCGATTTCCGGCTGGGTCGGAGATTTTCTCCGCTCAGGGACTGGGTGTTGTGTTGTCCTTATCACCATCATTTCATCCCAATTGACGCGCAAATCGCCGCAGTGGCGTCAAATCGAAAGACCCGGCGAACGGTCTACCCCGACGGGAGGCCCTAGTCACACGACATTTACATTTACCACATCTCATACCCTTCGATTCTTTCCGGTATTCCCACACTGCATTACTTCTTTACCCAGATATCCCTTTGACTAATTAAGACCCACGTTGGATACAAATACGCACGTTTCGCCAAACACTGCCCTCCCTGACTTGTATTATTCTGCATCTTATGTTCTGCTTGCTGCGCCCTTCATGAGTTATTTTGCACAGTTCGTTCGTCGACTATGTGGTCACCAGTTTCGATGCTTACGTGGTCACCAGGTTTGATGCTTTAGTTTGTCACTAATCTCATTTATTGCTGCTCCTAAATCCTTTCGCCTTTCTTTGCGTTCCTCTCAATACCCACTCTGTGTTTAGCGGAATCCTCATTCTGTTCAACAGGTATGTAATTCTTCCTCAGTTTCACGTAAATACAGCAAAATCAGCAACTACGTGGCGTACAGCAAGTAATCAACGCCGGTTTGGATGCAGTTACTGTACTGTTACGCTATATATAAATACAAACAAAAAATTGTATTATATTTTTGTTTGCAAGACCATCTCCCACAGTAGCAGTCGTAAATCAATTGTTATTCTTTTTTTTTTCGCGTTAATCGTATTGCTGAATCCAGTGCAGATGAAACCACAGTTAAATTTCTGTGTAGGCAACTTTTGTGCATTGTTACATAGATGGAGTGCGAAATATGCAATGAAAGAAAAAGCGGGTTTCTAAAGCCCGAAACACTCCGAATCGTGAAAGTGCAACAACGTTTTTTTTCGACTTCATCTTCTGCTAACAACGAGGGAAAAACATATCTACTTCAAAACTTGTCAAATAGACACTAACCTTCACTGATGGTGCTTTGCAAATAAAAGAGAAACCTCTGATGTGAAATACTTTTAAACTGCAGTACGCTTAAGATGGAAAAAAATTGTTGACAAAAAAATGGACGCTTTTATTCAGAAAAACTCATTAGGAACCACGTAACTGAGGAACTGTAGTTCCAGACATGAAATATTCTTCAGGAGTCTGTCACCAGACATTAGTGACACAATATCGATAAGTGTTTGGTTTGGAGACCATCAGGCGAGGCTACTTTGTACGATTGCAGGCAGCATTCTGGAGCTAATCATCCGTCAGCGGGTATTGAAAATGGAGCGGAAGTCCGCAGAGGTGTCAGAAGGCAACGCGTCAGAGAACGGCGGGTTCCGGAGGCAGCTGTAGAAGGCCGGCCTATGGCAGCAGCTCAAAAAATGGTTCAAATGGCTCTGAGTACTATAGGACTTAACATCTGAGGTCATCAGTTCCCTAGAACTTGGAACTGCTTAAACCTAACTAACCTAAGGACATCACTAACATCCATGCCCGAGACAGAATTCGAAACTGCGACCGTAGCAGTCGCGGACTGAAGAGCCTAGAACCGCTCGGCCACAGCGGCCGGCTACGGTAGCAGCCTCAGCCCCGTTGCCCTCCCGTAGTTCGCTGTGAGGATGGTCGGCGTGACTGACGATAATGATAAACATTTACCAGCGCCCGTGGCGGAGCCGTCGAACTGACGTCATCAATGTTTTAGATCCGGTGTCCTTAACTGCCAGAGAAGTCTAATTTAATCATTCAAATCCTTTCACCTCAGTTTTAATTTCACATCTGAATCTTCCTTATGTTTCCTTTACTGCTTCGTCTATATACACACTGAACTGTAGAAGAGTAAGACTGGTCTTTACCTCACGTCCCTTTAAATAGAGTACTTGGTCTTCGATTCCTATCATTCGCACTTCGTCGTCGACCTACTGGTACCTAGAGCCTAGCTGTTTAGCTAACATTCAGGCAAGTACTGCAACCAGATCCTTTTTTTTATCTCGCTACTGTGCCATTAACACTCAGAAAATCTCACTCTCCCATACTTTCTCACTCTTTTTATGCCGAGATCAACTGACTACGCGTAGCGAGCACTTCATTTCGATCTCCTCTGTTTCACGTCGCATATGGTGGAGTCGAGTTTTCAATCAAATGCAGAATCAACAATACTGCAGTTACCTTATATAATTAAAGGACCATTTGTTTTCTTTCTTTGTCGAACAGCATTCGTTGTAGTGTTACCATGAACTGTTTGAATCTGGTTGGTTCGATTTACAAGTCCTGCGAATTCCGTTACGTCATATGAAACTCCAAATACATAAACTCCGACACTTGTTCAATCATTTTGTTGTCGATAATAGTTTTTTTCCTGACTGGGTTTTGACCATGAAAGGCCAGTATTTTGATTTTCTCCGTCGATATATTCTTTGACAACGTGGTTAAACGTGTACGACACTTCCTGCATTTCATGGGCTGTATTATAATGCATTGATAAGCTGACGATTCACAAATTAAGTTATTTGCTTAATCAGGTATTTTTAGCTGCAGTATTTTTCAAATTGACTGGAAACATGCTTTGGTTTAGAAGAAATATAAAGAAGCATCATTTAATTTAGCATATACTCCAAATCACAGTCTGGATTTCTAAATGGTGCCAGTTTTTGCAAGGTTCTCTACACATACCGTGAGAGTGTACTTAATCCATTAGACAATACATTACACGTTGTAAGTATAGTCTGTAATTTGTGAAGGGCGTCTGATTGCGTAAAGCATAATATCCTTTTGAGTACAACGAAACAGTGTGTCACCACAGGAAACTCAGCTGAATGTTTCAAGTTATGTCTGCCTATAAGAAACAAAGGATGTCAGTAGGAAAGAGTTTTGCATGAATGTATTAGACTTCATCGGACAAGGGACTGCTTTCAACTGATATCCCACAAGATTGTATTTTTGTGTGTTTTAAAGGCCTATCATCACTAATAGTACCAGCTGCATAATTTCTCTATTTCAATTTGATGCGAACATGCTGACGAACAGCAAATCAAGTTTAGTTTTGGATGGATCTGTTAAAAAAATATGTATGAATACAAATAAATGATTTCTAAATAGCTGACTGTTATTAAACTTTGAAAGACCTCACTGTGTGTGTAGTTGAGCGTCTGCAAGATATTCCTGCACAACTTACGAGGCTGTGCAGATTTTAGAGTTTTTCAGTGTTCTGGTCTTCAGGTTTACAATCTGATGACAAAATCCTTTGCGAGAAGGTTACTTCAGAACTGATGAAGGGCCGTAACAAATCTTTGTTTGTGAAATGAATACTGTGTGACGTTGAACATGCAGAAGTAAATAGTGCTGAAATACATTTCTGCACTTTTATTCTGTAATGTCATGAAGTATAACACCGTGGAGTAAATCATCAAGCCAAGCTAAAATTTACCAAGTATGGTGTGGTTTCAAGAATGTGTTACAGACGGCTCTCAAAGATTAGGGTATACTATCTACTTTATACATTACAATTATTTCTCAATGAAATTACTTGTTATATCAGATCAAGATATCATTTTCAGGTAGTAGAAACCAGACGAAGACTAAATTCGCTTTGAACCTGCAAAGTAGGGATTGTTCAGGAAAACCCACAATCAATAAGTTGCTAGTTGGTTGGTTGTTTCGGGGAAGGAGAGGTCGTCGGTCTCATCGGATTAGGGAAGGACGGGGAAGGAAGTCGGCCGTGCCCTTTGAAAGGAACTATCCCCGCATTTGGCTGGAGCGATTTAGGGAAATCACGCAAAACCTAATTCAGGATGGCCGGACGCGGGATTGAACCGTCATCCTCCCGTAAGTTGCTGGTAATCACCAAACGTTTACCTACTGATGTAGCACAGTTTAAAAGAAGCTTAAGGATTTATTAGTGACAACCTCTTACTATTCTGCTAACGACTTTTAGCAGAGCCAGTTAATGACTACGGTGTGGCCGAGCGGTTCTAGGCGCTACAGTCTGGAACCGCGCGACCGCTACGGTCGCAGGTTCGAATCCTGCCTAGGGGATGGGTGTGTGTGATGTCCTTAGGTTAGTTAGGTTTAAGTAGTTGTAAGTTCTAGGGGACTGATGACCTTAGAAGTTAAGTCCCATAGTGCTCAGAGCCGTTTTTTTCAGTTAATGCCTAGGACCAGGCAAAATGTTTAATGTAATTTTAAAACAGTACATTTCGTAGGAAACATACACTGAAGAGTCAAAGAAACTGGTACACCTGCCTAATATCGTGTAGGGCTCCCGCGAGCACGCAGAAGTGCAGCAACACGTCGTGGCATGGACTCGACTGATGTCTGAAGCAATGCTGGAGGGAACTCACACCATGAATCCTGCAGGGCTGTCCAGAAATCCGTAAGAGTACGAGCGTCTGGAGTTCTTCTCTTCTGCACAGCACGTTGCAAGGCACCCGAGATATGCTCAATAATGTACATGTCTGGGAAGTTTGGTGGCCAGCAGAAGTGTTTAAACTCAGAAGAGTTCTTCTGGAGATACTCTGCAGCAATTCTCGACGTGTGGTGCGTCGCACTGACCAGCTGGAATTGGCAAGCCCGTCGGAATGCACAATGGACGTGAGTGGATGCAGCTGATCAGACAGTATGCTTACGTACGTGTCACCTGTCAGAGTCGTATCTAGACATATCAGGGTTCCCATATCGCTCCAGCTGCACACTTCTTACATCATTACAGAGCCTCCACCAGCTTGAACAGTCCTCTGCTGACGTGCAGGGTTCATGGATTCGTGATTTGTCTCCATACCCGTATACCTCCATCTACTCGATACAATTTGAAACGAGACTCGTCCGACCAGGCAACATGTTTTCAGTCGTCAAAAGTCCAATGTCGGTGTTGACGGGCCCAGGCGAGGCGTAAAGCCTTGCGTCGTGCAGTCATCAATGGTACACGAGTGGCCCTTCGGCTCCGAAAGCCCATATCGATAATGTTTTGTTGAATCGTTAGCACTCTGACACTTGTTCATGGCCCGGCATTGAAATCTACAGCAGTTTTCGGAAGCGTTCACTTCTGTTACGTTGAACTATTCTCTTCAGTCGTCGTTGGTCCCGTTCTTGCAGGATCTTTTTCCGGCCGCAACGATGACGGAGATTTGATGTTTTACTGGATTCCTGATATTCACGGTACACACGTGAAATGGTCGTACGGGAAAATCCCATCTTTATCGCTACCTCGGATATGCTGTATCCTATCGCTCGTGCGCCGACTATAACACCACGTTCAAACTCACTTAAATTATGATAACCTGCCATTGTAGCAGCAGTAACCGATCTAAGAATTCCACCAGACACTTGTTGTCTTATATAGGCTTTGCCGACCGCAGCGCCGTATTCTGCCTGTTTACATATCTCTGTATTTGAACACGCATGCCTATAGCAGTTTCTTTGGTGCTTCAGTGTGTAGAATGCCAAGGTCTTTAATAAAATGCGAAATGAACAAAGCAAAGTATAAAATTTACAATGAGATACATGTTCAAACTATAATTTTATATATTTCTTAAAAGTTAAATTAAAACGTGAAATTTGTCGGGAAAAAAGAGTTTTTTAACAATTGTTACAAATCTATAATAACTGAGTCTGAAATTTTCATTTTTATGTACTCTGAAGCTGTACTTCTTTTACGCGTTATTTACTGCAGCAAGCAGAACTCAAATGACATTCTGAACTGCAAATAAGTTTTCTTGTACACAAAAATCACCTGAGGTTCTGGGATTTATTTCTGCACGTGCACTTCACAAATCATTGCCCAATCGCGGTAGATTGCTGTTCTGCAGCTAACCTGATAGATACTTCTTTTTCCATCGGACTTTAGGAGAGATTCCCACGTGCAGCCATCATTTTACCGAAACGGACCTCTGAAATGAGATGCCGTGTGGCTAGGGCCTCCCGTCGGGTGGAACTGTCGCCTGGTGCAAGTCTTTCGACCTGACGCCAGTTCGGCGACTTGCGTGTCGATGGGGACGGATATGATGGTGATGAAGACAACACAACACCCAGTCCCTGAGCGGAGAAAATCTCGAACCCAGCGGGGAACTGAACCCGGGCCTCTTTGCGTTGTATTACATCGCGCTGACCACTCAGCTATCGAGTCGCTCTGATACAATACACCTCCAACCGAACTGGACTGCAACTGTTACAAACATTGATGTCTGTGGCTCTTGTAATTCTCTAAATATTTAAATTATCTTTCTTTCGTATTCTGCCTCAAACGCAAATGGTGTTCTACACTACTGGCCATTAAAATTGCTGCACCAAGAAGAAATGCTGATGATAAACGGGTATTCATTTGACAAATATATTATACTATAACTGACATGTGATTACATTTTCACGCAATTTGGGTGCATAGATCCTGAGAAATCAGTACCCAGAACAACCACCTCTGGCCGTAATGACGGCCTTGATACGCCTGGGCATTGAGTGAAACAGAGCTTGGATGGCGTGTACAGGTACAGCTGCCCGTGCAGCTTCAACACGATACCACAGTTCATCAAGAGTAGTGACTGGCGTATTGTGACGAGCCAGTTGCTCGGCCACCATTGACCAGACGTTTTCAATTGGTGAGAGATCTGGAGAATGTGCTGGCCAGGGCAGCAGTCGAACATTTTCTGTATCCAGAAAGGCCCGTACAGGACCTGCAACATGCGGTCGTGCATTATCCTGCTGAAATGTAGGGTTTCGCAGGTATCGAATGAAGGATAGAGCTACGGGTCGTAACACATCTGAAATGTAACGTCCAACGTTCAAAGTGCCGTCAATGCGAACGAGAGGTGACCGAGACGTGTAACCAATGGCACCCCATAACATCACGCGTTGGCGATACGCCAGTATGGCAATGACGAATACACGCTTCCAATGTGCGTTCACCGCGATGTCGTCAAACACGGATGCGACCATGACGATGCTGTAAACAGAACCTGGATTCATCCGAAAAAATGAAGTTTGTCATTCGTGCACCCAGGTTCGTCGTCGGGTACACCATCGCAGGCTCTCCTGTCTGTGATGCAGCGTCAAGGGTACCCGCAGCCACGGTCTCCGAGCTGATAGTCCGTGCTGCTGCAAACGTTGTCGAACTGTTCGTGCAGATGGTTGTTGTTTTGCAAACGTCCCCATCTGTTGACTCAGGGATCGAGACGTGGCTGCACGATCCGTTACAGCCATGTGGATAACATGCCTGTCATCTCGACTGCTAGTGATACGATGCCGTTGGGATCCTGCACGGATTTCCGTATTACCCTCCTGAAGCCACCGATTCTATATTCTGCTAACAGTCACTGGATCTCGACCAACGCGAGCAGCAATGTCGCGGTACGATAAACCGCAATCGCGATAGACTACAATGCGACCTTTTTCAAAGTCGGAAACGTGATGGCACGCATTTCTCCTCCTTACACGAGGCATCACAACAACGTTTCACCAAGCAACGCCGGGCAACTGCTGTTTGTGTATGAGAAATCGGTTGGAAACTTTCCTCATGTCAGCACGTTGTAGGTGTCGCCACCGGCGGTAACCTTGTGTGAATGCTCTGAAAAGCTAATCATTTGCATGTCACAGCATCTTCTTCCTGTCGGTTAAAATCCGCATCTATAGCACGTCATCTTCGTGGTGTAGAAATTTTAATGGCCATTAGTGTATTAAATGTTTAGGCAAAATATTAAATAAGATGCATTTCATACCCTGCCTACTGATTTCTGGTATTCCGTATGTTACTTTAGCACTATGTAGCATACGAATTACACAGCTTGCCTGTAATACACATTTTATTAACAATATCATTTCTTTTTTGTACCTGTCTTCTGTGTCCGTCGGTCGCAGAAAGCTCATTTTTACTGAGGCTGTAACGTTGAGAGAGTCCTGCATTTCATGTGACCGCTTGACTGCTATAGTAGGCCGTTTCGGCACATGGCGTCGGTTAACCGGGGCAGCAGCGGTTGAGGACATTTGCCGCCAGCCCAGTCGGCAGTAATTCGTCAGTGTGGGCGCAGTGTGCGTTGTATGTTGGTGGGGAGGCTTTTATGTAACACAGCAGCGTGTAGGCTCAAATGCAGATGTCGCGAGCTGTCATTGCAACCGTTCCAGCTGACGTCACCAGCCTTTGATCTCACATTCCAATTACGTTGTTCGGAAAATTCCGACGAGATTTCATTTAACTATTCGCCCGAAAAAGGAAAGCTACAGAGGGAAGGAATTTGTTTGTAAACGGAATGCCGGAGAGATATTAAAACGCGATTATTTGCCCGCGGCGCGGCGCGTGTCTCTCTGCAGACACAATTGGCTTTGGGAGAGCCGGTCGGCAGAGCTGGAAACGAGCCAAGGATCTCGTCAGCGACCAGCGCGCTGTCCCAGAGGCAACCAGCAGTGGGGGAGGGGGGGGGCGTGCGTCAAATTCGCTCTCGGACAAATCTCCCACTCGGAGCGGTAGCAGCTGTAAGCTGTGCCGCTACACCATCGTGGCACTATTAACGTAATGTCATAATGCCGATTGTACATCAGGATGTGACTTAGATTCAGATAATGGAGATTATCTGACTCACAACAGATCAGTACTGTGTATCATTGGTTCATCCAGATCATACAGAAGCAGAGAGAGAGAGAGAAAAATTGTCATGACAGCAACAAACACCACTGTAAAACATGACAGTGTTGCAGTGTTGGCGTATAATTTAACTTAGTAGTTCCCAAACCCTATTTGCTTTCCGGCGTCATTAAGAGATCGGAATTCTTCCCCAGCGTCCCAAGTCAAGGCAATGGTTTACCTAACGCAGTTGAAATGTGCAGCTGATATGTTTGGGTTAAATTAAAAGAAAAATAGTGAATATTGATATGAAGGTGACTTGAAGATAGTAGCTTCACCAAAATAAGCTATCTACCAATAAGACTACACGACAAAAGCTTCCAGTCGTTCCATGATTGCGGTCTTTGAAATACCAAAAGAACTACGTATTTTACATTTGCAACACATTTATTCAACATATTTATTGTTAATATGATTAATGGTCAATCTGTATATTGAGCAAGAATTAAGGAGACAAAAGAAAAATTCGGAGTAGGAATTAAAATCCATGGAGAAGAAATAAAAACTTTGAGGTTGGCCGATGACAATGTAATTCTGTCAGAGACAGCAAAGGACCTGGAAGAGCAGCTGAACGGAATGGATAGAGTCTTGAAAGGAGGATATAAGATGAACATCGGCAAAAGCCAAACGAGGATAATGTAATGTAGTCGAATTAAGTCGGGGGATGCTGAGGGAATTAGATTTGGAAATGAGACGCTTAAAGTAGTAAATAAGTGTTGCTATTTGGGGAGCAAAATAACTGATGATGGTCGAAGTAGAGAGGATATAAAATGTAGACTGGCAATGGCAAGGAAAGCGTTTCTGAAGAAGAGAAATTTGTTAACATTGAGTATAGATTTAAGTGTCAGGAAGTCGTTTCTGAAAGTATTTGTATGGAGTGTAGCCATGTATGGACGTGAAACATGGACGATAAATATTTTAGACAAGAATAGAATAGAAGCTTTCGAAATGTGGTGCTACAGAAGAATGCTGAAGATTAGATGGGTAGATCACAAAACTAATGAGGAAGTATTGCACAGAATTGAGGAGAAGATAAATTTGTGGCACAGTTTGACTAGAAGAAGGGATCGGTTTGTAGGACATATTCTGAGGCATCAAGGGATCACGAATGTAGTATTGCAGGGCATCGTGGAGGGTAAAAATCTCAGAGGGAGACCAAGAGATGGATAAACTAAGCAGATTCGGAAGGATGTGGGTTGCAGTAGATACTGGAAGATGAAGACGCTTGCACAGGATAGAGTAGCATGGAGAGCTGCAACAAACTCGTCTCTGGACTGAATACCACAACAACAACATGATTAATGGGATATATAAGCTTTTTCTCAACACAGCTTCTCGAACTTCATGCAGCTACCCTCATTTTCTGTTCCGCGTTAATTTTCCCTTGATGTTTGCTCTCTATTACAGCGACTTTTGAAACCACAGCTTTGCAGACATGGTATTTTGAACATGTTCATTGAACTTTATCGAATATTCTCCTTTTACTGGTATCCAAAAACCATAAAGCTCCGTACTATCAATTTTTGTCTCCTAACTACTGCCGCATGACCACCAAGTGCGATTCTCTTATTCTAAAGAAGTACGTTCAGATGGGGCTTTGGCTCTAAATGGATCTTGAATCCACAGGAACCAGTCCATGTTATCAGCTTTAAAGCATTTTTCGAACCATTTAATTAGCTGATAATAGGTGATCGTTAGAAACAGATTTTATATTGCAAGAAAAACCTACTTAACTAAGGATTAAAAGCTGGTGCAACGATGGGAAATAATTATTGATATCGTTTTCATCAGTTTTTTTTCTTTTTACATAGGAGTATTTTTTCCGAATGTTGAGATGTTCGCTGGCCGAGGTGGCCAGGCGGTTCTAGGCGCTACAGTCTGGACCCGCGCGACCGCTACGTTCGCAGGTTCGAATACTGCCTCGTGCATGGATATGTGTGGTGTCCTTAGGTTAGTTAGGTTTAAGTAGTTCTAAGTTCTGGGGGACTGATGTCCTCAGAGGTTAAGTCCCATAGTGCTCAGAGCCATTTGAACCATTTTGTTGAGATGTTCCCTGTGAAATTTAAAGTACGGAAATTATGTCGCTGTAGGGACAAATTTAGCGCATTTAAGTTAGCTAGTTTGATCTTCCTACGGTGGCGACCTGAAGCCGTGCGGTTTGACGCGTCCTCACTGCCGCACGATGTCGGCGGTGTTGTCGTCCTGTTGCACTGCCTGGCTCTCAGCGAACGAGTACTTCCACGTATTGCGTCAACTCGAGGCGGTGTTTGGGGACAGTCCGTGTTGTATTCGCAAGCGGCACGACACTTAATGCAAACTACTTTCACCTAAATGTCTGCAGCTAGTGCCCATTGCAGAATCTTGATTACGGGGCTCTGGGTTCGATTCCCGGCAGGGCTGGTTTTTTTTTCGCTCAGGACTGGGGGTGTTTGTTGTCCTCATCGTCATTGCATCATCATCGACACCGAGGTCGCCGAAGTGGCGTCAAATAAAGAGAACTCCACCAGGCGGCCGAACTCTGCGATGGGGAAGTTCCGGACAAAAATGCCATACGCTGATTTCATTTTCATTTCACGTAATTGTGCTGACCGTATGAGGAAGTGACGACCAGAAAGACTTTCACGTACTTGAAGCAACGAGGCAAATAGTTTATCTGCTCGACGTGTCCAACTTAACAAGCGAGAGAGGAGACGCAGTGGTTAGCATATTGAACTCGCATTTCGGAGGACGTCCGTTCAGATCCTCGTCCGGCCACCTAGGTTTAGGTTTGCTGTGGTCTCCGTAAACCGCTGAAGGGAAATACTGGGATGATATCCTTGAAAAGGCACAGCCGAGTTCCTGCCCCATGCTTGCCTAATGCGAGCTTGTACTCCAGCTCTAACAAGCTCTTTGTCGACGTAACGTTAAACTGTAATGTTCCCTCTTTTTTTCGAACGTGATGAACGTAACACGCACATCAGCTACGCAAATACATTTGTAGATGGCCGTAAGCGGAACCTGTCCACTAGTGTCACGGCTGTCTCTCCTAACAGTTGCCAGGCAAATTTCTCAGGTGTTTCGGCAGATATTTGCAATTCCTTTTTCGCAATGTGTAGCTGAAGTCGACTCAAACAAATGCGTCGAGTCTTTCATGCGACGCCCAGTACTGACGAAAAGAGTCGGTTTGTTTCTTGTAACAAACAAAATTATTCTTGAAGCCAAATTTTAAGTGCCCATTCTATCGATCGGTCCCATATTTGTCTAGCGTGATATTTATTTTATTGATATGTATTAACATGGACAGTAAAAGACGAAGACTAACGGGTACTCCAACAAGGACTGAGCAGACCTTACCGTCTTGTTAAGTCATCAGGCGATCAAAAAGACTTGAAAAATGATTTAGATAAGATATATGTATGGTGCGAAAAGTGGCAATTGACCCTGAATAAAGAAGAGTGTGGAGTTATTCACATGAGTACTAAAAGAAATCTGCTAAATTTCGATTACTCGATAAGTCACACAAATCTGAAGGCTGCAAATTCAGCTAAATACTTAGCGATTACAATCACAAATAACCAAAACGGGAACGATCACGTAGATAATATTGTGGGTAGAGCAAACCAAAGACTGCTATTCATTGGCAGAACACTTAAAACGTGCAACAGGTCTACTAAAGAGAATGCTTACATTACGCTTGTCCGCCCTATTCTGGAGTATCGCTGTGCGGTGTGGGATCCGCATCAGGTGGGACTGACGGATGACATCGAAAAAGTACAAAGAGGGGCAGCTCGTTTTGTATTATCGCGAAATAGGGGTGATAGTGTGGCAGACCTGATACGTGAACTGGAGTGGCAATCATTAAAACAAAGGCGATTTTCGTTGCGACGGGATCTTCTCATGAAATTTCAATCACCAGTTTTCTCCTCCGATTGCGAAAATATTCTGTTGCCACCCACCCACACAGGGAGAAATGATCGTCACGATGAAATAAGAGAAATCAGGGCTCGCACAGAAAAATTTAAGTACTGGTTTTTCCCGCGCGCCGTTCGAGAGTGGAACGGTAGAGAGACAACTTGAAGGTGGTTCCCACTGCACTACCTGCGCACTTATGGTGCAGTTGTTTATGCTCAGTGACCGAAAATACTAATGAACTTCAGCGTAGGTTCAGTGGGATTTCTTTTAGCCGAAGATTTCCTCAATTAGATGAGTCCGGCACAGGTCTCCCTACGGTAGAACATTTGTTCAAAAAATGGTTCAAATGGCTCTGAGCACTATGGGACTCAACATCTTAGGTCATAAGTCCCCTAGAACTTAGAACTACTTAAACCTAACTAACCTAAGGACATCACACACACCCATGCCCGAGGCAGGATTCGAACCTGCGACCGTAGCAGTCCCGCGGTTCCGGACTGCAGCGCCAGAACCGCTAGACCACCGCGGCCGGCAGAACATTTGTTGTCGACATGTTCTTTAGTCCGGGGACTGGTCCGATACAGCTCTCCAAGCTAGTCTATCCTGTCCTTACAGCTGATAGGCTCACAGTGCCTAAAAGTGACGCACAAACCGCCCGGTCATAACCTCGGGGAACTTATACGCGGGTATCCCTGGAAGAAATACGAGATAATTCTCGTGAAATTCTGTTGGATAAGTGTTGAGAACTTCTATTCTAAAGCCGGTCGGAGTGGCCGAGCGGTTCTAGGCGCTACAGTCTGCAACCGCGCGACCGCTACGGTCGCAGGTTCGAATCCTCTCTCGGGCATGGATGTGTGTGATGTCCTTAGGTTAGTTAGATTTACGTAGTTCTAAGTTCTAGTGGACTGATGACCTCAGAAGTTAAGTCCCATAGTGCTCAGAGTCATTTGAACCATTTTTTTTAAATTCTAGAACGATTATGCGACTGTCCTGCTACCATTGTCGTATGTCTCGCTTGGGGCGGCGAAAATACTAGGGAGATCAGGGCTTCAACACACGCTGTGAACTTTCATTTTCCCAGTCTATACGTGAACGGAATGGAACGATATATCATTGACACTGATATGGACTACCCTCCGCCCAGCTCTGTACAGTTGCTTACGGAGTATAGATATAATCGTGGTTTCCAAGGAAAACATTTCGCGACGGGCTCTGGTCGAATCTTCCACTCCCATGTGCATCAAACTGTTTTAATAACTTGCCTGCGAGTCCCGTACAATTACTCTCTCCCAAAAATTGTTCAACATTTGATCTTTGATCTACATCCACATCGTTTTTCAAATGTATATACCATACTAACTGGCGCTGCTCCTCCGTACCGTAATTAAACAGTTTTACTTGACTGTATCATCTCCCAGGAGCTCTTAATACTGCAATATATTATAAATTTCCGTTGTCATCGTAAGAAACTTCCTAACGCTTAAATCATCAAAAAGTGTTTTCCGAAAGCAGTCTGCATTTTCTAGCTACTGCCCAAACCTACGCAGACGCATTGGTATTGAACCTCATCCGATCCAAAATCAGAGCATGCTCCATAACCGTGAAACTAGCACGGGAAGAATATGCGAGCTCGGACACGAGATACAACAGGAATGCGTTCTGAGGAGCTATGGTGTTCCACGAAGAAAACCGATAGGGTGATAATATCCCTGCTTTTGGCTATACGACACTTTTGGTTCAAATGGTTCAAATGGCTCCGAGCACTATGGGACTCAACTTCTGAGCTTATCAGTCCCCTTAGAACTTAGAACTACTTAAACCTACCTAACCTAAGGACATCACACACAT
Organism: Schistocerca cancellata; assembly: GCF_023864275.1. NCBI lineage: Eukaryota > Metazoa > Arthropoda > Insecta > Orthoptera > Acrididae > Schistocerca > Schistocerca cancellata. The sequence goes on along the minus strand of NC_064626.1, from coordinate 1,285,848,793 downwards.
CCATGCCCGAGGCAGGATGCGACCGTAGCGGTCGCGCAGTTCCAGACTGTAGCGCCCAGAACCGCTCTACGACACTTTTGATGAGGAAATTTCACTCATGGCATCTCTGCCATACAGCTCCAGGGTGACGGGTAGAAACGGCTGTGTACAGACCGACCAAGGAAAACAGAAAGGGCAACGAGAATCGGAACCAAATCACAGTATCGTCGGCTTACCAAATACTACGAACTTCGGTCGAAATGACATGACGGTCCTGAACATGATCGCAAAAGCACGCTGAAACTTAAGCAAAAATCGCTCGTGGATGAACACATTGAATAAAATTCTGTGGAACTGATGTTCTGTCGGTGGAAAGAAATTCCAACACACGTTTGCTCCATAAATGTGCTTGAAATATTGGAATATTGGTCATAATCAGCAAGTGGGTTCGCGTCAAGTGTGCTAAGAATGACCCACATTACACTCGCCATAACGGCAAATAAGACAATGAAATTTAAAATTTAGTGAGTATAACACCTGACAAACGTGGTTTGTCATTGCCATGTTTAATTCTTCTTAAAGTAATCCGATCGAAATTATCCGGACACCTTTTAAGCATGGACACAGCCCATATTAATATACAGGGTATGTCCACTCTTCACTTTTATGACGACTTGAACTCTGGTAGGATCACTTTCAGCGAGATGTCCGAATGGCTGTGCAGGAACGACACCCCATTCTTCCTCATCAGCTGAAAACAAAGAAGGTAGTGATGCTGGACGCTGAGTTCTGGAACTAAGTCAAAGTTCTACCCCTACATCGGAATTCCACGCGATATAGCGTGATTCGTCATATCAAATCGCTCGCTTCCAGCTATCCACTATCCAATGGCGTCGCTATTTACAGCACCTCAAGTGTTGCTTAGCACTGACTGTAGAAGTGTGTGACTTACCCGGAGCCGCTCATACAATGCACCCTACTCCTTTTGACTCCGTATATAGTCAGTGTGCTAGCTGGCCCAGCAGCACTTCGGAACTCACGAGCGATTTCTTCCACTGATTTCATACGATATCTTACGACCACTCTCCGTCAGTGGGCCTACGTGAGGTCGGTCTGATCTTTGTTTGGCTGTGGCTGTTCCTTTGCGTTTCCACTTCGGAATGACGTCACCAGCAGTCGACCAGGGACAACTATGGAAGGGCTGAAATTTCCCTGATAGGGGATTTGTTACTCACGTGACGTACAGTAACCGGCCCACGTCTGAAGTCACTAAGCTCTCCTGACAGTCTCATTCTGATGTTCTTCGTCTCTTCTGACAAAACAATGTTCACCTCTTCTTTTATAGTGGCGGATACTTTTCTCGTGATCTCTAGTTGTCAGTATCGAATTACTTTTGATCAGATAGTGACATCCACATAAATAAACCAAAGAAGGCCGTCACATCACGTCATTATACCACAGTAAATAATTCGTAACAATCTACCCTGTACCTGTAATGAGGTACCTTACCGAGAGACGAATTCTAACACATCGCTCTCTCTAACGCTATTTACCACAGTACAAATGCTCGACAAAGATAAACAGAATACAGAGTGTATAGAAAGGTCTGTTTTTTTCTAATAGCCTTACTACAGATACTTTCCAAAAATTGAGGTATTTGTAAAAGAAATTTACCTAAGTTTGGAACGAGTACCCCTGCTCTCCTCTAAATACAACCTCTACCCTAGAGGTCTACGTAAGTCCCCCACGACCAGTGGAAGGTAATTCTTTGAGAGTGCTTGCCACTGGTGCCGGTGGAACGTTAAATTCTCAATTACGTCGGCCGAAGAAACAGGAATCTACATCTACATCTACATGGATACTCTGCAAATCACAGTTAAGAGCCTGGCAGAGGGTTTATCGAACCACCTTCACATTTCTCTATTATTCCAATCTCGTATAGCGCGCGGAAAGAATGAACACCTGTATCTTTCCGTACGAGCTTTGATTTCCCTTATGTTATCGTAGTGATCGTTGCTTCCTAAGTAGGTCGGTGTCAACAAAATATTTTCCCATTCCGAGGAGAAAGTTGGTGATTGGAATTTCGTAAGAAGATTCCGTCGCAGCGCCTTTCTTTTTATGATGTCCAGCCCAAATGCTGTATGATTTCTGTGTCAGTCTCTCCCATATTTCGCGATAATACAAAACGTGCTGCCCTTGTTTGAACTTTTTCGATGTACCCCGTCAGTCCTATCTGGTAAGGATCCCACACCGCACAGCAGTATTCTAAAAGAGGACGGACAAGCGTAGTGTAGGCAGTCTTCTTCGTAGGTCTGTTACTTTTTCTAAGTGTCCTGCCAATAAAACGCAGTCTTTGGTTAGCCTTCCCCACAACATTTTGTATGTGTTCCTTCTAATTTAAGTTGTGCCTCCAGGCATTATGTGGTTGTGAAAGTCTCAATCATTACAAGTATAATAATACTTGTAATGTGCTCCGAATACATAGAAAGAAAGATCCTTTATCATTTAGCTACAATATAGCAGGTCAGCAACTGGAATCAGTTAATTCCATAAATTATCTGGGAGAAAGCATTAGGAGTGATTTAAAATGGAATGATCATATAAAGTTGATCGTCGGTAAAGTAGATTCCAGACTGAGATTCATTGGAAGAATCCTAAGGAAATGCAATCCGAAAACAAAGGAAGTAGGTTACAATACACTTGTTCGCCCACTGCTCGAATATTCCCCACCAGTGTGGGATCCGTACCAGATAGGGTTGATAGAAGAGATAGAGAAGATCCAACGGAGAGCAGCGCTCTTTGCCGGTCAGAGTGGCGAGCGGTTCTAGGCGCTTCAGTCTGGACCCGCGCGACCGCTACGGTCGCAGGTTCGAATCCTGCCTCGGGCATGGATGTGTGTGATGTCCTTAGGTTAGTTAGGTTTAAGTAGTTCTAAGTCTAGGGTACTGATGACCTCAGAAGTTAAGTCTCATAGTGCTCAGAGCCATTTGAACCATTTTTAAAGCAGCGCGCTTAGTTACAGGATCATTTAGTAATCGCGAAAGCGTTACGGAGATGATATATAAACTCCAGTGGAAGACTCTGCAGGAGAGACGCTTAGTAGCTCGGTACGGGCTTTTGTTGAAGTTTCGAGAACATACCTTCACCGAGGAGTCAAGCAGTGTATTGCTCGCTCCTACGTACATCTCGCGAAGAGACCACGAGGATAAAATCAGAGAGATTAGAGCCCACACAGAGGCATACCGACAATCTTTCTTTCCACGAACAATACGAGTCTGGAATAGAAGGGAGAACAGATAGAGGGACTGAAGGTACCCTCCGCCACACACCGTCAGGTGGCTTGCGGAGTATGGATGCAGATGTAGACGTAGAATACTGACGCCATATTTGGAATGGATGTGTCACAACCTTGGAGCGACGCGCAGTGACGACAACCGCTGTTCCCGGGCACCGCGCTGCCCCCGTACGGGGTGGGCTGGACTGCGGAGGGGGGGGGGGGGGCGGTGGGTGCGCCGATCACTCGCCGGGGGTCGTTACGCGGGGACACGCCCGCGCCCCCGCGTTGCGTAGGCGGACGCACGCCCCGGCCCGAGCAAGGCGTCCGGCAGGGGCTGCACCCGCTCTCACTTCGCGCTTGCCGCTACGGCAAAGAGGCAGTTCTGATGTTACTCTTAGTAACAAAAGCGAGCCTTTCGAAGAAATAAAGCGCTTCACAGAACTCTCGAGTTAGAAAAAGCGCTCAGCAAGTAGAAAAACATGGGCATACACCATGAGGAAACGCGGCTAATATACAGTATGTACTAGAACCGAGAGAGCGCGATAAGGGTGGAAGAAAGAACTACTCTCATTAAAAAAGAGCCCAAGGCAGGAAAGCCGTCGTCCTTTGCTGTCTTTCAGCCCTTACGTCGAAGGAATAATCATGGTAACAACAAAAAGTAGATTTGGAGAAGTCTGAAAAAAAGCAGTAGACATGTTTCAAATGAAGATTTATTGGTACCTTTGATGTAGGTTTCGACAGTTTTCAAGTTGTCATCTTTCTGAAGGTGTAATGGACCCTTAAAGAAACATTAATAAATGAAAAAGCACCAGTTTGCTTTTGTTCTACAATATTACTTTTATTGTTAACCGGTTTTCGGCTTACAAGGCCATCTTCAGACAAAAAAATAGCTCTGAGCACTATGGGACTCAACTGCTGAGGTCATTAGTCCCCTAGAACTTAGAACTAGTTAAACCTAACTAACCTAAGGACATCACAAACATCCATGCCCGAGGCAGGATTCGATCCTGCGACCGTAGCGGTCTTGCGCTTCCAGACTGCAGCACCTTTAACCGCACGGCCACTTCGGCCGGCGCTTCAGACATTTACTGAGTATTATCACCAAAGAAGTTCAATGTTAGCAGACAACATTGGAAGAGAAGTAACACATCTAGACTGAAGTAGAAACATATAGTAAGTAACATCTTCGCAATGAAAAAGTAAAAACTGAACAGCACATAAATAACAATGGAGTAGACAGGAAAACCTTTAGCACAAAATAGGAATAACATGCCTACATAACAGTTTCTATTAATAAACAAAACTAATAAAATAAAATACAATTAGTATTAGACAAGGCTGCATCAGGAGGTATGAAACATGGAGAGTGATACACAACTAATTAAAAGAAGAGACACTTATCAATGTAAATACACAATACATAAGTGGAATGTTGTCTACTCCCGGGGCCTTGTTTCGACTCAGGTCCATCAGTGCTCTGTCAAACTCTTCACGCAGTATCATATCTCCCATTTCATCTACATCTACATCCTCTTCCACTTACATAATATTGTCCTCAAGTACATCGCCCTTGTATATACCCTCTATATATTCCTTCCACCTTTCTGCTTTCCCTTCTTTGCTTAGAAATGGGTTTCCATCTGAGGTCTTGATATTCATACAAGTGGTTCTCTTTTCTTCGAAGGTCTCTTTAATTTTTCCTGTAGGCAGAATCTATCTTACCCCTAGTGAGATAAGCCTCTACATCCTTACATTTGTCCTCTAGCCATCCCTGCTTAGCCATTTTGCTTTTCCTGTCGAACTCATTTTTGAGACATTTGTATTCATTTTTGCCTGCTTCATTTACTGCATTTTTATATTTTCTCCTTTCATCAATTAAATTCAATATTTCTTCTGTTACCCAAGGATTTCTACTAGCCCTCGTCTTTTTACCTACTTGATCCTCTGCTGCCTTCACTACTTCATCCCTCAAAGCTACCCATTCTTCTTCTACTGTATTTCTTTCCCCCATTCCTGTCAATTTTTCCCTTATGCTCTCCCTGAAACTCTGTACAACCTCTGGTTCTTTCAGTTTATCCAGGTCTCATCTCCTTAAGTTCCCACCTTTTTGCAGTTTCTTCAGTTTTAATCTACAGGTCATAACCAATAGATTGTAGCCAGAGTCCACATCTGCCCCTGGAAATGTCCTACAATTTAAAACCTGGTTCCCAAATCTCTGTCTTACCATTATATAATCTATCTGATACCTTCTAGTATCTCTAGGATTCTTCCATTTATACAACCTTCTTTTATGATTCTTGAACCAAGTGTTAGCTATGATTAAGTTATGCTCTGTGCAAAATTCTACCAGACGGCTTCCTCTTTCATTTCTTAGCCCCAATCCGTATTCACCTACTATGTTTCCTTCTCTCCCTTATCCTACTCTCGAATTCCAGTCACCCATGACTATTAAATTTTCGTCTCCCTTCACTATCTGAATAATTTCTTTTATCTCATCATACATTTCATCTATTTCTTCGTCATCTGCAGAGCTTGTTGGCATATAAACTTGTACTACTGTAGTAGGCGTAGGCTTCGTGTCTATCTTGCCCACAATAATGCGTTCACTCTGCTGTTTGCAGTAGCTTACCCGCGCTCCTATTTTTTTTTATTCATTATTAAACTTACTGCTGCATTACCCGTATTTGATTTTGTATTTATAACCCTGTATTCACCTGACCAAAAGTCTTACTTCTCCTGCCACCGAACTTCACTAATTCTCACTATATCTAACTTTAACCTATCCATTTCCCTTTTTAAATTTTCTAACCTACCTGCCCGATTAAGGGACCTGACATTTCACGCTCCGATCCGTAGAACGCCAGTTTTCTTTCTCCTGATAACGACGTCCTCTCGAGTAGTCCCCGCCCGGAGATCCGAATGCAGGACTATTTTACCTCGAGAATATTTTACCCAAGAGGACGCCATCATCATTTAACCATACAGTAAAGCTGCATGCCCTCGGGAAAAATTACGGCTGTAGTTTCCTCTTGCTTTCAGCCGTTCGCATTTCCAGCACCGCAAGGCCGCTTTCATTAGTGTTACAAGGCCAGATCAGTCAATCATCCAGACTGTTGCCCCTGCAACTACTGAAAAGGCTGCTGCCCCTCTTCAGGAACCACACGTTTGTCTGGCCTCTCAACAGATACCCCTCCGTTGTGGTTGCACCTACGGTACGGCCACCTGTATCGCTGAGGCACGCAAGCCTCCCCACCAACGGCAAGGTCCATCGTTGATGGGGGGGGGGGGGTTCCATTAGTTAATTCGAAAAATCGGAGACTATGCAGAAACTACAAGTAATCTTTTTAGGAATGTGATATTTCAGAATCATTTTTACCTTGCTCGTTTCTCTTGGTTTTTCTTCCATGTAAGACATCTCGTTTCCTTTTTGCCACTGCTATATAATTCAGTGACAGTAACAATACTTTCACAAGCTCTAATCTGGCTTCCTCCCCGTCCATTTCATTCTGCACCATTACAGTTATGCGCTCAGTAATGCTGCGTGGTACCAATTACTCAAAACCTATTGCAGAACTACATTGTTGTTTATGGATTTGAATTATTTATATTGATTATTCCCAGATACTTATGTTGTTATGCGGTTACAAACATCATAAACAAAACTCTGTGCAGCATACTGTTTAATGAAGACAGCTCGTTTCCGGTCTTCTCAGAGTCAAAGAAAGTGATGAATCGTTTAACTGTCTGAAACACGACTGCTTAAGCGTATTTTCTTTTAGTACATTCTAACAAACACAACAGATAAACGTTTCTTTGACAAACTTTGAAATTCGCCTTGCACTTACGAAGTTTTGGAACGCAAGAGGCAGTGGACGTGCAAAGTTTTGGGACAGTATGCAAATTTCAATGCTTAAAACCTAAGGGACGTGGGTAGTTACAGACATAATTCTTTCTCCATATTACAAAGAATTCTGCAAAGATTATGGAATGAGCGATATCTCGATTTTCGATTTTTTTTGGACATGTTGAGTTTTGAATTTATCTTCTCTTATGTAAAGAAATAATGTGAATGTAAATAGCTTTCAGTGGTCGCAGCTGCTTTCGCGAATCATATTTGTGTTATCTGCACTTTCCGTAAACTCAAATAAGCAACGATTAGGACCTTACAATTGGAAATTACGCAGGAGAGCTTCTGTAAAGCTTGGAAGGTAGGAGACGAGGTACTGGCAGAAGAAAAGCTGTGGGGACACGGCGTGAGTCGTGCTTGAGTGGCTCAGTACCTGCTCAGCGTGTTCGGTCAGAGAGCCGGTTGGCCTCTGTAATAAAAAAAACTGAGTGGAAGGAACAACAAACGAACTTGAACGGATGTCATGTGACTTCCGCAACGACCAAACACAACGACAAACAACGAACAAAATGCGAAAAAGAAAGTGGTAAAGCACTTGCCCGCGAAAGGCAAAGGTCCCGAGTTCGAGTCTCGGTCCGACACACAGTTTTAATCTGCCAGGAAGTTTCATAATTTGGGAGCGCTCTATCGACCTGGCACGTAAAATTCCGCTTTAAGAATCATTCGGTTTGTAACATAAAACAAACCAATGCTTTCCGCAGTTGGAAGGAAGACGTCATTAGCGACATTTGTCTGCAGAATGAGATTTTCACTCTGCAGCGGAGTGTGCACTGATATGAAACTTCCTGGCAGATTAAAACTGTGTGCCGGACCGAGACTCGAGCTCGGGACCTTTTACCATTCGAGGACAAGTGCTCTACCATCCGAGCTACCCACGCACGACTCGCGCCCCGTCCTCACAGCTTTACTTCTGCCAGTACCTCGTCTCCTACCTTCCAAGCTTTACAGAAGCTGTCCTGCGAACGTTGCAGAACTAGCACTCCTGAATGAAAGGATATAGCGGAGACATGGCTTAGCCAGAGCCTGGGGGATGTTCCCAGAATGTAGGAGACGAGGTACTGGCAGAAGTAAAGCTGTGAGGACGGGGTGTGAGTCGTGCTTGGGTAGCTCAGTCGGTAGAGCAGTTGCCCGCGAAAGGCAAAGATCTCTAGTTCGAGTCTCAGTCCGACACACAGTTTTAATCTGCCAGGACGTTTAACGTTTATCTGGGCTGACTCCAGCTACACAGGACAAAAACGAAATCACAACTATCTGCTGAACACCACAGAAAATGCGCGTAACGACTCCTAGGAGAGACATCTTGTATAAGATTTCTTATTGCGTTTTATTATTTACTTTTAATGTTAATAACATCTCTCTCTCTCTCTCTCTCTCTCTCTGTGTGTGTGTGTGTGTGTGTGTGTGACAGAGTGATCGAATGAGACAGGCACAAACACAGCGAGATCTGAGGAGGCAAAGTGTTGACTCGTATCAGTTACCTGTGTATTCCTAATCACAACAGTCGTTTAGCATTTGAAGTTAATAGAGTTGACGGTGCATTCCGTACCTGTCACACTACAGAACTCTTGCACCACATCTTCCCATAACTCGGCACACACGCGTGAGCGCCGACAACTTGGGAAGCGTACCGTTCGTCACGGATCCACCGCTCTTAGCGTGGGTGCGGAAGCGAGACTGCGGCTACGGTGGATGGGAGAACCGAGTTCTGGCGGTAACGAAAGCTGCTGTGCTGTCGTGGATTAGCGGCCGGGATTAATCACTGGGCTGCCGGCGAACAGGCTTTCGTGTGCACCGGCGGAGATAATGGAGCGCACGCGATCCGGGGATGTACTGTGCTACAAGTATGCTGTGCCTGGCTGGTCTCTGATGCAGAGTGCGCGCAGAATAACGTAACCTGTAGCTGCGCAATCGGCAGGGCACGTGTGGGGGGAGTGGCTGTGGTGGGGGTCGCGGGCAGATGCTGGAGGGGAAATGCCGAGCGCTGGAGGGCAAGTCCGGGTCTAAACTCAAGCCTAGGCTCATATTTTTTGCAAATATTAAGTGGAGCCTCTCCACGCCCACACTTGCGTGGTGACCATTCAAAACAAACCTACTGTCACCTCTGCTTTGGTTAGTAGTTAAAAGAACTCCGCTGAAAATGCAACAGTAGCAGCGATTTAATTTCGCCTGGCTTGTTAACCACTTGTAACTTCCAGAGAAGCATCACAAGTCGCAAAAATTGAGTAAAACCTACATTTCTATTCGTGCCATATTAAAACTCGCTTCTTCAACCAAAACACGGTGGAGTTTGTACATCACGTCACTAACACGCAGTGCAGATGCAACTGAGAGAGAATTCTGAAAGAGTAGTGTGTTAAGCGAGGAACTGAGGAAAAGTAAGATAAATATCTTGTGAAAAAGCACTTCTTCAGACTAAAATTAGCACTAGTTGAAAACAGTCGTCGTTGTAATTTTAGTTTTTTTTATTTATCAACTATGCGTTTCGCCTCATTTAGGCATCTTCAGGCTGATTTACATAGAAAACAGAGAAATAATACATCTATTTAAGGATCGCGATCGCTTTCTGCAGACATCGATAACCTAAAAGCAAGTATAAACAGATCAAATACTGAAAGAGAAAATACCTTAATTTGGTATTTCTTTCTTTCTCTTTTTTTTCTTCAACTTCTTCTTTCTTTACTCACATACATTTAGAAAGTATTTACTGAGGTTAACGAAGGCGATGTTGACCGGATGTACTCGACGATGCCCTTTAGCTACACTGTCTAAAGGATCGTCCTAACAATTACCAAATGAAGGTATTTGCTCTTTCAGTACTTGATCTCTTTATACATGCTTTCAGATTATCCATGTCCGCACAACGCGATCGCGATCTTTAAATAGATGTATTTTTTCTCTGTTTGCTATGTAGATCAGCCTGAAGATGCCTAAATAAGGTGAAACACGTAGTTGATAAATAAAAAAAACTAAAATTGCAAACAAGACTGTTTTCAACTAGTACTACTAAACACTCGTTTGGTGATTCATGTCACACATGGATTGAACTAAAAATAGCGTTTAATGAATTCACTTATGTTGTTCCAAAACCCACAGTATTTCTCGTTTCACCAGCTATCGATGGCCCTTAAAAACAACATTCCTTCGTCAAAAAAGTCTCTAGTTACTGGAATAACGTGGCAGACAATGAAGTTTTTCATAGTAATCATATGGCAAGATAATCTTTGTCAAAATTTGATTTTGAGATCTCAAATCATTTAGGAAATATGGGGAATGTTGTGGATATTTTATTCTCATTTTATCACTGGCGTATACAATCGCAAATGAATGTGCTACCTAAGATCAATTTTCAATACCAGAAGGACAGTAACAATGTAATTTCACTTATTGTGCTTGCTCATATAGTACAGTAGAAAGACTTCACAAGTAAATTTGTAGGTAGTTTGGTGTTATACAGGGTGCGAAATTTTTTAGACAGAGTTGCTACGTGTGGCTTCTACCGGGCTGGGTATCATAAACGGTCAACTGAGCGAGGGAGAAATGAGAGTCTGTGCGTCACTGCACACGTCCTAATGCCTCTTGTCCTGAACGCGCGATCCCTCCGCGAGACATACATTGCTAGTGGCAGAAACGTTGCAACGTCTTTCTCGAGTACGAGTTCTATAAATTTCCTGAAAATGGTGGCGGTAACTTCCTATGGGACCAAAATGCTGAGATCATCAGTCCCTAGGCTTACACACTACTTAAGGGGGGGGGGGGGGGAGTTAGCACGTCAAACGGGCCGAATTGTAACGTGAGAGGCACCACAGGACATTTTTAATTTCCACTGTCTATACTTCTACAAATAAATTCATAAAACATGGCCAGGAAGGACTCAGGATTCACACTCATAGCAGCGGAAGTTCAAAAAAAATTATTTTTTTACAAGTGAAATATAATCTTTTTTTTTACTTACTATTGGATGCATTTGTTACTACAGGTACACTTGTCTTCATACGTAAGAGTGATTCTTCCATGAATTTTCCACTACCCATACTTATAGGTGTATGAAACTCTAGAATTTATTTAATTTGTGAAAAGATGAGTGAGCTGCTACATTTTAAACATCTTGTTTAGAAAAAAACTCAAATTTTATAGTTAATTATCTCAATTTTACCACAGATTTTAACATCTTTGGAAAATTCTAGAATTTTGCATTAAGGAGTTTGTATTTAATAAGCGTACCAAGTTTGAAAGTAATAGCATATCTGTTTGTGTTATGCGGAAAATGGGCGCTAAAATTTCTGCTTGTATTTGTCATTCTTTTAGAACTGTCCAGTGCCATAAGCACGTTCTTTTTCATTTTCTAAATCAGTTTTCTTCCTTTTCACATTCATATGATGCACTCTTCTAGATTTTATCACGTCCAAAAATGATTTATCTGCTTTCAAAACACGCTCTCTGTCTATCGCATGCAGTTCACTCCGGGCTTAATTCCCATTTTATCTAAAACATATTTCCTGCTTTGCACACCATCATTAAAACATGCAACTGCATCATGAACACCAATAGCAAGTGCTTTTCTTCCCACAAAAATGGTGTTTGGCAATCTTTTCCATACACATTTGTTAAAACTTTCATTTGGCTTTTGGATACCGCCATGAAGACATTTCTTCAATATGTTCTCATTTGCAAAGTCCCTGAATACAGGTTTGATGGCTTTACAGCAGTTTGTACAGAACTTATGTGACGATATTGTTCACCACCAGGAATTGACCTTTGGTAGCCAAATCATGATTCCCTTCGTTTTGGGCACACGTTGTGGATAGGGTTATTGTCTGTGGACATTTTGTGGAAGTATAAGGCCCAAACTGCTTGCTTCATATTTTTAATGTCTCCTGTGTTCTTTTTTATTGCCAGGGATAATATGTCTGTAGCCTGTCAATTTCTTCATCCGCCTGTCGGCCTCTCCCTTTTATTCCCTTCCCATCAGATAATTTTTTTCCTGCCAAATCTTGTCTCAGCCTTCTAAGACTAATGCCAAGTCTTTTTTGTACGTGTCCCACACATTCTAACTTCTCCACAACAGCCTCAGCTCCATATGGAGCAGATTTTTGAACCCCAAGGAGAGCTTTACTATCACCGTCACCAGCATCTTGGTGCACTTAAGACCAAATAATCTCGCAAATATATATGTTTTATACATCAAAATGTGCGCTACAAAATAGGCATATTTTTGAAAAATCTAATTTTTTTTTAATTTGCCCCTCAGGCCGCGCGGCTTCCCAACGCGGCCTACTGAAAATGGTTTCGTCCAACAACATCTCACTTTCTCCAAAGGCTTATCATTAAATTCGCCAAACGCTGTCAGATTCTGCTGTGGACTGGGTCACGCTGTCATAATGACGGAGACCGTGCGAGCGCCTTTATTTAGCGCATCCCACTGCGCTCTCTTTGTACGCTTCGCTATCATAATCAAATGGAAATCGACCTGCCCTGTTCAGTCGACCATTTTCGGCAGTCGCAATTCATCTAGGTAATTAGATTGTTTGTTTCCAGTCTCACAGCCCAACTGCTCGCTACATCACAATCGAGTGGAGCGATTCAGTTACCAGGCTATTTAACATGATTCACTTCCATAACTGAATGGACTCTCTCCCGGATAATAATGTTCGATTCTGCCGGTCATAGAGAATGCACAGAACTGCAAAGTCGCTAATAAACCCCGCTGTCCTCGATGGGCTTCACGAGACAATGGTGCACAGCCTGGTGGCTCTGCGCAGCCGCCGGTGATACACCACAAAGCCGTCCATTTTCTAGACAGTGGCGAATATCGTGAAAAGTAGTTTCCTTTTTAAAAAAAAGTTATTGAAACTCCACTTATATTCATTGGTATGTGCAGCCCCTGAGTAAATATTAGTAACAGCTACTGCGTATACATAAATTATTCCATGATAGCAGAGGCTGAGCACCGCGTCTGTTTGTTACATATAATGTCCAACAATATTAAAAGGTGAGTATAAGTTTGAAATTTCGTTCAACGATCCCTACAACCTTTCTGTACAATTCCTGTAGGTCAATTAAGGCCAGGGGACATCGGCTGGAACGTACTTTTCAATGTCAATAAACTGTACCACCAACCGTACATTTTAAGGTGACTTATTTTGTTCTGAAAGGAACCAGTTTCGGCAATTCATTTTGCCATCTTAAGGCCCCTGCATAATAAAAGAGTATACATGCAGTAATATAAGGGTGTACAAATCAAGCTTACAGGAAGTGACAGGTAATCATAATACCTCTTAAGCTTAAAAATGATGAAAGTATTGGCGTTAAATTAAAACTATGTGTACATCCTGCACAGTAGTCTAAAACATGTGTATATATTTCTTAGTAGCGTAAACCAAATCTCTGTGTGTATACAGTACAATAGACTAAAACATGTGTTCATCTTTGTTAGTCATAAAACTATTTAACATCACAGATTTACATGATAACATGTAAATTCATTGAAAATATTAGCACCAGACAGTGTACAATCAAGAGCTCCGTAGAAACAAAACTCGTCATTTTCTATAATTTTTTTTTACATAACAAAATCCTGTAAAATTCTTTCAGATGAGGAACTGTCTAGTATATATGAGTGCCAATCTTCATTTAAAGTAAAATGTCACACAGTAAGCAACAAAATCCAATAGTATGCATATTTACAGCCTAGGCAATATCCCAGATAGTAAGGCAAGTAGTTGTCACAGCATCAAATAACTTGACGCAAAACGCAACGGCAGTCGACGTATTAAGAGAGTACACCATGCATAGCGAACACCAAGGATCTACACTTATAGGACTTTCTTATTAAAAATAAATAAATAAAGGAGAAAATGACGAGCTTTGTTTCTACGGAGCTCTTGATTGTACAGTGTCTAGTGCTGATCTTTTTAATGAATTTATATGTTCCCTTGTAAATCTGCGATGTTAAATAGTTTGGTGACTAACAAAGATGTGCACATGGTTTAGTCTGTTGTGCTGGATATACACAGAGTTTTGATTTAACGCTACTGAAAAATGTATACACATGTTTTGGTCTACTGTGCTGGATGTACACATAGATTTGATTTAACACCAATACTTTCATCATTTTAAAGCTTAATCTTATAATGATTACCTCTCACTTCCTGTAAGGTGGATTTGTACACCCTTATATTACTACATGTATACTCTTTTATTATGCAGGGGCCTGAAGAAGACAAAATGAGTTGCCGATACTGGTTGCTTTGAGAATAAAATAAGATAACTTAAAGTGTACGGCTGTTGGTAAAGTTATTGGCATTTCTCTACAATGGCGCAAAAGCGTGGGGCATGTGGTCAGCACACCGCTCTCCCGGCCGTATGTCGGTTTCCGAGACCGGAACCTCTACTTCCCAATCAAGTAGTTCCTCAGTTTGCCTCAAAAGGGCTGAGTGCACTCCGCTTGCCAACAGCGCTCGGCAGACCGGATGGTCACCCACCCAAGCGCTAGCCCAGCCAGACAGCGCTTAACTTCGGTGACCGGACGACAACCGATGTTACTACTGCCGCAAGGCCGTTGGCATTTGAGACACAATGCCGCTCAGAATCGACAATAAGAGGCCTCTGGAAAGGGGGGGGGGGCGTATAAAGGGCATCACTGATCGCACCCCTTCCCTAGGGGCGTTGACCCCCACACAATCCGCGGTCGAAAACGACAGCTAGCAGTGCGATGAGCGACAGGACGACGTTCGTGAAGACGGTCGACGCTGCTGCCACCCCGTGGGCGTTTCAGCCCTACCCTAAGGACATCGTGGGGCTCCAGCCTGTAACGGAACCTATTAAGGGCTTTACTTTACCGAAGTATGCGATACCCTCCAAATTCAACCAGTTTAACGAGTATTTATGATTATAGGAAAGTTATTGTGTATGTTAACACAATGATTGCATAACATGTCTCCATAAACAGTCAACCCATTGAATTATACTGAATAACTGACCCACACAAAAGTTAATATCACTTGATCACTGATACAGCAAATGTCATCATGTAAAAACACTAAGTTCATCTTAAATAATTAATATGAAGTACGAAAAATAGTGGCCAACAATTCAAGTTATTTATTTATTTATGCAAATTAGAGAAGTCAATTGACAAACTTCTAAAAAACGGCCTTTTTGTAACAAATAATTAATCTGTCAAGTGAACAAATCTGTATGTCATTTTAATAACCTGTTAAATTATGTCAGTCGATATAAATTAATAACTTTTCTGCACAAATTACGATAACAGATGTACATGTGACTTGTAAACTATATCTCTTTTTAGTACTTCCTTGACGAGGTTATAAATACAAGCAGCAAGAAGGGTGGGGAGCGGAGACTGAATGTCACTTTGGTAAAGTGTATGTGTGTTATTGTTCGAGGTGGATAAATATTGCAAAGAACATGTAAAAGAAGTGCTACTTTGTGTTGTGTCATTGTCTTTGGTGGACAGTGAAATTAAGATGGCCACCAGAGTAATAAATATTTGAAGTTTAAATATTTGTTGGTTTCGCTCATTATTTATCATCAAAAGCACATCAAAAACACGGGACCTCATCTTTTTACCCCTAGACAACCAGATTTAGAGCCAGCATCAGCATCGAGACATAGCAGCCAACCAGCAAGCAGCAGCGATTACCACAATGCATTTTAATGGCGCAAACCTAACATCAAGTGCGAAGAAGCTCCGTGAATGGGAGTGAAATAGTGCGTTTATAGCAATATCTACAACTATGCGACCATTATAACCCCACTGAACGCGACCTGACACCTCTGGATGGTAGCGGAACCGCAGTTTCTGCACTGGAGTGAGATGTACCCCTAGGGACTGTTTAAAACCATTTGACGAAATTGGAACGTGGTCAGAAGCAGCGACGAGTCTCTATGCTTTTTCATCTTCCTATTTCGAGCCCTCCTGCGGTGTGATCACACTAACATGTGCGTGAGTAAAACGGTAACATGTCCCTCTAACATCCTCCATATCGGCAACACCTTCACTTCCACCCACACAGCTTTGTTCAGCACCTGTCAGAAACTTGACACCAGTTTAGCCTCATGCTTGCTCTAGCGCTGTCCGCCGCTTGTGGTCTCGCGGTAGCGTTCTCGCTTCCCGAGCACGGGGTCCCGGGTTCGATTCCCGGCGGGGTCAGGGATTTTCACCTGCCTCGAGATGACTGGGTGTTTGTGTTGTCCTCATCATTTCATCATCATCCAGGAAAGTGGCGAAATTGGACTGCGCAAAGGTTGGGAAATTGTACGGGCGCTGATAACCACGCTGTTGAGCGCCCCACAAACCAAACATCATCATCATCATCATCATCTGCTCTAGCGCTTGAAGGCGGGCAAACCCTACCTATGCAGTGTCCGAGGAGTTGCCTAACCCTCAGGCGCTAGAGCAAACACGAGTCTGAAATGTTCTGACACGCACATTTTTAACGTGCTCACAATGGTGAGTGGGTGCACCGACGGTGTAGCCGAACTGGGTTTCTTCGAGGGACCTTTTGTCTTTTTATTCACACACATATTAATGTTGCGCTCCACCTCCGTCACTACACAGGAGGGCTCGAAACAGGTGGACGGAGAAAGCGCTTTGCTGCTTCTGATTACTTTCAGATTTCGTCGAATGGTTTTGAACAGTCCCTAGTGGTTCCACCCTGTTTACCAGAGCGTAAAACTGCGGTTGCTCTGCGATCCAAAAGGGTCAGATCACATTCATTGTGGTTTCAGCCCCACGACGTCCTTAGAGTATGGTTAAAACGCCCAAGAGATGGCAGGAGTGTCGAACGTTGACAAAAACGTCGTCCTGTTTCCTATCGCAGTGCGAACTGTCGTTTTACACCGCGAAATGTCTGGAAATCAACGCCGCCTGCCGGAAGGGTGGTTTCATTGACGCCTTTCATACCATCGGCTGAGGCCTTTCCGTATCGCTTCAGAGCGGCGATGTGTCTGAAGAAAACCGCATGACTTCCACACTGGGAGCCACGGTTCTGGTCTCCATCGGAGAAGCTTCGAAAGAAGGGTTGAGATGTGCGTAACAGGGGGCGTAACGACCTTCCCATCGTGACACGCCCACTGTGGCGTTGGGCAGAATGATGGCGGAATTTGATGCCAATATGATATTAACCCACCTTACATCTCACGTCAACTTCTGTGCTGTGGGCTTTATCTTTCATGTGACGACACCTTACTGTATGAAGAGTCCGAGGGTGCCGTCTCAGCGTCCCGTGCTTTTGCGCTATTACAGAGGTAGGTTGAAGGCATCTTTCAGCCAAACTTCAAACTTATGCGTCGGAACGGGAGGCACTTACGAGGCTTCGAAAAAGTGTAACTCGAAGAAATGCAGCAACCCGTTACTTTATTTTCACCAAATCGGCCAGACAGGAAATGTTTCACCGCATCACTACAACAGGAAGTTATGCACATAAATGTGAAAAAAGGATAAAAGTTAGCTGTAGCGTTAACAATGTGATCAACATTGACGTAGTAAAGACGAGGGTACAGGGTGGGCAAATAAAACTGTCGCAGAAAATATTTAATGCCCCTTAAGACAATGTACCCAACTTATATCAGTACTGAGAACATAAGTTGGGTTGCCTGTCTGAGGGGCATGAAATATTTTTCGCGCCAATTTTATTTTGCCCACCCTGTGTAAGTGTATTACGGTGATTGAAGACCCGCTGAATGGCACCAATTACATTAATTTGTTTATACTCGCACTTTCTGTATAGAAATCCCTTTACAGGAAATGAGTATGTATCTGCATGTGATCTGCATCAGCCACCGCACGGTCTGTGGCAGAGGGTAGAGTACGTAGTGTAGCTGTATCGTTTCCCATCCCGAATGATATGGAGGAAGAGAGGCAGTCCGGGCACTCCTGTCTGATAGCGAAATGTTTTCGTCGAATTCGTTCCGTGAGGTGCAAGTTGCAGCAAAATACAAGTTTCTTAACTCGTTTCGTAAAGTTGAGCGGGGTCGGCAGCAAGTGATTTCAGTTACCTCGATAGATACTGACTCTTGCTTGAAGATGAAATTTGTCCAGAACACCATTCAAAAGTGCTTTGCTTGCTGCTTTCTTACGTCTCTACGTTGGTCCTTGTGTTTGAGGAGAAATTACGAGTTATAAAGTGACAGTCTGGTTATGAAGGTACTTTGTGAAAGTTCATTGTGGTCACAGTATGTTTCATACTAGAATATGTACCGTCTTTATTTGTCTTTTATTTTGCTGTCCTATTCAATCGTAAGATGAGTGTGAAGCCTCAGCTCGATCAAGCTTAGGTTGTCAATGTATAATTTGTACGTATGATTGTGGACTTTCATCTGTTATTGTTGTTGACTGCAAACACTACATTAGTTAACTCACGCACACACGTTCCAGTCATTCCACCAGGAAGGAGGTGCACGGCTCGTGTTGTGTGTAGTTCAACCATGCCTAGACGGTCAATACCGCGGTTCGATACCGTTCGCATTGTTACTTTGTAGCAGGAAGGGCTCTCAACAAGAGAAGTGTCCAGGAGTCTCGGAGTGAACCAAAACGATGTTCGGATTTGGAGGAGATACAGAGAGACAGGAACTGTGGATGACGTGTCTCACTCATGCCGCCCAAGGGCTACTACTGCAGTGGATGACCGCTACCTATGGATTATGACTCGGAGGAACACTGACAGCAACGCATCCATGTTAAATACTGCTTTAGTGCAGCCACAGGACGTCGTGTTACGACTCAAACTGTACAGAATGGGCTGCATGATGCGCAACTTCACTCCCGACGTCGATGGCGAGGTCCATCTTTGCAACCACGGCATAAAATAATGCGGTACATATGGAGCCAACAACATGCTGAATGGACCGCTCGGGATTGGCATCACGTTCTCTTCACCGATGAGTGTCGCGTATGCCTTCAACCAGATGGTCGTCGGAGACGTGTTTGGAGGCAACCCGTTCAGGCTGATCGCCTTAGACACACTGCCCATCGATTACAGCAAGCTGGAGGTTCCCTGATGTTTTGGGGTTGCATTATGTGGGGCCGACGTACGCCGCTGGTGGCCATGGAAGGCGCCATGACGGCTGTACGATACGTGAATGCCATCCTCCGATCGATAGTGCAACCATATCGGCAGCATACTGTCGAGGCATTCGTCTTCATGGACGACAATTCGAGCCCCCATCGTGCACATCTTGTGAATGACTTCCTTCAGGATAACGTCATCGTTCGACTAGAGTGGCGAGCATGTTCTCCAGACATGAACCCTATCGACATTCCTGGGATAGATTGAAAACGGCTGTTTCTGGACAGCGTGACCCACCAACCACCCTGAGGGATCTACGCCGAATCGCCGCTGAGGAGTGGGACAATCTGGACCAACAGTGCCTTGATGAACTTGTGGATAGTATGCCATGACGAGTAAAGGCATGCATCAGTGCAAGAGGACGTGCTACTGAGTATTAGAGGTACCGGTGTGTACAGCAGTCTGGACCACCACCTCTGAAGGTCTCGCTGTATGGTCGTACAACATGTAATGTGTGGTTTTCATGAGCCATAAAAATGGCGGAAATGATATTTATGTTGATCTCTGTTCCAATTTTCTGTACAGGTTCCGGAACTCTCGGATCCGAGATGATGTAAAACTTTATGTATAGATCAACCACGCATCACGAAGGAATTATCCGAATGGGACGTAAATACGTAGTACATGTACATGTAAGGACAAAACGAAATTCCTATTTTATTAAAATTTGGTTGATTTATTCAAGAGAGAGAGCTGCATATGCGAGCAGTTATTCGGCTTGTCATTGTTTATTAGAGTTTTTGGATGTCCTCCCGAAGGACATGGTGCCAAATTCTGTCGAACTGCCGCGTTAGATCGTCCGGCCTGGTTCGAGAGCCCTGCCTATTACGCCCAAAGACTGTGAATTAGGAAGGGATTCGGCGGCCTTTGTGGCCGACGCGGCGTTTGGCAAGCACGAAGACAAGCGGTAAAAACTCGCCGTGTGCGGGCGGGTGTTATCTTGCTGAAATGTAAGCCCAGAATGGTTTGCAACAAAGGGAAACAAAACAGGGTGAAGAATATCGTCGGCGTACCTCTGTGCTGAAAGGGTGCCGCGGATCACAACCGAAGGCTTCCAGCTGTGAAATGGCATCCGAATGCATCACTTCTGGTTCTCGGGCGACAGTCGGGCAGGTTCCCAGCGCTGCCCCGGGCGTCTCCAGACACGTCACCGCCTGTCATGGGGGCTCAGATCGAAGCGGCACTCGTCACTGGAGACAATCCTGGTCCAGGCTACGAGGTTTCTTCTCATAGCTGGGCCCTTTTGGTTGCCATCAGCGGCACCGCTACACCAGAGCGGTACGTCTACGGTACTCTACGTCCCCTTTAGTTGCCATCCTGGGCTTACATTTCAGCAAGACACTGCCGTCCGCACACTGCGATAGTTTGTAATGTTTGTCTTCATGCTTTCCAGACCTTACCTTTGCCAGCAAGGCCACTGGATCTCTGCCCAGCTGAGACCTTTGGGGCATCATGGGCAGGGCCCTCCAACCGTCTCGGTATGTGGGGGACCTGGCAGCCCACTTTGACAGAATGCGGCACGACAGCCCTCAGGAGGACATGCAACGACTCTGTCAATCGAGGCCAACCCGATTAACTGCTCTCGCCGGCCGGTGTGGCCGAGCGGTTCTAGGCGCTTCAGTCTGGAACCGCGCGACGCTGCGGTCGCAGGTTCGAATCCTGCCTCGGGCATGTATGTGGGTGATGTCCTCAGGCTAGTTCGGCTTCAGTAGTTCTAAGTTCTAGGCGACTGATGACCTCAGAAGTTAAGTCCCATAGTGCTCAGAGCCATTTGAACCATTTTGATTAACAGCATAACTGCCGGAAGTGGACCAACGCGCTATTGCCGTGCTCAGTTTCTCAAGTTCTTTATCTTGAATCAATCATATACTTTTTCTAGAACTGTAATCATTTTTGTCTCTTCATATACGTCACATCTATCGTATTCGGAAAATTCTCTGGTGACATGTCTTTTTTTGGTTATATATATGAAACCTGGTAGACAAAGAAGGCAGGATTCGGTACGTTAGTGGACGGGGCCGTAATCAGTTACTGTTGGTTCTCTTTTGCAATTACACACGTTTATTTTAAAACGGTAATTGCAGAGTCAGCAATAAATAAAGATATCACACGTTATTAATGAAGAAATAAATAACTGTGTAATTAATAGTTCCTTCCTTTTGCAGTTACACACATTTATTTTAAAACCGTAATTCCAGACTCAGCAATAAATAAAGATGTGACACATTATTAATGAAGAAATAAACAACTGTGTACAACCAATGTGATCCCAATTAGAATTTTAAGGCAAGTAACCACAGTCACGGCTGACCGCCTTTAACGCGAAGAATGGCAATTATAAGAAAAGTAACAAACATACTGTAAAACAGCAATTGAATAGCAAGGTTAATTTAAAAAGACAGGGAACTGATCACCAAACGGGTGACACAAATGAAGGTAAACTTGGTATCACAACCATTTAAACCTGCTGTAACGCCAACAATGGCAATTATATAAAAATTTTAAAAAAAGTGTACAGTAAAACAGCAAATACAACAGCAAAGGTTAATTTAGAATGACAAGGAACTGCTCACCAAACAGGTGAGACAAAATGATGCTAAACTTGGTAGCACAATCATTTAAACCTGCTGTAACGCCAAGAAAGGCAATTATATAAAAACATTTAGAAGCATACAATAAAACAGCAAATACAATAATAAAACAAGGGCCAGTCGCAGACGGTGCCCTGGGAATCGACATCTGAGTAGGTCCGGCACAAATACACTTTCGGGAGCAAAGAGACAGGCAGCCAAGAGTTGCATTCACTTCACAAGATGGTAACTCAGACTAGTGGCCGTCTAACGAATGACTAATGATAATCTTGCTGAGGCTACCAGATGTCCAATAAACCAAATGCAAAGATGTAAAAATACGGCAAAGCCGGAACCGGCGGACTGCACTACGCCCCCAGAATACTGCGCTTAGAGTGCCCGGAACGAGAAAGGAATCACTAGCACCAGAGTAGAAGAATCGCCAACCAACCTACAATCGAGAAAGCTGTCAAAAGTACACGCCCCACCAGACAGCGGCTGCAAGGCGAGGAAACGTATACTGCCGTTACATACACTAACCCCCAGGGCAGTTAACTGAGGCAGCAAAACTACCGCTGGTTGAACTTAACAAATGGTAGCAACTGAACGCAATAAATAGTAATTAGAAGTCCAGCAACCTAATCAGATCCGCCTTCCCCAAGCACACCACTCGCTGCTCTTCGCCTCGGCGACACTTGGAGCAGCAACACGAACCCAAGTCACTGGAGAATCGCGAGATATCACAGTGGTGGAGGTTTCTCTACTTGGACTGAAATGCAGCCATCTTAAGGCGTGCTGGGTCGGGTTTACGACGAGGTGGTGCACCCTCGCGACCATAGGCCTTCCACCCGGCAGTCCATGGGCGCCGCCAGCGGTCCCGGCGTGTTGTGGCACAGCGCGGACCCGGCTCCTCCTGAGTCCCCAACCGAACTGCACACACTCACACGACCCGGAAGCACCACGACGTCGCCCCAAAGATAGGGCCACAGTTACTACCTATCGATAACCGCCGCTGCTGCCACTAGCGGGCGGGCAACGCTTGCGAAACCGAGTGGCGCCAGTCGACACGAGAAGAAGACAAACAACCGCAACCGTGTCAACTAAACGATACCGTCTGGTCTCGAACAGAGGACATAAACCTACAAACAGCAACCAACGCGAGCCGCAGCACGGCTCAGTATAATTTTTACAATAGTTTCTGTCTTAATTTTTATTTGACTGTCTCGAACGCACAGCTTTTTGAATAAAATTCTTGACAAATTCTCTTCGTAGCTACGGTCCATTCATTTTATCTCGATTATCAAGGATCCTCGTTCCTTTATCGCAAAGCATTTAAAAAACTGTTGATGAATTCTCGGTATGTAATTCAGCACTTAGGTAAGTAACAAGACTTTCAAACAGTATTTATTCTTATCTAAAGTTGAACTTTATCGCATCTTTCATTCCCTATTCAAGTCGGCCCGACAGAACTCTCTCTAGTTTTTACTTTGAGTTGACGCGACGAGAAGACCGATTATGATTTATTCGTGTGTGTGCTGTCATAACTAACTTCGCTCACATTGTACACGCGTCATAAAAATTCAGTTGGCTTTCACTGTAGCTTAATTTTGGGATACATTTATCGTCCGCTTCTTGCAAAGTTAACTGTAGCGGAAATATCGGACTTTGCACTTGCGTGTTGAGTAAACATTGCTCTGTAAATACCGACCGCTGTTTTGTGTAACGCGACATGCGAGCAAACAGCCGCCGCGGCGCCGGCAAATCGCCACATCAACTATACGCGAGCCGTGCGTGCGTCACTGCTTTACTGCGCCTCTGTGGACGAATTTAAATTACGAAGCACGCACTGTGATGGCACGCCGCTTGCCGGAGGCTGTCTGCACTTTGGAAACTGCCGAAGTGGGTGTACAGCGTGCCGATATAGTGCTGTCCCCGTGTGGTGGGTGGTAAGGGTGATTGCCACAACCGCACCGGCCAGACCTCGGGTTCTCTAACCCTTGCTGCTGCGTGGGTAGGCATTATGCGTGATGTGCATGAGAGGAGGCAACATAGACAGCTCCGAGGACCCTGTCCACTGCTCATAATGTTTCGACGTCAGGCCTTCTTCATAAGAAGCTGGGAGCTACGTCCGCTAGCTGCCTAGCTGGACCAAGAAAGAATTTCTGCCATATCGCATCTTTCCCACCAGCGACCGTGACGCTCAGCTCGTTTCATGTTAGTAATCCACTTCAAGCAGCTCCTGAGGTTTCTAGCTCCCAAGCGATACAGAAGTATTCAACGACACGTTTGTTTATTCACCTCTACTTATGCCACTTGTAGATACACAAAAAGGTTTTCGAAATGTCGACTCGAATATATTCTTTGGAATTATGAAGGTAGCAAGGAAAAATGCAGCAATCCATCTCTTCAATTTGTACACAAACAAAGACTACAGTTATAAAAGGTCGGACATGGAAAGGAAACAGTAGATGCGAAGGGAGTGAGAAGGGGTTACAGTCCATCCCCTCATGTTATTTAATCCATACAATGAGCAAGCAGCAAAACAAACCACGAACAAATTCTGTAAATGGGCTTGGAAGTTCAGGGAGGACGTTTGTCGATGACGCGGCAATTTCGTCAGAGACGGGAAAAGGCTTGGAAGATTAATAGAACGGAACGGATACTGAATGAGGTTACAAGATGAAAAAAATGGTTCAGATGGCTCTGAGCACTATGGGACTTAACTTCTGAGGTCATTAGTCCCCTAGAACTTAGAACTACTTAAACCTAACTAACCTAAGGACATCACAAACAGCCATGCCCGAGGCAGGATTCGAACCTGCGACCGTATCGGTCGTGCGGTTCCAGACTGTAGCGCTTAGAACCGCTCGGCCACTCCGGCCGGCTTACTCGGCCACCCCGGCCGGCTTACAAGATGAACTCGAACGTAAGTAAAGAGTATTGCAGTGTACTAGAATTAAATTAAGCGAAGCCGAAGTAACTATTCAGGAAGTGAGACAATAAAGCAAGTAAATGAGTTTTGCTACTGGGGTAGCAAAATATTTTAAGATTGCATAAGTAAAGAGGATGCGAGAAACAGATAACCAGTAACAAGAAATGTTTTTCTTAGAAGAGAAATTTATTAACAACGTATTTCAGTCTATCTCGTTGAAAGCCTTTTCGGCTTATTTGTTTGGAGTACAGTATCGTATGGAAGCGAAACTTGGACCATAAAAAGAAGTAGTGAATATAAGCCTTTGAAACGTTTTGATATAGGAGAATGCTGAAGATTGGATGAAGACGTACAGGAGCGAACCATAAAGAAAGAAGCTTTGTGGCCCACCTTGACTAACAGAATGGGGAGTTCACAGAACATATCATGACGCATCAAAAGAATACCAATTTAAATTCTTCTTGGGTGTTCAGCCGGGTGTAGTTTTCGATTCCGCACGAGTTTTCGGAAAGCGTTCTTTTTGCCATCTGTGGGTGGCTTCTGGTCCACTGGAGCGTCTCTTTGCATTCTTATCGGTCCTCCATACTTGGTCGACCTGCAATAGAGGCCCAAGCGTTGCTATGCAGACAGAAGCGAACCCACTACCCAGCATCTGAGCCGTTCGAGCGGACAGTGGGGGCGGTAAGGGTGGTGGGGGACATGGGGGGGGGAGGGGAGGTACTGATAATAGTATAAAGGGACACAGCGATGGACCGACCAATCATTCCTCATTAATCTCCAGCCACCTGAAAATGGCAACAAACATTGTTGCCGAAGTTTTGTGCAGAAACAGCTACTTGTGCACATGGCTCAACTCCCTAGTAGAATTGAAATTAACTATGTGGAGTGAAAATTCTGACTGTATGAGGAACAGTTAATTTGGTAATAGGGGGGAGTGCGGAGGTAATTTGCATATGCCAACAAAATGCTGCTAGAAATCTTCATTTTGCTCCAACTAGTTCCGACTAAATCCCCAGTAGCTGCCAGCACTAAGTTCCACCTTCCTTCCCTCCATTCCAAACTCATCCAAAACATGACACTACAGTTTCTCATCACAGCGACACATTACCTTAATACCTTCATTTCATTAGCCGTATTCTACGGTTCACTTGGAGAAGGGTCCCGAGTACGGAAAGAGTTAAAGATATAAAATATCCTGACACATTGAAACTGGCTGCCAGACTGGGACTCGAACCTGGGACGCTAGCCTACCGACTACCAAGCACTACTCACAACCCGTCCTCATAGCTTTACTTCCGCCCGTATCTCATCTCCTACCTTCCAAACTTCACACACAAGTTCTCCTGCATATCTTGAGCAACTAGCACTCCTCGAAGAAAGGATGTTAAGCTGAAATGGTTTAGCCACAGACTAGGGGATTGTTCCCAGTTGTTAGATAGCTTGTTCGGCAGAGCACTGGCCCGCGAAAGGCAAAGGCCTCCGGTTGGAGTTTCAGCCCGCCACACAGTTCTAGTCTGCCAGGTAGTTTGAGACCAGTGCGAACTCTACCGCGGAGTGAAAATTCGTTCTCGGTAGTAAAGGATGTACATTAGTTTCATGTTAAGTATGATATTATCTAATGAAGTGAATATTAGTTGCAGAGTAATATCAAACATTAATTTTAGTACTTTCTGTGAACATACTCTTTAATTTATTTTCTCCCTCATTAACTTTGTTGTAAATAATTCACTGACCTTTAAAAGGAACAATAATGTACATAATTAAAATACCAGAAGGAAAAATAACGTTCATTATTCCGCATTGAGACTGTTTTTAGCACAAAAATGGGGACACAATGCTGCAACAAAAATTTTTGATCGCTTACCCAGTGATGTGTCTGACATACAACAAAGTAAAATTTGAAAACAAACTGAAAAAGATACTCTTTGACAATTCCATCGATACCGTAGAAGAATTTCTTTTATAGTAATATTTAAATGGTGGTGGGTAGGCATTAACAACTCACATATGTATTTTTTAAAAGAAATATTGAGCATGTGACAATATTTGCAAATTAATTTGCACTGTGAATGTAAAATGACTCGTTCCACACCATTACGATTTATCATTCAAAATCATCCATGGAAAGTGAAACTAACTGACTCAAGCCCAGGAAGTTGCACAAGAGAAAATTATTTTATCGAGCTTGAAAATCCAACACGTTACCTACAAGACATTTAATACATTCTGAGTAGGATGTTGAATACACGTGCATCCATGTGTCTGACTCCTTTCCGCACTTAAGTTAATCACTTCAAGCCTCTGTAGAGGTTGTTTCTGGTCTTAGTGTTATACTCTTGTTTTGAACAGTTTTTGAGAAGTTTTATACTCTTGTGTGTACAGCTTTTTAGAAATCAGATATGTTGGCAGTGCCAAATGACGATAATGGGTATATGTATTGTGTAACAGCAGTCAAAATGCGAAGTTTTAAATTCTCTGTAGAATGTTCTAGAACTGACAACAGTCACGCAGTTCTTATTGCGCGCTTCGGTATTCTGAAAATACTGTCTCTGTATGGTCCGTTTCTCCAAAAAAATTATTTCTCTTCTCATCAGTGAATGGAAATTTGCAGAGTAGATCAGTTAGCTTCTTTAATTTGGAATCACTTATGATTCTGCTCACACGTATTTTGAATGTACTGGACTAAGATGACCAGTAGTTCCATTTATCCAATTAACGTTGAGTTCTATCTAGGAGAGGCGTTCAATAAGTAATGCAACACGTTATTTTAACAGTTGAATTTATTAAGGATTCCAATACACCACATTATTCCCCAATCTTTGGGGTACGAAACACTATTTTAAACATAATCTCCGTTCAATAGGACTGCCTTACGCCGCCTTACTGGGATGGCTCGTATGCCGGCATGGAAGTACTCGGTGCCAACGTCTTGCTGGAAGAACAACCTCCCCATCGTCCATACACCGCTTCCCGTGGAGTTCATCCTTCATTCGGCCAAACAGATGGAAGTCGGAAATTGCGAGATCAAGGCTGTAAGGTAGATGGAGTAGGTCAGTCCAGTGAAGTTTCTCGAGTTCCTCCCCATAGCGCAGACCAATGTCATGCCTCGCGTCCCCATGGAGAAGGAGAAGTTCAGTTGAATTTTTGTGCCGACGAATACACTGCGGGAGCCACAGCTGTGTGCGACCGACCGGCAGGCGGGAGGTAGGACAGGTTCACGCGACCTTGTGTCGATGATGAGAGACTCCTCGCGCGACGACTCCCCGTGATTTTGTTCACTGCCTGGTCCCCGTAGACACTGTGCAAGCGGCTAAGATCATTTGTGATGCTTTGGTTTTCTGCCAATAGCTACTCAGTGACCGCTCTCTACTTAGAACGGACCTCCGTAAGAAACACCATTTTGAAGGCTAGGTATAGCGCTGCCACCTATCGGATCTTCGTGAAACTATAGGGGCTGTAGGTGGTATATTCCACGATGTCGCACAACAAATTCCACATTTTTTGAACTGAATTTGGCCGAGAAAAAAAGTGTGTCTCATCGATTATCGAACGCCCCTTGTAAAATACCAAAAACCTTGTCGTATTTCATCGTTCGAGTAGACTATTCTTACAGCTTGTGGGCATCTGTGAGAAGAACTAACTTGATGTACTGACTCTAGTCAAACTGAACCGTTAACTGAACTTGGAAAAGAAGATTAGGGTTACACGGAAGAGCGGAGGGCTTCCCAACTACAGAAACGAACTCATTAAGCTAGCCCAGTACAGAAATCACCGAGAACCTGGACAGAGACCGGGAACGCGAATAAAATCAACTTAGCAGTTTAGTGATTACTCCACTGTAGCCTCTGACAACAGGCGTATACATAGCGGGGCTAATAGGCGGCACACTATGGGCTGGAGATTGCTCGCACACTGCGTTAATTACGGCACAAAGCGGGCGTGGCTGCCGTAATGAAGTCGGCGCCGGCGCCGGCGGTGGCGGCGCGGGCCGCTGTTATGTAACGTGCAGCAGATTACGTGCTGCCCAATCAGACAGGGGCGTAAATACACGGCCCACCCACACCGACTGCCGCGCCACGCAGGGGGGGAAAAAGGCTACCATTAGCGCATTCTGGGAGGCGGCAGACGTAATCTCCCTCACCCAGCAGCGGGCTACCGTACGTCGCTGGAGCAACGAAAGGCCTCAGCCCACCGGAAGAAGGCGCCGGTCATCGTCGGACAGGTACACACAATTAAAGACGTAATCGTAAAGTTTTAATTACTACCTAGAAAGAAATCCAGCTGTTACCATGAAGCTAGTTGCTGTGACGGATGGCAGCTTGCTCTAAATGTGCGAAAGTGTAAGGTAATGCAAATGAGTATGAAGAGAATCCCGCAATGTTCGAATACAGTATTACAAGTGTGCGGCTTGGCACAGTAACGTCGATTAAATACCGCGTGATCAAAAAGTCAGTATAAATTTGAAAACTTAATAAACCACGGAATAATGTAGATAGAGCCGGCCGAAGTAGCCGTGCGGTTCTAGGCGCTACAGTCTGGAGCCGAGCGACCGCTCCGGTCGCAGGTTCGAATCCTGCCTCGGGCATGGATGCGTGTGATGTCCTTTGGTTAGTTAGGTTTAATTAGTCCTAAGTTCTAGGCGACTGATGACCTCAGAAGTTAAATCGCATAGTGCTCAGAGCCATTTGAACCATTTAATGTAGGTAGAGAGGTAAAAATTGACACACATGCTTGGAATGACATGGGGTTTTATTAGAACCGAAAAAAAAGTATTGCTAGACGCGTGGAAGATCTCTTGCGCGCGTCGTTTGGTGATGATCGTGTGCTCAGCCGCCACTTTCGTCATGCTTGGCCTCCCAGGTCCCCAAACCTCAGTCCGAGCGATTATTGGCTTTGCGGTTACCTGAAGTCGCAAGTGTATCGTGATCGACCGACATCTCTTGGGATGCTGAAAGACAATATCCGACGCCAATGCGTCACCATAACTCCGGACGTGCTTTACAGTGCTCTTCACAACATTATTCCTCGATTACAGCTATTGTTCAGGAACGAAGGTCGGCATATTGAGCATTTCCTGTAAAGAACATCATCTTTGCTTTGTCTTACTTTGTTATGCTAATTATTGCTATTCTTATCAGATAAAGCGCCATCTGTAGAACATTTTTTGAACTTTTGTATTTTTTTGGTTCTAATACAACCCCATGTCATCCCAAGCATGTGTGTCAATTTTTACCTCTCTATCTACATTATTCCGTGATTTATTCAATTTTCAAATTTATACTGACTTTTTGATCACCCGGTACACTGACGGAAAAGAAATCGCAACATCAAGAAGGAGTTGTGCGACACGAAATTTGCAGGCGTGTTTCTACATCTGAAATATGACGTCTCCGCAGATTTCGCTAGTAGCGCCTCTACGAAGATGCAAATCAGGTTTCCTTTAAACACTCGTTGTAAAGGTCGTGAGTGTCAATTGGCTTTGAAATTGGACGTGGTGAGTTAATGTTAGCCAAGATGCCTTTAAGCCGGCAAAGACGCCATTACCAACACTTCGCTGGGTTTGACGGAGACGCTGGATATTTGTTCTGCGATACTGCGGAAAGACAGCGCAGGAATGTAGCCACAGCCACAGTACACGACTGCTGGTCAGGAGGATGTACGGTCGCAAGAAGACCGGGCTCCCGTCGGCCACGTGGCAGCACCACGAAGGAAGGCCGTAGTGTTGGTCTGTGGCCCTGGTGCATCGCACTACCTGGTGCGTCTGTAGCAGCAACCTGAGCAGCAGTTGGCACGGAAATGACGCGGTAAACTGTTACAGATGAGTTACTTCAAGGGTAGCTCCGAGACTGGCGCCCCGCATTCTACATTCCACTGACCACAAATCAGTGCCATTTGTGGCTTCAGTGGTGTCAAGGGAGACCTGACTGGAGGCCTGTTGTGTTTCCTGATGAAAGCTGTTTCAGCCTCGGTGCCAGGGAAGCCGTGTGTCGGTCAGAAGCAGGCTAGCCCACGGCCTGCAGCCAACATGTCTGCGTGCCACACACACTGGCCCTACATCTGGTGAGGAGTGCGATCTCATGTGACAGCAGGAGCACTTCCGTGTGTACCGCACGCATCCTGCCCCCAAATTTGTGCGTCAGTCTGGACGTTCGACCTGCTGTGCTGTCATTAATGAACTGCGTTCCAGGGGGTGTTTTCCAACAGAATAACGCTCGCCCACACACTGCTGTTGTATGTTGTAACCCAAAGTGCTCTGCAGAATATCGGCATGTCACCAGACCTGTCTCCAATCTAGTACATATGGTAGAACATAGAATGACAACTGCAGCATCATCCACAAAGAGCATTAACCGTACCTTTATTGTCCGACCAAGTGCAACAGGCATTGAACTCCATAAACAGACATCCAGTACTTGTACAACACAATCCGTGCACTTTTGCAAGCTTGCATTCGACATTCTGGCTATTACACGGATTGTTATATACCAGCATTTCACATTCTCAAATGTGTGCGAATTCCTAAGGGACCAAACTGCTGAGGTCATCGGTCCCTAGACTTTCACACTACCTAGGTTAACTTAAACTAACTTAGGCTAAGAACAACACGCACACCCATGCCCTTGGGAGGACTCGAACCTCCGGCGGGAGGAGCCGCGCAATCCGTGACATGGCGCCTCAAACCGCACGGCCACTCTGCGCGGCTTCACATTCTCAATGGCTTATCTCGCGTTTATCTTAACCTATGATCATGCAAATGTTAATCACTTAAATATGTTATCTAGACAAATGTATTGCCGAAATTTCATTACTTTGCATTAATTATTTTTTAGTGTTGCGATGTTTTTCCGTCGGTGTATCTAGGCGTCACGTAGAAAAGTGATATGAAACGAAACGAGCACGTAAGGGCGATAGTACGGAAGGTGAATGGTCGACTTCGCTGTATTGAGAGAATTTTAGGAAAATGTGGCTCATCTGTAAAAGAGGCAGCTTGTAGAACACTTGTGCAACCCATTCTTGGCTATTGCTCTAGTGTGTGGGACCCCCGACCAAAAAGGAATTTAGACGCGGGTGCTAGGTTTGTTACCGAAGGTTGGATAAACATGCAAGTATTACAGATATGCTTCGTGAATTCAAATGGGAATCCATGGAGGAAAGAAGAGCTTTCATTTTCGCGGTACACAGCTGAGAGCATTTAGGGAACCGGCATTTGAAGCTAAATGCAGAGAGATTGTACTGCCGAAAACGTACATTTCCCCAAAGGACCAAGAAAATAAGAGAAATTAGGGCTCGTTTGTCCCTCGATCTACCTGCGAGTGGCACAGGAGAATAAGGTGGTACAACGTACGCTCCGCTGTGTGCCATACGTTGAGTTGCAGAGTATGTACGTCAATGTAGAGGAAGATGCAGAAAGTTGGTGGTAAGTGATCATTAAGAAGAAAGTCCCTATAAGCTTTAAGCACCGTTTCACTTACAGGGACTTTATTCTCAATGATCAATTACAGATTAAAAACAGAAACTATTTCGACAGCTTCCATCCTTTTCTCAAACTGACATATCAGCAGTATCGGATTTTCTGCGCTGTTTGGAGACGTTATTTTTGTCAAGGATGCAATCTGTCATCATCGTACTTTACTGTGCATCGCAATTTCGTTCTCCATTTTCACAGGTTTATTATTTCCTTTTTCTATAATTTTTGTTATGTATATGTTTCTGTAAAGTTATTGCAATGCAATTTTAGTAACATGTCAGGTGTCTTTTGTTGTTGGAACCACCACTAGGGCGTAAATTCCTGCTGGCTTGTCCCTTCTGCCCTGTTAGTTGTCTGTTTGTGTGTATGACGCACGTCTGCCTTACGTTTTACATTGATCATCTCACTGTTGACTAAGCCTTATGGCTATGTCACAGCGTTTATATGGATCATGCCTTATCGCTTATGGCTTCGTTCCTCTTTTCGCACAATATGTAAGACACAAGTTTATTTTATAATTCCACTGTATGTAATTATGTATGTTTCTTTTTGCTGTGCATAAGACTTCCATGAAATGGTTGTAATACATCCTGTTTTACGTGTTATTACCTCTTTTGAAGAGAACAGGTTTACATGTGTCGAAACCTAAGTAAGTTAATAAACAACCTTTTGCCCTACTGATAGTTGGCTGTGTGGTTCCCACTGTATGCATTTTTCCCAATCACGACAGACTTTGTGGAGATATTGGTCGAAGACGTCTCCATTTTAGCAGTTCAGCCACTTCAAAAATCACCTCTTCGTCATTCTACAAATGCCACGCAATAGTTTCTTCCTACCGGAAATGAGGAAGAAAGTCATTTGGTGCTGTATCAGGAGAGTATACGGAAGTGAGGCAAAATCTGATAGCATTAAGTCAGCAACTAGTGGTCTTGTGATTGGCGTTGCTGCCTGTCTGGGTTCGGTTCCTGACCGGGTTGGGAACTTTCTCCACTCGGGAGTGTATGTATGTATGTGTGTGTGTGTGTGTGTGTGTGCGTGTGTGTGTGCGTGTGTGTGTGTGTGTGTGTGTGCGTGCTGCCCTCACCATCGTCTCATTCTTATCGACGCGCAAGACTTGCACGAGGAGCCCGAGATCCCCAGAAGTTGACTGCCAGTCTGCAATGTCATACGCGCATTTTATTTTTCGTTAGACCAAAGAAGCATCATGTACGACTGCGCCATGTGCTGAATGACCTGAAACGTTGTCTTGAGTCACATGACTACGAGAACAATATACCAGTTATACTGCTCTGTACTTGGGTTTTATTACGTAAATCACAATGTGCTCATTTCAGCATATTGCCTTCGGTGATAGACTTGATATTGTAAACTGTAACTATGATCGTAAAGGTATTATATTGGCTTATTCGAATGATGTTTTTACCTTACGTATTACATCGATGCTGCCGTATGGTGTATTTGTTGGAATTTGTATTTAGGCGTTAGTCACGTTTCGTTGTACACGTACCGTTATATCTGTTTTTTATATTTACAGGGTGAGTCACGTGAGACGTAACGCAACTTTTGTTTCGTGAACGGTTACACTTATCGAAACGCCGTTTCGGCAAATGTTTGAGCGTCGAGGGGACGTATGTTTATGTTAATAAGGAACCCTGCTAATACATGCATGCAGTTGTGTTGTAGAAAAATGATGCCAGCCACCAAACATCATACTCTCCTAGCTTTCCATGGTACAAGCCTACAGTGACAATCAGACAACACAAAACAACCTGTGCAAAATCTGCATCTGGCTGACTCTGTAGACATACCCATACAACAATTCTGTGATTGGTTGACTGTATTCAGAGATGTCATGCAATACACTTTATTTACAGATGAGAGTGCATTTACAAGTAATGGTATCATGAACACCTGCAGTTCTCATACGTGGGTGATGGAGAACCCACATGACACTACAGAAACAAGATTCCAAGCTTGTTCTCTGTGAACATCTCATGTGGTATGGTTGATGACCTGCTGATAGGGCCTGTGTTCCTGCCAAACCGCATGACATCCACAAATATGCACATTTCCTGACAGAAGATCTACCTGCATGCTTGGAAGATGTGAAATAAAACAATGACAGCCAAAGTACCCGCAACATGATGGATCACCAATTCGCTGTACTGGACAAGTATCCCAGTATCTGAATAACATAATTTGTCAACAGTGTATTGGCCACAGCAGACACCTTAACTGGCTTGCCAGATCATCTGATTTAAACCCTTTAGACTTCATGGGGTTGGTTGACGGTGGATATACATGAAGGACCTTTTGATTCCATTACTGATACTATTGCCCACATTAAAGCCTGCCAAGATGATGTTCAATGTGCAATACAACACACCTCCAACGTCTTGACAAGTGCATTGAGATGAGTGAAGTACTTTTCAACATATCTTGCTGGATGGATCAGTCAATGCCCCACAGTTGTTCTGCACACCACAGCGCCTACACAGAACTTTGCTAAGTAATATTCACTCTTGTGTTAAATTTCATTCTGCATATTATTATTATTACTCTTCCTCGGGAATATATGTGTATTAACAGTGCTTGATGCTATATTCTTTGTTTAGGAAGATGTGTTTCAGGGTACTTTTTGGTTTGTAAGATGACTATCTAATGCTAAATCTGTCCCAAGTCCGAAGTATAATGCAAATTGCATTAATAAACTTAGAAAGAGAGAGGTTGCATACACTACACTCCCTGTCCCAGTGGTATAATACTGTATATTTCTTTTTCTACCGCTACAGAAGAATCGAGTTACAGCTGTAGCATTCCGTACGACTTTTCATATTTGAAATCTCTATTATGGAGTGATTTAAATCTGTTGTGCACACAGCCTGCTTAATCATAATCAGATGTTACACAGCCTGCTTAATCATAATCAGGTAACATCTCTCATGTATGTGATGGTACTGCTGTTTACAGTTACATTATTATTATACCCCCTGACAATATCCAAATCCATAAGCTGCTAATCATCTACATGAAGCTGTTTCAAGAGTTGACCCATTCTGCTTTAAATGTGTTTCTTATGTTTCTGTCACCTCCATACCAGTTTCTCTAAATATGTCGCAGTATTGCTCCCTCTATATGGGAAATGCTGCCATGTCTAGTCTCCTAACTATCATATTAAAAGCAGTTGTGGAGAAAACAAAAAAGGGTAACTCTAAACTATAGTTCTTTTTTTATCTACACTGTATAAAAATATATAAAACTATAGTACCAAATGATGATACTTCTGGCACAGTGCAGAAACAGAGGAATGGGTGGACAGTTCTAGCAACCTACAACATTAAAGGTTACGAGTAAATAAACACATCAATTTCGAGAAAAAAACTTATCACTGATATTTAAAAAACACAAGCCAGTGATGACAATAAGTAAAAAGTGTGGGTGGAACACAACTGGAGTGCAGGAAAAAACAATATTGCGAGTCTGTCAGAATCAACAGAAGAGGCTTTTAATCAACCACACAACTATAGAGACAAACAGCTAAAGCAGGTCTACAGATTTCCATTTATAAGATATAGTGTATGATAAACACTGGAACAGCTCTCAGATGGATGACAATAGAAAGTGGAGGGATTTAAATAGCACTTATGGAAAAGAAGGCAATGGCAGCACGAATAAACAATGAATTTAGCATACAAGCTAACTATGAACAGCTATAATAACAAGAATATTTCGAGAAATAAAAAAACTGCAATTATGCAAGTAATTGATTAAAAAGAATTACAAGCCCCTATAAATCAAAATTTCAAATTGAATGTTATATTTTGTTTCAAACTTTTGCGTTATTTTTACTTTAACAGGAAATTAACCGTAATTAAAACGTTGGCATACATAAATTTGCCTATTTACCTGAAAATTGAGAGAAGTTGTTAAAATATTTCTTCGAAAATAGTCATAAACCCGTCATACAAATGTTGGGACACGGTCCTAGAAAATTTTATACCTGTCAGATCGTTGACGCCTAATCCTGTTTATGGTCTGTGACCGTTGGCATTCCCCTATTTCACAGTTGTCTATCCTCCCAGATTTTACGGTCTTTCTTTTACGTTCGCCATATAAAAGTAATATATCCCACTTTTTCTCACTGGTGTAAATATCAGCACGCAACGAATGTTGAAGCAGAAATGATCGCCTGCACTGTAGGCAAGTAAACAGGGCGAATGTGTTGACATTCTGCCACAGCGTAGAACGACAGCTCTGCTTGGCGGTGTTTGCACCGCTAATGTCGATTCCGCAATTCCGACAACCGTCCTCTCAAATTCTAGGACATTTCTCGAATTTGTTTTACGATCGCCTTCACCGTCAACGTTAACAAACGCTAGATCACTGTAACTGTCTTCTCAAGATCTATCGAATGCAGTTATAAAAAGTATATGCTTCCTTTTAATAAAAGACCTACTTGCTTCAGTATCTCCGTTGAGACCAACGCTAAAAACATTAACCAAACAAAAAATACGTGCCCCTCGACGCTCTAACATTTGCCGAAAACCGCGTTTCGATATGTGTA
This sequence comes from Schistocerca cancellata, assembly GCF_023864275.1. NCBI lineage: Eukaryota > Metazoa > Arthropoda > Insecta > Orthoptera > Acrididae > Schistocerca > Schistocerca cancellata. Next base: position 1,285,812,007 of record NC_064626.1, on the reverse strand, counting down.
ACCGGTCACGAAATAAAATGGGTATTACGTCTAACATGACACCCTGTAGATTAGTTACTTTCTGTGCGTTATTTTCCTCTTGACAACTTGGAGTAGTGTATCAGTGATATTAGATGTTTAGATAGTTGCCACCAGAGGTCAGTGAGGTCCGCAACTTCTGTTATGTTTTGATTATTTTCTTAGCTTAGTTTCTAATTATGTTTTTTACTTGAAATGTCGGCTGGTTTGTGTTGAGATTATTATGTTTTATTTTTATTTTTAAGTAATAATTTTGTTATAGTTTATAATTTGTTATATTTTCTTCATATTACATCTTCGTTGCACGGTGTTTATGCTGTTACTATGCATGTGTATTACTTAGTACCTCTGGTTTGTTTAATTTATCCGTTTTCATGTTGCGGGCACCAAGAAACAAAAATTATGATACGTTGTCATTAAGCGAACCTTTGTCATCAGCAAAACGTCGTGCAAGACGTTGAAAAGAAGTTCACGACTGAATATCACTTTTCCCACAATCGCCTCGCACGGATTTTGTCAACAGGTTCTCCACGTTTCTTGTGATTCCCGGTTCTTCGCAAAGAAATGGTCTCCCACTTCGTTCTTCGTCTTTTAGACTGGTTTGACCACACTGGATGCGCCTGCTCCAGCTAACCAACGTGTCATCTGATGGTGCACAATTACTGCATTGTTACTGTACTGAGGGGATGCACCATTTCGTCTTGGCCTCTGTAGCGGTACTTCGGCGCACAGAATTCATTGTGTATCAAGGCTGTAGAAACGCATGTTCAAAGACAAAACCTTGAAGGTTAGGAACGTGGTTCACTTTGGCAGTCGTCGCTTTGTTTGCATGTACTCGTACGATTGTGAGGGGACTTCAAAAAATAACTTACACTTGTCGTCCCACGCTGAGACCATGTGGCAAAGAGACTGGCGTATTGTCGGGAGAGAGTACACGTTCTGAGTCTCGTGTAGACAAAGTTCTGCTGCGGTGCAGTTAACAGTTGGGTGACAGTGTGCGGGTGAAATGACGAGGCAACTGGAAACGCATCACTCGTGTGAAACTCAACTGCCTCTTCTCACACGGTATACTGCGGACTGCGAATGGACTAGTTTCGGCGCAGCGCTTACGGCATCTTCAGGTCCGCTATAAACCAAAAGAGTACTTTCGTTCTTTGGCCCATGTAATACTACGTAGTTGTCTTGGATTGTAGTCATTAGGAGTGTGTGACCTAGAGCGTCTTATCTCCACTGTCACTCCAGAACACGTTGTAGAGTATACTCATCTGGTGTATAAAATCCACAACAACTAGTATTTATGGGCTGTACGATACAGTGGCCAACGAATGAAAGTGCTCTTTTGGTTTATAACGGACCTGAAGATGGTGTAAGTATTAGACCGAAACTAGTCCTTTGAAATAAAATTAATTGCTTACACGGCAAGCGGGAGTAAACTCATGAAAATCTGAAAGCAACAGTTACCGAAATACAGTCACTGGTAACACCATTAACACGTTACCAAATATTTGATGTATGCCCTTTCGTACTGACAAACTGTCTACGATGTTCGTGCGCGAACCAAACCGAGCAAGGATAAAATGTTATACAGTGGTGGACTGACAAGCCAGTAAGTGATTCGAAGATGAAGTGTATGACAGATTCACATATCTGTTGACATATGTAAAGAAGACAATCAAGCTGATAACCCAAACTTTGCGAAAACAGCGTCTGTGGATTTAGGTAAAATGGGCAACAGAAGAAGCAAAGCTAATGCTACAACAGAAACACGAATAACTGGTTAAAAATATACAGCTCTGCCCGACAACGTGTAAGAAAACTACATAGAGTAGTGACCATATACGTGTGACATACCACGCACTCTTACGCCTAGCGTAGGCAATCCCCCAAATTTTTTCTCCACAACAGTGTATGTGCGTTAGGAGGGAACCTGTTTTGATCGTCTACCTCATTACACATATGTTTGATTCTTCAACGTCTCTGTCTTAGTAGACACTACTTGCTAAAAAGTATCGTTCCCCAGTATTAAATTTTGCTGAGGTGAGAGAGGTGGTTGTTTTGACTTTTAAAGTGTCCAGGTTTTCTTCAAGCGCAACACAGGATAAATTGTTTTCGCACAAGTCTACAAACTAAGTAGGAAAATAAGTCGAAGAAAATTTGAAAACACTGCTAGGGTTTGCACTAAGGCTGCCTTCATGTGTTCTTCCATGACAACAACGTATCGCCACAAGAATCACCCCATGTCCCTTTCATCAGTGTTACATATACATTTTAATAACAGCCTTTCAAACAGGAAATGAGGGCATTAACATGGGTGTCTAAATGGAAAAACATACTTCGTCGAGAGCTCATAGTTTCTGCTGTAAATTCTTCCGTAGTCTTACTTGACTGGTAAACAAAAATCGCCAACTAATATAGTACTAATTGCAACTGATACATGTCTAATTGCATATAATTGTAGTACTAATTGCAGTTGATACATATGTAATTGTGTATAATTATGTTAGTTTCTATTATTATTGAGGAGTACTTCCACATTGTCACAAATATTTCTGTAGACTTATTGTTAATTTTACGAACATCTTTAATAACAGAGCGGTTGATTTAAATCTCTTATAAACAGTCAGTTAAGCAATTTAATACACATATTTTAGACATAAGATATACAACTAGTATACCCTCCAGCTTTCGACAGAAATATTGTACAGATTTAAAAACTCTAAGTTAACTGTGAAATGTATGGTACTTTATAATGAAATTTTATTTTCCTAGTTTCATAAGAAATTCCTTTTTGTAGTGTTATTTGGTTTTAACTGATTTCACATTTCCGTCCAATAATAGACACTTAACATGAATTTTAGTCTGATTTTGATATTTTGCTGTTAGTAATATTCAAAATACCAACGGCGTTGCCGCAGTGGAAATACCGGTTCCCGTCAGATCACCGAAGTTAAACGAAGTCGGGCTGGGCTAGCACTTAGATGGGTGACCATCCCACCTGCCGAGCGCTGTTGCCAAGCGGGGTGCACTCAGCCCTTGCGAGGCAAACTGAGGAGCTACTTGACTGAGAAGTAGCGGCTCCAGTCTCGGAAACTGACACACGGCCGGGAGAGCGGTGTGCTGACCACATGCCCCTCCATATCCGCATCCAGTGACACCTGTGGTCTGAGGGTGACACGTCGGCCGGTCGGTGCCTTTGGGCCTTCCAAGGCCTGTTCGGACGGAGTAGTTATATTCAAAATACAGATTTACTGGATTTCGTGTTGACGCAGTGATTTTCTTAATAAATTAGATTGCTATAACAAATTTCTGTCTGTTGTTTATTATCTTCTTCCGATCCCTGAATTCCAATCCTACCTAAATATGTTGTTGTTGTTGTGGTCTTCAGTCCTGAGACTGGTTTGATGCAGCTCTCCATGCTACTCTATCCTGTGCAAGCTTCTTCATCTCCCAGTATCTACTGCAACCTACATCCTTCTGAATCTGCTTAGTGTATTCATCTCTTGGTCTCCCTCTACGATTTTTACCCTCCACACTGCCCTCCAATGTTAAATTTGTGATCCCTTGATGCCTCAAAACATGTCCTACCAACCGATCCCTTCTTCTAGTTAAGTTGTGCCACAAACTTCTCTTCTCCCCAATCCTATTCAATACCTCCTCATTAGTTACGTGATCTACCCACCTTATCTTCAGCATTCTTCTGTAGCACCACATTTCGAAAGCTTCTATTCTCTTCTTGTCCAAACTAGTTATCGTCCATGTTTCACTTCCATACATGGCTACACTCCATACAAATACTTTCAGGAACGACTTCCTGACACATAAATCTATACTCGATGTTAACAAATTCCTCTTCTTCAGAAACGCTTTCCTTGCCATTGCCAGTCTACATTTTATATCCTCTCTACTTCGACCATCATCGGTTATTTTACTCCCTAAATAGCAAAACTCCTTTACTACTTTAAGTGTCTCATTTCCTAATCTAATTCCCTCAGCATCACCCGACTTAATTTGACTACATTCCATTATCCTCGTTTTGCTTTTGTTGATGTTCATCTTATATCCTCCTTTCAAGACACTGTCCATTCCGTTCAACTGCTCTTCCAAGTCCTTTGCTGTCTCTGACAGAATTACAATGTCATCGGCGAACCTCAAAGTTTTTACTTCTTCTCCATGAATTTTAATACCTACTCCGAATTTTTCTTTTGTTTCCTTTACTGCTTGCTCAATATACAGATTGAATAACATCGGGGAGAGGCTACAACCCTGTCTTACTCCTTTCCCAACCACTGCTTCCCTTTCATGCCCCTCGACTCTTATAACTGCCATCTGGTTTCTGTACAAACTGTAAATAGCCTTTCGCTCCCTGTATTTTACCCCTGCCACCTTCAGAATTTGAAAGAGAGTATTCCAGTTAACATTGTCAAAAGCTTTCTCTAAGTCTACAAATGCTAGAAACGTAGGTTTGCCTTTTCTTAATCTTTCTTCTAAGATAAGTCGTAAGGTCAGTATTGCCTCACGTGTTCCAACATTTCTACGGAATCCAAACTGATCTTCCCCGAGGTCGGCTTCTACCAGTTTTTCCATTCGCCTGTAAAGAATTGGCGTTAGTATTTTGCAGCTGTGACTTATTAAACTGATAGTTCGGTAATTTTCACATCTGACCTAAATATATAGATCTATTTAATTTCTGGAGAACTGTTTGATTTTACGAGACCAGTTAACCTTATGAAATTACGAGACGTGTAAAGTCACGTGCTTCCTGTCTGTATTTGTACCGACACGTGTGTGTTTGTTATGTTGCAGAGCAACCGCAGCCAGCCAGCCATCGGGCTGAAGCAGACGCCCAAGGCGCGGGTGAGTACGCCCACGAACCTGCTCAACGGCGCATGCGCAGTGTAGAACAGCCGCGTTGCGCCCCTCTGCAGCCTCGTCTGCCTCTCGCAATCCCAGCTCCAACGAAGTGTTTCTTTGTGTGTCAGAAAGAAGTTAAGACTCTTGTTCATGTAGGGTAAAATAGAGCTAATAAGCAAAGTGTTTTGAGCGTTCACGATCACGTAATCTAAAAAGCAAAAAAGGTGAATAGATATCGTTATCAGAGACATTTCCGATTACTTTGCAAAGAGTAGGTCTCCTATTCGTGAAATGCGCTAAGTTTTTTTACTATCCGATTTCTAAACATTTTTCTTTTTCCCACTCTTTAGCTACGAAAGCGTGTCGTATTTTCTGTTGCCTTGCCTCTCATGAACATCGGCCAACGTCTGTTTAATGATTTTTCTAACGTTTCGCTACCACTAGCGTGTGTCAATAATTCGCGCTATTTGGCAGTGTTAGCAGTCGCACTGTCGAAACGTCAGAAAAATCACTAAACAAAGGACGGCCTAGGAGATCAAGATGAAAGTCGATAGCTAACACGTTATTCTTGCGTAGTTACAGGCGCTACATCAACAAGTGGTCACAAAAGCCTCAGTAATTTTGTGCTAAGGAAGATTTTCAGATGAACACAATAAAACGCGTAGAACCCCTAACGCATGAAGGGAGGAGTTTGAATTATTTAATTATTTATGGTCTTCAGTTCTGTTATCCCTATCTTCTACAAAATCATGATAAGGTTTGCTTCGGATCTTTTTCTAACCGGAACTTGCCTAAGACAACATTTTGCCGCAGAAAATTCTATATGATGAAATGAGAAAGACACCGTTCCTCAATAAAAGTAAAACATTTACTGTAAAACTAGCACTCTAAACCGCTTTGCTTAGAATAGTTTTATAGGCAGTAATGAACAATCTTTTTCAGTAAGACGTTATTTCCCTTGAGCTGAATAGAGTTTTTAACAAACACACACACACAAAGTTTCACTATCTAGGTAAAGTTAATGGTAAATATGACCACCTACTAACAAACCACACATTCCCAGTATACTCCCACAAATTTTAGTTTTTTTATTCTGGGTGGATACACATCTAAATTACTGACTTCTACAACGCGTATGTTGTGTTCTGACTCGAAATTTATTCCGGAGAATGCTACCAAAAAATGCATCGAAGTTTCCAAAACTACAGTACACAATTAGAATGCATGTGATTGTCTTCACATATTTTAGCATCTTCTATATATATATTTACCTTTCTTTTCATTGCCTATCCTAAGACAGTTCACCCATTACCACCTACTCCATTGTGGTCCTGTTTGTGTAAAACGAATGCCACTTTTATGAGCTATAGTATCTAAAGACGGTGTTCTTTCCCAGATTTTGCTGTAACCAATTTGAGAATTATCACCAAGTGTAACAATAAAGATTTATCTACTTTTAATTATTTAATACCCTAATGCAATTACTTTAACACATTAGAATAGAAACTATTATACGTACTGTGTTATACAAAAGACAATATACAGCCAGCTGAATGTGTTCATACTAATAAGCATTCTTGGAAAATAAATTCAGACGTTTGTTGAATATGTGCCTGTCTTGTCACATATTTATTTTTTTCCTGTGTGTCTAATTCCTTGTTATTCTGGTATGGGAGTTCCACAAATATCTTCATGTTTCATTGAATTTTTCGTACCTTTTTATTGATTTATATTGCGCTGTTACAACGTCCACAAATTTAGGTTGTACAACACAATGCGTTCGAACAAAAACCATCTTCGTCTTACAAGTCCACTATTCTTCCCAAAACTCTTGTATCTACTGTATATCCACCTACGAAATTGCTTGTGTGTTAGACATCATTATGAAAAATGTGTATACAGTGCGTATTCTTGTGTAAACACTACATAAAAGACTACATAATTTTTTTGTATTATACGATTAAAAATGTATTGACATGTACATTAGAAGAAAAATGGCAATAAACCAAATCAATATAATTCTTAATATTTCATTGCTAATTTATTATAAGAAACAAGCTAATCTAAAAATTTACTATTTGGAATTTTGTAGATAAATAACTTGTACCTATTACTGAAACTAATTGCTTTGTAACTCATCTGCATACACTCCTGTACTTCTTATTTATCTGTTTTCAAACACAGGTAGAAGATAAAATCTGAATTCTCGGTTTCAAGCTTTTATTGTCTTTCTGTTGAAAAACATTACGTGTGTCTGTGGTCAAACCTGATGCTCTGCGGGTAAGTCTACTCTACCCCTGCTGCTGGAGCTCCGCCTGGCGGTATGGTGATATCAATGACAGGTAGTAGCTACTTAGGGTCTCACGCTGATATATGAAAAACTGTGTTTTAGTTAACATCATATAAAACGTACAAATACTCTCTGGTATTCAAATTAAAAGTACCGGTATAGAAGAAGTTGTAAAGGGGAACAAGGAAAAAATACGAAACAGGAATTTAAGTCGAGGGAAAAGGAGAAGGTTTCCCAGTAATACTGTAACTATGTCAGGGACTCACACCGAAGGTTGGGCGACCAAAATGGATATTATCCTTAAACGAGATATTAATATGGACATCATTTACCGCAAAACATGGATAACCGAGTTAAGACAGCTGACACGAAGTGATTTAGATTAGAAAATGAGACACTGAAGGCAGTAGATGAATTCTATTAGTTGAGGAGCAACATAACAAACGTTGGCAAAATTAAACAGGATACAAAATGCAGACTGGCAACAGCAAGAGAAGGTTTTCTGAAAACAGGATTAAATTAATGCTGAATAACAATTTCAGTGGGGACACCACATTAAGAGGCTGTTTGAGACAGATTTTTTGAGATTTTTTTGGGTAAGAAGAGTTGATTGATAAGTATTTAATGAAATTTTGACATCATTTCATTCATATTTCGAACAGTTTTTATGAATGTTTTTGAATAATTTCAGCAAAAAATAACAAAGTTACTCTGTGATGTCCGCTGAAGATTGCGTGCAGTGTAGCCATTCCGATTTTCATCTGAAATCAAAAAGGTTGTGCTTTTATATTAATAACTTATTTTCTAAGAAAATGAACCTCAATTCAGGTGAAAATAATGAAAATTAAAAATTTTGCAGGCGTTGGAACAATTTACTTCGATTTTCATGACTTTTTCTCTAATTATGCAAAGAAAAATACCGTTAAAATCTTGATGTCATCTCACTAGTTGGTTCATATAATTCGTAATTCTATAAAGAATCATACTATGAATTTTCACAATGATCGGATCTATACTTTTTGCGTTAGACTGCACGCAAATGTGAAAAATAGTCATTTCGAAATAAACGCGTTTGAAAAGTAAATTATCGGAAACTAGAAATTAAAGGAAGTTAACAATAATGTAAAATGCTTGCCGATTAACCTGCGATTCCAGCACCATGTAGCAATCCTTCTTCTTCCTCAAAGGCTTCGTTTTGCTCTTGCAGCAGTGTTTTCCGAGCTTTCCGACCTTCCTTCGATTCCAATGAACAACGACGATTCTGACGGCTCACGCGCTGGTTATCCATTTGTTCGGCATAATTGAAGCTTTGCGTGCCTACTAAAATTCCTGCCTCGTTCATGACCATCAGAAGAAATAAATTTCCTTCATTGAATAAGCGTGCTGCTAAATATGATGCCAATTTAATGACTTGTAGTCCGGAGCGCAAGTGTTTAGGAGCTAATCGCCAAATAGTGGAATTAAAACTTTCATTCGCATTTTGTGTGTGGCCACCTAAACATCTCTACAGTAATTCATCCCTTGATAAATCTTCATATATTGGAAGAACTTCCTTCTGTACGTCGGGCTGCAATGGGGTGGAGTGCAGTTCGTGTTCTGTTCCAAGGGCTGTTCGTTTCTGCCACTCGCACCGACTTTCTTCTCCCTCTGGGCAATATTCGTATCGAGGATTTTCATCCGTGGAAATCATGTGATAGTATGTCGCCAAATTGCTTTTGCCACCGATGTGCACTCAGTTCTATGCCCATAAAATCTAAACGAATGCGAATTTCGCTTCGAAATTTTGACAACGTGTTCTTGGATAGTTAAGCTAACAATTTATGCAGTAAGAAAGGGTATTTTGAACCTCCTAATGTTGTTTCCCCCCCCCTCCCCCATGAACCATGGACCTTACCATTGGTGGGGAGGCTTGCTTGCCTCAACGATACAGATAGCCGTACCGTAGGTGCAACCACAACGGAGGGGTATCTGTTGAGAGGCCAGACAAACGTGTGGTTCCTGAAGAGGGGCAGCAGCCTTTTCAGTAGTTGCAGGGGCAACAGTCTGGATGATTGACTGATCTGGCCTTGTAACACTAACCAAAATGGCCTTGCTTTTCTGGTACTGCGAACGGCTGAAAGCAAGGGGAAACTACAGCCGTAATTTTTCCCGAGGGCATGCAGCTTTACTGTATGATTAAATGATGATGGCGTCCTCTTGGATAAAATATTCCGGAGGTAAAATAGTCCCCCATTCGGATCTCCGGGCGGGGACTACTCAAGAGGACGTCATTGTCAGCAGAAAGAAAACTGGCGTTCTACGGATCGGAGCGTGGAATGTCAGATCCCTTAATCGGGCAGGTAGTTAGAAAATTTGAAAAGGGAAATGGATAGGTTAAAGTTACATATAGTGGTAATTAGTGAAGTTCGGTGGCAGGAGGAACAAGACTTCTGGCCAGGCGAATACAGGGTTATAAATACAAAGTCAAATAGGGGTAATGCAGGAGCAGGCTTAATAATGAATAAAAAAATAGGAGTGCGGGTAAGCTACTACAAACAGCATAGTGAACGCATTATTGTGGCCAAGATAGACACGACGCCCACGTCTACTACAGTAGTACAAGTTTATATGCCAACTAGCTCTGCAGATGACTAAAAAATTGATGAAATGTATAAGAAGATAAAAGAAATAAGTCAGGTAGTGAAGGGAGACGAAAATTTAATAGTCATGGGTGACAGGAATTCGAGAGTAGGAAAAGGGAGAGAAGGAAACATAGTAGGTGAATATGGATTGGGGCTAAGAAATGAAAGAGGAAGCCGCCTGGTAGAATTTTTGCGCAGAGCATAACTTAATCATAGCTAACACTTGGTTCAAGAACCATGGAAGTAGGTAGTATACATGGAAAAACCCTGGAGACACTAAAAGGTATCAGATAGATTATATACTGATAAGACAGAGATTTAGGAACCAGGTTTTAAATTGTAAGACATTTCCAGGGGCAGATGTGGACTCTGACCACAATCTATTGGTTATGAACTGTAGATTAAAACTGAAGAAACTGCAAAAAGGTGGGAATTTAAGGAGATGGGACCTGGATAAACTGAAAGAACCAGAGGTTGTACGGAGTTTCAGGGAGACCATAAGGGAACAACTGACAGGAATGGGGGAAAGAAATACAGTAGAAGAATAATGGGTAGCTTTGAGGGATGAAATAGTAAAGGCAGCAGAGGATCAAATAGGTAAAAAGACGAGTGATAGTAGAAACCCTTGTCTAACAGAAGAAATATTGAATTTAATTGATGAAAGGAGAAAGTATAAAAATCCAGTAAATGAAGCAGGCAAAAAGGAATACAAACGTCTCAATGGTATCGACAAGAAGTACAAAATGGCTAAGCAGAGATGGCTAGAGGACAAATGTAAGGATGCCTAAAGGAAAATTAAAGAGACCTTTGGAGAAAGAAGAACCACTTGCATGAATATCAAGAGCTTTGATGGAAACCCAGTTCTAAGCAAAGAAGGGAAAGCAGAAAGGTGGAAGGAGTATATAGAGGGTCTATACAAGGGCGATGTACTTGAGGACAATATTATAGAAATGAAAGAGGATGTAGATGAAGATGAAATGGGAGTGCGTGAAGAGTTTGACAGAGCACTGAAAGACCTAAGTCGAAACAAGGCAACGCGAGTAGACAACATTCCATTAGAACTACTGACGGCCTTGGGATCGCCAGTCCTGACAAAACTCTACCATCTGGTGAGCAAGATGTATGAGACAGGCGAAATTCCCTCAGACTTCAAGAAGAATATAATAATTACAATCCCAAAGGAAGCAGGTGTTGACAGATGTGAAAATTACCGAACTATCAGTTTAATAAGTCACAGCTGCAAAATACTAACGCGAATCCTTTACAGACGAATGGAAAAACTGGTAGAAGCTGACCTCGGGGAAGAGCAGTTTGGATTCCGTAGAAATGTTGGAACACATGAGGCAATACTGACCCTACGACTTATCTTAGAGGAAAGATTAAGGAAAGGCAAACCTACGTTTCTAGCATTTGTAGACTTAGAGAAAGCTTTTGACAATGTTGATTGGAATACTCCCTTTCAAATTCTGAAGGTGGCAGGGGTAGAATACAGGGAGCGAAAGGCTATTTACAATTTGTACAGAAACCAGATGGCAGTTATTATAGTCGAGGCGTATGAAAGGGAAGCAGTGGTTGGGAAGGGAGTAAGACAGGGTTGTAGCCTCTCCCCGATGTTATTCAATCTGTATATTGAGCAAGCAATAAAGGAAACAAAAGAAAAGTTCGGAATAGGTATTAAAATCCATGGAAAAGAAGTAAAAACTTTGAGGTTCGCCGATGACATTGTAATTCTGTCAGAGGCAGCAAAAGGACTTGGAAGAGCAGTTGGACGGAATGGAATGTGTCTTGAAGGGAGGATATAAGATGAACATCAACAAAAGCAAAACGAGGATAATGGAATGTAGTCGAATTAAGTCGGGTGATGCTGAGGGAATTAGATTAGGAAATGAGACACTTAAAGTAGTAAACGATTTTTGCTATTTGGGAAGCAAAATAACTGATGATGGTCGAGGTAGAGAGGATATAAAACGTAGAATGGCAATGGCAAGGAAAGCGTTTCAGCAGAAGAAAAATTTGTTAACATCGAGTGTAGCTTTAAAAGTTAGGAAGTTGTTTCTGAAAGTATTTGTATAAAGTGTAGCCATGTATGGAAGTGAAACGTGGACGATAAATAGTTTAGACAAGAAGAGAATAGAAGCTTTCGAAATGTGGTGCTACAGAATAATACTGTTAATTAGATGGGTATATCACATAACTAATAAGGAGGTATTGAATAGAATTGGGGAGAAGAGGAGTTTGTGGCACAACTTGACTAGAAGAAGGGATCGGTTGGTAGGACATGTACTGAGACATCGAGGGATCACCAATTTAGTATTGGAGGGGAGCGTGGAGGGTAAAAATCATAGAGGGAGGCCAAGAGATGAATACAATAAGCATATTCAGAAAGATGTAGGCTGCAGTAGGTACTGGGAGATGAAGAAGCTTGTAGAGGATAGAGTAGCATGGAGAGCTGCATCAAACCAGTCTCGGGACTGAAGACCACAACAACAACAATGGAAGATAAACAGAACAGACGTGAAGAGAACAGCTTTTGAAAACCGGTGATGCAGGATAATGTTAAAGGTTATATGGGTAGATCAAGTAACTGCCGAACTGTCATAAATGGACTCAAATAAGAGAACAGTAGCTAGAACACGTCTGAGGTATCGAGGAACAGTTAATTTAGTAACTGAGGGCAGTACTGGGGTAAAAATTTCGGAAGACTAGACTTGACTACAGAAAACAGTTTAAGCGGATGTATGCGGAGATGAAGAGAGAAGCGTCGGATATTGAAGCGTGCCTCGACACTGAAGACAACGCGATACTCTGAAAGTTGTGGAAGAAACTGCAGGTTTATCAATTCAGCAATATAATTCTTGTATGGATTCACACTTAACTAAAGGAAGATACTCGGACGGAAAAAATGGCAACACCAAGAAGGAATTGTGCGACGCAAGCAAAAAATTGGAAGACTTGTTTCTATATCTGAGCGACGATGTCTGTTCAGATTTATCACAAGTCGCATATGAACGGCGCTAATAGCGCCGCTGTAAGGATGCGAATCAGGTTTGCTTTGAACACTCGCTGTAGCAGTCGTGGGCGGTAATTGCCTTTGGAAGCGACGAGTTGGTATTAGTCAAGAATGCATTTAAGGCGATGAAGACGCCATTGTCGACACCTCTGAGTTTGGACGAGGTCGTGTAACAGGGCTACTAGAAGCTGGAAGTTCCTTCTACGATACTGAAGAAAGATTCTAGGAATGTAATCAGTGCGCAAGATCGGACTCCGGACGGTCACCGAGAGGGAAGGCCGTCGCGTTCGGTGTGTGGGTCTGGCGCATCGCACTGCATCTGCAGCAGTTTTAGCACCTTTTGGCACCACAGTGACACAGCATGCTGTTATAAATAGGACAGCTCGCACACTGACCCCAAATCACCGCCGACTGCGACTCCAGTGGTTTCAAGAGGGAACTCATTGGAGGACAGAGCGGACGTCTGTTGTGTTTTCTGACCAAAGCTGGTTCTGCCTCGGTGCCAGTGATGGCCAAGTGTTGGACAGAAAGAGGCATGTGTGCGCCTGCTACAGACCTGTCGACGGCGTGGTTACACAGGGTCTACAGCTGGAGTTATGGTCGAAGGTGCCATTTTGTCTGACAGAAGGAGCAGTCTCGTGGCTATCCCACGCAACCTGACTGCAAAATTGTGCGTCAGTCTGGTGATCCGAACTGTTGTGCTGCCGTTAATGAACACCATTCAAGGAGATGCGCGGATGCTTTCCAACAGGATAACGCTCACCCACATAGCGCTCTTGTATCCCAAAATGTACTGCAGAGTGTCGACGTGGTGCCTTGGCGTGAGCAGCCACCAGATCTGTCTCCTATGGGACATTATCGTTCAATTCCAGCGTCATCCACAAACAGCATTAACCATCCCTGGTCTGACTCTTGATACACGAAATAAACTGCATTTTAACTCAACAGACATAGGACTCCATCCAACAAATTGACAGCCGACATCTGTGCAGCGCAATGCATGCACATCTACGTGCTTGCATTCAGCACTGAGGCACTCACACCGGTTATTGATGTACCAGCACTTCACATTTGTAACGGCTTATCTCGCGTTTACCTTAACCTGTGATCTTGCAATATTAATCGCTTCAGCATGTTACATAGACGTGTGTTTCCCGAAATTTGATTACTTTATATTAATTATTTCTTGATGTTGCGATTTCTTTTTCCGTCAGTGTATATTTTCGCACATCCATCCTCAGTCTCAGATTTGTAGTGATACAATAGCTAATGAATATATGAAAAGTAATGGAAACATTGTCAGCTGTGTGTCCGTTTCTTTTTAAATTGGACCAGTTTCGGAGCTAGTGATGTCGTATTTAGTGTGGTAAAACGCTGGTTTGGGTCTCGATCCGATTACAATTTTATCATTTTTTTGTCATGCACAACATGAGGGGTATGTATTGGTTACTAAAGGACAGATGGTATCATAATGGTCTTTCATGGACTGGTTTATTCCTTTCTGTCCTATTTCACTTTTCTGCAGGTTTCTCTCTTTATACGTTATTCAATACTTCACACGATGCATTACTTATTCTTAATAGGTTACGTTCTACATGAGTGTAATGACGAGAGATTACTTATGTATTTGTCATGAGGACGGGTGGGCAACATTTTAATTATTCTGTTAACTTTTGGGGTTATGATTTTTACGTTTATTGTCTAGTTAAGAACTCTAATTTTTTTTAGCTATACTGGAGACATTGTGTTGAAACAACTATATATGTTTCACTGTGTCACGTACTCAATAAATGCAGTTGGCTCCTCTTATTGAGCAACGCACCTGTTGTTGTAGTCGTTTGGGTTTCAACAATAAATAAATTATTACAGAACAGAATTAATTATGGTTACTTTATACTTTCATAATCTCGCCGATATTGTGAATTTTTGTGAGTAACTTGTTTTCTGTTCTGTTTGTTAACATAAATATGATTGGTAGCGGTTGCTTTTGACATTATGATCTTGTGTTTATTGAACAACTAATGCTATTGTCGTATTTGCTGTACATATGCACGTAATGACAGTGGATTGGACCATTTAAATAAACAGATACAGACACACGGCTGATATTGTTCCCATTTCTTCTAACAAAAGAAGATATAGGCTGGTAGAAGACATGCAGACTTTTGCAAGCAACATCTCCGAAAATTATCAATCATTCAAAAAAAGTCTGAAATTGAAGGGTCCATAGGTAGAGGAGGACACTAGATGTCGTCAGAGTTCTGGTAGCAGCTTCATTTTTTTTCCAGAGTGATAGTCGCTCCTCCTTTATAAAGTGAAATGACGTGTGAATCACTGGGCAGTATTTGCGTGTGAACACAGCTCGGTCTGGACCACACGTTATTTCTTACCATAGCCTTGTGTAATCTCTTTCCTCCCGCTGCCTCTCTACAGGAGCCGGCAGCGGTCTGTACATATTTCAGGGAGGGGCCGTGCTGTGTTTGCTCTCTGGTGTCTTTAGTTCTTTCCCTCTCCTGCAACGTTCCTTTTCCTTTCATTTCTTCTGCTGCCCCTCAGCCGCCACCGCAGGCAGCGCTGGTCTCTTGCTAATGAGTAGAAGCTGGCAAAACTTCATTTATAACTTCCGACTTGGCCAGGTTTCACTCAAAACTAATTTCAGTCCGCGAAACTCCCATCCTTAATATTCGTATTTTAATTTCATCTATTACAGTTCCTAAACTGCCAACTTCTGTCCTGGATAAGACGGCAAGTTTCCCAGGAGTGTCCAGCGAAGGCAGACTTTCCGCAAATCTCTGAGTCCTTTCTGTGCTGTTCGGTCCCGCGCTGTCGTCCCCACCACGACCGTCCGCCATCAGCCGGCAGGTCGATACCGAACTCCAGTGGGGGCTTCGTTTTGTACTCTTGTTCGGAAACATCTGAGGTGCTTCGTTAGAGGCAATACATCAAAATGCACTGATGAGACACCGAATTTCTCGTTCAAAACGATGCTGTACTATAATTACCTGACACTCTCAGAAGGAGAGCACCTCTCCATCCGTATAAAAAATCTCCCAAAACACAAGTTGTATTGCGCAGATCACAATTGATACATATCCTGATTACTAGTTTCAGCAAAATTATATTGCCATCATCGGATAAGTGAATTATAAAGCCACTACCCGCTTTACATTGCAATTCTGCCACTGTAAACATGGAAGTAAACTCACAGAAAACTCACAGAAGTGTGAATCAGTGTGTGGTGGTTGTGTGTGAACGCACAGCTCAGTTTCTCATATTTTAAATGGCTAGATGGCAATGTGCCACAAGTTTGTAATTAACTTATCCGATGATTTGAAGATGCCAATATAACTTTGCAGAAACTATTAATCAGGATATGTATCAACTGCGATCTGGGCAGTAAAACTTCTATTTTGGAAGCTTTTTTATATTTTATTAATTATAATATTATTAATATTATATTATTATAATATTATTAATAACATATTTTATATTTTATTGATTATAAATAGATCAAAACTTCAATACGAAAATATGACAAGTGTTCAAACAGGTTGCCTAGACAAAACTAATTCCAGATTCATATCGCATAGATCATAGGCTATCGTTTGATATTTGTGTTAACATCATTCACTACACTTTTGTTATAAAAATGTTAATTTTATATCATCTTATGTTTGATGTACTACTATCTTGCTTTTATCGCCGGCCGGTGTGGTCGTGCGGTTCTAGGCACTTCAGTCTGGAACCGCGTAACCGCTACGGTCGCACGTTCGAATCCTGCCTCGGGCATGGATGTATGTGATGTTCTTAGGTAAGTTACGTTTAAGTAGTTCTAAGTTCTGGGGGAGTGATGACCTCAGATGTTAAGTCCCATAGTGCTCAGAGCCATTTGAACCATTTTCGCTTTTATCTGGGGTCAACCGGTACCTTATAAACATCATTTTCATGTGTAAATAGCCTGTGAGAGGTATCTGTTTTATAATATGACACAGTAAACTATACGGAAGATTGACATTTATCCTAAATTAACAATATATTAACTGATCACTGAACTCTAATATCGTCGTTATGACGTACGGCTCAACTGACTCTGGATCAATGACGTCACAAGCTATTTGTTAAAGGACACTACCTCAGCTGAAAGTGGTCAGTGTGTGGCAAGTGAACATAGACACAAACTATGTGAGTCACCTGTGTAACTATTTATATATTCGTTTGTCACAAATCTTAGTCGCATTTAATTTTCTTGAATATGTCGTTGGTGTTGTTCATTTAGGAGCGGAAACTAAAACAATATACTAACCATATCTTATCATTTAATTTATTTCTGCAATATCATCATTTGCGCACTGGTGTATTGACACTTTATTAAAGAACTAGTTTCGATCATACCTGACCATATGGTCAGGTATTTACATACCATTAAAAGACAAAAAAATTAGCCACAGTTAATAATTGCAATAACAATCATAATATACAACTCATCGCACTCAACCTGTTGTTTACTTACAATGTGATGTAATTAATCAGATGCATGACAGATCATAATTATTGACAATCACCATGCCATAAACGAACACGCATGACAGATCATAACTATTAAGAATCACCGTGCCATAAAAGAAAATGTAAACTCCAAATGTAATACTAGAGTATAAACAGCATACAACAGGTAATATGGCGAATCGCATGTCAAGATTAGCGGCATGTCATCTTCAGTCATTAAAAAGTCGGCAAAGATGGTAGAATGTTAACCAAAGATCCTACACATAAAAATGAATATTCTTAGAAATTAAATCTCAGGAACCAATTCGACATTCAGTAACCTTCATATGATTGACCCAGTCATCAGATTAATAGGACTAAGTGAAACAATTAACACATTGTTATACAAACAGGAAAACTGAAAGTATCATTTTATCAAGCTAAACAATTTAAATACAACTTATGGCCGTATTACATTATATCATTATCTAAAATAAAATGGTCGGAAGGCCGAACATACTGTCTTGTCAGGTCAGACGAATCTTTATAAACGGCTTATAAAAATATTACATTATTTTATTTTTATGAAATTCGAGATACCTAATGGTGCGAAAACTGAAGACAATGATTATTCAGAAACATACATCATTACAAAAATTACAACATCTTGTATATCCACTATGAATTTATTGCATATATAATTTATTTAAACGTAAAGTAGTGGTTATCTCAGAAAGGGAAGTGCTTCTTTCCCCGCGTCAAACAGCATTAAAACCTTCACCTCTAGTAGAAACAACGAGCTGAAAGATTTGAATGAGAAGTACATCCGCAAAAGTTCTGAGTGTTTCGAGCTCGTGTTTATATTTTTTCCCTGTGGGGGAAACTGCTAAATAAGAAGCTATGCCCCATCACTGCAACCACCTTCTCTATTTTGTGTCGTCCTCTTCATTTTTCGTTATTTTTGAGCTACTATACCTCCAACACATACTCTACTATCTTCATCCTTGCTTATCTTTCCTAAAACGTTGCATTCCAACATATTTGTTCTAAAAAAATGTTTTAAAAGTTTAATTTTTCTAAATAGTTGCAGGGTTTCTTCACTCACTGCAATACAGCATCACTGGATCTTCTTTGTGTCCGGCTGCTACTTGTTAGTCTTTTCCATCACTTTAAATCACTTTTGTAAAACCACTCCACTAGCGCCACCAGCTCTTGCAAAAGTTGGCAGCCGTCACACGAGTTTCTGTCCTGACTATGACCCAGGCATCACTTCCTCTCGTATTTACAGGCGTAAGTGAGTTTGGCGTTTCAGTCGCTGTGATTATGATCAAGCTGCTAATCGTGAGGCGGAGAAATCGAAACGCTACAGAAAAGATTAGTAGACAGACTAAAAGAAGCAGATATATTGAATAAAACCCTCAGACACAGATACATGAAGTTCACTAGATCAGCTGATGTGGCAGCACTGAAAGGAGTGCTGAGTTGTGCTTCATGTTTTCAACTGACGCGGGATACTGGACCAGCTGCCACAGGCCGGCCAATAACACTCATAGAGTCTGGGATAAACGACAAAATGAAGGCGAGCAAGGCAGCATGGATGACTCCAAGCTTCTAATGCGTTTGTACTTTCTAGTTGTGATCGAAATACACTCCTGGAAATTGAAATAAGAACACCGTGAATTCATTGTCCCAGGAAGGGGAAACTTTATTGACACATTCCTGGGGACAGATACATCACATGATCACACTGACAGAACCACAGGCACATAGACACATGCAACAGAGCATGCACAATGTCGGCACTAGTACAGTGTATATCCACCTTTCGCAGCAATGCAGGCTGCTATTCTCCCATGGAGACGATCGTAGAAATGCTGGATGTAGTCCTGTGGAACGGCTTGCCATGCCATTTCCACCTGGCGCCTCAGTTGGACCAGCGTTCGTGCTGGACGTGCAGACCGCGTGAGACGACGCTTCATCCAGTCCCAAACATGCTCAATGGGGGACAGATCCGGAGATCTTGCTGGCCAGGGTAGTTGACTTACACCTTCTAGAGCACGTTGGGTGGCACGGGATACATGCGGACGTGCATTGTCCTGTTGGAACAGCAAGTTCCCTTGCCGGTCTAGGAATGGTAGAACGATGGGTTCGATGACGGTTTGGATGTACCGTGCACTATTCAGTGTCCCCTCGACGATCACCAGTGGTGTACGGCCAGTGTAGGAGATCGCTCCCCACACCATGATGCCGGGTGTTGGCCCTGTGTGCCTCGGTCGTATGCAGTCCTGATTGTGGCGCTCACCTGCACGGCGCCAAACACGCATACGACCATCATTGGCACCAAGGCAGAAGCGACTCTCATCGCTGAAGACGACACGTCTCCATTCGTCCCTCCATTCACGCCTGTCGCGACACCACTGGAGGCGGGCTGCACGATGTTGGGGCGTGAGCGGAAGACGGCCTAACGGTGTGCGGGACCGTAGCCCAGCTTCATGAAGACGGTTGCGAATGGTCCTCGCCGATACCCCAGGAGCAACAGTGTCCCTAATTTGCTGGGAAGTGGCGGTGCGGTCCCCTACGGCACTGCGTAGGATCCTACGGTCTTGGCGTGCATCCGTGCGTCGCTGCGGTCCGGTCCCAGGTCGACGGGCACGTGCACCTTCCGCCGACCACTGGCGACAACATCGATGTACTGTGGAGACCTCACGCCCCACGTGTTGAGCAATTCGGCGGTACGTCCACCCGGCCTCCCGCATGCCCACTATACGCCCTCGCTCAAAGTCCGTCAGCTGCACATACGGTTCACGTCCACGCTGTCGCGGCATGCTACCAGTGTTAAAGACTGCGATGGAGCTCCGTATGCCACGGCAAACTGGCTGACACTGACGGCGGCGGTGCACAAATGCTGCGCAGCTAGCGCCATTCGACGGCCAACACCGCGGTTCCTGGTGTGTCCGCTGTGCCGTGCGTGTGATCATTGCTTGTACAGCCCTCTCGCAGTGTCCGGAGCAAGTATTGTTGGTTCTGACAGACCGGTGTCAATGTGTTCTTTTTTCTATTTCCAGGAGTGTATTTCTAAATCAAGTCGTCACAACGACTGAGCGACAAGATTAATATACAATTCCCGAATGAAATTTTCATCTGATATGAGACTTCCTGGCAGTGTTGTTCGTAAGTTCCTCCAGAGTTCCAGAGGATGGCTATGTGAAAACTACGAGGCGTACATACAATAGACGTAACATCGGCCAGCTTTACAAATCTATTCTCTGGGTTGCCAATATGCAGATGCGGCAATACGAAGCAGATAACTCGTGTACGTGTTGTGACGTGCCTGACCATAGCGCAACTGAATCACGGCGTCTGTTACGAATCGAAATTGGAGAGTTTCTCTATTCACTGACATGTTTTGTTTTTCTGTACATCTCGTAATATTCGCACAGTCGTCTTCTTAAACCCTAGAGGTATTTAGGAATAACCCTGTGTAAAGGTACTGGGCTTCCAAGCGAAGGAGTTCGTATATTTTATTTAACTCACTGGGACGGAGAGCCGAGAGCTTTATATCATTTCAGCTTGCCGAGAAAGAAAACGAGATCATAACCAGCAACAAGACTCTCAAAATGCTTTGTTCCAGCACTCGGGAACACTGCTACAAGACGGCGCCTAAACTGCTGGTCCGTGTGTTGCAGGGGACGACCGTACCTGGCGTGGAAGTGTGTCTTGACTTCTTCACTGCTGTCCAACCCACAGCTCGCTTTGAGTACTTTTTAAATCCTCTACCACTAAAGAACTCAGTCGACAAACCAAAGTGCCACAATTTCAGAAAGCGCTCCATTTTCTTTAGTCTAAGTAATTCTAAAATTTTGTCGCCATGCACTGACGGTATGTCGTCATGATTTTGTAGGCCTTCAATGGCGACCAGCTTTCACAACCAGACAGGAACAAAATCTGGGTGAACGTCTTGACAAATTGTTTTTCCTTTTCTGCACTAAACGACTTGATCAGTAGCAGCTATTTTCTCTGATTGTAAGCGTATTTTTCAATTATCAGCCTTTTATTACTTAAATGTCCCCCGCCCCCCACCGCCGATAGCTGAGTGGTCAGCGCGACAGAATGTCAGTCCTAAGGGCCTGGGTTCGATCGCCGGCTGGGTCGGAGATTTTCTCCGCTCAGGTACCTGGGTGTTGTGTTGTCCTAATCATTATCATTTCATCCCCATCGACGTGCAAGTCGCCGAAGTGGCGTCAAACCGAAAGACTTACATCCGGCGAACGGCCTACCCGACGGGAGGCCTTAGTCACACGACATTTACATTTATTACTTAAATTCGCACGGTAATAAAGCTGCATGAATCACAAATACAACCATAAGGTGTAGACATCAGATAAACGCATTTGTAGGTGTCGACTCTACACAAAAACAAGCATACTACGAGTAACAAGGTGGAAATGTGTGTGTACAGTGGTGACACGATGTCTTAGTCTTGTGTACGGAATGGGTCCACAAGAAGAGCAGTAAGCGTACATGTGAGAGACACAAGCAAAAACAAAGTGCGATTAATAAAACCCGCTCGTTAAGCGAGAAGGTGCCGGTATTAACGGTGTTTGTAGCTTAGAACTAGAGTGGCACTTCATGTAAATTAAAAATACTGCATTTAATTGAGAATGCATACATACTTCAGGCGACTGAAGACGTCGCAGTAAATGAATCCGAAATGTGTCTAGCTTTTTTTCAGTAGCACATAAATAGATACAGTAAAAAAATATTACACGCTGGATGCTGATGGGTTTCGGTTGACAGTGTTTACCAAATCCTGTGCTAGTAATGTAAAGTATGTAGAGCTTAAGTCGCCAGGAACGTGTCAGTCAGCAGGTGACACAGAAACCGCCCATGCTGCCGTTAGAAACAACCTCCAGCACCCAGCAACACGCTAAAAATGTGAATGTGTAACTTCTGAAAGCCCAATATGAAGATTTGTTTCAAAAGGCACGAAAATTAATAAATCTAAATAAATAGTATTTCGTAAGTTTTGATGTCGGATGTCTCACATGCAGGAAAAAAGATCAGGAGCGTCTAGAATAGCCTCGGTACCTAGTACGCATTCGCAGTATTAGTGAAACTGAAAGTTGTCATTTGTTCGTGGCTTGTACCGCATTACCTGCGTACAGAAGAGAGGAAGCAGACAGAAGCTGATCCGCTTGGTTTACCTTTTGTAGACGCTGCAGCTCTCCTGGTCCAGTCAGCTGCGGGCCTTGGTCAACTGAGCGCGGCTTTTACTACACAGATCTCTCCCCGCCTCCCTCATTCTCCTTTTCTTGCACCTCCTCCCCCCCCCCTACACCCTACATCCAACTGGCGCGTGTTCCGCTAATTGCACGCCTCTGCGGCCTGCTGCTGTTTTTTGCGTTTTTGGCTAGCTCGCAGGGATCGGCTGCCGTCACACAAACACGCAGCCTAGACGGCTGCCACGTGCGAAGGGAAGCAACCAGCGGCTTCACTCACCACCTTCTGTCTCTGCCAGACTCCGGTCCCGACTACAGAACCATCAGTACCAGTTTTCCAGACCCAAACACTGTTTGCCCCTATTTCTTAATGCTCCACCGTCCCACATCTCAATCGTGGCACGAAACCCCATTCTTCAACTAACACAGAAAATTTGCCTGGATCGCAATGTGTTAATTACTCCTTGTCAAGTGTGTCAGTCATAGAAGTTATTAGAGTTACAAAACGAGAAGGGTTACATGCAAGGAACAGCTCATTGTCAGATAATACGGCATTCAGCGACACTACATAGCGTACGAGTACCTGCTGCTGGATATAAATTCGACAGCAAGCGCCAGCTGGTACATTCATCCAACCGTGTTTAGCAGTACCAACAATGTTACTCGGACAAGCTTGGATGTGCGAGGGTTATTCTGAAAGTAAGAAACGATCGGTCGCGAAATGGAAAACACAGTGAAAATCCGACGAAGTTTTGCACAGGTGTGTTGGGCACTGTCTCTTGTATGCCCGTCGATCGCGTTACGTCGTTCTTTTTAGTTCTGAGCACACAGGCAGCACATAAAGATACCCAGAACAACAGTGTCTCCCGCCCAGTACGAGGGCCTGGTGAGAAATTTCGCCTGAAGCTATGCAGCCAACATTACATAACTGTCGTGCGTTTTCTTCTTCAAGATAATTCTCAGCCTTATTCAGCAATGAAGATGCTCTTGCATCGTTGTCAATGGGAAATGTTTGATTATCCGCAATTCAGCCCTTAATTGTCTCGCTCTGAGTTTCATCTCTGCTCACATGAACCGCTTTCTTTGAAGACAACGTTTTGGCACAGACAACGAGCTGTAGGCCAGCGTAGAGAATTGGCGAAAAGCACTGGCGGCTGCCTTCTATAACGAGGATATCGGAAAGTTGGTACAACACTACGACAAACGTCTAAGTCGGATCGGCGACCATGGAGATAAGTAGCTAAAATTTGAAGCTAACTGTTGCAAATAAAATAGTTTTGATTTTCGCTGTGGTTTCCATTTCGTGACCTATCGTGCCTTACTTTCCGAACAGCCCTCGTATTCTACGGCGTGTAACGACCTAAGCGCTTCGATTGTGGTTTGTCAGCGTAAAAACTCACGTTGCATAATCTAGAGGCAGCCGATGGTCCAGAGCCGCACACTGAGACTGCACCACAGTTGGAAAAGCTCTGCCGCCTCTCCCCCCCTACACCCCCCCCCACCCCCACCCCAGCCACTACCCGCTCTGCCATAATTTTTTCTTTGCAGACAGACTTTGCAAATTTACGATTTTGCACGTAGATTTAGTAAAATCGAAGCTCTGATGAAACAATACTACCTAAATGAACAAAAAAGAAACACCGTCCGAACAGAACTTAAAGGCCCAACGCTACCGACCGGCCGCCGTGTCATCCTCAGGCCTAGGCGTCACCGGATGCGGATACGGAGGGACACGTGTCCAGTACGCCGCTCACCCGGCCGTTGTCAGTTGTCGTGAGCGGTGCCGCTTATTCTCACTGAAGCAGCTCCCCAGTTGGCCTCACAAGGGCTGAGCGCAGCCCACTTGCCAACAGCTGCCAGCAGACCCGGATGGTGACCCATCAAAGTGCCAGCCAAGCACGGGAGCACTTAACTTCGGTGGTCTTATGGGAATCGGTGTTACCACTGCTGCGAGGTAGTGGACCACCTAAATGAAACACGCTGATACAAAGTGTTTCTGACAACTAGTTAAATGTGTCATTGCAGTAAATAAATTGCAACTTGTACATACATTCTAAAACAATTGAAAGTAAAATAAAATCTATATGTCACTCCTTACAGCAACTACTGTTCATTGATTTTAGTATGATTCTCGTCCCCCTTCCACCTAATTTCACCTGGGTAGTACTAAGTATTTGCAGCCAGAAGATATGTTTAAAGTATATACTGATGTACTCAAACCATCCTCGAAAGTCATACCATAATACCCACGGTAGTTGCTGAGATTAGCCTTCACATGCAGACAGACAAACGGGGAACGGGAGTTTGATTTATAATATGTATAGGTATAAAAAGAGATTCTGTTTATTCCTCACAAATGATTAATAGTGCATACAATATTAAGTAGAAATGAAAGAAAAGTGGCTACAACTGGGCTTTTAGAAAATACGCGTTTCCAGCTATTGTATTCTATTCTATTTTTACTTCGCATATCGCTGCTCTGGAAAAAGCAGTTTTACTGTGTTACTCAAGTCAAGATTAGCAGCTGTGTAGTATTTGAAAAGAGAGCTGAATTTGACATTCTGCGTACATCCTTACTTGACCCTAAGCAATTCTTTATCATATTTAATTTTTTTAAATCGCATTTATAAGATGCTACAATCACTGGCACTTTCATACATATGCGTAAAGCTGTTTCATTACTTGTTTAACTCTTGACCCACAATTTGAAAAAAAATCAAAACATATAAATTGGAAAACGTGTCAATGATCTTCATTAACTAGTTCCGCTGTATCAATAACTCTGTTACATTTGGCACCATAATCAGTTACACGTTCTTCAACATACTATACAGAGCTTTCAGTTAAGGCATTTCTTGATACGAAATAGGTTAAATGGTGCGATTTATGTGAGGCCTCTTTCCATTTTACTTATTATTCTGTCATACACTCTAGCTCAGTCTCGCTCCAGCGCTCACGAAACGGCACTGTAGAAATGACATTGTGACAACAGCGCGCGTTTACAGTCTCGAGCCGACAGAAAGGCTTCTTCTCGCACGCTTAAGATTCGAACGCGAGAGGAAGGAGAACACAACTACCTCTCCCAGTTAATCATCATTCTCTAGTATATTTTTGGGTCATTATTGTTCCCTCTCTGTGCCTGCGCCCTCCGAGGAAGCCTATCTCTCCACCCCTTGGTACGGCTCTGCTTTGGTCCCAACAACTTCATCGTTCTGTAGCGTCGTTGAAAGGCGTACTTATGTACGTATCTGATAATCCTTGTTGAATACTTACGTAATTTGCGAGGCTAGGGACCGATGACATCAAGCAGTTTGGTCCCACAAGAACTTACGACAAAAATTACCAGAAATCATATTAACAATTTCTTCTGTCACTTCTTGGTGGAAAAATTTCATACCTAAGATTCAAAGAACAATGCGCAGTAATATTTATTACGAACCGGTTTTCGAATTATTAAACCGTCATCAAGTGTCAAAATGTCATGCCAGTGCTTACTTATCCTTGTGGTCTCTGGCTGCTCGTATGATCATGCGCATCCGCGAAATTCTGTTCTGCAAAAAGAAAAAAGATCAACGTATATACATCGCTCAGTAAAACATTACTGCCTCTAGGTTAACCAACTAAAAAGCGACTGAAGAATATCGCAAGACTGTAGCTATAGAATACGGGAAGAAATAACATAATGACTTGTTTCTGTTTCTTGCAAGGGAATGGCCCAAATATTTGGTATTTAGTCATTCAGACTTCCTTGCAGATTACAGCTGCGTGTCTATCGAGACTCGATATCCGGACGTGCTCTGGTAGAGCATTCGCCCACTGAAGGCAAAGCTTCCAAGTTCGAGTGTCTGTCCAGTACACAGTTTTAATCTGCCAAGAAGTTTCATATCAGCCACACTCCACTGCGGGGAGGAAATTTCTTTCATTTACAATCAGTGTTTATGGCCATCTAAATGTTTGTCTACAGGCGGGAAAAAATGTACGCTGGACGTAGAATTGAAATTTGGTAGTTTCGTACAGCAACAAATCACGGATAAAACACAAATTTCGAATGCAAATTGCCACCCACACGTTTGCCGAGGAATAATTCATTACTAATTCTTTCTCCAATAATGGAATACGTAAGCATAGGCGCGTTGCGTTTTGTACGACCTGACTCGGCTGCAAATATTTGTATACGGCGCAGTTAATCACTGCCCCAGCTGGCTGCGAGTTGATTAATTCGCGGCGCCTGCCGCCCGGGCTCCCAGCCGCACGCGCACCGCAAATGCAGGAAGTGTTGCCTAAGCTGCAGGGGAACACAGCAGCCCGCGGTAAATGGCTATTGTAACAGAAGAGCAGAGGAGAGCAGATCGATATATCGCCGGCAGTGCGCCCGCGCACAAAGGCCGCCGCCGTCAGACGTCTGCCGTTGTGACTCTGCTGCGCTTCTTCCTGCCGCTCCACATCACACGGGCAGCAATCTCTCTCCACTAGCCACAGGGGCTTCCCGACTGTCAAGCGGAGATGAAGGCACTCTTTCATTTGGATGCACCTCGCAGGAAAAATTGTCGTATAGCGCCTAGTGAATTATACTTCTCCCTTCGCCCTGCTCTTGGCAGGAAGTTGGCGACCGCCTCTACAGCCAGCTGTTCTTATTAGAATTGCAGTACCTGAAGTGATTGTGCAACCATGAAATTTTTCTTCTTATTAGAATTGCAGTACCTGGGGTGATTCTGCGACCATGAAATTTTTCTGCCAAGGAGACCTTATGAAATGGCTCTCTTTTTTTTTCAAACTTACGCCATTTCAAGGCGAGACATCAATTTACCAATATAGGAAGATGCATTTCTTAGAAGCACTTCAAAAAGTGACTTGGAACATTTGAGGAGCATCGTTTCAAAAGGTGTAAAATGCAGCCGAGGTAAAAATACAGTTTGATGAGTTTTCATCACAAATTTGATAGGCTCTTTGACGTTGGTGATTCAGATCGGGTAATTTCGTATTTTTTCTCATAGTAATTTAGTATTGAACAACATGAATCGGATAAAATCGTATTACGTACACCGCAGACGAAGGTTCCAAATGTATTACGTTCAGCGAGAGCGAGTCCCAGCGATGCAAACAGATGACATTCGGACGGAGCCAAGTCTGGAGAATAAGCCGCTTGCCCTACTATTTCCCAACAGAACGGCTCTATTGTTTCCCTGACACGTTTTGCTGTGTGTGATGGAGCGTTATCATGGAGCAATATGAATTTGTGTTGCCTTCTTTTCCAGATTCCTGTATTTTTTCAAGTAATGCTCGATTTACGTCGATTATTTGCTGCTGGTACGATCAGTGTTAACTGTTTCACCAGGTTTTAGCAGCTTATAGTTGATGACAACCTTCTGATCCCACCAAACACGGAGCACTGTCTTCTTTTCGAAGCGATTTGGTCTTGTAACGAAAGTGGATGGTTTTCCCGGCTTCACCAATGAATTACGTCGCTTAGGATTCTCAAAATATATCAATTTTTCATCACCTATCACTATTCGATGTAGAAACTACTTTCTTTCGTATCTGGCGAGCAGGATTTCACAAGTGGTCTTTCGATTTGCTTGCTGTCAGTTCATGCGTAACCAATTTTCCCACTTCCTGCACCTTTCCCATAGCTTTCAACCGAAGGTAAACGGCATTCTGCGTCACCTTCAATTGTTCCGCGAGTTCCTGTTGAGTGTGAGTATCATCTGCATAGAATAAGGCCTGCAATTCGTTGTCTTCGAACTTTTTCAGTGGTTTCCCGCGCTCGTCGTTTCTCACGTCAAAATCACCACTTTTGAATTTTTCGAACCACTCGAAACAGTGTGTTTTCCCAAGAGCATGTTCGCTCGATGCGATTCTGCAGCACTTTTCTTCAAATGATAACAGAAAACCAATGCTGTCCGCAAATCGTAGTTCGTAGGCACAAAACTCGACATATTGACGGGTTTGAAACAGATACCGATGTATGGAACATGGGTTACTGTGTGTTGACATTCATCGGCAGCCGTTACAGGAAGCAGATGGCGCTGCAGACGCGGTGTCACGGACCCTACACTGACGGCTAGCACCGTCTATAAGGAAATTCCGGTTTTATACGTCTACACTTGGTGCATGAATCGGCGACAGGGTAGGCAGCAACCTGCGGCTGTTTGTTGATGATGCTGTGGTGTACTGTAAGATGTCGAAGTTGAGTGACTCTAGAAAGATACAAGATAGACGAAGTTTCTAGTCGTGTGATGAATGGCAGCTAACTCTGAATGAGCGTTAATGCGGATGAATAGGAAAAACAAAACCACAATATTCGGCTGCAGCATTAGTTGTGTGCTGTTTGATACAGTCACGTCGTTTAAATATCCGGGCATAACGCTGCAAAGCGATGTGTAACGAACCGAGCACTGTGGCAGGAAAGGCGAATGGTCGACTTCGGTTTATTGGGAGAATACTAGGGAAGTATGGTTCATCTACAAAGGAGATCGCGTATAGGACGCGACTGTGACATGTTCTTCAGTACTGTTCGAGTGTTTTGGATCCGTACCACGTGGGATTAAAGGAAGACATCGGAGCAATTCTGAGACGGGCTGATGATTTCTTACTGGTAGGTTCGAACAACGCGCAAGTCTTACGGAGATGTTTTTGGAACAGAAGGGGGAGTTCGTGGAGGGAAGACGGAGTTCTTCTCGAGGAACACTTCAGAAAATTTACAGACCCGGAATTTGAAGCTGACTGCAGAACGATTCTGTTGCCTCCAGCATACATTTTGCGTCAGTAGCGTGAAGATAAGTTACGAGAAATTGGGGCTCACACGGAGACATGTAGATAATCGTTTTTCCGTCGCTGTTTTAGCGAGAGGAACAGAAAAGGAAATGACTAGTAGTCGTATGTGGTATCCCCCGCCACGTGCCGTAATGTGGATTGCGGAGCGACAATGTAGATGTAGTTGTAGATGTAGATGTAGATGTAGACGCAGCGACAAGGCAGGACGGGACAGGACGGAACAGGACACTTCACTGTCTCTCTCCCTTACACACACACACACACACACACACACACACACACACACACACACACACACACACGCCGCGACATGGTGGAGAGAAACTGCTATGAAGCTGCGCGTTTTCTGCTGGTCGCAGACACGCTGACGCCCTGACGCCGCGGCTTTTTCTCACACACGCGCGCGCGTCTTAAAAGACATGCTTTCTGCTCTCAGACGCGTCTGCAGCAGCTGCCGCGCTGTAAAACGCCGCACGTTTATGCGAATCCCCGCCTCCCTTTGAGACAGCTTTACTGTGTCCGCCTAGCAGAGCTTGAGCTGGGCTGGCGAGTGCGACGTCCGACTTGGTAACGCCGTAACAGAGGAGGCTAATTTAGAGACGTCCTCACAATAAAAGAGAACTAGGGCGTAAGAGAGCCCGGAAAGACGTAATTAAGAAAGCACTGTACTTGTATCATCAGTCTGTCGTCTACCTTAATGTTGTCCTCCGTCTTTTACAGTTTTCTGCGAATCTTTTCATCTCTGTGTAACTCCGGCGCGCAACATACTCTACAATCAGTTTTGCGTATTCTAGTCTTTCTCTAGTAGTGCTATATTCCCCCATTCGTCTATTCAGCCGCCCAGTGCCAGGACAACTACGCCAGGATGACGTATCAGATGTCCCACTGGCCTACCGCTTCTTCTGGTATCTCTCTTCAATGTCTTATGTATTCTCTTTAGTGCTGCTTCATCTCGTACTTTACCTGACAACCAAATTTTTAACATTCTTCGGTAGTATCGCTTTCAGTTCCTTCTTTTTCCGCCTCTCGAACGACACGTGTCTCATTTTGTAACAATCTTGATCTCATTATTCTCACCTACTAAATTTATTCAAACTTCAGCTGTAATTGCAGTTTGCTCTAAAATAACGAGCTTGCTGCAATGTATTGAAAGTTATTCAAGCACAAGAAACGCAACATAATTTTATTTAGCATCTGAATCGATGCTTCCAATGAGTATTGATTGTAGTGATTGTGTTAGACGCCTGGATTTTTCTTTATGTGGAACTGGTGCTTTTATGAAGTAATTTTGGTTTCCATCTTTTATAAATGTATTAATTTATTTACAACGTATTACATTCCTTCACAAAATACCCAACACAAAGACAATGAACTTGTCCTCCCACTGCCTCTGCTTGCACTCAAACTCTCACAGTGCTTCGGACCGTACAACTCCCGCCAAAACCCTCTACACAGTCTAGCACTATACAAAGATATTAACTTACAGATATAGTGAAATATAAATATTTTCATGAATTGACATAAAATCACAATTTTGTTCTAAGTGTTTCGTATATTCATTTCCATAATTTAAATGTATAGAAATTAATTTCTTAGGAATGAAATAATTATTTGAAACCTTTTAATTTTATATTTTGATAAGAGAAAATAAATAAAAATGTTGACAGTGTATTTTGGATGTGACAAGATCACCATTATAATTTGTTTTAACAAACTCTTACTTCAAAAGTTAATCTATATTGATTTGTGTGAACTTTGCGTACAAAACAAATAAACTGAAAATCGATACTGCGGCACACGATTAAATGAAGAGACCGATACTCGACGAAACGAATTCCTATAGCTCAAAAAACATTGCTGCTTTTCAGTAATGCTGTGTTCTACAAGTACGCTTTTTCTAAAAAAAATTGTCTTCGTTTGTTCCAGTGTACATCTGATTGCTTCCTTGTTACGAACATCCTCTGCAACTTTTCTGCCTAGCCAGGCGAATTCTTTCATGTGTACAACTATTCCGTCGTTCCCCATTTTAATTTCCTTTCTAGTGTTCTTCACCATTTTCATCTTTCCCTTGTTCATCGTCGAGACATTTTCTGTGCAAATTATGTGGTCCATTGCTTTTAACAGGTCCGAACTCTTTCTTACAAAGTTCCATGCGCATATACAGAGATTAAAAATTTTTTGGAACATTGTTTCTTTTTTTTATTTTTAGATGACCTGTTTCGATCTTCGAGGAGATCGTATTCAGATCTTATATTCCTTGATGCCCGTAGGAACCGTTGGTTTGGAGCTGGTCCATCTGCCCACCAGTGTTTTCCATGCCTGAACAGATGGATCTGCTCCAAGCCAACGGTTTCTACGGCCATCAAGGAATGTAAGATCTGAAGATGATTTCCTAGAAGATCGAAACCAGTCATCTAAAAATAAAAATCTCAAACGGAGCCATGACTGTATGCACTGAAATAAATTTAAAAAAAATACTGTGGGTAATCAACATAGAAGAAAAATTCTAATATACTACATAGCAAACTTCGTAGCTTCCAGTGCCGGCTGGAACTCGAACTGTAACATTTTCATTTCGCAGAAAAATGTTCTGACGACAGAGCTCCTCCGGTAGAGCACTTTTCAGCGAAAGACAAAGGTTCACTGTACTCCTCTCTCCTTTATATGGGCTTTTCAGAATGAGAGGTTAATGACAATTATGAAACTGATTTTGATTTGAGAAACACAGTGATTTGCATTGCGG
This sequence comes from Schistocerca cancellata, assembly GCF_023864275.1. Classification (NCBI taxonomy): domain Eukaryota; kingdom Metazoa; phylum Arthropoda; class Insecta; order Orthoptera; family Acrididae; genus Schistocerca; species Schistocerca cancellata. The sequence goes on along the minus strand of NC_064626.1, from coordinate 1,285,779,996 downwards.
AAGAACCACAAATCGCTCATTGCTTTCTTCAGACATGGAGCACACAGATGAAGAGAAGATTGACAATGACTGAAGTCTTCCATTCAATTTGAAGCACGTGCACTTAGATACAGATTGCCTTGTCATGTGGTGCAATTATGGCTCCTCTTGCCGCACTGCCCTAAACTACATATTTTTATGTTCTGTCCTTGCCTTATCTCACATGTATAGGGTGGGGTGTTGCGTTATAATTAAAATATAATGAAGATATATATGAAGAGCTCATTGTCAAAAACAGACGACATTTCTCGCGAAATTTGGATGTTAAAAGACTCCAATAGTACTTGGCAATTCGAATCTAATTATAATCTTCTCAAGAATCAAAACCGAATTAATACGTGTTAACACGAATGTGAATTGTGATCTGCGGAAAAAAATTCGAACGAGTCCACTGAATTTCTGCTTTATATTCGGCCAACTACAGAGCAGCCAGTAATATTGAAGGACTGCCTGTCTGGCGTTCCCATATCACAATACGCATACAATATGGCGAAACCTCTTCCGTTGTAGGTTTCGTATTTTCAATCATGTCTTACGGTATTGGTGATAGATGCCAAACAGAGGACGTTAAAGTTAGTGGGAAGAGGCTAGAGTGGATAGAACTGGAGAGAGGAGGCAGCAGCAGTAGTAAAATCAAACATAATCTCATTTTCAGCTGTCATAGAGTGTAAAAGGTTGATTAAAAAAGAGTCAAAATGTAGTAAAAATATTCTTGTCAAGGGAGAGCTTAATTGCAACGTCGACAGAGGAACTCCGTTAAAAAGTCTAAATCGTTTCTGCCTGTCAAGCCCACACCGATTTCAGTTGGCTGCAAAATCAACTCTCAGAAAGCTAACGATACCGGAAAAGTGTTGACGAAACACTGTGGTGCAAAGCGGCATAACATTCAGACGATGCAGTCATGGAAATCATGCTTGAGAAGAACTGAGCACAACGTCAGAATGAAGCTGAAAGAGGGTCTGTAGTGAAAGTTGTGAATGCGAACATTTGCAAGGTTTTGATCATGACGACTTTATGATTGACAGTATTTAGTAGTTCATCAGTAACGAAAGATTATATTTATCTTGCAGATTTCTATGATGTTTGAGTAAATTTTACAATATAAAAGAAGGTCATGAATTTAATAACTCTCCCTGTTTTTGCTTTGCATACGTAAGGGTCTCGTGCTATAGGCCAGTTATTTTTAATATTTCAATTTTATTACTATCAAAAAATGCTATAAAAATCTAATTTTCTTAATAAAATGTCAAGCGCACTGATTTCAAAATTGCACAGGTATGTTAAAAAATGTCTACCTCAGTTTCAAACGCGATCAAATCATCACATGTGCAAGAAAATACAAATTTTAACTTTGTTATTCACTCTATATTAAAAGAAGTTAAATGTACTGTTAAAGGATCATACAAATTTCCGTAAAATATTCATTACTCTACACCAAATATTACGTCTTGGTTTCTTTTGTAAAATAGTGATTAGTCGAGTTGTCCATCTTTGATAAGGAGCTCCTCATATACTGGACAGTTGGAGGACAGTAGAAACATAATTCATGATTGAAAAACAGACTGGCAAGTACTGAATGTATACATTTATTATCTCTATTCCACGTTGTATACACAAAAAAGTCATCCACGCTGTATACACATAAAAGTCATCTGGGTGGAGCAGAATCCAGCAAAAGCTCTCGAAAATTACATCAGAGAAGTTATGCGAGTCAAACCGTTGAAAGACTAGCAATAATATTTACCATAACAAAGTTTAGATCTTTCACAAAGGCAGTTGAGAAATATCGGAACTCTGGACAGCGCCTACATCTGGCAGAACGAATTGGTATATCGCCAAAACGGGTATCGCCTGCAAGTTCATCGCTCCGCTAGTGGCTTGATGGGGAACCTGGAGGGAAAGATGGTTGGCAGAGTATATCGATACCATTTGAAATTACTCGGGTGAAACAGAGTGGATGAGGGGAAACTTCCAAATGTTCTTGTAAGCATCGAGACGTAGCTACCAGACTTATGACAAAGTGCACATGCTAGCGCACTTCTGGTAGGGGGAGTAGAGATCTGGGAGACTCGCTAATTCATCGAGAGATATCGAGCCCGCAAAGTCAGCTGACCTATAGAAAGAACTGGAATTCCCGCTGAGGTTAGCAGGTGACTCTGGAATCGTTGGAGCAAAGACTACTTCCAGATGTCCAGGCACTTTCATCAAATTCAGAACACCGTCAGATGCTGGAACATCAGAATCGGCGACGTCTTACCCAGTTATACGTTGAAAAAGGCAAGGCTAAAAGACTTACGAATCGGCCGAGAAGGAGTTTGTCAGACTGATATCCTCGCTGCCCCGAAACAATGACAGATTAGCTGTCTAATAGAATTGGTTGTACCGTTGGAGGTCGTTGATGGTGAGGAGAAAGTCGCCGTGCATTGTATAGAACTTTGTATTATAATGTCTTTGTATGACCGTGTTCTTTTCCTCTTTCGTATAAACAATGTTTCTTGTTGACGTGAAAGTAAACGGTGCGTCTTACTTTTGTACTTGGAACTACACGGAACAACATATGAAGGGTTTATTTCAATAGTGGTACAAGTCCATTACCTCCACTTTTCTGCCTATAATGCTTCTGAAATTAATTATCCAAACAAACAGAAAGAAATGTTCATCTCTAGCAAGAAGCCATTTGCTTGAATATTTCTCGTGATTTTTCAGCGCTCATTTAACTCTGTATCTCAGTATGAACAAAAATGGACTTGTACCAGTATTTAAATAAGCCAGGGATGAGGTAAGTCCAGTACGGTTATCTGGAGTCCACGCCACGTGCTAGTCTGAAGACATAAAATGCAACGAAAACAAAATGCGAACTTACCAAAGTGGTCTGCAAGTGCCTAGATCGCTTCTACATCAATTGTGCAAGATGATTAAAACAGCGTTTAAACTCTAATGACATTGATGTATCTGACCCTAATTGACCCCAAGTTAGCATACTTGCGATCCCTGGATGATCGATTCAAACATTTTTGAGAAATTGACTAAATAAATCTCTCGGTGCGATACGACCGACTGGAAACAACGACCTGAACAAGACGCATCAGCTTTGAGCGCGGTATTTGTCAGTCCGCAACACATCGCGACCCTGCACAGCGGGCGATGCTGAAGCTGCCACAGCCCGGAAACAAATATGCCGCTCACTACGCAACTCCTGTAGCCTGTAGAGAAGACAGCAGAAGACAATCTTACTGCTTTCGCTACAGCCGACATACATGTCGGAGGAGAACACCAACTCCATTGATATGTATAAAACAATTCTCATCTATTATTGAGTCTCAGCTGCACATTTTTAAATATATGACGTGTTTCGATCTCATCTGATGGTCTTCACACCTGTACAGTAGCGTCAGCAACCCGTCGTGCCTGTGTCACAGCTCTAGTGTTGGGTTCTGACACTAGATGACGGATTTCTGACGCTACTACGTAGATCTGAAAATGATCAGGTGACATCGAAGTTTGTCACAGATTGAAAAATGTGCAACTGAGACTGGAGAATAAATGAAAGTTATTATAAATCTAAAGTTTATTACTCTCGCGTCCAAGAACTTTGTTCGTTAACGACGTATTTGTCGCAACCTCTGAGAGGCAGGTCTCAAGTTGCAATTTCTTTGTGGTGGTGATGAAAGACGAGGGGATACACTGATATACCGGACGGATCATCGCGACGTGTGTTTATTCTGATTCCCTGGCTCTGAGTGACGTCACCGTTGACAGTAGACCAGGCCGCAGCAAGTGGCGGTACGTTAAATGTCGTGCCTCGGCATTTAGCTCCCCAGTCAGGTTAGCGCGTAGCAGTGGACTGCCCTGCTGAGAATGTTCCACACCTGTAATGCCACGACCCTACACAGCAAAGCCAATGGCTTGTGGTGTCTTTATGAAGGATAGGAACTTTTATAGCGATGCTACGAAGCATGAGCGTATAATCATTCATATAGGGACACCACAGAACAACATGTATTTCCGTGTTCTGTTCTCCACCTAAATGTAATAGAAACATATCGAATCGTTAACAGCCAGACGTGTGGTAATGGAGCAGTATTACTTAGTCATTAAAACTGGACAAGGTTTCAGAATTTGCAAGTGAGTTACCTCCTCTTTTAACCACAATGAATTGTAGATTCTTTCAATTAAAACACTGTGCCCAGTGGTTGAAACAGAGCACACGTCACACCCATCAACGAGAGTAGTAGTGGAACTGAGCCAGAAAATTACCGTTCTGTCTCACTGACGTCCATCTGCTGTAGAATTATACAGTATATTATGTGCTCTTGAACAGAATAACTTCTTCCAAGCCAACCAGCATGGTTTCTGGAGACATCGATCATGCGAAATACATCTTGCGCTTTTTCACGTGACATCCTGAAAGACATGGATCTAGGAAATGAGGTGTATGCAGCAGTTCTTGAACCCCAAAAAGAATTTGACTCAGTACCATACACACAATTATTCAAAAAAGTACAATCATATTGGGTCTCACGCAAACTTAGTGATTGTTCTGAGGAGCTCTTGGTAGGGAGGACATATCGTATTGTCTTGGATGTATAATCATCGACCAAAATAGAAGTAACTTCAGATGGGCCCCAGGGAGGTGGTTTGCGACCCTTACTGGCAGACAATACTAACAGTAACGTCATGCTTCTAGCAGATGATACACTTTTCTGTATGAGGTACTATCTTAAAAAAACTACAAAAATATCCAGTGAACTCTTGATAAAATTTCAGAGTAGTGCAAAGATCGTCTACTTATTTTAAATCATAATGAATGTAAAATTTTGCGTTTGACAAAATCCGGAAAATAGTATCCTATGAGGACAACATCAGTGAGTCACAAATGCGGTCAGTCGAGTCGTACAAATATATGTGAGATATGAGATGGAATGATCACATACTCAGTCGTTGGTGACGCAAGTGGCAGAGTTCGGTTCATTGGCAGGTTACTGGAAAAATGCAGTCAGTAAGTAGAGGAGATTGCTTAAGGATACTAGTGTAGTCAATTGCAGAATATGTCTCAGGTGTGTGGGATCTGTATCGAATTGAACGTAGACAATGTAGAGTGGCAGGAATGGTCAAAGGACTGCGTGACTCGCGGAAACCCTCATCGAAACTTCATAAATGCGAATTGGCATACGGTGGAAAGCAGATGTCAGCTTCCAAGGTTCCAAGACCCAGTACCAAGTGAAGAATGCAGAGCTGTGCATCGCCCTACGTACAGGGTACAAGTGCAGATATTCGTATCGGTGACTGAGGACGGCGTACTCAACAACATTACATCTGCATTTACGTCATTTGCAGACTAATAATTATAGCCAATACAAATGGTATGTTTTAGGTTGCTTTTAGTACCTCCAAGTACATGTTGCAAGAGCAAGCCATTAATGTTTATTTTTCATTGGGAAGCAGGCGAGATGTTTAACTGTGAACGCAAAACGGTTAGCGAATACTGAGATACATAGTACACGTAGTGGTGCAGAAAACGTCTAGTCGTGACGCGTTTGTGGGAAGACTATTCGAGGCAGAGAAAAAAACAACCAACACTTTGCGTGCACATTAAGCACAACGTACAAACATGCCTACACTTATAGGTTTTACATGCTGTATAATTGTCGTAGGGACCGTGAAGGCAAGATTAATTATAGCACACACACAGGCACTTAAGGTTGGTTGGTCGGTTGATTTGGGGGGAGGGGACCAAACAGCAGCGTCACCGGTCCCATCGGATCAGGGAAGACTGGGGAAGGAAGTCGGTCGCGCCCTTTCAAAGGAACCATCCCGGCATTCACCTTAAGCGATTTACGGAAATCACGGAAAGCCTGAATGAGGACAGCCAGACGCGGGTCTGAAACGTCGTCCTCCCGAATGCGAGTCCAGTGTGCTGACCACTACATCTACATTTATACTCCGCAAGCCACCCAACGGTGTGTGGCGGAGGGCACTTTACATGCCACTGTCATTACCTCCCTTTCCTGTTCCAGTCGCGTATGGTTCGCGGGAAGAACGACTGTCTGAAAGCCTCTGTGCGCGCTCTAATCTCTCTAATTTTACATTCGTGATCTCCTCGGGAGGTATAAGTAGGGGGAAGCAATATATTCGATACCTCATCCAGAAACGCACCCTCTCGAAACCTGGCGAGCAAGCTACACCGCGAAGCAGAGCGCCTCTCTTGCAGAGTCCGCTACTTGAGTTTGTTAAACATCTCCGTAACGCTATCACGGTTACCAAATAACCCTGTGACGAAACGCGCCGCTCTTCTTTGAATCTTCTCTATCTCCTTCGTCAACCCGATCTGGTACGGATCCCACACTGATGAGCAATACTCAAGTATAGGTCGAACGAGTGTTTTGTAAGCCACCTCCTTTGTTGATGGACTACATTTTCTAAGGACTCTCCCAATGAATCTCAACCTGGTACCCGCCTTACCAACAATTAATTTTATATGATCATTCCACTTCAAATCGTTCCGCACGCATACTCCCAGATATTTTACAGAAGTAACTGCTACCAGTGTTTGTTCCGCTATCATATAATCATACAATAAAGGATCCTTCTTTCTATGTATTCGCAATACATTACATTTGTCTATGTTAAGGGTCAGTTGCCACTCCCTGCACCAAGTGCCTATCCGCTGCAGATCTTCCTGCATTTCGCTACAATTTTCTAATGCTGCAACTTCTCTGTATACTACAGCATCATCCGCGAAAAGCCGCATGGAACTTCCGACACTATCTACTAGGTCATTTATATATATTGTGAAAAGCAATGGTCCCATAACACTCCCCTGTGGCACACCAGAGGTTACTTTAACGTCTGTAGACGTCTCTCCGTTGATAACAACATGCTGCGTTCTGTTTGCTAAAAACTCTTCAATGCAGCCACACAGCTGGTCTGATATTCCGTAGGCTCTTACTTTGTTTATCAGGCGACAGTGCGGAACTGTATCGAACGCCTTCCGGAAGTCAAGAAAAATAGCATCTACCTGGGAGCCTGTATCTAATATTTTCTGGGTCTCATGAACAAATAAAGCGAGTTGGGTCTCACACGATCGCTGTTTCCGGAATCCATGTTGATTCCTACATAGTAGATTCTGAGTTTCCAAAAACGACATGATATTCGAGCAAAAAACATGTTCTAAAATTCTACAACAGATCGACGTCAGAGATATAGGTCTATAGTTTTGCGCATCTGCTCGACGACCCTTCTTGAAGACTGGGACTACCTGTGCTCTTTTCCAATCATTTGGAACCTTCCGTTCCTCTAGAGACTTGCGGTACACGGCTGTTAGAAGGGGGGCAAGTTCTTTCGCGTACTCTGTGTAGAATCGAATTGGTATCCCGTCAGGTCCAGTGGACTTTCCTCTGTTGAGTGATTCCAGTTGCTTTTCTATTCCTTGGACACTTATTTCGATGTCAGCCATTTTTTCGTTTGTGCCAGGATTTAGAGAAGGAACTGCAGTGCGGTCTTCCTCTGTGAAACAGCTTTGGAAAAAGGTGTTTAGTATTTCAGCTTTACGCTTGTCATCCTCTGTTTCAATGCCATCATCATCCCGGAGTGTCTGGATATGCTGTTTCGAGCCACTTACTGATTTAACGTAAGACCAGAACTTCCTAGGGTTTTCTGTCAAGTTGGTACATAGAATTTTACTTTCGAATTCACCGAACGCTTCACGCATAGCCCTCCTTACGCTAACTTTGACATCGTTTAGCTTCTGTTTGTCTGAGAGGTTTTGACTGCGTTTAAACTTGCAGTGAAGCTCTCTTTGCTTTCGCAGTAGTTTCCTAACTTTGTTGTTGTACCACGGTGGGTTTTTCCCGTCCCTCCCAGTTTTACTCGGCACGTACCTGTCTAAAACGCATTTTACGATTGCCTTGAACTTTTTCCATAAACACTCAACATTGTCAGTGTCGGAACAGAAATTTTCGTTTTGATCTGTTAGGTAGTCTGAAATCTGCTTTCTATTACTCTTGCTAAACAGATAAACCTTCCGCCCTTTTTTTATATTCCTATTAACTTCCAAATTCAGGGATGCTGCAACGGCCTTATGATCACTGATTCCCTGTTCTGCACTTACAGAGTCGAAAATTTCGGGTCTGTTTGTTACCAGTAGGTCCAAGATGTTATCTCCACGAGTCGGTTCTCTGTTTAATTGCTCCTCGCTCGGTGGCGTTCAAGCAGTCATTCTGAGGCATCTCGCGCTGACGGTCCTCAGCGGCACCCTGCAACACAGCACAACCAACAAGACCACGACAGTCTAATAAAGATGAAAACGCGAAACACGCCAATGAGCATTAAGCACCAGATTGTAAATGTGTACATGTCGGCTAGGCAGTGGAAAAGTAGGCATGGAAGAGGGAATCGTGGCCGGCGCTCGGCGACTTGAAATTCATTCCAAGACCCTTGTCGCCACCCACGACCTGCTGGCGGGAACCTCTACTCTCTGTTCTTTCCTATCTTGTTTTTTATTCTTCTTAATCAACATTTTGTATTTCACTTTCCAATTTCAATTGTATCAAATTTAAGATTCGTAAAATTCTGCAAACGAAAAAAGGAAGAAAAAAAGAAACAAAAGCGAAAACAGCACGCCTCCACGTGGCGGGATACGGGCAACGGTGTGAGTGGAGGCAGCAGCCGGGGTGGTATTACAGAGCCACCTCGGACCCCGAACCCAGTCACAGCGGCCAAGAGAGTCTTACAGACCCACCATAAGCAATCAGAGGGTGGGTCATTAAATAAATGGCAGCAAGTGAAAAAAAGTTCGTTATTTCCTCTCCCGATACGCCGGTTAGAGTGGGAAGCTGATGACGATGCGGTAAGGTGTCGAAGTTGAGTCGCTGTAGGAGGATACACGATGACAAAACTCCTAGTTGGTAATGAATGGCAGCAAGCTCTACATGTGCAAAAATGTAAGTTAATGAGAATGAGTAGAAAAAACAAACCTGTAATACTCGGATACAGCATTACTGGTGTCCTGCTTGACATAGTTACGTCTTATAAATGTCTAGGCGTAACGCTGCAAAGCGACACGAAATGGCACGATTATGTGAGGATTGTTGTAGGAAAGGCGAATGGTCGACTTCGGTTTAGTGGGAGAATTTTCACAAAGTGTGGTTCACCTGTAAAGGAAACCGCATATAGGACGCTACTGCGATCTATTCTTGAGTACTGTTCTAGTGTTTTGGATCCGTACCAGGTCGGATTAAAGGAAGACATCGGAGCAATTCTGAGGCTGGCTGCTGGATTTGTTACTGGAAGGTTCGATCAATACGCAAGTCTTACAGAGAGATGCTTCGGGAACTTAAATGTGTATCCCAGGACGGAAGGCGACGTTCTTTTCGAGGAACACTTTTGAGAAAATTTAGAGAAACGGCATCTGAAGAAGACTGCAGAACGATTCTACAGTCTCCGACATACATTGCGCATAAGGACCACCAAGATAAGATACGCGAAGTTAGGGCTCGTAAGGAGGCATATAGACAGTGATTGTCCCTTGTTCTATTTGAGAGTGGATCAGGAAAACAGATGACGAGTAGTGGTACAGCGTGCCCTCCGCCAAGCGCCATAAGCTGTATTGCGGTGTATCGATGTAGATGTAAAGATAGCACGTGGCACCGTCTTAAGTACTCTCTGCCATACACTTCACAGTCGTCTGCAGAGTATGTTTGTAGATGTGGATACACAGGTAGCAGTGCAGAGCAGTCCTTGACATGAGAGAGGGACATTACAGGTTTGGCGACACATGGCCTTCAGTTGCGTGTACCTTCTCTAAAGACCACGGGGTCGACGGGTTTTAAAGCATACTCTGCCTTCATTTTTCTTCGCTGTGTGTCTGGACTACTTTGTTCAAACGCTGTTATTTGCGACAGGAAACCAGAATAAAGCTTTTAAGTTCAAACTCGTCCAACAAGACTATGACGGTGTCAATCACAGGGCTCGTGCAGAAATCGATCTCACCAAGAAACCTAACAGTGACAAGCTCTCCTGTCGCTCCTTGGCGACGGACGTGCGCGCAGAGACCATTTGGGCTGACAGCATTGGAGAACGAGTACAACACAACGTTTGAATCCAACTTCTTAAAGAAAGCCAGCTGTTTTCGTGATCGAACAAAAACGCTCTTCTAAAAGGGCAAACTTAGGGACCATACGCTTTGTAAGACCGTCGGAGTGGAAGACGATCCTCTACTTCAAAGATTATTTACGTAGTTTCATCGGTTAACAGTATTTCCACAAAGAAACGAGAAAGCTCCGTACGCACTTACTGGCGTTCCGATAATATCCGCGCCTAGCCCGTTAATTAAAAAAAAATTAAAAAAAGAAATAAAAACATGCTTCACAGAGGTCCCTATCGTCACACCAGTGCCCTCTGCTGTCTTCATCTAAACTCTCCGTGAGATGCAAAACCGTGGCGTCACTGTTCCTCTGATTTTTCCCACGCTCAGTGGAATTTTGTGTCTTCTTCTCATCACAGCTACTTCATATTAAATTGTTAGAGATATGAGCAGTTTTTTCAGGCTTCCAGTGTTTATAAGTTCGTTTCCATAACCAGCCCAGTTAACAGATTGTGGTCGCATTCTATACGCCTGTTGATCTACGAGGGCTATTCGGAATGTAAGGAACGGTCGGTCGCGAAATGGAAAATACAGTGAAAATCTGATGAAGTTTTGCACAGATGCGTTGGACACTGTGTCTAGTACGCCCGTCGATCGCATCATGTCACCCTTTTCAGTTTTCAGCTCACAGTGAGGCCGTAAAGATGGCTACAAATTAGCGCCTAGCGAAAGATTTCGCCTGAAGCTATGCAATCCACATAACTGTCATGTGGTTCGTTCTACACGACAATTCTCGGCCGCACTCTGCAGGGGCAGTGAAGATGCTCCTGCAGCGTTTTCGATGGGAAGTGTTTGATCACCGACAATACAGCCCGTAATTAGCTACCCCTGAGGTTCATCTCTGCTCAGATTAAGCGCTTGCTATGAAGACAATATTTTGACACAGGCAACGAGCTGCAGTCCAGACCAGAAAATTGTCGGAAAGCACTGGCGGCTGTCTTCTATAACGAGGGAACTGAAAAGCTGGTACAGCGCTACGACAGATGTCTGAGTCTGAGCGGCGACTGTGTAGAGAAGTAGCTGGAAGGCGTAGCTAACCGTTGCAAATAAAACAGTTTTGATTTTCACTGTAGTTTCCATTTCGCGACCTATCGTTCCTTACTTTCCGAATAGCCCCTGTATTCTCTTGGTTCAAATGGCTCGGAGCACTATGGGATGTAACTTCTGAGGCCATGAGTCCCCTAGAGTTTAGAAGTACTTAAACCTAACTAACCTAAGGACATCACACACATCCATGCCCGAGGCAAGATTCGAACCTGCGACCGTAGCAGTCGCACGGTTCCAGACTGTAGCGCCTAGAACCGCTTTTCCACTCCGGCCGGCTTGTATTCTACTGCTGTGAAATCGATCAATGGTGACAATATTGCTTTTCAGCTCTGAAATTAGGATCGAGCTGAAGCTCTCCATTAAGAGCGTGCTTCTAGGAATATTTTGATTAATGGAGTGGTTTCCCTTCTGGAGGAAAGGTCGAGTGACATTAATCTGACGGCCGTGTATCATTCACTTTGTCAATGAGGCACACGCCTGTGCCGGTCAAAGTACTTAATGAGCCATGCGCTATTAATTACGTGGGGGTGGGGGGGGGGTGACGGTGACGTCCGTAACCTTTAGCGCTAAAACTGTCAGACCTAAACCACGTTGACTGCCGACGGCTTCAGTGGGAGCGAATAGGCGGCGTCCGGCGGTGCCAGCGGTGTGTGCAGCAGCTTTTGAAATACGTCGGTGTAAGATCGGCAGTGACGGAAGGCTGTTGTTCGTGAGCCACTGTTGACATTTACTTGAAGGTGTGCTGCTGTTGGTCACACCTATATTCTAAATAGGTCAGTAAATATGAACAGTGTAACGGTACACTCTAGATCTACTCTGCAAACCACACAGAAGTGTATGGCAGACGGTACTTCACATTTCACCAAATATTATTGGTTCTTCCCCTCTCCAAACTTTTTATCATTCGTGTCCCCCTTCCTGGTATATGTGATTTTACGGTTTGGACATCCACAGCTTAGGTATATGATAAAATATTTTTAAATTTTTTATTAAAAACTATTAACATCTTCCAAAAAACCTTTTTGTAGCCACATTAGCCGTTAGCATTTCCTTTACTACAGGATCACACACAAACGATTTCGTAATAGTTTAATCGCATCCTCAAGTGTATACACGTAACTAATTTAACATTGGTTCGATAAAATACACGGTCTCCCAACGTTCAGATGGCGTTCGAATTGCCAGGAACACCTAAACTGGATGATTACAAGATGTACCATGGAAAATTCCAGTGGGTAGCAGGCGCAGGCAGTGTGAGCCGCGGTATGGACCACTGATGAAAAACCAAACCACCTAACCTAACGTGGTGGAGAGGCCGCTGTGCCTCAAGCGAGAAGGCCAGACCACCTAACAGCCCAGCTGACGTAATTGTATTGAAACTTGTATTGTTCAATATCCCCTGTTAGTCTTTTCTGATAAGCGTCCCTCATACACGAGCGCATACCACAAGCAGTCTCCTTTGTAGGCTGACAAATTTTTTTCAAGTAGTCTGGCAACAGACCTAAGACAATTTGTTCGTGTGGTTTACAGGGAACTTTTGCAATATTACACAAGGGCTTGTAACGGGACATCCTCCTCCATCATTACTTTTCCTCAACAGCAGCTATCGTAACCAGTATTATTTTTCAAGTTTTGTACCGGTCAGTATTATCTCAGCTGCTTTTCTGAAAATTTTCATATAACTTTATACACAATACGTTATATTAGAAGCTAAAATTTATGAAAAGGAATTACTTTATTTTCAATGTTACAATCTATAAGTACTATCTCTGAATGTACAGTTAAAATTATTTTTTTTAGAAACATTTGAAATTAAGAATTATTTGGCACACTTAAATTTCTATCATTGATTACGCAATGTAGTACTGTTTATTATGTTTATTTCTGGATTCATTTACGAAATAATAATCGAACTTAATACAAATTCATTTGTCAAGAAAAATTGTAAAACCTTTGGAATATTGTTATTACCGCAGAGTGAGGAATGCCTCTGATGTGATCGGACGTATTTTTGTATTTTTGGCGTACAATGTAATTTCGGCTTTGTTAATGTGAAAATTCAAAAGACTGTATGATGTAATAAATGTGACAAAATATATTAATGTAACAACAAAAATCTTCAGATCTGTTTAGTTCAATTCTATCATGAGGACTTAAAATGTGAGAATTTCAGCGTCAAGAATCAGACCCCTAGACAAAAAGAAATGGAGCCAACCCTACACGAAAAGTTAAGTAAGCTAGAAAGTGTATTGTAATCTTCGCTCCTCTCAAATTTTTCATGAAAGCCTTTGCTTATTGCGGACAATAGCTGGAATAAGGAAGGAGGGGGGAGATTACAGGCTTTATACAAAGTGATTCAGCTGCCCCAGCTGCTAGGTTCTACGCAGCTCGCAACGTCTTCAAATACCACGCACAAGATTTTCATATTCTCTCGCTCGTTACCAGCAAACTATTAGTCCTAAAGACGAAAATGGAAAGGATCTTTTTCTGTGAAATTTAATGCAGTTACGTTTTGAACCAGAATGTGTTTTCGCTAGAGGCCGTAATTTTCGAATTAATCAAGAGAAACATACAAAAGTGACCTTCAAACGCATTTTTCTTGAATAACACGAAACTGTGGCCTCCAGCGAAAACGTATCCCAGTATGAAATTTAACTAACGACTATTAAATTTACTACAAAAATGTCCTGATCATTTTCTCTGTAGAGCTAATAGTTTGCACATAGTGAGCGAGAGAACATGGGAATCTTGCATATGGTATTTGAAGACGTTGTTGGCTGTAAAAGAACCAGCGCTAGGGTCAGATGAATCAGCCTGTACATAAAAGATTAAATATACATAAAACAGTATATCACAAATACAGTCAAACACACACTTGTATAGCCGAATATTCAACAAGCCCTAAGTCTTCAACATGCTTTCCCTTTGAATGAGCCTATGTGACCTTTTCATTTCGTATTTGTACGGGATGTTACAGTAGTGTATTTGTACGCGTTGACTCATTCCATCTACGACTCATCGGTATTGTAATCACGAGATACTATTTTCCTGCTTTTTGTCGTGCACACACCTCCTTACATTTGAACCATGTTGCTAATATTTACACACATTGAAATCCTATCAGATCTGCTCGAATATTTGTGCAGTTTGCTTTCAAGTACAACTTGGCTATAAATAACTGTGTCATCCACAGGAAAGATTACGGTTATGTTGTGTGCCGGTCATTAATATGCTACATTAAAACAAAGATTCCGAACAAAATTATTTGATCAGATCTTCTTGGGTTTTCATCCTGGTCGTGCCGTCGTGTTGTAAAGTTTCGATGAGTTTCCCACTCATCTTCAACTCACCTGAAGATGACAAGTGGGAAACTCATCGAAACTTCACTACACCGCAACGCCGAGACTTGGCTGATAAACCGAAAAGATTATATCAATGAAATTCGCCGAGAAATCCTGCGTTTTGTATAAATACACTTCTTACATGCAAATGGTGCTAGGCCGAAATTTTACGACAGCACAGAAAATAAACCAAAAGCTGATAGTTACAAGTTGTTGCGGTCTTTCGAAGTACCGGTTGTCAATCATTACACTGCGGGTATTCTGTATGGTGCAGTGCGTGCTGCATATATCGCAGGGGATCGAAACATTGTAGGTATGTTCATGAATCGGTGCACTCTCGGAGTATGTTGAAAAAATAACAGTTCCACTTCCTGCCCCCAGGTGAAAATATGGCGCTGTAAGCAGTCAGAATGTGAAATGTTTCCTGTTTTGACGTCAGTATGCTGTATGTAGCTTAGTGACGAGTGTTGATTTTTTTTTTTTTTTTTTTTTTTTTTGTGAAGTGCTTGTTGGTGTAAAGTGTGAAGAAAGTTTAAGTTTGGTTTGTTTTGTGGGGCGCTCAACTGCGTGGTTATCAGCGCCCGTACAATTACCCAATCTTTGCTCAGTCCAATTTCGCCACTTTCCTGGATGATGATGAAATGATGAGGACAACACAAACACCCAGTCATCTCGAGGCAGGTGAAAATCCCTGACCCCGCCGGGAATCGAACCCGGGACCCCGTGCTCGGGAAGCGAGAACGCTACCGCGAGACCACGAGCGGCGGACAGAAAGTTTAAGATTTGTATTCTAAACGCAATGCTTGTTGAGAAGAAAGTCCGTGTACTGTTGGTGAAGTTGTTTTATCAGAACTGATGCAATAGCAACGATGCATTGCGAGAAACTCACCTCCCATGTCAATAAATTGGCTAAAGATATGAGCAAGAAATTTGAAGAAACAGGTGAATTAGATGGTGCAGCAGGGAGAGGAAGATGGCCTGTTCTATGGCAGTCGTTGAGAAGTTGCTGTAGCGATGGCCGGTAGTACAACACACGCCTCAAATTCTGCAGCCAGCGCTCTGGTTGTGTCGCGGGAATTGTCTCCCTCCTGGTCAGTAATTCAAAAGATTTTGCGGTGCCCTTTACTCTAGTATCCGTACAAGACACAGAATGTGCACTAAATGAAGCCCCAAGGTAGGCCACAACGCCGTGACTTTGTCCTTCGGTTTTTGGTATGCATGGAAATGGATGACATGTGGCCGGCGAATATTCTTTGGACGGGCGAGGCACATTTATTTTTGACACGATTATGAGGTTCTACTCCGCCATATGTTATGCAGCAACATCCTTTGCAATCAGCTTGTGTGACTGTGTGGTACGCTTTTCATAAGCTTCTTCATTATGAGTCCGCTTTTCTTCTAAGAGGTACAGTGAGATCCACACATTATGAGGGTCTTCTTGTGCAACAAATTTTCTAGCTTTGCAAGTACACAACTGTGCCCACACCACTATTGTCCTGCATAAGGGGGCGACACGACATGTCGCTTGGCAGCTGATAGATTTTCTTCGAGAAACGGCTGCATGATCTCTAGGCAATTTGAAGGTTTGTGGCCTTCCATCACCCCACAACCCAAATCTACGCGACTACGGATTGTAGGGATGTCTGAAAGATCGTGTCTGTCTGTAATGTTCCCAGACCCTTCCTGGTCTGTAGAACAGCATACGACGACATTTCCGCCTGATTGCACTCGACATTTTGCAGACAACTGTCGACCGTGCCGTGTTACGTAAGCAGTATTTTGCTGAGTCGGAAGACCATTTTGAACACATTTTGTAACTTGTCGCTATTTCCTAATACAGAGTGACAGTTATTGAACTACATGAAACGAAATCGTCTTAACTTCTGAACAGTTTGCGTTAGGACGTCCAAACTGCGCGGTTGGCCTCGGGGCATGATGGGAGTTAGTATGCGCATGTATGGTTTGATTCAGCGACGAAGCCCACTTTCATTTGGGTAGGTTCGTCAATAAGCAAAGCTGGCGCGTTTGGGGGACTGAGAATCCGCATTTCGCGATCGAGAAGTCTCTTCAGGCTCAACAAATGACTGTCTGGTGTGCTTTGTCCAGTCACGGAATAATCAGTGCGATATTCCTTGATGACACGGTGACTACCGAACGGTACGTGAAGGTTTTGGAGGATGATTTCGTCCCCGTTATCCAAAGCGACCATGATTTCGACAAGATGTGGTTCGTGCAAGACGGAGCTCGACCCCATCGAGGCAGGAGAGTGTTTGATATACTGGAGGAGCACTTTGGGAACCGCATTCTGGCCCTGGGGTACCCAGAGGCCACTGGCATGGGCCTCGATTGGCCGCCATTTTCTTCGCATCTGAACACATGCGACTTCTTTTTATGGTGCTATATTAAAGGCAAGGTGTACAGCAATAGCCCCAAAACCATTGCTGAGCTGAGAACAGCCTTTCAGGAGGTCATCGACGCCATCGATGTTCCGACGCTTCTGTGGCTCTTTCAGAATTTTGCTATTCGTCTGCGCCACATCATCGACAATAATGGCAGGCATATCGAACATGTGATAACCTAAATCCGAATATCCATAGTGACGTTTACATGTTGAATATAGAGTGTGCACACCATAGTTTGTAACTAATTTACGTTTATTTCTCATACAGGTCAATAACTGTCACCGTGTACATATGTCAGAACAGCCGTTAACTTGTGTTTGATGATTCCTCCACGTTCATGCACGCACACCGCATTCTCACATTCTGACTGCTTACAGCGCCATATTTGCACCTGACGGCAGAAAGCGGAACTATTATTTTTCTCAGCACACTCCGCGAACGCACCTATTAATGAACAGGTCTACGATGATTCAGCGTCCAGCGATGTATATAGCCCGCACTGCAGGTCTCGGAACACAGTTTATATAAACACTCGGTATAATGTTCAGCATCCACGGACGGATACTCGGCAGAGGTCGGCGGGGAGCCTGTTAAGCCACGGACCGCAGCATTCTCAGAAAACCGCGGGAAACCTAAATCAGGATGAGATGAGCGGAAAATGTGTAGCTGCCTCGCGCAAACTGACGAATACAGAGCACCACCGTCCCGTTTCATGTTTCGCCGTCAAATTTCCGAGGCGCGGGTTCGGCGGCCTTCACAGCAATCCGCTCAACAATATGCAGATTGCTGGTGCGAGTGGCTCCGCGGACGCTACGCACGCCGGCCGGTGATAGTGTGTGTGGGTGGAGGGGGGGGGGAGGGGGGGGTGGCACACTTTGGCCGCTTAGGCAGAGGGCGCGCTAAGAGCCGGGGGGCGCGAGCAGCCGGCCGGGGTCAATTATGCAAAGTGGCGGCGGCCGCTGATTTAGCTGGGGGCTGGAGCTGCCTCCGCCATGAATACTGCACGGTGCGGCGGGGCGAAGCAAAAGGACTCACGCCTTCACGTGGCTGCTGGAAGCAGGTGCGATTCTAAGTCGATATTGCAGAGAATTCTGTCGTATACCTATGTTTATTGGAAACGGAAGGAACCCCACTAATAATGGAAAATCCTAATCTTGAACATCCGCGTCCACAACATTTTCCATTAGGGGACATTAATATGGAGTGTGTCTACCCTTTATGGTGGCTTGAACTCTGATTGAGGTATGCTCGTAATAAGGTCTCTAGAAGTCTGTGGAGGAATGGCAGTCCCTTCTTCCTCAAGAGCCGAATGTAGAAACGTTTGTGACTTTGGACGCTGGCGTCTGGGGTAAAATCGAAGTTGTTACACATTCCAGAGGTCTTCCGCTGGGCTCAAATCGGAACCCTGGGCAGGTAAGTCCAGTTCAGTAATACTACTGTCCGCAAACCGTTGCCTCGCAGACACTGCTTCACAACAGGGCACGCTGTCATGCTGATGGAAAAAACCCATTGCTTCCGAACTGTAAGAAGTGCAAGTTTTCTGCTGATTGCTTCATTTGGGGGAGGGGACCAAACAACGAGGTCATCGATGCCATGGGATCAGGGAAGGACGGGGACGGAAGTCGGCTGTGCCCTGTCAAAGGTACCATCCCGGAATTTGCGAGAAGTGATTTAGGGAAAACACTTAAAACCTAAATCAGGATGACAGGACGTGGGTTCGAACCGTCATTCTCCCGAATGCAACTTCAGTGTGCTAACCACAGCGTCACCTCGCTCGGTCAGTTCTCTACTGTAAGCATTACACAGTGATGCAGAATGTAGTCATATCCAGAAAGTAAGTTACGATCGGTCGCAAAATGGAAACCACTGGTAAAATTCGATAAAGCTTTGCGCAGATGTGTTTAGCAGTGTCTCCAGTATGTCCGTCGATGTGTCGCGTCGCTCTTTTCAGTTTTGGGTGAACAGTGAGCACGTAAAGATGCGTAGGGAATAGCGTCTCCCGCCAAGTATGAGAGCCTGGTTAGAGATTTCGCCTGTGCCATGCAGCCGACGTAACACGAGTATCGAGCAGTTCCTTCTTCATGCCGATTCTCGGCCGCACACTGCAGGGGCAATGAAGATGCTCCTGCAGCGTTTCCGATGAGAAGTGTTTGATCACCCACAATATAGTCTGTAATTGGCTCCCCCTGAGTCTCGTCTCTGCTCACAAGAACCGCTGGTTATGAAGACAAAATTTTTTCACAGACAACGAGCTGCAGACCAGTGCAGATAACTGGCCGTAAGCACAGGCGGCTGATTTCTATGACGAGGATATTGGAAAGTTGATACAACACAACGACAGAACACGTAATTGGAGCGACGACTATGTAGAGAAGCAGGTGGAAGGTGAACCTAACTGTTGCAAATAAAACGTTACTGGTTTTCACTGTGGTTTCCATTTCGAGACCGACCGGAACTTACTTTCTGGACAACCCTTGTACTTCCGCATTTACCGTTTTATCCTGTAACGCCACGTCTACTGTATTTCACTATTGCCACAACACATGATGGCAGCTAGTGTTCTCTAGACATTAGCCAAGCCCAAAAGCTCCACCAGATTAACGAAGGTACAGTGTGATTCATCACTCCAGGTTACTCGTTTCTAAGCGTCCACTGTCCAGCGTTGTTTCTCTTTACACCACGTCAAACGTCGCTTAACACTGGTACAGAAGTGTGTGGCTCGTGAAGAGCTGTTCAACTACTGTGCCTCTTTTTTTTAACTACCTACTCACAGTCATTACGCTAGCTGCCCTGTTGGTGTCTTTTGGATCTTACGAGTGATTCTTTCCGATGACTTTTTGAGATATTTTACAAATACGCTCCGCAATGTGTGATGGTCCTTGTGCGTCACTACATGAGGCATGCCTGTCCTGCTTTAGTTGTTGTTCATTCGCGTTTCCACTTCAGAATCGAATCACAAACAGTTCACTTGGACTGTCACTCAAGTGACATGCAATAACTAGTTCAAAAGGTTCGCAGGAGAGCTTCTGTGAAGTTCAGAAGGTAGAAGACGAGATACTGGCAGAAGTAAAGCTGTGAGGACGGGGCGTGAGTCGTGCTTGGGTAGCTCAGATGGTAGAGCACTTGCCCGCGAAAGGCCTAGGTCCAGAGTTCGAGTCTCGGTCCGGCATACAGTTGTAATCTGCCACGAAGTTTCACATCAGCGCACACTCCGCTGCAGAGTGAAAAATTTCATTCTCAATGACTAGTTCACGTTCTCCAATACATTCTCCATTTACTGCTACTAACAACACAGATATGCCCGCCTCCTCTTATACTAGCGGGTCCGCCTCTCGCGAAATCTCGCCGTCAATTCTGCATTGCGTGGGGGTATCTGCGTACTTTTGATCAAATAGTGTACACGTATGAGGCAGTAGCTTGGACTCTGTGCAAGGCGGAAACGATATTCTTATGAGGTATGGTGTTGGAGGCGAATGTTCAAGATATTGAGGACGAAGAAGCACGTAGAAGAGCAGGGGAGGTAAGAAGCCCAAGCAAATTGGTCACCGCTGGCGGGAACCACATGGTTAGCCAGCTACTCCGCCGTTCATCTCAGTTCCCTCCTCTAATCGAGGGAATGATGAAGGGCAGAATGCAGAGAGACAGGTCTTCACGAGTGACATACCAGCTGGCCGAAGACTAACAGGCCATCAACAAGGGAGGAAGTAAGAAGAGCTCACCAACTTTAGACTTAAGAAGAAAAAGAACTGAATCTATGGGTTCCACAATACCACAGTTAGTAGGAGGAAACCCTACATTTCTGCTGTCGAATTCTTCTTGAGCAATCAGCAAAGTAGTAGATTTCGACACGTTCTTTCTTGTGACATTCTGGAAAAGATTTTACTCTGCTGATTTTTGAAGAAGAATTCTACACTGCAGTTTTCGATGAAAGTCTGAATTCGCCTGATCTTCTGCTGACGGCAGGAATATCAGGGAAGACGTACAACGTTGATTACAAAAGACAGCAATGAAAAGCATTTCAATGACAGTGGCTTGTTGTTTTCATTGTGCTGATTCCTAATGTCATAGGAAATGTGCAGCTTCATCCAACATTCCTTTACAATTAACACTCAAAATTTACTCACAAATGCGGTTTTAGTTGTTTTTGTCATGTCTGTGGTGAATTGCTCATTACGAAATGTCAGAGAAACATTACAGGGTTCCTAAATCACGTACACTTCTCAATCTTTCGAAATAAACATAGTGGTCAGAATAAAATAATGTTCAATTATCGAACATTTAACCAAAGACGATTGTGAGAAAGAAGCTTTGGTATCATTCTAGAGGGCTGTGAGTCAGATCTTAGGTAACGAAAACGACCCACACTGCGTTTCTGTTGTATCCAGCGTGCTGGAAAACGAAGTTGTTAGGCTGTTTGATGAACCTCAAGATTCGTTTTCTGTACAGTAACCTTGATTGTTTTACGTAAAAAGTTGTGTGATGTTAGTGCGGAACAAGATGAGAGCTTTCATCGAGACGTTAAACTGGTGGAAATACGATATCAGATAAGGTGGAATGCCACTACAATTGCAGACTAGTGTTGGTCGCTTCACTGAGAAGTATAATATAGCAGGAAAAGTTGTATAAGGAGCTTCTAGGAGAAGAGAGAAATAACCGTGTTAAATCCGTTAATAACAAAGCCTATCCAGCACCGATACTGGACAAAGACCGAAAGAAAAGAACAAATCGTGTTCTCCATTGCTGTATTGAAGCTCCACAGAGTGGCACCGCCTGTTTTTCCACCACGCCTTTATTTGGTCGCTTTATTGTCTGTCTGCCAGTTACTTACAAATTTTTCAATTGATTTTATACTAACTTTCCGATAAGCTAGAGACTTGAAATTGTAAACATGGGTCACAACTGGATGACAGTGCGGTATGAACTCGCGCTCTTGTCTGCTTTGTGGTGGAGGGTACTTTATTTACCTCTGTCGTTTTCCGATAGGATACAGACTTTAACTTTCATCGTAGCTCAGAACTGGGCGACAGTGCAATGTTAACCCGCTCTCTTGTCTGGTGTAAGGCGGAGGGTACTCTGTGTCGCACTGCCATTTGCCCATTTTCCTGTTCCAGTCGCGAATGGTTCTCGGAAAGAAGGTTTGCTGGTAAGCCACCGTGTGAGCTCGAATATCTCTAATTTTTACCTTTTCGGTATTTTGGCGAGCTAAGTCATGTGAGGAGTAATTGAAACACACCTGAAATTTACCACATGTCTCTGCTGTATGCTCATCAAAATATTTGAAACATAATAAAAAATTTCACATACACAGGACTAAAAAGCAAAAAATAATTATTTAAATAAAATTGAATTTTTAATATAGCCCTTTTTGAAATCGAACTAAAAAGTATAAAATAATTTGTCTCAGACTCCAATACCATATAAATAGTCCTCAAAATTTGTGATTGTGTACTTTTAACAGTAATGGAAATATACGTAAGATTAAAACGAAAAAGATGGGAAGAATGCAATACATAATTGATGCGTGAATAGTTCACCTCCCTACTATTACACTACTTTGTAATTGGCGCATCAATAGTTCAGCTCGTTGTTATTACCTGGTGCATGCGCCCCATGTTTTCAGTTTTAAATCTTACAAGTATTTTCATAGCTTGAAAGGTCTCTGTTGGATTCCTTTCATGTTTAATTTCTTAAATCTGTTGCCATTTATGGAATAAATTCCTCTTCTAAATGTACTGTGGCGTTTCTGACTATCTGGGAGGAGACTGAGCAGTGGAACGTGTTACTTTTACACATAAACAAGAACGATCTGTCACACTACTACACTTTAAAGCACAGTTTATATGTAATTCTTATATGTAATTCATGTCACACAGTCTCATACGGAACCTACATCCGCTTTCTTTTATATACTGTACATGATAAGATACTGTCATCCCCCTTCCCTTTTGTGTGAGAGGATGAATGAGCATATGTATTTCTAGTTGCATGCTTGAGGGTAGCAGACAAGGCTGTCTGCTAGAGAACAGTAGGACCAACGTCGGAACAGGTAGCTACGCTTCCTAAAAGCAAAGAGGTTTCTATTCTTAGCATGGTCCTGTCCGTCCGTTGTCATGTTGGTATAGGAAGCTGCCCCTCTGGCCACTTCCTTTGGTCTTTGTGAGCCACCCTCACTCAGGAAGCACGCTCGGCAGTAGGGCGGTTGCTGTGTGGCCGTGGCGAGCGTCTGAAGTGGTAAGATCTCCGGCTAAGCGCGTGTCTGTTAAGTCCGTAGGACAATGGATTTCTTAAGTTCAGCCTAACTGAAAATTTAATCACCTTGATTTCAGGTTTAGCTCTAAAATATCTAATGCTATCTTAAAGTGCAGCGGAGTGTAATTCTCGTGTTAAATTCAGATTATTTTGCGGTAGTTGCTTTGTTACTACTTTGTGAGTAAAGTGGAACCACGTGTTGATCAGCAACTCTAACTAAGTTCGTCAATCTTAAATGCGAATGTTTGTGTGATTATAACGTCTTGTCTTGACTATATTTTCAATATAGCAACTTTTCTTTATGTTCAGCTCACGTGGGGTGTACTTTGCGAGACCACTACCACGTGCTTATATAACTGTTTGACCCATCAGGTTAATAGTAAGACGTTAGTAACCAGTTCAAGGTTTTTCTTTTGTCAATTGCTTTTAGATCTAATGTATTTTAATTATCAAAATTATTGTGGAGTTGTACGCTTTGTGTAAACCAAGTTGACCACGTGAAGCATGTGGTGTAATCATCAAAGTAGCCCTCAGCTATTCTTTTTGCGAAGACTTCACAAAGAGTTAATATGAATTTAGTATACCAGTGTGTGGTAATTACATGACGGACAGGATTGTGGTATGAACGTAATTTCTGTGGGTAAAAACTGAATCTGTTGGTTGTGGTTAATTTCTTCTTGCTTATGTTTCAATGTTCTTCGTGTGTTATTTTATGAATGCACTGTTGTATCCAGTCTCCCAATCTTGGCTCCATATGTTATGTGTTCCGTAAAATTACAATCTCATATTTTTTTTAAATCGTAAATAAGGCACCAGCTCAGTTATAACTCACGTATAATATGCTGAAATTTCAATGAACAATCTTAAAATAAATTTCCAAATATAAACTGATTTCTTTCCTTTTATTTAAATTCTCCTTTATATATATATATATATATATTACCGGTTTTGTCTGCTTAGTAAACCTAGACTAAATATCTGATGCAACAGTTGCCCAGTAATCCACGATTAATCTCCCCAGACAGATCACGGTTTTTGACCCACTTTCATTGTCAATTAGCACCGATCTCAGCATAACAAAATTAAAGTAACAATATTACAATTCAGCAAACAAAATTAAAGGTACAACATTACGATTACAACTTGAGCTAACAAAATTAAAGTTACAATATTACACATGGCGACCCTGTTCTGTGATTCCGCTAGACTCTGGAATCTCTGAAACGTTAGATTGCGAGCGCGTTATAATCTTAATTTTTTTTTTCCTACAGCGCTCAAACAACTTCTGTGTTGTTTCCGAGCAGACTTTCAAAAGATTCACGGCGTTGTTGATCGGCGTTGCGTTGTTTGTCTTGTTTTGTTTTTTATACTTGTGTGTTTTATATGTCTGTGTTTTTTATTCTCGCTTGTAAATTCCACTGTTTCGATCAAAGATAAAAATTTGTTTTGCGTGTGAAAAAGTGTGTACTTGGTTGGGTATCTTTCGTGTGACTCGTAATTTTTGGGGGACACATTTATTGTGAGTATTGTGTTGCGTACTGAGTATAAATTGCACTAATGCAAACACGTAACCAAGCTCAAAGTAAGCGGTCCAACAACTTAAGCAACATGGACCAAGGGGATAATTTGATTTCCAATATTAATGCGTCGGGCGGTTCCGAAAATGCAATGGGGAATACTTCAGACGAAATGCAAAACAGCACGAACGGGCTCACAGCAGAGCCAGAAATTAATTTGCCTCCAACTAACCAAATTGATTTAGCAGAACTCATGAAAGCCTTATTGCAACAAAATAAGGAAAACACAGAAAAATCGATCCGAGAGCTAGGCGAACAAATGACGCAGAAATCAGAAAAATCGATCCGAGAGCTAGGCGAACAAATGACGCAGAAATCAGAAAATTCGTTCCGAGAACAAAAAGAATCATCCGAAAAATCGATCCGCGAGCTAGGTGAACAAATAGACAAAAAACTAATCCAGCAGACAAATAAAGTCGACAAGTCGATGCAGAGAGTGTCCGATGATATCTCACAAAGAATAAACAATCTGGCAAGTGAGATAAAAAGTGATATTATGAAAGAATTAGGCCGTACATTTGAACAAATCGATGATCGTCTGCAAGCCTTAGAACAGAGCAAGCGGAGGGGCGACGCCGAATCTAAAGAAAGCGAAGAACGGCT
Organism: Schistocerca cancellata; assembly: GCF_023864275.1. Lineage (NCBI taxonomy): Eukaryota > Metazoa > Arthropoda > Insecta > Orthoptera > Acrididae > Schistocerca > Schistocerca cancellata. The sequence goes on along the minus strand of NC_064626.1, from coordinate 1,285,754,594 downwards.
ACTTAGGAATTTCCAGGAGCTGAGGGAAGAATGCCAAAGGGAGCACCAGCAGGTTCTCTCGATGGTCCAAGAGGCGGAAATGCATTGTCCCACGTCCGTTAGCAACACAATAGCGGACAACAGTTTAGCGATCCACGCGTTGGAACAGCAAGTAGAACAATTGAAGCAGACTGGGGCGGAGGACAAGAGACAAATTGATGATAAGATTGCGGCATTAGCGGACATTGTAGGCACGATGAAGCTGACGGAAAGCGAGAACAATACTACACCGGTAGCGGCCGCAGAGACCGCAGAAGTGCGTTCGCTTCTGAGATTTCAGAAGGGACAGTTCGAAGTGAACAGGCAAAACAGAGCTGTAACAGGCGAATTACAAGAACGCGTGGCGCATCTGGAAAACCGCATGGCGTGTGATTCCGAACTCGGCAATAGCATTAAAAATAGCCGTACGAACAGTGCAGAGAGGGACTCCGGCCACGAGGGAGATTTTGACGACAGGGAAGAATGTAATTTGAGGGGCAGACATGAGAATAATAGAAACATTCAAGGGCCTCGCCAGGAGGAAATGCGGGGATTTGATTTCAAACATTTCCTTACAGTGAGAAAGTTTGAGATATTCCGAAATTCGCAAAAAGGAATACATCCACGAGCATGGCTCGAGCAATTTGAGTTCTGTCTTCCTCCCGACTGGGCAAGTTCACATAAGATAGAGTATATGTGTGGCTATTTGGAAGGCGAACCGGCGATTCGCATGAGGTCGGCAGCGCGTCACTGCAACTCCGCTCGGGAGTTTCGACAAGCCTTTCTGTCCGCCTATTGGTCGGAAGCGGCACAAGATAGGGTCAAACATGGCATAATTATGCTGCCAAATTTGAACCAGTCTGGTTTCGGCAGCCCTGCACGCCTATTCGACCACATGCTGCAGGCAAATCAATTCCTATACGACCCATACGGGCCTGCGGAACTAATTAGGATATGCATCACCAAATTGCCGATGCACTTGCGGCACGTCATTCTTGCGGGACGATGCAAAGAGGACGTGGAAACGTTTAAGACGCTTCTCCAAGAGTTGGAATACAATACAGGAGAATGCCCGCCTAATCAGGCACAAAGTTATTACGGGGCACAGCAGCGCGACCGCAGTCGTGGCCGTATTACTAATCAACGGCGTGACTGGTCGTCGCGACGCGAACGGAACAATAATCGGGACCGGCCGTATAGAAACTGGGGTGACAATCGCGAACACAGGTGGAACAACAGAAATGATCGAGGACGTAGACAGAATCGTGAACGGAACAGTTACGGCAACCAGAATCGATACTACGGTGAACACGGTGGGAATAGGACTATAGGCGGAGCACCTCATGATGTTGAAATTCGGCCAGCTAACCCTAGACATAATCCTATTCATTTTAGTGAATTAATAAATAGCATTTGATTTATTAAAACGTAAGTGAACCACATTAGTGATGTGGATTTAAATATTATATTGTCAGTTCATTAAAATTTTTAATTTTATACTGTCAAGTCATTTCACTTTTATTTTTTTAACATTGTCAAGTCATTTAAATTTTATTTTATATTGTCGATTCATCTAATTTTTTTTATTTTAAAAAAAATATTAAGTCTCACTTTGTTTTTAAAAATTGTGAAAGACAATACTAAGTGGTATTATGTATGACATTGTGTAATCACATAAGGATGATGAAAAATTTCTGTGAATGCAGTTGAGAACGTGAAAGCGAACCGGCAAAACTCTTAAGAGACAGCGGGAGCAGCCGCACTAGTTGTAAACTGGCGGGTTTCCCAGCGGGACACGCTGTCATCCGGGCCACTTTGGGAGCGCGGCCGACGACAAAAGGAGAGTAAGCGGCAAATACTTTCCCTTGTACCTGGAGCTAATGGGCGGCCGCCCCGGGCGACCCTTCCTCGAGGCGATGACCTGAGATGGGCGAGCGGTCCACCGCCCGGAAATCCATCTGCTGGCAACGCACCACACGCACGCGACCGTGACGAGACGGCCGCGGTGAAACAACACAAGGGGCGTGGAGCCTTTTGACAGGTACTGCCCAGAGAAACTTGCAGACGTCAACGACGCCTATCGACATTTCCTGATGGATGCCTACTGTCAAGCGACAGTAAATCTTGGTTCGATGTTCTCTGGTCGCTAAGGGTGGCACAAAAGAAGAGCCATTAAGTGTCATCCTTGCCCGAGAATATCAACCTGGCGTATCAAACGAGGATACCGCACGAATTTGACAATACAAACATGGAACCTAATCGAGATGTACATGACACGAGAGAAACTTCATGAGAGGGCAGAGACGGCGGGATCGCACGCAACAGATGGACAAAAAATCCCTACTGACAGCTGCGGCGACGAACCCCCCCCCCCTTTCCCTTATATTGTGCCTCGGAACAGTGGAAGTACTGAGTGTGTCAGTGAACAGTGATTATACGGTTCTTAGTCCAGTGCATATACGTGTGTTTCTGTCAGAGAAAATCTGACTCGTGTATTTTGCAGGTGTTCTATTTATCTTTTTTAGACTTTGACTCTTGTATTTTGTAGGTGTTTTATTTATAGGTGTTTTTTTGTTTTAGATGTTGACTATTGTACTGTTTTATTTATCAATGTTTGTTTTTGTGTGATGTATTAGATTTGTGATATTTTGTTTCGTAAATTCATTGCTGTGGCCTTGCTTCGTTTATCAGTCAGATAGCTTTTTATTCTCATTGAACTGTGATCGATTAGCCTTTGCATGGGGCATATTTACTGTGAGGAACCCCTTAAGGGTAACAATCACATAATTATTGTAGTTTCAGTATAATGACACAGTGCTCATTGTTTGCTAGCTAATTGAAATATAGTAGAATGATTAAATGAGTGCCACATAGTTATTTTAATTCTACAAATTATTAGTTTTATACGATATAGAATTTTTTTGCGATAACCACTTTGTAAAACATGTTTTTTTTCTCTTATCATTTAGTTGCTTTTGCAGATTGTGCATTATGTTCTGCTTTTTAATACCGATGTTATTGGATGTTCTTTTTTTTAATTGCTGTGGCACCTTTGCTATTCTCATAAATTTTGCTTGTTAATAAACAGTCATAAATTTCCTGTGATCAGTTGGCTCTTGCAATGAGCAAATACTGGTGAACTCCATAAGGGTAACAACCAGAAATTGTTTTCATATTAATGACACAGGAACCATTGTTTTTACTTGCTGACCGAATTAGGTCTACACTACCTTTTAAATAGGTGTCACAGATTGTGTTCTTTTTTTCTGTTTGAAATTGGTAGATTCTAAAGATGTGTTGAAATTATTGTGTTTTAGCAAGTAGCTGGTGTCCTTTTGCCTTTTCTTTCACACTTTTGGTTTAAGTAGGGTGTGAGAAGCCTGCTTGAGAATGTCCTAGCATGGCTAGAAAATTCCCTGCACAGTCTTTTCCCGGAGCGTTGGGGTTATGAAAGGTCTCTGTTGGATTCCTTTCATGTTTAATTTCTTAAATCTGTTGCCATTTATGGAATAAATTCCTCTTCTAAATGTACTGTGGCGTTTCTGACTATCTGGGAGGAGACTGAGCAGTGGAACGTGTTACTTTTACACATAAACAAGAACGATCTGTCACACTACTACACTTTAAAGCACAGTTTATATGTAATTCTTATATGTAATTCATGTCACACAGTCTCATACGGAACCTACATCCGCTTTCTTTTATATACTGTACATGATAAGATACTGTCATCCCCCTTCCCTTTTGTGTGAGAGGATGAATGAGCATATGTATTTCTAGTTGCATGCTTGAGGGTAGCAGACAAGGCTGTCTGCTAGAGAACAGTAGGACCAACGTCGGAACAGGTAGCTACGCTTCCTAAAAGCAAAGAGGTTTCTATTCTTAGCATGGTCCTGTCCGTCCGTTGTCATGTTGGTATAGGAAGCTGCCCCTCTGGCCACTTCCTTTGGTCTTTGTGAGCCACCCTCACTCAGGAAGCACGCTCGGCAGTAGGGCGGTTGCTGTGTGGCCGTGGCGAGCGTCTGAAGTGGTAAGATCTCCGGCTAAGCGCGTGTCTGTTAAGTCCGTAGGACAATGGATTTCTTAAGTTCAGCCTAACTGAAAATTTAATCACCTTGATTTCAGGTTTAGCTCTAAAATATCTAATGCTATCTTAAAGTGCAGCGGAGTGTAATTCTCGTGTTAAATTCAGATTATTTTGCGGTAGTTGCTTTGTTACTACTTTGTGAGTAAAGTGGAACCACGTGTTGATCAGCAACTCTAACTAAGTTCGTCAATCTTAAATGCGAATGTTTGTGTGATTATAACGTCTTGTCTTGACTATATTTTCAATATAGCAACTTTTCTTTATGTTCAGCTCACGTGGGGTGTACTTTGCGAGACCACTACCACGTGCTTATATAACTGTTTGACCCATCAGGTTAATAGTAAGACGTTAGTAACCAGTTCAAGGTTTTTCTTTTGTCAATTGCTTTTAGATCTAATGTATTTTAATTATCAAAATTATTGTGGAGTTGTACGCTTTGTGTAAACCAAGTTGACCACGTGAAGCATGTGGTGTAATCATCAAAGTAGCCCTCAGCTATTCTTTTTGCGAAGACTTCACAAAGAGTTAATATGAATTTAGTATACCAGTGTGTGGTAATTACATGACGGACAGGATTGTGGTATGAACGTAATTTCTGTGGGTAAAAACTGAATCTGTTGGTTGTGGTTAATTTCTTCTTGCTTATGTTTCAATGTTCTTCGTGTGTTATTTTATGAATGCACTGTTGTATCCAGTCTCCCAATCTTGGCTCCATATGTTATGTGTTCCGTAAAATTACAATCTCATATTTTTTTTAAATCGTAAATAAGGCACCAGCTCAGTTATAACTCACGTATAATATGCTGAAATTTCAATGAACAATCTTAAAATAAATTTCCAAATATAAACTGATTTCTTTCCTTTTATTTAAATTCTCCTTTATATATATATATATATATATTACCGGTTTTGTCTGCTTAGTAAACCTAGACTAAATATCTGATGCAACAGTTGCCCAGTAATCCACGATTAATCTCCCCAGACAGATCACGGTTTTTGACCCACTTTCATTGTCAATTAGCACCGATCTCAGCATAACAAAATTAAAGTAACAATATTACAATTCAGCAAACAAAATTAAAGGTACAACATTACGATTACAACTTGAGCTAACAAAATTAAAGTTACAATATTACAAGCTATTAAAAACTCACAATCACAAATTTTCAGAACTATCTGTGTGGGATTACGGTATGGGGCTAGGAGAAATTATTTTACACTTTTTAGTCCGATTTAAATGCGTGCTATAGGCGAAGTTCAGTTTTAGTTAATTACTTATTTGATTTCGTGTCGCGAACGATGCTATTAAGAAACCACGCGTATAAGAACACTCGGACAAAGATTTATAGTGTACTTTAGGAAACTGGCGCATTCGTCTGCTTTTCTTCTTCCTCATGCTTTGTCTTCTGCAGAGGATAACTGTGTAGTTAGCGGATTACACCATACAGCAAAAAGAGATGGTTAAAAATAGCGTGCAACATCCTAGTCAAAGTTCATCACTGGTAGAAAAACAACAACAACAAAAAAAGGTCTCCCGCCAGGGGTAACAAAACTATTCTGAAGGCGAGGGTGGCATAGTGACGCAGTACGGAACATCGACAGCTCGTTGTTCGATCCAGCTGCCCAAATTCATCCGCGCTATTCTGTGGGGGTGTACCCGTAAAATTTTACAGTCGCCGCTCGCCACTAAAAATTCACGGCACGCTCGTGTCCCAGAAAGTAGAGCAGCAGCTGGGACCTGCCTGTGCAGCTCAGTGGCGGCAATTCTCACGCGTCGCGGCGTCCGCCGAGCGAAATGGAACTCACGGAGGAGCTGATGAGGACGCGTCTGCTGCTAGCGGAAACGTACGGCAGTCGTAACCGTGAAGGGCTGCAATCCGCAGAAGCACGCAGCTGGTCGTTGTTCGTTTCTACACAGAGCTCTTCTCCAACCATACTGTTCGGTAAAGGAAGGAATGTACTGTCGACAGCGTCGTCGTTAGAGACGTATACTGTGCCTATAACCGACAGCAGTTTATCGCGGTTTCGCTGGAGCAATGAAGGGTTCCAAGCGATTAGAAAATGGAGCAGGTAATAAAAGATTTTTAAACAAAGCTTCTGAACAGGTCCACCTAACTGAAGCGTGCGTGAGGATGGAGGGGGTGGGGAGGGGGGGGGAGGGGCGGCGATCTTCTCGAAATTTACAGAAGCAGGAAAAATACTTGCGGTGCTGAAAAATTAATGACAAATCAATTATTTAGCAACATCTCTCTAATTGTTATAGATACTCTTGGTGCAATGGGTAGAACTGAGCTTCAACTTTCAGTATAGGAAGCATATAGCTAACCGGTTGCGTAAGTTTAATATAAAAACATAGACAAGTTTCAGCACCAATTAGAGTCTCTTCTTCAGAAAGAAAGTCACCTGTAATGTTTTAACATGTAATAAAATAAACGTCTAAAATACTTAACACTTGACAACATTGAAAAGAAGAACATGGAATAAAACTGGTACTTACATAAATTACTGGCCGTTAACATTGTAAACATACATGATGAGCTAAGTAGCTCACGTCAGACAACGGAAAATATGGAAAAAAGCCCTCCATGGAAACAATAAAAATTGTTTCACTCGTTAAAAGAGCAGATACTGGACTGAACGTTTGGCAGCTAGTTCTGATGCCAGGTAAAAATGGTGTAGAGCTCACCTCCTGCCTGGAACTATTAGAGTGATAAAAGCTCAACTATGTGAAATACTCAACTGCTACAGTAATACATCAGTATGTTACATCTTTAGTTGCTTTAAACAAATTAACTTGTACGGAATATGTAACTGTTACAGAAAGACATCAGTATGATACGTATTTAGATGTTTTGAACAAATCAACTTCTATATCGTATAAAACAAAGTTCGTGTAAAGGATGCAAAAGGAATAACGTAGTTTTTATTAAAGTGACTACGACAATATGTAGCAAAAGCGAATAAATTGTTAATTACAAGTAAGACCGTTGTTACAGTCTACGGACAACACTTCACATATGTTGGCCACCGGTGGGATCGTGTATTCGACTGGAATTAACCCCCTCAGCGTCACTTAACGCCTGAAGATGGTGTACTGAGACCCCGAAACTGGTAGCGACATAATACACCACTGGCCATTAAAATTGCTACACCAAGAAGAAATGCACATGATAAACGGGTATTCATTGGACAAATATATTATACTAGAACTGACATGTGATTACCTTTTCACGCAATTCGGGTGCATAGATCCTCGGAAATCAGTACTCATAACAACCACCTCTGGCCGTAATAACGGCCTTGATACGCCTGGGCATTGAGTCAAACAGAGCATGTATGGCGAGTACAGGTACAGCTGCCCATGCAGCTTCAACACGATACCACACTTCATCAGGGGTAGTGACTGGCGTATTGTGACGAGCCAGTTGCTCGGCCACCATTGACCAGACGTTTTCAGTTGGTGAGAGATCTGGAGGATGTGCTGGCCAGGGCAGCAGTCGAACATTTTCTGTATCCAGAAAGGCCCGTACAGGACCTGCAACATGCGGTCGTGCATTATCCTGCTGAAAGGTAGGGTTTCGCAGGGATCGAATGAAGGGTAGAGCCACGGGTCGTAACACATCTCAGATGTAACGTCCACTGTTCAAAGTGCCGTCAATGCGAACAAGAGGTGACCGAGACGTGTAACCATTGGCACCCCATACCATCACGCCGGGTGATACGCCAGTATGGCGATGACGAATACACGCTTCTAATGTGCGTTCACCGCGATGTCCCCAAACACGGATGCCACCATCATGATGCTGTCAACAGAACCTGGATTAATCCCAAAAAATCAACTACTGTTTGTGTATGAGAAATCGGTTGGAAACTTTCCTCATGTCAGCACGTTGTAGGTGTCGCCACCGGCGCCAACCTTGTGTGAATGCTCTGAAAAGCTAATCATTTGCATCTCACAGAATCTTCTTCCTGTCGGTTAAATTTCGCGTCTGTAGCACGTCATCTTCGTGGTGTAGCAATTTTAATAGAAAGTAGTGTAAATAACATCGAAAGGACGGCTGTAGGTGTTCCATTTTATTACGTAAGTGATCTGCCGACGCCACTCAAACACTCAGTTAGAAGGATGGAGAGTAACTGATTATGCGCGTCCCAATATAGCACTTGTTTTACAGCTCCACTCATTAATTGTCAGAAAAATGCTTGTGTACTCGTCGACTGGTTCCCTTCAACGCGATACAGGACGGCCTCTTCAAGTTCGGATGTGTGGCGTCTCCTTGGAGCACCACAATCCCGCATGCTGAAGGTGAACGTACCCTTTCTCGAAAGCGTTGCGTAATTGTGGTGAATAGGGTGTCTGATGGAATCGGAAGTTGTGGAGAACGATCTTGATAAAGGCGACCAGCAGCTCTTACATTATCGTGAGTTTCGCCATTCAGAAGGATCATGTCGGCGTGTTTTGCAAACGTGTACTCAGCCATGTTGCTCTGACACTAACAGCCACGTGAATGAGGATCGAACCAGGACAGAGAGATAGGGTGGAAGTCAAATGACATCAGCCGATCCGACGTAGGCACCCCCCCCCCCCACCATAATTGCTCTGCTACGTACCGTGGTTTCAAACGGCTGTAGCCCGTTTCCGGATGTGGGTTTCAGTTCAAAACTTTGTCTACTCAGTCCCCTCTACAATTCTTAGAAGTTCGTAACGGTACTTTCCGAACCCTCTGCATACAGTTTACTTGAGGTACTGAAGCAAATTCAACTTGAACTGTAACCATTCCTCAAAAATCAAGATAAGGAAAATGTTTCGTCTGGCTTTAAAATCCATGAAGCAACAATTGGGCTACTTCAGAGCTGGAAAGATTATAAGAATGCAAAACGTGAAATTAATGTCCCAGTAAGTAAAATCTAAAATTACAATATAAAATGAAAAATAATGTCAATATTAAAGACGGTCATGCATAGGCTAAGACGACGCTAAATTTTTAAAGATACTTCAAAACACAAAAAAACGTAAATTTGCAAAATAATTCTGGGTGTGAGCACCCTGCGTAACGCTAAACAAACTGGTATAAAATCACAAATTCTTATTTAAGCCTTAGAGTTTCGTTTTCTTTTGATATCAGAACCCTTTTTCGTTGTTACTTGCGACAGACGCCAAACAACGTCTTGCAGCTCCTTTGGTCCCATCCGTGACCTCGCGACGCTTAGACCCCGCTCCCCAGGTGGACCCCTAACAGCCCGGGAGGCGACAGAGTCCTCGTTTTCTGGCCGTTGGAGGCTCAGTTCCTGCGCCCACGCCTCCCTCCCTGCACAGTTGGTGAGGTGGTGAGTCTCGTTTCGCAATGAGTGGAGAGCAAGTTCCGCAGGTAGAGCGGGCTGTAGCTTTCCGCTTACAGAAACAATAGCTCCGTCCCCAGGGCAGGACGCCTTGTTGGACGCTATTACAGTAACGCAGCCGCCCGCGGGAAATTAAAACGCGGCAGCCGTGCAAACTGCGAACTCAGCCCGGCCGTAACATGCAGGGCATGGCGAGGGGTGGGGTGGGGGTCGCGAGTCACCGCCGCTGGTTGGGGAAACACTTTGGACGAGGCGGCAGAACGTTCCGCGACAGAGTGGCCACCTTATTGCCGGCACACTCCTCAAGTGGCGGCCCACTCCAGCGCTAAGTTGGCCGCTGAAGCTCGCAAGCCATCGCTAAGAGCCTGTTCTTGCCTGAATGCAGCGCCGTGCTGCCTCCGTTCAGAAATCTGCTCTGTAACAGTCAAAAGAAAAAAAAAAATAAAGAACTCCGTACAAGTTGTAGTGGTATGATTCGCTACGCCCTATATTGGGCACACATACACACTGAGCAACAAAACTAAAGGATTACTTTTAAAAAAACTGTGATTCCCACCCATTGCGACGCTTAAATTTGAAATTTGATTCAAAGGTGCCTACAACCTTCCTGTGTAATACATGAAATGTATTCACATTAGCGAATATGGACAGCCATGAAGTGTACAATGGAATGACAACAATTAAATCTGTGACGTACTGGGTTCGAACCCGAATTTCCCACTTACGGCGATTGGTCGCCTCACCTTTTTTTACGTTCTATACGACTTTTTTTGTAGGAGAAACAAAAACCTTTATTATTCACAAAACCGTAGTACGCCCTCATACATTATAACTGTCCTGGAAGGAACCTCGCTGCCGTCCCACCATGCAGCACGAAATAACAGCCATTAGACTACGGAGCACGGTTCACAGCCAGACACCAACTTAGGCCACAGAGTTGAGGCCACGTCTCGCGATGAACGGAAAGTACGGCTTCGAGTCCCGGTCCGGCACAGACCTTCGCTTACCACATTTTCGCTACACACGCAGTCAAACTTTAGCATAAGGCAAGACGCTTTTTTTACTTATTCCCTGCAAACTCGTGGAACTTCAGCGTTATCTGCTAGGTCACATACGTACAATCTACGGCGGACAGAAAACGACGCACTGCGAGGAAATTACCCGAATGAGACAGAAATCGGTAGATGTGAAGTATACATACATAAAAATGATTACAGTTTCAGAACATTGGATGATCTATCCAGGAGGAAGGGGTTCACAAATCCAGCAAGTCATCTACGCTCCAGCCACCTCTGGCCCTTATGCAAACAGTTATTTGGGTTGACATTGATTGACAGAGTTGTTGCCTGTCCTCCTGAAGGATATCGAGCCAAATCCTGTCCAATTGGTGCGTTAGACAGGCAAAACCCTGAACTGGGCGAACGGCCCGGCCAGTGATGCTCCGAACAATTGACGAGAGATACGGCGAACTTGCTGGCGAAGGTAATGTTTGGCAAGCGCGAAAACAAGCAGCAGAAACTCTCGCGTGCGCAGGCAGGTATTGTCTTGACGAAATGTAGGGCCAGGACGGCCCGCCATCAAGGGCAACAAAATGGGACGTACAATATCGTCGACGTACCGCTGTGCTGTAAAAAATGTTCAAATGTGTGTCAATTCCTAAGGGACCAAGCTGCTAAGGTCATCCGTCTCTAGACCTACAGACTACCTTAACTAACGCTAAGAACACGACACACACCGATGCCCGAGGGAGGATTGGTTCAAATGGCTCTGAGCACTATGGGACTTAACATCTATGGTCATCAGTCCCCTAGAGCTTAGAACTACTTAAACCTAACTAACCTAAGGACAGCACACAACACCCAGTCATCACGAGGCAGAGAAAATCCCTGACCACACCGGGAATCGAACCCGGGCGCTGGAAGCGAGAAGGCTACCGCACGACCACGAGCTGCGGACCCGAGGGAGGACACGAACCTCAAGCGGGAGGGCCGCGCAACCCGTGGCATGGCGCCTCAAACCGCGTTGTAACGGTGCTGCGGACTGCAAATAATCTAATAGTGAAAAGTGGCATCGGCCCTATTCAAAAGTCGAGCGATTCGCCGATTAATCGAGCGGGTTTCTATGAGCCCAACTACACGTCCTCTTTCAAATGCTGACATCTGCGTATATTGTATGGTTCAAATGGCTCTGAGCACTATGGGACTCAACTGCTGTGGTCATAAGTCCCCTAGAACTTAGAACTACTTAAACCTAACTAACCTAAGGACAGCACACAACACCCAGCCATCACGAGGCAGAGAAAATCCCTGACCCCGCCGGGAATCGAACCCGGGAACCCGGGCGTGGGAAGCGAGAACGCTACCGCACGACCTCGAGATGCGGGCGTATATTGTACACGCGGCTGCCGGCGAGGCACAGTTCCTGCCAAACTGCGCTAACAGGAAGAAATTCGCAAAGACTTTGTGCCCTGGTATCGACATATCCCCTTGTAAGTAGGCTGTTTATGTTTTCTTTATGTAAGTAGGCTGTTTATGTTTTCTTATCGGCAACGTTACGTAGCGCTCTATATGAAAATCACTGGCTGTGCTGTGTGCAGTCTGTGGCTAGTTTGCATTGTTGTCTGCCATTGTAGTGTTGGGCAGCGGCAGCTGGATGTGAACAGCGCGTAGCGTTGCGCAGTTGGAGGTGAGCCGCCAGCAGTGGTGGATGTGGGGAGAGAGATGGCGGAGTTTTGAAATTTGTTATACTGGATATTATGAACTGCTATATATATTATGACTATTAAGGTAAATACATTGTTTGTTCTCTATTAAAATCTTTCATTTGCTAACTATGCCTATCAGTAGTTAGTGCCTTCAGTAGTTTGAATCTTTTATTTAGCTGGCAGTAGTGGCGCTCGCTGTATTGCAGTTGTTTGAGTAACGAAGATTTTTGGTGAGGTAAGTGATTTGTGAAAGGTACAGGTTAATGTTAGTCAGGGCCATTTCTTTGTAGGGATTTCTGAAAGTCAGATTGCGTTGCGCTAAAAAAAATTATTGTGTGTCAGTTTAAGCATAGTCCTGTATAAATTGTTCTAACGGGACGTTTCATACCCTGTTTATTATCCTTGCCATCTGCTTGGTGAAACTGCACTCCACAGTCACACATTCATCCACCGGTAGCCAAACTGTACAATTTTGCATTTTCCTTTGATACCTCTGTGAATATAAGTTTGTGACCTATTTGCGTAACTCCTTCCTGGTACGTCGTTTTTTAGGGCGCATATTGTGAAAAGTAACGGTTCTTACAGGACCACACGACCGAAATTAATTTTACGTCTGAAAGAGTCCTCTTCGTTCAGAATGACATGCTGTCTTCTGTTCTGTTTGCTAGAACTCTTCAGTACAATAAGACAGCGTGTCTGATATTCCGTACGCTCATATAATGTTCATTAGGCGGCAGTGCAGAAATGTCTCAAATGCATTCCGAAAGTCGAAGACATCTACATCTACATCTACGTGATTGCTCTGCTATTCACAATAAAGTGCCTGGCAGAGGGTTCAATGAACCACCTTCAAGCTGTCTCTCTACTGTTCCACTCTCAAACGTCACGCGGGAAAAACGAGCACTTAAACTTTTCTGTGCGAGCCCTGATGTCTCTTATTTTATCGTTATGATCATTTCTCCATATGTAGGTGGGTGCCAACAGAGGATGTTTTCGCAATCGGAGGAGAAAACTGGTGATTGAAATTTTATGAGAAGATCCCGTCGCAACGAAAAACGCCTATGTTTTAATGATGGCCACTCCAATTCACATATCATGTCTGTGACACTATCTCCCCTATTTCGCGATAATACAAAACGAGCTGCCCTTCTTTGTACTTTTTCGATGTCATCCGTCAGTCCCACCTGATACGGATCCCACACTGCACAGCAATACTCCAGAATAGGGCGGACAAGCGTGGTGTAAACAGTCTCTTTAGTAGACCTGTTGCACCTTCTAAGTGTTCTGCCTATGAATCGCAGTCTTTGGTTTGCTCTACCCACAAGATTATCTATGTGATCATTCGAATTTATTTGTAGTTGTAATTCCTAAGTATTTAGATGAATTTACAGCCTTCAGATTTGTGTGACTTATCGCGTAATCGAAATTTAGGTGATTTCTTTTAGTACTCATGTGAATAACTTCACACTTTCCCTTATTCAGGGTCAATTGCCACTTTTCGCGCCATACAGATATTTTATCTAAATCATTTTCCAAGTCATTTTGATCATCTGATGACTTTACAATACTGTAAATGACAGCATCATCTGCAAACAATCTAAGACGGCTACTCAGATCGTCTCGGGGAACGCCGGATATTACTTCCGTTTTACTCGATGACTTTCCGTCTATTACTACGAACTGTGACCTTTCTGACAGGAAATCACGAATCCAGTCGCACAACTGAGACGATACTCCGTAGGCACGCAGTTTGGTTAGAAGACGCTTGTGAGGAACAGTGTCGAAAGCCTTCTGGAAATCAAAAAATATGGAATCAGTTTGATATCGCCTGTCGATAGCATTTATTACTTCATGAGTATAAAGAGCTAGTTGTGTTTCACAAGATCGATATTTTGTGAAACTGTGCTGACTATGTGTCAATAAATCGTTTTCTTCTAGGTACTTCATAATGTTCGAATACAGTATATGTTCCAAAACCCTACTGCAAATCGACGTTAGTGATATAGACCTGTAATTTAGCGGATTACTCCTACTTCCCTTTTTGGGTATTGGTGTGACTTGATCAATTTTCAAGTCTTTAGGTACGGATCTTTCTGTGAGCGAGTGGTTGTATATAACTGCTAAATATGGAGCTATTTTATCAGCATACTGTGAGCGGAACCTGACTGGTATAGAATCTGGACCGGAGGCCTTGCCTTTATTGAGTGATTTAAGCTGCTTCGTTACTCCGAGGATATTTACTTCTATGTTTCTCATCTTGGCAGTTGTTCTTGATTGGAATTCAGGAATATTTACTTCGTCTTCATTGGTGAACGAGTTTCGGAAAACCGTGTTTAATAACTCTGTTTTAGTGGCACTGTCATCAGTGACTTCACCGTTCACCGTTGTTATCGCGCAGTGAAGGTACTGATTGCGTCTTGCCACTGGTGTGCCTTATGTATGACCAGAATTTCTTTGGGTTTCTGCCAGATTTCGAGACAGAATTTTGTTGTGGAAATTATTAAAAGCATCTCGCATTGAATTACGCGCCATATTTCGAACTTCTGTAAAACTTTTCCAATCTTGGGGATTTTGCGTTCTTTTAAATTCGGCATGCTTTTTCCGTTGCTTCTGCAACAACGATCTAACCCGTTTTGTGTGCCATGGGGGATCAGTACCATCACTTATTAATTTATGTGGTACATATCTCTCAATTGCTGTCGATTCTATGTCTTTGAAAACGTTCCACAACTTCTCTACACTTACATGATCTCGTGAACAAACAGAGCGGGCTGGGTTTCACAAGACCATTGATTTCGGACCCCATGTTGGTTCCTACACAGGAGATTTTCTATCTCGAGATATGTCATAACATACGAGCATAAAACAAATGGTTCAAATGGCTCTAAGCACTATGGGACTGAACATCTGAGGTCATCAGTCTCCTAGAACTTAGTACTAGTTAAACCTAACTAACCTAAGGACATGACACACATCCATACCCGAGGCAGGATTCGAACCTGCGACCGTAGCAGCAGCGGTTCCGGAGTGAAGCGCCTAGAACCGCTCGGCCACAGCGGCCGGCAGCATAAAACAGTTCTGAAATTCTGCAACAGAGCGACGTCAGAGGTATGTTTTGTATACCTGTTAAACCACTCTTTTTGGAAACGAAAATGACTTGTGATTTTCTTCGCTCCTCTAGAGACTGCTGCCAGAAGAGAGTCAAGTTCTTTCACTTGTTCCGTTTATGTTCCCACGTGGTGTTGTCAAGAGAATTCGAAAAGGCGCTGAAGTAACTCAGAAGCGGAATTTAACAAAATCAACTTTATACTTGAATGAATGAATGTCGTGTGACTAGGGCCTCCCGTCGGGTAGGCCGTTCGCCGGGTGCAAGTCTTTCGATTTGACGCCACTTCGGCAACTTGCGCATCAGTGAGGATGAAATGATGATGATTAGGACAACACAACACCCAGTCCCTGAGCGGAGAAAACTCACCGACCCAGACGGGAATCGAACCCGGGCCCTTAGGATTGACATTCTGTCGCGCTGACCACTCAGCTACTTTTTTTTTTTTAATCTCATTTTGTTCGCTTGTATTCGTTTCATCTGCTCGGGGCGGACGTCGTAAGACATCCGGTTAAGTTCGTTGTTGATCGATTAACTCAGTTTTTTTATTACAGAGGGCACTCAACCCTCTGACCGAACACGCTGAGCTACCGTGCCGGCACTACTGGGGGCAACTTTAAACTGAATCATGTGCCTTTTCTCAACAGCTTCAGTGATTACTTGGGTTATAGTCGAACAGCTGTATATCTGTAAGAAATTTGGACATATGTTATATGGAATGTTTTAATAAGTCTGTACCTCGTGCTACCTCCTAATTATTGGCTATTCTTCATGGAACATCCTGTATTTGTTGATCCCACCAATAGAAAACAGTTAGTACCGCTACTATCAATTGTCTTGACGATTGCTAGACACCAGAATGAAAGCAGACAAGCAAGCATCAATTTTGTACACTTGGGATAAGAAAAGGAAAATCAGCAAATAAGGATACGCGTACTTTAGCAGATTCCTCCGTCAGTGCTTGACGGGAAACGACAATAATATCAAATAGGAAGCTCTCGCCTGATGTTCTGTAAAGGTTATTCTTTTGATCTCCATCATTGACAAGAAAACATACTACTGCTGAACAATGGGGCAAGACAGACGAACGCTGATTCGCTGGGAAGGAGATGAAACAACTAAAAACGCGATATTGCAGTGGCTCTATTATTCCGAACTGAGATGCGGTGTTCCTTCGGACACGCATCGGCACCACGGCGACAACAGCCGTCACGGAATACATGAGATGTCTCCTCTGTGAGGGAATGTACGTAGAGGATGTACGGGTAGAGGTTGTAGACACATGGATGACGAGATACAGAAGTTTGGGTGATGTCGTGAGTAGTTCTCGAATAGGTAAATGGTAAGGCGACCGCCCGCGGTAAGCGGAAAACCCGGGTTCGAGCTCCGGTCCGGCAGAAATTTTTACTGTCGTCATCCCAATTACAGCCGACGGTTGTCAATGTTCGCCACTGTCAATACATTTCAACTGGAAAGGGTCGGACGTATAAGTAATAAAGGGATTGCGTGTTTGACGTCGCGTATTGCTGATCGGTGGCCTCTCCTGTTCGATGAATGCTTAAGACGTGTGGATGAATTTTCACCCACTGACGGTACTCGCCAGCCGATTAACATGAGTCATTTTCCGGTGGAGTTGCTGACACAAAGACTGAAAGCGATCGCCGCCGTCTGTTTCACATGTTTAAGGCCTCCGCAAAGTGGATAATGCCACGTGAGTGATATCGTAGTGGAGAACTTAACCTTTTCACCACAGGCGATGCAACTCCTTACTCAACTGCTCTGATTACACAGAATAACTAACGTTTAATTTACAACTGTTTCATTACCTTGTTTCATTGGAACTGTAAATTATTTTTTAATGTTTCCAGAATGAGATTTTCACTCTGCCGCGGAGTGTACGCTGATATGAAACTTCCTGGCAGATTAAAACTGTGTGCCGGAGCGAGACTCGAACTCGGGACCTTTGCCTTTCGCGGGCAAGTGCTCTACCATCTGAGCTACCCAAGCATGACGCACGCCCCGTCCTGATAGCACTTGCCCGTGAAAGGCAAAGGTCCCGAGTTCGAGTCTCGCTCCGGCACACAGTTTCAATCTGCCAGGTAATTACATGTTTTAATGTGTTTATTAAATAGAAAATACTTTCCTAATGTTCTATATATATATATATATATATATATATATATATATATATATATATATATATATATATATATATATGAGCAAGGTTTCTACGGCTGTCGCCTCCTCTCGCATCCCAACCTCCATCGTTCACGGTCATTGATGTGGAGTCCATTGCCATACACGTTTTGGCAATCTTGTGTCTGGCATACGCTGTAAGTGACGATACCAGAGTAGGCGCTTCCTTTCTATGTAGTCTAGGATTGTGCTTCCGACATTCATAACCTCTCTGATCCTGTCATTTCTAATATGATCAAGCCTAAATCCACAACTCCGTCTCCAGAAATCCATCTCGACAGCCAGCAGACGATCTTTCTGCCTCTGAGTTTGTTCCAACAATTCTGCACCGTAAGTTTAGTTTATTATTTATTTGTCCGTGAACGAGATCACAGTTTCGTCTGGCGGTAACAGGTGACAACTGGATGTTGCAATCACAGATAAAACGACGGATAAACTCCACTGATGTGGATCCAAAAGATGGGTAAAATGATGAAATACGCAATGTTTGCGAATGAAAGTATTAATTTTTTTACGGACATCGTGACCTTTGATGAGAATGAAAAATACAGTTGGATTCAATATTATACACTCCTGGAAATTGAAATAAGAACACCGTGAATTCATTGTCCCAGGAAGGGGAAACTTTATTGACACATTCCTGGGGTCAGATACATCACATGATCACACTGACAGAACCACAGGCACATAGACACAGGCAACAGAGCATGCACAATGTCGGCACTAGTACAGTGTATATCCACCTTTCGCAGCAATGCAGGCTGCTATTCTCCCATGGAGACGATCGTAGAGATGCTGGGTGTAGTCCTGTGGAACGGCTTGCCATGCCATTTCCACCTGGCGCCTCAGTTGGACCAGCGTTCGTGCTGGACGTGCAGACCGCGTGAGACGACGCTTCATCCAGTCCCAAACATGCTCAATGGGGGACAGATCTGGAGATCTTGCTGGCCAGGGTAGTTGACTTACACCTTCTAGAGCACGTTGGGTGGCACGGGATACATGCGGACGTGCATTGTCCTGTTGGAACAGCAACTTCCCTTGCCGGTCTAGGAATGGTAGAACGATGGGTTCGATGACGGTTTGGATGTACCGTGCACTATTCAGTGTCCCCTCGACGATCACCAGTGGTGTACGGCCAGTGTAGGAGATCGCTCCCCACACCATGATGCCGGGTGTTGGCCCTGTGTGCCTCGGTCGTATGCAGTCCTGATTGTGGCGCTCACCTGCACGGCGCCAAACACGCATACGACCATCATTGACACCAAGGCAGAAGCGACTCTCATCGCTGAAGACGACACGTCTCCATTCGTCCCTCCATTCACGCCTGTCGCGACACCACTGGAGGCGGGCTGCACGATGTTGGGGCGTGAGCGGAAGACGGCCTAACGGTGTGCGGGACCGTAGCCCAGCTTCATGGAGATAGTTGCGAATGGTCCTCGCCTATACCCCAGGAGCAACAGTGTCCCTAATTTGCTGGGAAGTGGCGGTGCGGTCCCCTACGGCACTGCGTAGGATCCTATGGTCTTGGCGTGCATCCGTGCGTCGCTGCGGTCCGGTCCCAGGTCGACGGGCACGTGCACCTTCCGCCGACCACTGGCGACAACATCGATGTACTGTGGAGACCTCACACCCCACGTGTTGAGCAATTCGGCGGTACGTCCACCCGGCCTCCCGCATGCCCACTATACGCCCTCGCTCAATGTCCGTCAACTGCACATACGGTTCACGTCCACGCTGTCGCGGCATGCTACCAGTGTTAAAGACTGCGATGGAGCTCCGTATGCCACGGCAAACTGGCTGACACTGACGGCGGCGGTGCACAAATGCTGCGCAGCTAGCGCCATTCGACGGCCAACACCGCGGTTCCTGGTGTGTCCGCTGTGCCGTGCATGTGATCATTGCTTGTACAGCCCTCTCGCAGTGTCCGGAGCAAGTATGGTGGGTCTGACATACCGGTGTCAATGTGTTCTTTTTTCCATTTCCAGGAGTGTATTATAACGCTGTCATGATTAAAGCTTAAAACAAGTAGAAAATGAAGTTGCGTTTGGTCTGTGGAGAGTGCATCGCCTGCTACATTTTATGCTTGCAGAGTCAACACTCTGATTCTTCGCGCTGCCTCGGAACTGCAAACAAACGATAGATGTAGATGCACCTTCCAGCCTTAGGATTACGCGTTGTAATCAATCGCTTTGAAGAAATAGATTGTATTCACACACGACATCTGGTGACTCTCCGAGTCTCCGAATCGCGCGCCGTAAAGATCACATCGTACGCCGGAAAACTGAACCGGGCGCATCTCACGTAAATTTCGCGTCAGCCGCTGCGCGCAGAACCACACGTGAACAACCGTGTGGCAGAGTCAACGCCCACCACGACGATGACACAGAAGGCGGCCCGCACTGGCTGACCAGCGGCGAACGCGACCCTTAGGCCGACGGCGGTGGAACCCCGCCCTTCTGTTCGAATCATCCGGTATTGTGGTTCGCCCAGCTTGACAGCCAGCTTGCCGTCAAACATCGGCAGGCTTACAGCTTCGACGTATTCGAAAACCGAACTCGAATGTGGCGCTATACTGCGGCGTATCAACGCCACAGAAGACGACCGTTCGTTACGGCAGATTTTCGCATACGAGCCGTTTCCACTCTCAGCTACTATTCGACTTGTGAAGATAGCATTCGTTTGGTCAAACATCGAAAAAGATTACATCTACATCTACATCAGTACTCCGCAAGCCACCTGACGGTGTGTGGCGGAGGGTACCTTGAGTACCTCTATCGGTTCTCCCTTCTATTCCAGTCTCATATTGTTCGTGGAAAGAAGGATTGTCGGTATGCCTCTGTGTGGGCTCTAATCTCTCTGATTTTATCCTCATGGTCTCTTCGCGAGATATACGTAGGAGGGAGCAATATACTGCTTGACTCTTCGGTGAAGGTATGTTCTCGAAACTTCAACAAAAGCCCGTACCGAGCTACTGAGCGTCTCCCCTGCAGAGTCTTCCACTGGAATTTATCTATCATCTCCGTAACGCTTTCCGATTACTAAATGATCCTGTAACGAAGCGCGCTGCTCTCCGTTGGATCTTCTCTATATCTTCTATCAACCCTATCTGGTATGGATCCCACACTGGTGAGCAGTATTCAAGCAGTGGGCGAACAAGCGTACTGTATCCTACTTCCTTTGTTTTCGGACTGCATTTCCTTAGAATTCTTCCAATGAATCTCAGTCTGGCATCTGCTTTACCGGCGATCAACTTCAAATCACTCCTAATGCGTACTCCCACATAATTTATGAAATTAACTGCTTCCAGTTGCTGACCTGCTATATTGTAGCTAAATGATAAGGGCTCTTTCTTTCTGTGTGTTCGCAGCACATTACACTTATCTACATTGAGATTCAATTTCTATTCCCTGCATCATGCGTCAATTCGCTGCAGATCCTCCTGTATTTCAGTACAATTTTCCATTGTTACAACCTCTCGATATACCACAGCATCATCCGCAAAAAGCCTCAGTGAACTTGCGATGTCATCCACAAGGTTATTTATGTATATTATGAATAGCAACTGTCCTACGACACTCCCCTGTGGCACACCTGAAATCACTTACTTCGGAAGACTTCTCTCCATTGAGGATGACATGCTGCGTTCAGTTATCTAGGAACTCTTCAATCCAATCACACAATTGGTCTGATAGTCCATATGCTCTTACTTTGTTCATTAAACGACTGTGAGGAAGTGTATCGAACGAAGGCATTTGTTCGCCAGTGCAATGCCTGTGCAAAATAACTCGGTACGTTACTGCTTCTTTCAGTTCTTTGATCCCAACTCTGTGATGATGATGATGATGATGATATTTGGTTTGTGGGGCGCTCAATCGCGCGGTGATCAGCGTCCGTATAAATTCCCAATCTTTATACAGTCCAGTCTCGCCAATTTCCCGAATTATGATGATGAAATGATACGGACAACACAACACCTAGTCCCCGAGCGGAGAAAATCCCCGACCCGGTCGGGAATCGAACCCGGGACCCTGTGTCCAGAGGCAGCAACGCTAGCCTTTTTTTTATCTCATTTAGTTGGTTATTGGTCGTTGCATTTGTTCTGGGCGGACGTCCCATGACACCAGTTCAAGTTCATCGCTGATTCGTTCACTCAGCTATTTAATTATTGAGGGCAGCTGACGCTCTGACGAACAACAATGACCGGTTTCAATAGAATTTCTGTATTCATCAGATCTACAATGTACCAAACGTTAAGCCATTCCAGTGACAACTTAGCACTGTATACAAGTCCGTATATCGAGGATAAGAAGTACATAAGGCCACTAGACCGCGAGCTGCGGACCCATCCCAACGAGTCGACGCTTTGAGCATGTCCACATCGACATCACTGTACCTTTACCACTGTCGGTAGGGTGTCAACGCTATCTGTCGGTGATTGAACACCTCTCGTTGGCCTGAAATCAATCCATGAAAACTGCAACGGTAGCAGCGTTATCCACGACCTCCTTTCGTGAGAGGATCCCACGCTTTGGCATTCCTCGCCGCTTCATTACCGAGAAGGACCGACAATGGGAGTTACGTCTCTTTAAAGACTCTCAGCACTGCTCGGTGTGAGCTATATTCGAACCTGTGCCTACCACCCCGCAGCTAACGGTCTCGTTTAATGGCTCCATCGATAACGCCTCACTCAGATGCCACGCCACAGAGCGTTGGACTGACAGCTTCTCTACCGTCCTACAAGGCCTACGGACAGTTTCCAAAGAATATCTGAACGCAACAACGGCTGGTGTATGGACAAACACATGGACTACCGGGATATTTCCTTACTGACACACCAAACAGCATTATTGAAGCTTCGGACTTTGCGCAACGTGTTCGCTGGTAGATGCGCACGTTCCGTCTCGCCATTTCAAAAGAATGTTCTACCCGGCCACCAGTCGTTTGCTGATACCTGCACTCTTGAAAACAGGTTTTCGTGCGACACGGTGCCATTCGGAAACCTCTCCAACCATCATTTGTTGCTCCGTACACAGTAGAAGAAAGTCACGACATGTTACGTTGACAGTAATGGCGCTTCCGTCACGATCTTTATCGACAGACTCGAGCCAGCGTTACGACAGCTGAGAGTTACAGCGATGCAGACAAAGCAGCCAGCAGTGGCGCGCTTCCTACACGTGAGTACACGAGGACGCCGGAAACACTCGTTCTTCACAGCCACGGCCTGTGCCTCCAAGTTACAACTCGATTTGGGCGCCAAGTACGCTTCAAGTTTTTGTACGTCCATCCTCTGACAGAATGTTTGAGTGGCTTCGGCAGTTCACTTATGTAATAAAATGGTATACCTGCAGCCGTCCTTTCGATGTTATTTGTGATGTAGCTACCAGTTTCGAGGACTCAGTACACCATCTCCAGGTCTTAACTGAAGCCGACGGGGTTAACTCCAGTCGTATACACGATCCCGTCAGTGGCCAACATATGTGAACTGGTATCCGTGGACTGTGACAACGCTACTGTTTTCTCCAACCATCAGCTACCAACTCAGTTGACGGTTGGAGGCACATTTTATGCGTGCAGTGTAAACTACAAACAACTGATAGGTATAGATACTCCTTGCAGTCCTACAACTGTGCGTTTTAATTAATCGCTTATGTTGTGTTGAACAAATAAACAGTATTTACACACGACAGGTCATTTAAAACTAAGCGTGTATGTGTGATACCTTTACTGATTTTAAATATATCCGGTAGTGTCATATTTCTACTTTTCTTAACTATATGTGAAACACCGCAGTCTACATCGATTAGCTCGTTTTCAGTTAGAAGATGTTATGAAAAGGTTGAATCTGTCTTTCCTTGCTTCCAGCTTCTCTCGTGTTCCCATAACCTAACTGCCACAATTCTACCTGACTGCCCGATGTATTGTTTTCCACAGTTCTTACTGCCGATTTAATGCACACCTCTCTGTGCCAATGTTTCGTTTTATCCTAACTATTGAATAATAATTAAGGTGTGCTTAGTATGTAGTGCGCTCCAATATTTTTTCAAGGCTGAAGCATCGAATAGTGCATAATTACGCATTTAATTAAAACAACTATCAGTTTATCTATCAGTTAACAAATTAAATTCAGTTTTGTTAAATCTCAACATTCCCACATAAAAATGCAATGCTTCCGTTTGTAAACATTCATTATCTCAAAATTTCATGTATTTTCTGAGTCTGCATCAGTAACACCTGCGTAATTTGCACATATATGGATCTGACGTTCAGTTGTCACCTTACGATGGAATGAGAAGCCGTAAGTCATCAAACGCATAATATTTGGAAACTGTTTCTCTTCTAATATTTACATCAAAACCAATGTATTATTAATTTAATATTTCACTAAAACATGGAAATTAAACAACTACGGAGCACATCAATAGAAACACTTTGTCTGGGTGGATGATAATTTTATATTAGCTGTTTCACCTGCAGCTGCGTACATAATTTACAAATTTCTATTAAGTGTTGAGTAAACAGTGATTTCACCTACGACTGAAAACAACGAATCTCTCTCACACTTTAAGGCCCCTTCTCCAATATTATAAATGTAGCAGGATACTGGATACTCGTCGTCTCGGTGGCACTAAGTTCAGCTCAGAACCCCTGAGATGAATGGAAGATTTTTGTACATTAACTACTGCACTCCTGACTGAATATGCATACATAATTTACAAATTGTAAAAAGAAATATTTGAGACCACGTAGTTATCAACAGATTGTCTTCTTTGAATCTGCTACACAGCTCTCTCTGCTTTCCTAGTAGCTTCTTAATATTATTATCCAACCATAGTTGGTCCTTCCAATCCATCACTAGCACCAAGTTGTACGGCACGTCTGGAATGACTACCTTACATACTGCACAATGATTATTGTGGACGTAGGTTCCGATCGTTTTCTTGTTGGAGTTATTAATCGGAAGCATGTTTCCATCTTCCTTAAATTTTGGTTCAACATCACCAACTAGTGATCCCATAACAACTACGTGGTGGCTTCATATTTTAGGATTTTGAGTTCTCGCTTCACTTGGATTGTTTGAGTTTTATCATTTGGTGTCCTAGACGTGTTAACTAGATGTGCAGCTATGCCATTTGGTCTTACAGCTGCTTTTTGTCGCTGTGCTAGTGGGCAGCCACCTAGTTTTCTCAGCAGTGACCATGCTTGCCTGCTAGATGTTTGGAAATTGAGGCTTCCTACAGTTTCCATCCACTTTTGTCTTCTGGCAGCATCCAAGCTGTGAAGCAGTTCATCCGCTATTATCTGATCCCTGGATTCAAGGAAGCTCTGGTATAGTTCTTCGCTGGTTTGGGACCATCCAGGGATGTATTCTTTGCGGTACCCTCTTGGTATGTGCTTCGTGGCCGTGCTTATCATGGCACCAACAAATCTTTGGTAATTTTTGCTAGTAGGTGGTATCCATCCCAAACATTTGTCCAGATCTGTGGAGAACCCAGTCCAATTGGCTTTTTTAAAATTCCATCATGGGCGAGGAATAGAGGTAATTAGGGGAATTTGAGTTCCTACCTCTATTATGATTGGAAGGTTTTGACTGTGCGGAAAGTCGGACAGAACTCTACGCGAGGCCATGAGAGGTTGGTCTCTGTTGTTGGACGAGACGAAAAACAGGTCAGGGTTGTATTCCTGTCTCCAGGCAGGCGATCCTTAGCATCGAATACATGGTAGAAGTATTTGTCTTCTGCCCATTTTGCTAGTGCTTCTCGATTTGCATCATTGTCTTTATACTTCCACTGTTCATGATGACTGTTGAAATCCCCAACGTATGCAGCAGGATATGGCTGAGTTTGAAGAACGTGGGCTGGCCAAGGTGTAGCAGGGGGCTTATAAATATTGGAGACATCTTAAAACATGAAGCCACAGAAACTGAACACTCTCGCCCTTTCTCTAGCGAAGACATAGAAAAAGCTCTGAAAGATGTCAAACCAACAAAGGCACCAGGTTTCGACAACGTTCACCCTGAATTCATAATAAACTGTGGCAAGTATACAAAAGTATGGCTGGCTCAATTTTTCACAAATATAATGCAAACTGGCAATATCCCACAAGAACTCAAACGATCTAAGGTAATAGCTATTCTAAAGCCTGGGAAGCCAGCTGACAACCCAAAAAGCTACAGACCAATTGCCCTGCTGTCTGTAATTTACAAATTACTAGAGAGGCTTATATATAACAGAATTAGCCCAGAATTGTTCAGGGCGATCCCATTTGAACAGGCAGGCTTTCGGCCAGGAAGAAGTTGTACTGACCAGGTGTTGTCACTCACTACTTACATTGAGGCGGGATTCCAGAGAAAATTGAAAACATCAGTCGCCTTTATTGACCTCTCAGCAGCTTACGACACTGTGTGGAGAGAAGGCATCATGTACAAAATTCTTCGAGTAATTCCTTGCAAATCTATAGCACGCTTAATAGACAGCATGCTCAATGATAGGGTGTTCCAAATAAGTATGGACACTGACTACAGCTCCATCAAAAAACTAAAGAATGGCTTACCACAAGGATCAGTGCTTGCACCACTGCTGTTTAGCCTCTATGTTGCAGACCTGCCGGAAACACAATCAAGAAAGTTCGGGTATGCTGACGATTGGGCCCTCGCTACAAGATGTAGCACAATTGAAGCATCTGAAGATATCCTAACGAAAGACCTGAAGATAATGGCCCGCATCTCGTGGACTTGTGGTAGCGTTCTCGCTTCCCACGCCCGGGTTCCCGGGTTCGATTCCCGGCGGGGTCAGGGATTTTCTCTGCCTCGTGATGGCTGGGTGTTGTGTGCTGTCCTTAGGTTAGTTAGGTTTAAGTAGTTCTAAGTTCTAGGGGACTGATGACCATAGATGTTAAGTCTCATAGTGCTCAGAGCCATTTGAACCATTTTGAAGATAATGGGTGAATATTTCCGTAAGTGGAGACTTCAACAAAATGCTTCCAAAACAGAGGTTAGTTGCTTCCATCTCAACATCAAACTCTCTGGAAAGAAACTCAACATTCGATTTGAAAACACCGTTCTCAGGCATAATAAAACTCCGAAGTACTTGGGCATGACGCTGGGCAGAACACTATCTTTTAAAGAGCACCTAACAAAGACTGCCGAAAAATTAAAGACAAGAAACAACATTATTCAAAAGCTGTGTGGTACTACCTGGGGAGCAACGGCCTCCACTTTCCTCACCTCTGCTTTAGCAATTGTATTCTCGGCTGCCGAATACTGGGCTCCGATTTGGCTAAACAGCCCACATGTAAAAAAGGTGGATGTCCGGTTGCATAACACTCTAAGGATGATTTCTGGAGTAATTAAAGCCACTCCAACGCAATGGCTCCCAATATTAAGCCACATCCCGCCGCCACACCTAAGACGTACTGACGCCCTTGTACGTGAATACGAAAACATCATGGGAAATCGAAGACTGCCAATCCACCAAGACATTGACGCTGCGAACACTAATAGGCTTCGATCGAGGAACCCGCCAACAAGAACAGCAAGGAACTGTGTACGAGAAGGTTTCAGTATCACAAACGCATGGTCTGAAAAATGGAACGCATGGCAAAATCATAACATGCCTTGCGTCACACAAAAGCCACCTGGTTTTGACCTACCACGCAAAACGTGGTCCACTCTAAATAGGATTAGAACTCGTCATGGCAGATGTGCTTACTCCCTGTATAAATGGGGTAAAACGCCATCCCCTCAGTGTGACTGCGGAGAAAGTCAGACCATCAGCCACATTGTTGCAGAGTGTTCCAGAAGAGCCTATAATGGGAGCCCCGACGACTTCCTGCTCGCAACTCCACAGTCGATAGATTATATTAATAGACTTGATGTTTGTTTGCAATCCGTAAACTTCGTTATATTAGTAATGTTGGTTTGCAATTATTAACGTTTGTTATATTAGTGATTTGTCTGTTTGTTACTTATGTGTCTGTATTGCCATACGATAAATAATAAATAACTACACGGTCACTGATACCTACCTCTACGTTCAGTGAAATGAAAATCTGGCCCTGTTTGTTGCAAGTACATCTACTAAATGGGGTGCTCCACCAGTTGTTTAAACAATTTTCGGAAAATACATTTAGTGCAGCATGACAAGGTTGTTTGTACCTATCACCCATCCTAAACACGCGCGTCTTCCAGTCTATTGATGGCAACTGGAAATCTTCCTACATCACTAGGGCATGATGGAGGAAATTACGTGCAATATTTAACGCGGTTTATCTGAATCGTCCGATCACATCTGTACCTTATATCAGAGGACGATAGTGACAGCTGATTAATATTAATGTTTAACCCCGACTTTGGCGCTGATCTTCTTCCAGATTGTATCGTATACTTTCTCGGGAGACATTGTGTAGTTATTTACAACAACAAATACGTCGCCACCATTGGCACTATTTTTTTCTCACTGTACTATGCACGCCTGAACCGGTCCTCACTGCCTAGCGGTGCAACGAGAATTGCAGAACAGCGACAGCATTCCCGCGTGCCCGCTTAACGTTTGTGTAATCTGTGAATGCGGGTCACAGCTACAGAGAGGGCGGCCGCCCGCTGTGCGTGCAGCCAATTCCTTGCCGAGCTGTTCCGGGAATCCCCGTGAGCGCCGGCTCGCTGGTGCGCGATCAATTGCCGAGGGGAGCGCAGCAGGCACGGCCGCCATCTCTGCCGGCCGCCGCGCCGGCGCCATCTCTGGTCTTGCGGGTGAACTAGCAGAGCACATGTAGTTCCGGGACGCTCCGTGAGCGGCGCTGCACGGCGCGCCAATTTCAAACGGCTGCCACCTAAACGTCAAAGTGCAACACACTCATGTAAAACAAACTGAAAGAAATTTCTGCCATTTAACTATAAATTACTATTCATTTATTTCACACAAACATGATTTCGTCTTTGTAGTCGTCATGAAATAAAAAACAGTATTGGTCGCGAAAGTGTATTTTTTTAAAAAATTTATTTATCCTACAATGATGCGTTTCACCTTATGCAAGACGTCTTCAGATTGGCCTACGAGAATAAATACAACCTTTCATACAAAACGCATGACCCCAATTTAGCTAACTTGGACTAAAAAGAAAAAATAAAACAACTTACTGGCAAAATACAGTGTTCAGCACATAGGATGCTGCGCATACGAATGTCCCAACAGGAAATCGCCGTGGTCAGAATTTGAAAAAGCTTTATGGGATGTCCTATAAGACAAGAACATAGTATATCGTAATACGGCCGATAAAATATTCAGAAGCCAGTAAACGGTCTAATACGCTAAAAACTCAAAACATACTCGAACAAAATTTAAGAATATGCTTATATATAAAACAACTTGCTGTTATGGAAGATACTAAACAGGACGGGAAACCACACCTGAAACACATGAAAGCCCCAGCAGGTAGTTGTCCTTGCCAATGTTTTTAAAGGCCTCGCACGGTGTTCTACATAACGCATCAACTCGACAATAGCCAAGAAGTAGTCAATAAAAAATAACCATCTTAGCGTCATACGAAGTACATACATCTGTATAAACAGAACCACATTCCCTTGTCAGGTATGGGACGGCGTTCACATGCACTAAAACGGGATCAAGCGTACATAGATGCATCGCATAGTAAATACGTAGGGGGTGCAGTTGCTCATGTTCCTGGCTGTACACTTAGTACTGAGCACAGTAACGTACAAGAATTATACTACTTGTATACGCAGCCCACAGCCGATGGCTCATGGACGTGATGAGTTGCGACATCTGTTAGGTTTCCAGATATAATCACAAAGAGAAGCCATGACAAACAGCCAAGCCGTTTGCTTAAAACTGCACGTTAAATGTTTATACAAATGAGTCACAATAACGAAGAACAAAAAAATTTAAAAAAAGCACAAAAGTATATACTGCTGTGGCGCAAACGAATAAAACCTGCTAGAGGGAACAAACAGAACTAATTTCTCAGTGGGCCAGACAGTATTATAACTAAAAATCATTTCTTACACTTTCATCCCGTTCAGCCGAACTCAGGCCACAAACGGCTACGTAGCGTCATGTAACAATCACCAAGAGTAATTCCATTATTCCAACGTCGTCTTGTTACCAACAGCAATGTAAGCCTAGTTTCCTTAAGTGAATGATTGCACGGGTAGTAGAGCAGCCATCGATGTAGTGACTGAAAGCCATAAGCACATTGCTGTTATGAATGCTATAGCTCTTCCATTATAAAACACTCTTTATGAGGCTAAAGTGTCTACAAGCCATGTCAGCCCTGTAAACAAAATTTCTGATACGGAAATTTGTATGTCGTTGTGATCATCAGTCTGACGACTGATTTGACGCGGCCCTCCACGATGCTGTATCCTTCGCAAGCCTCTTCATCTCTGGATAACTACTGCGACCTTCGTCCATTTGAACCTGTTTACTACATTAATGCTTAACTGTCCCTTTAAAATTTTGACCCACACTTCCCTCCGTTACCAAGTCGACGATTCCTCGATGCCTCGGGACGTCTCTTATCAATTGATCCCTTCTTTTACTCAAATTGTACCGTAAACTTCTCTGTTCCCCAGTCAGATTTAGTACCTCTATCTACCCACGTAATGTTCAACGCTTCGAAGGTTCTGTTCTTTCCCTGTCTTAACTGTTTCTGGTCATCGTTTCACTTGTTACAAGGCTATTCCCCTGACGAAAACTATCTGCAAAGCCTCCCTAGCATTTAGATACCATTTTAATCCATAACGATAAGTAGCTCGGGATAGAATTGAGATACAGTAAAATGGTTTAGATAAAAGATGTAGGTGACAAAGAGGGTCACGAATTGCTACTATTGGCCGTGAACTTAAACGGGATATTCAGGGTGATTTGGAGGTTAAACTGATTTTTTAAGATGAGGACCTTAATATTTGATTTAAGATTTGGAAAGAGCGCCAAATTTTACACATAAAATGATACGTTATTCAGGGTATGGCAAAGTTCAATGAAGGTCAAATAAGCAAATATGTTTCCAGTTCTAGTAGCGATTAACTCGGTAGAGAGGAAGAATACAGCAAAATACAGTGTTAGACACAAACTGGAAAGAGCATAAGGTGTCACATATCATTACCAACAAACATGATCGTAAAGGTAGCTATCGAAGGTCATTCGAATGTTGAATTTTGTTTCATGTAAACCCCTATTTGTGACGTCAGGTTTGGAAAGAACGAAGACAGATTTGAACTTTAAGATTTTATCAACGTGCTTATTGGCAAAAATAAAAGTATCAAGGCGTATTAATATTATTTTGACATTTGCAAGACAGAACAAACATAATAGAAAGAAAGATCCCTTATCATTTAGCTACAATATAGCAGGTCAGCAACTGGAAGCAGTTAATTCCATAAATTATCTGGGAGTAGCCATTAGGAGTGATTTAAAATGGAATGATCACATAAAGTTGATCGTCAGTAAAGCAGATGCCAGACTGAGATTCATTGCAAGAATCCTAAGGAAATGCAATCCGAAAACAAAGGAAGTAGGATACAGTACGCTTGTTCGCCCACTGCTTGAATACTGCTCAGCAGTGTGGGATCCGTACCAGATAGGGTCGATAGAAGAGATAGAGAAGATCCAACGGAGAGCAGCGCGCTTCGTTACAGGATCATTTAGTAATCGCGAAAGCGTTACGGAGATGATAGATAAACTCCAGTGGAAGACTCTAGAGGAGAGACGCTCAGTAGCTCGGTACGGGCTTTTGTTGAAGTTTCGAGTACATACCTTCACCGAAGAGTCAAGCAGTATATTGCTCCCTCCTACGTATATCTCGCGAAGAGACCATGAGGATAAAATCAGAGAGATTAGAGCCCACACAGAGGCATACCGACAATCCTTCTTTCCACGAACAATATGAGACTGGAATAGAAGGGAGAACCGATAGAGGTACTCAAGGTACCCTCCGCCACACACCGTCATGTGGCTTGCGCAGTATGGATGTAGATGTAGAATAAAACGTAGATTATTGATTTACAAGCCGTTGAGTGAATCCTCTCGCCTTTCATTCCTCGTGATGCCCCTTCCAATTTGTATCTAAAACCGTGTTTTACTGTATCCCTCCTCTTCTCCGAGTTAATCCCTACTACAACTAAAAACGTATTTGAACTTCATATCCTTACCATGACCTTGAATAATGTATCATTTTATACGTAAAATTTGCAGGTCGCTTCAACTGTTAAATCAAATATTAGGGTTCCCATTGAAGAAATTCACTTTAACCTCCAAACTACCTTGAAAATCACGTTCAAGGTCACGGCCATTAGTAGCTGTGCGTGATCCTCTTTTCCACCCCTACAAATTTTGTCTAAAACATTTCGCAGTACCTCATCTCTACCCTGAGTTATTCCCCATTATGGTTCAAAATGGTCCGCCCTGTATATTAAATGTTAACAACCCTCTTTCTTAGAAATTTTTGTCTTGCTACTGCAAAAAAAAAAATGTTCAAATGTGTGTGAAATCTTATGGGACTTTACTGCTAAGGTCATCAGTCCCTAAGCTTACACACTGCTTAACCTAAATTATCCAAAGGACAAAGACACACACCCATGCCCGAGGGAGGACTCGAACCTCCGCCGGAACCAGCCGCACAGTCTTGCTACTGCCAGTCTGCATGTTATTAGATAAGAAACATGATGTTCTCCGCAGTACCGGTGACGTATGGAATATGTGGAAAGCACTTCATCAGAAGAAAGGAGAGGATGGTGGGACGAGGAATAACTCCCGTGGTATTGGAGAGAGCATTATAGGATTGAGGGGGAGACTGAGAAGGAATGTATCCAGCAAGTAACTGAGGAAGTCCGTTGCAAGTGCTGCCGTGCGGTGAACGGGTTTTCGCGGGAGAGCAGTCCACATGGCACCAGTCAGAAGAGCTTCCGCCTTCGTAGCTGAGTGATCACCATGTCTGGCTCTCATGCGGAGGGTCCGGCTGCAATTCCCGGTACTGCCAGGAACTTTCTTCTTATGGCGTGATCATCATATTGTCAAAGCTATCCGTATATTTGGCATATGTAGTGGTTTTCAGGATTTAGTTTTCAATCCACGATAAATATTCGTAACGCGTTGCTGCTTGGCGATGTTTTATACGTAGCGTCCCAGAAATGTTGCGACGAACTTTCGGAGGGTATCATGAGGAACATATCGAAGATAGGAATCCGTGTCCCGAAATGTCATCCAAAGCGTCGAAGTTATGGCCGCCGGCGCCTGGCAGTGGGCAAACGTCAGTTTGTAGGCGAAAAGTCTCGCACGGTTGTTGTTCAGTAATCGCGACTGACTGCCACGATCGCAGTGGAGAAGGTGGGCCAGCTGCGGCGTAGAGAGGCCTCACGTCCTATGCGTGCGATGCTCTGTCGCCTCGGTGGGTGATGGTTTCAGACACGGGTTTCCGCCCACAGTTCTCTCTTTGAACCCCCTAAAATTTCCAGTGTTATTGTTATGCGCATACAGGAGGAAAAGAAAGTGCAGATAGAAACCGGTGTCCGAAACCGTCTACCACCACGGCAACAGAGTGTCACGTTCACGGGAGACAAACCCTTTCTACGCAGGAGCTGGCCCCACCTTCTCCACTGGCCACTGCGGCAGTCAATCGCGATAGTGAATAACGCACAGCACTGCGGCCACGGTCCGTCAGCGTACTAAGTGACGTCTGCTGCCAAAGGGGTTGCCTGGTGGCACACGCCTGCGGCCATAACTCCGACCCTTTGAAGCGCATTTGGATGACGTTTCCAGACACGGCTTTCTGTCATCGATCTGTTCCTCAAGACACGCTCTGCAGCCCCTCGAAGCTCGTCGTAACATTTTTAGGATACCCTGTACATGTTGCTGTGTGCCAAGTCATCCACACTGCAGGTCTGTTCTCTGTTCTCAGCTATTTAGTTATATTTACAATTTCAGGGGTCGTCCTGCCAATATCTGACGATGGAAATTCCGCATATAACCTGCGTGTGCACGAGTAAATCTGTAAATCTGTAATCTATCGCCGGCCGGAGTGGCCGAGCGGTTCTAGGCGCTACGGTCTGCAAACGCGCGACCGCTACGGTCACAGGTTCGAATCCTGCCTCGAGCATGGATGTGTGTGATGTCCTTAGGTTAGTTAGGTTTAAGTAGTTCTAAGTTCTAGGGGACTGATGACCTCAGAAGTTAAATCCCATAGCGCTCAGAGCCATTTGAACCATTTGTAATGTAACGCAGTCATCGGTCTAAGATGTATTTTGTGGATCTTTCTTCGGTCGTGAATTTGTCATTGACGATGGCGTATCATTAGTTTTCACAGCCGAGATAAGGTGTACCTTGTGTACGTTTCTCCAGATGTTCCATTTCAGTCGACGATATTTTGCTTCGATTCGGCTACAGTGAACATGCGGTGTCAGGATATTGTAAAAGTCTGTACTGGTAAGTAATTTCAGTTTGTCCGCTTTACCGTTTATGTAAATAAACTCATGATAATGTATTCTGATGTGCTGATATTATATGTCAATTCCTCCTACGTTTATCTGTGGCGCGGTATTTTCCAGCTTGCATTTGAGTACCAGATTTTGGATCTGACTTGGATTTCGCTTTCTTAATTTTTTCTTTATGCGATTAAATAAAACTGTTCGGGACTCATACCTGAGGCTCACAGGATTAAGCCTCGCTTTGCAAATGGTGGAGTCGCATGTCGAACTGTACACTACTTCTAGATACATTACTTCTAGGTAGGAACCAGCAAAGGGTCGTTCGGTATTGTTGGCCAGTGGGTCTGGAATAGGCAGTATCTGTGCCATGTACGATAGTTTACTTGCTACTGGTACGTCACTTTGTGAAATAGTCTAGTGCCGTGTCAGAGTGAATTTTCAAAACGGCTTTTAGTTTGTTTGATATTTCTCTCCAGTTGTAGGTTATCACCTGAGCTGGAACTGCATTTAGGAACAGACCAAGTGACTCATACGATGTGCCAGTTTTGTAGCCATCCATGCTGTCAGTAATGTTGACGTCGTGTTCGATGTTTGAGTCGTTTTCTCTGTACTGAGCTTCTACCTGTCGCTGTTGAGAAGTATCTGAGAATATGTGCCGACTTCGTGAGGTCTTCAGGCGATGAGACAGTTACACAGATGTCGTGACCGTTCGCACCTCCTTTTCGTGAATACCCTCGATGCGCCGTGTTAGTCGGACCTGATATGCAGTACTGAAGTGTGCGCCGGACAAGTGTTATGGATGGAGTTCCTTTTGTACGCAAACTGAACTTCGCCGGTATCTTCATAATGAACTGTTCTCCGCCTATTTCTTTACCTACAACTCAGCTCACGTAGACTTTATCCTCCATGTTTCCATGCATTACTACCCGAAATTATTTGTGTGACACGTCTAGTTCTTTTCGTGACTTGGACAGCTCTGCAGTTTTCTGTGTAACAGCCAGCTGCTGGTATTCGCTCTGAGTTGATCCATTCTGTCGAAATGCAATTGGGTAGTACTTCAGTTTTTACTGGGCAGAACTTCATCACAGATAACTGCATGTTTTCTTATGTCGTGGTGGCCACAGTGTGTGAGTTTATAAGCGCCGCTGGTTCCTGGCTTGGGCTGAGAGCGGGCGGCGCGTCGAGGCGAGCGGGGCTGCGCGACATGGGGAGTTCAGCAGCCCCATTAGACGGCGCACGATGGCGCTGGCGTGAGGTGCAAGGCGGCGGGTAGTCGATGTCACCATCACCGCTTCCCTACAAAACGCCTGCACGTGTGACGCCCGTCAGCAAGCCTGGCCTTGTCACAAACCGACATCTACAAAGGCAGGTACTGTGGCCCTCAGACTCGTAGCACCAACAAACCAGTTGTTCTGTGACGTTTAGATGCTAATGACGGTTAGGCTGTTTACGTAAAGTATTTTCTTAAATTATTTTAATAATCTCAGGCTCGACATGTCAGGAAGAAATTGTGCGTGTAAGGAGTGCGAATCCAGCCGGAAAAAACACTGCAGTATTCTTTTCTTTCCCTGTGAAAGATGTGGAAAGGCACCTTGAAACCGACTGTATCACTTTAGTTCTTGATGAGGACGTATGACTTTCTTGTACTACCTGAACAGGTAGCCAGTCTTTAGAATCTTTATACTTTTCGTCTCGTCTTGTCTTTTTATTCAGTGACGTTCTTCGTATATTTCGAGGGACGAGTCTTTACACACATTCACGTATTCCGTAGGCTTATTCTGTTACTATGAATTTAGTTTCTCATCTTCAAATATCAGTCAGTGCCACTACAAGTTAGGATTGTATTCGTATGTACACTGCTGGCCATTAAAATTGCTACACCACGAAGATGACGTGCTACAGATGCGAAATTTAACCGACAGGAAGAAGTTGCTGTGATATCCAAGTGATTAGCTTCTCAGAGCATTCACACAAGGTTGGCGCCGGTGGCGACACCTACAACGTGCTGACACGAGGAAAAAATGGTTCAAATGGCTCTGAGCACTATGGGACTTAACTTCTGTGGTCATCAGTCCCCTAGAACTTAGAACTACTTAAACCTAACTAACCTAAGGACATCACACACATCCATGCCCGAGGCAGGATTCGAACCTGCGACCGTAGCAGTCCCGCGGTTCCGGACTGCGCGCCTAGAACCACTAGACCACCGCGGCCGGCCCACACGAGGAAAGCTTCCAATCGAGTTCTCATACACAAACAGTAGTTGACCGGCGTTGCCTGGTGAAACGTTGTTGTGATGCCTCGTGTAAGAAGGAGAAATGCGTACCATCACGTTTCCGACTTTGATAAAGGTCGGATTGTAGCCTATCGCGATTTCGGTTTATCGTATTGCGACGTTACTGCTCGCGTTGGTCGAGATCCAATGACAGTTAGCAGAATATGGAATCGGTGGGTTCAGGAGGGTAATACGGAACGCCGTACTGGATCCCAAAGGCCTCGTATCACCAGCAGTCGAGATGACAGGCATCTTATCCGCATGGCTGTAACGGATCGTGCAGCCACGTCTCGATCACTGACAACAACCATCTGCACGAACAGTTCGACAACGTTTGCAGCAGCATGGACTATCGGCTCGGAGACCATGGCTGCGGTTACCCTTGACGCTACATCACAGACAGGAGCGCCTGCGATGGTGTACTCAACGACGAACCTGCGTGCACGAATGGCAAAACGTCATTTTTTCGGATGAATCTGTTTACAGCATCTTGATGATCGCATCCGTTTGTGGCGACAACGCGGTGAACGCACATTGGAAACCTGTATTCGTCATCGCCATACTGGCGTATCACCCGGCGTGATGGTATGGGGTGTCACTGGTTACACGTCTCGGTCACCTCTTGTTCGCATGGACGGCACTTTGAAGAGTGGACGTTACATTTGAGATGTGTTACGACCCGTGGCTCTACCCTTCATTCGATCCCTGCGAAACCCTACATTTTAGCAGGATAATGCACGACCGCATGTTGCAGGTCCTGTACGGGTCTTTCTGGATACAGAAAATGTTCGACTGCTGCCCTGGCCAGCACATTCTCCAGATTTCTCACCAATTGAAAAAGTCTGGTCAATGGTGGCCGAGCATATGGCTCGTCACAATACACCAGTCACTACTCTTGATGAACTGTGGTATCAAGGCGTAAAATTGTGGCCTTCCGAGTGATGGGATGGTCCTTTCGGAGAATGGACACACAAACTGGACGTGTTACGTAAGTTGTGCAAGGATGTTGATATCAATGGTGACGTGAACAGTCTCACACTCGTAGCCAGTTCTGGACGTCCACGCAGCACAGACGTCCTCCAGTATCGCCGTATTGCAACGGCTGCAGTGGCAGATCACGCAGCTACCGCAGCGCAGATAAGGGGCCTGTCAGCCCAGACTCGTCAAGACGAACTGTTGCGAACCTGTCATTAGCAGTAGGACTACAAAATGGTTCAAGTGGCTCTGAGCACTATGGGACTTAACATCTGAGGTCATCAGTACCCTCGACTTAGAACTAATTAAACCTAACTAAGCTAAGGACATCACACACATCCATGCTCGAGGCAGGATTCGACCCTGCGACCGTAGCAGCCGCGTGGTTCCGGACTGAAGCGCCTAGAACCGCTCGGCCACAGCGGCCGGCTAGTAGGACTACGGGCACGCACGCATCTAGCCCGCCTTCCACCCACCCCGCAGCACCAATGTGCAAGGTTCGGCTTTTGCCGACAGAGGATCACTTGGAAGACAGAATGGCGCGCCGTGGTATTCACTATTGAAAGCAGATTCTGCCTGCACGGAAGTGATGGTAGTTTGCGCATGCAACGTAGACCCAGTAAGCAATGTCTCATGGAGTGCATCTGTCCAGGAGTTACGATCAGGGGTGCGATAAACTGCAACTCCCGTTCACCTTTGGCGGTTCTGATAGGGACACTAACTAGTGATCAGTATCTCCTAAATGCTGCTAGGCCCGTTCTTTTGCCGTTCTTAAAATAGGAAGCTGATATATTATTCCAACGCCCAAATACTGCCCATGAAACGCAACGTGCTCTGCAAGACGAGTGGCAACTTCCTGCCCAACACGATCTCCGGACTTGTCTCCAACAGAAGACGTGATGTGACGAGAAGAGACTCGTGCCACTCTCCAGCCAACAACTCTTACAGAAGTACGCGACACAGGTCGAGCACCCGTGCCATGGCGTATCCCAGGACAGTATTCGCAAACTGTACGATCGACTGTCTGCCAGAACCAGTGCAAGCATTGCCGCCCCTGGTGGCAACACCACGTACTAACCTGGTACCTCAGCATCGCCTGTGACATTGGTCTCTAAATGTAATCATTTCATGTACTCCATGTGCAATGTTGCAATAATAAGTCTCGAGTGAACTGGAAATCTCCAAGAGGGTGTGCTATTTTTTGCGGGATTGTGTATTAGTTAATTTGGTTCAGTCTGACATGTTATAATATTAGCTTCTCCAAATGGGGTCAAAGAAGTCGCTTTAACTAGCGAAGAGTTTTGTTGATAACAGTGCAAGCCCTAGGGTTGCTAACCTTTACGCTCAGAAACGAAGCAGAAGTACTCTGTAACATTA
The DNA here is from genome assembly GCF_023864275.1 of Schistocerca cancellata. Lineage (NCBI taxonomy): Eukaryota > Metazoa > Arthropoda > Insecta > Orthoptera > Acrididae > Schistocerca > Schistocerca cancellata. The sequence goes on along the minus strand of NC_064626.1, from coordinate 1,285,716,081 downwards.
CTATTTGGCGCTTGTGTCTCAGATACGGATTTCGCTCGTTATATGTTCTTTAATGTAGGGAATGAATGCATTTTTGAACTTACATTACTATAAGAAAGAATACGCTCTTAATACCATTGAGACATTGTAAGCTAATCAATCTCTCAATGTACTAGCGTACTGCTGTTGGTGTTGTAGTGGTATTCCCCAGCGCGCGGCCGCAGTTGGAGGATGGGATTTCCCGAGTGAGTCCGGGTCTAACGGTGGTTAAGAATGTATGGCCGACGGTCGAAAGTGTGGCTCTGCAGTTTTGCAATATTACACACAAATTTTACGGGAAGTGTCGCTTTGCAGCCACGGAACATATATCGCAATTATTACAGGACAAATACTGAAATTACATCCAACGGACCTACTTAATAAATGAGGATATCAAGTTGTGCATCTTGACATCCCGAGGTCAGTGCAACATTGCCTGAAGCTGTATGAACTGTAGCTTTTAAGTGATATTTATTTTTATGAACAATGATAGCAAAAGTTCTAATAATACCAATTGGCAAGCAAATACCGTCACATTCATAAACAATTTGTCAGATTGGAGCTGAATGTCCAGTGAACACGAACTAACCATACAGCTTACCTCGAACTTAGCTCGATCCAAACTAATGTCACTTAAACTGACAAGAGCTACACGTAGTCCACAAAATGGTTCAAATGGCTCTGAGCTCTATGGGACTTAACGTCTGAGGTCATGAGTCCCCTAGAACTTAGAACTACTTAATCCTAACTAACCTAAGGACATCACACACATCCATGCCCGAGGCAGGATTCGAACCTTCGACCGTAGCGGTCGCTCGGTTCCAGACTGCAGCGCCCAGAACCGCACGGCCACTCCGGCCGGCCTGTGTGATATGATCCGTTTGTGTATCCACAGAAGTTTACATGTGTGTCAGTTGCTAAGGGACGAAACTGCTGAGGTCATTGGTCCCTAGATTTATCCACTACTTAAACTACATTACACTAAGAACAACACGCACACCCATGCCCGAGGAAGGATTCGAACCTCCAGCAGGAGGGGCCACGCTATCCGTAACATGATGCCTTTAACCGCTCGGTTAAGCCGCGCGACTAGTTTATATGTAATTTCTTGTTGCAAAAGTTTACATGATAGCGTTGTATTTTGATTCTGACTTAAATGTGTATGTTAGAAGATTTTGTAGTGTTGGAAAGTGTCAACTGTGGGCGTTCATTTCAGTATGTTTACTTGTAAGGGTCATTTTTAATGTATGCTAGAACATGACTAGCGTGGTATTGTTTCCGAGGTGTTAAATAGGCGGCAGTGCTGCACCTCGTGATCTTATGCTCGTGTTTTTTTTTTTTTTCGTCTTCAGTCTGCTGCGAGAACTGAGTCGGTTTCCGTGTGCAGTAGTTAGTGGGTCTCTGTAGTATTCGACAAGAATACTTGGTTTCTGAGCGGCATCCAGCAACAACGTTTGAAAGCTTTGAAATTTTGCAGGTGATACTGAGCAGCGCGATTTATCGCTGTTTTCCAGTGCTGTATGCTTTCGTAACGCAACAGCTTTAACCTGGCGGAAGTGTTAGTTAATTTCGTGATGAACAGCAGTCAGTAAAGGATCGTCATTGCTAGACTTTTACAGTATCGTGTAGTCGGCGCGAAGGCTCTGATGTGCTGTCACGGTAGCTGATTTACCTGAGGGATGTGCCAAATATTGTTCACCGTTCCACGCAATCTTAACTGCTCTTAGGTACACTTTTGAGTCATTAATTCTACATGGAAAGTGGCAAGCGTTTAACAGTTTCATATAGGCAGATGATATTTCTTCCCATGTTTTTCTGCAAATATAATATGCAACAGTGAACTAGCTTCACCACCCTGTTGTCTACATTATTTACTACTTTATTTTCAATGAATTCATCGTTCTATGCAACTTTTATTTTTGTTCGTTAATAGTTACGATATATTCTAGACTTCACGTGTTAAATCAGTGCCTTCCTCACAAAATCTGTTATAGACAGCTTGGGCTCTTTATTATGACAAAAATACAGCGGTGGACAATCCACTCCTATGACTGTAGAACCACGCCTTGTCATAAGGATCCTTCACTGGACCGGATTCCAATATATCTTGACATCAATTGATTATTTTCTCAGGTGGAGGGGAGTTTCCCATATGCTCGCTGCTCCCACCGAGCGAGGTGGCGCAGTGGTTAGCACACTGGACTCGCATTCGGGAGGACGACGGTTCAATCCCGTCTCCGGCCATCCTGATTTAGGTTTTCCGTGATTTCCCTAAATCGCTTCAGGCGAATGCCGGGATGGTTCCTTTGAAAGGGCACGGCCGATTTCCTTCCCCATCCTTCCCTCACCCGAGCTTGCGCTCCGTCTCTAATGACCTCGTTGTCGACGGGACGTTAAACACTAATATCCTCCTCCTCCTCCTCCTCGCTGCTCCCCCCGTCGGAGGTTTGAGTCCTCCCTCGGGCATGTGTGTGTGTGTGTGTGTGTGTGTGTGTGTGTGTGTGTGTGTGTGTGTGTGTGTGTTGTCCTCAGCGTGATTTAGTTTAAGTTAGATTAAGTAGTGTGTAAGCCTAGGGACGGATAACCTCGGCAGTTTGATCCCATAGGAACTTACCACAAATGTAAAAACAGAAATTGTTCCCATATGCAAGTGGCTATTCCTGGCAAACCGAGACCTATTGTCTCTTTATAGCACAGTTACTATAGCGGCATAGTATTACTTCTATTCGGTCAAGAATACCATCATAGCGACTGAGACAGCGGTGTGCTGACCCCAAACCCCTCCTATCCGCATTCTCCACTGAGGATGACACGGCGGTCGGATGGTCCCGGTAGGCAACTCGTGGTCTGATAACGGAGTGCTAAATTACTTCTCTCAAGGCAGTAGATGGGTGTTATTGTTAAGATATTGTATAGCCTGGGATTGCAATTACTATTAGTATGTCATTCATGTGCAACACGAACAGCAACGCTCGTACTAAACTTGCCTGTGGCATTGAATAGCCCGTGATTGCAATTAATATTACTACGAATTCGTGTACAGCACGAAAGGCAACGGCCGTACTGAGCTTCCCTGTGGCACGCCAGCGCCTGTAGACGACTTTCCACCCGGGGGTAATATGTTGCGTCCTGTCATTTATAAAACTTTCGATCGACTCACAAATCTGATAAGTTGGACCATCTGCACGTATTTTCTTAAGGCAGTGCCGATGTGGTGCCGAATAAAAAGCTTTTAGGAAGTCCATAAACACCGTATTAGCGAGGTTGCCTCTATCCGTGGCACTACAGATGAGATGCACGAATCGTATGGCTCGTGCGATATTTCGTAACACGAAACTCATTGGCTCTCCACACGGCGTGGTCCAGTGATGACTGCAGCAGTTACGCAATGGCGGCCGCTTTTTGCGCGCGGCTTACGCTGACGCTGACGCAACGCCCGCCGAGCGCTTTCTCCAGACGGAACCGGCCACTCCAGCGCCGCCGCCTCGCCCGCTGGAGGCCAGCCGGCGGGCCAGCGCAGAGCCCTCCGGGGATCCAGCGGCCGACTCCCATCTCCGGCTTATGCGCGACATCTATCTGGCGAGAGCTGCGGAACGAAATTTGGGAACAATTTCGGGAGAAATTGGGTGTTGAGCGGAAGGCGAACGCCGAGACGATCTCATCTCGGTGTCGTCCTCGCGAGGGGCCGGCGCTAAGGTCACAGGTCACAGGTCACAGGGCGCGGCGGCGGGAAGTGGGCCGGCCGGCTGCACTCAAGGCCGCGGCCTGGGAGGTCCGCAGAGGCGCAGGCGGCCGAAGGTGGCCCACCTGCACCGGCTGGGGCGGCGCTGTTCTGCCGTAGTGTAATGCGTAAGCTAGGCCTGCGTCACTTCACTTGACTCTGGGAATTCAAAGTGAAATTACGAGCAGCTTAGATTTGTTTTTTGGAAAAACTATGATTTGGCTCAATAACAGAGCGTCACCTGTTTATTAAAAGAGTTTCTGTAAAACAACATGCAGAGGTATTGACAACAACAGTAACTGCAGGTCATGCGTCCAGACACGACAGTCTTGTTATCAAAGTGACCCGCAAATAATGTTGTTTATAATGCCTGTGCTGGATCTGTCGTTTGAGAGAACCTGTTAGTGTTCCAGTAAAGAAGTGACGTACAGCTGTTGTCCCAAATCATGGTTTCTCAAAATTATTTAAAAGCTGTAAACCACCGTCTCCATAAAATTTGTTTCTTCGCCCATTTGTTTTGGACTGGTCTGACCCGATTTCCTGTCCTGTGTGATCATCTTCGTGTCAAAACAGCACTTATAAACAACGACTTCAATTTCTTGCTCCGTGTATTCCAGACTCCCTCTTTCACCTACAATTTCGTCCTATACGGCTCCAACTACTTCGATGGACATTATTCCCTCGTTTCTTGTTCTTTCTCCTTTAACTCTGCCCTTTCTTCTTATCACTTTTATTCGTAAATTCCTCGGCTCACTGATTCTTCGGAGACTCTCTTTTTACGTGTTTCAGCCACAAAATTTTAAGCATCGCCACGTCTCAAACTCTTCAATTACCTTATTTTCTTGTTTTCCGACAGCCCAGTATCTAGTTCCATATTTTTTGTTTATGGAACATGCTCCATTACAATGTACAATATATGAAGGTTAACTTAAAATTTCATGTGTAGAATTTTAGATCCACGAAGATAATACATCTCAAGCGGTTACATCACGTGCCTTAGTTTCCAAACGCAAAATTAGGATGTGTCAAAACTTACTAATCAACTTAAATATCACACTTATATCTACATGTACAGATCTGAATCTTCAAGATTTTTCGATTTAAATATATATATATCAATGGCCATTAAAATTGCTACACCAAGAAGAAATGCAGATGATAAACGGATATTCATTGGACAAATATATTATACTAGTACTCACATTTGATTACATTTTCACGCAATTTGCGTGCATAGATCCTGAGAAATCAGAACAACCACCGCTGGCCGTAATAACGGCGTTGATACGCCTGGCATTCAATCAAACAGAGCTTGGATGGCGTGTACAGGTACAGCTGCCCATGCAGCTTCAACACCATACCGCAGTTCATCAAGAGTAGTGGCTGGCGTGTTGTGACGAGCCAGTTGCTCGGCCACCATTGACCAGACTTTTCAATTGGTGAGAGATTTGGAGAATATCCTGGCCAGGGTAGCAGTCGAACATTGTCTGTATTCAGAAAGGCCCGCACAGGACCTGCAACATGCGGTCGTGCATTATCCTTCTGAAATGTAGATTTCGGAGGGATCAGATGAAGGGTAGAGCCACGGGTCGTAATACATCTGAAATGTAACGTCCACTGTTCAAAGTGCCGTCAATGCGAACAAGAGGTGACCGAGACGTGTAAGCAATGGCACCCCATACCATCACGCCGTGTGATACGCCAGTATGGCGATGACGAATACTCGCTTCCAATTTGCGTTCACCGCGATGTCGCCAAACACGGATGCGACCATCGTGATGCTGTAAATAGAACCTGGATTCATCCGAAAAAATCCTGTCTGTGATGCAGCGTCAAGGGTAACCGCAGCCATGGTCTCCGAGCTGATAGTCCGCAGCTCGTGGCGGTGCGGTAGCGTTCTCGCTTCCCATGCCGGGGTTCTATTGCCGGCGGGGTCAGGGATTTTCTCTGCCTCGTGATGACTGGGTGTTGTGTGATGCCCTTAGGTTAGTTAGATTTAAGTAGTTCTAAGTTCTAGGGGACTGATGACCATAGATGTTAAGTCCCATAGTTCTCCGAGCTGATAGTCCATGCTGCTGCAAACGTCGTCGAACTGTTCGTGCAGATGGTTATTGTCTTGCAAACGTCCCCATCTGTTGACTCAGGGATCGAGACATGGCTGCACAATCCGTTACAGCTATGCGGATAAGATGCCTATCATCTCGACTGCTAGTGATACGAGGCCGTTGGAATCCAGCACGGCGTTCCGTATTACCCTCCTGAACCCACCGATTCCATATTCTGCTAACAGTAATTGGATCTCGACCAACGCGAACAGGAATGTCGCGATACGATAAACCCCAATCGCGATAGGGTACAATCCAACCTTTATCAAAGTCGGAAACATGATGGTAGGCATTTCTCCTCCTTACACGAGGCATCACAACAACGTTTCACCAGGCAACGCCGGTCCTGCTGTTTGGGTGATCATAAATCTGTTGGAAACTTTCCTCATGCCAGCACACTTGTACACAGAGCTCACACTGTCTCGGATGTCGATAGTTTGCCTAAGGAGCTCTCCCACGAAAAGTGTTCAGAAAAGATGGCTATTCCACCCAGCAGATTAACAGAAAGCTTCCAATTAAAATAAAAAATCAGAAATTGGATAAAGAGGAGAACACGTCCGCAAAATATTTAGCTTTTTCTCATTTGTGAGCAAAATTTGGTTTAAAACAGCAAGAATTCTCAGTAAATTTCAGGTGAAAGTCACTTTCCATCCACCATCTAAGATTGCAGACCTTTTGGGATAAGTGAAGGACGACTTGTTATTGTGGAAGGCCAGACTTCACACAATACGCTGTTAATGTGGTGTGGCTTACATAGGACAGACCACGCGCACCGTGAAGGAACGCCGCACTGAACGTCAGCGCTGCAGTCGCCTTTTGCAACCAAGCAAGTCCGGTGTTGCCGAACATTGTCTTTGCACTGGACATTCAATGGAGTATGATAGAACTATTATTTTTATCAGAGCAACATCTTTTTGCGACTTCATTATCAAAGAATCCGTGGAAATACACCTGCAGGAAAGCCTCATGAATCGTGATAGTGGCTACCAGTTCGACAGTGCATGGGACCCCACCATCTCCGGGAAGTGTCGGCTGTCTGTCAACTTGATTGTGACTCCCAGCGCGCTTTGTGTTGTCGAACGGAGCAAGTGTTCCTCAGTCTGCAATGACTAGGAGGTGCTCAGTCAAAATATCGTGCAATCAATTAAACGACGATCGTGTGCCATCTCCAAATCTGAACATTCAATTCGCAGGGATAAATTTAAAATTCACATTTAAACGCATGATCTACCATCCACCATACAGCGTGATGTTACTTGTGGAAAACACAGATGTAGGTGACCCCGTGCGACTCGACGTTAAACCCTTCCAAAATACCTAACACGGCGTGTCATCACATTAACATGATGCTGCCAGGTCCGGTTTTTGTAAACCAGTTTCGCAACACAGCTTCTGGCTACCATGAAAAATCTCCGATTTTGAAAGTGCTGTTACAGCTGTTTAATTTCGTCTTCGACAGCCGATATTCGCTTTCGCTACTGTTTCTGAAACGTTCTTGTCAGGTTCCTACTCCCTTTTAAAAATGATGGTTAATGTGGACGAGCGATTTTATGTACAGTGAAGAATTCGACAGTGCAGAAGCTTATTCGTTTCCTTTGTTTCATTAAAGAGAGGCAGATTTTGTCTTTATTTGTGGTCATTAGAAAAATCCAGCTGATTGACAATTAACCCACATTTTGCATGGCTGGCTAATTTGTAACTGATATACACACACTATATTTTAATGACAAAGGCTGTCTTTCACAATAAATGACTGGTGAGAAAAGTTTGCTAATTCTGTGTCCAGGTATACAGGGTGTTACAAAAAGGTACGGCCAAACTTTCAGGAAACATTCATCACACCCAAAGGAAGAAAATATGTTACGTGGACATATGTCCGGAAACGCTTACTTTCCATGTTAGAGCTCAATTTTTTACTTCTCTTCAAATCACATTAATCAAGGAATGGAAACACACAGCAACAGAACATACCAGCGTGACTTCAAACACTTTGTTACAGGAAATGTTCAAAATGTCCTCCGTTAGCGTAGATACATACATCCACCCTCCGTCGCATGGAATCCCTGATGCGCTGATGCAGCCCTGGAGAATGGCGTACTGTATCACAGCCGTCCACAATACGAGCACGAAGAGTCTCTACATTTGGTACCGGGTTTGCGTAGACAAGAGCTTTCAAATGCCCCAATAAATAAAAGTCAAGAAGGTTGAGGTCAGGAGAGCGTGGAGGCCATGGAATTGGTCCGCCTCTACCAATCCATCGGTCACCGAATCTGTTGAGAAGCGTACGAACACTTCGACTGAAATGTGCAGGAGCTCCATCGTGCATAAACCACATGTTGTGTCGGACTTGTAAAGGCACATGTTCTAGCAGCACAGGTAGCGTATCCCGTATGAAATCATGGCGGTGAATCGAGGAAGTACAGTACATTCTGACGAAACTAAAATGAGCTCTAACATAGAAATTAAGCATTCCCGCACACATGTCCACATAACATCTTTTCTTTATTTGTGTGTGAGGAATGTTTCCTGAAAGTTTGGCCGTACCTTTCTGTAACACCCTGTGTAAATGTATCTTAACTCATTCAGAAAATTTCTATTCAGTCCAAGTCTCAGAAAGGTCGACAAGTGACCATATCGCACTTTTTCCATAGCGTGCGTAATTTGGGAGTGTTAGTATGTTTGGAACTCATAAAGTGGCAGGGATACGAGTTGTGACCATCGTATCTCCCGCGTAAGAAAATTTTCATAAGAAAATCGTACTCTCTGTTCATTACAAATCAGTAACGCCACCTCCTACTCTTTAATAAAGTATCGAATCACACTGTTTTAAGAAAAGTTAGTTTTTCAACCATCTGAGTGTTTGTGATATCGTATTTTCTGATGTGGCGTACATATTACAATTTTGCAGGTACATTCAGTAGTATATTTGAAAACTGTATGTAAAACATGTTCCGAATAGAGGTAGTGGTAAATATGTAATAAAAATAAACGCTATTCCTGATGTCTAAATATTACTGCAAGAACAGCGACGAACTTTTTTTCTTTCATTGTTTTGTGGGGGCTGTCATCGAGAGAAAGTATCGAACAGGTTTGAAATTACATACAAACTTCGTTGGAAGTCGATAACTGCTGTCATTCACAAATGCCGGGTGAATACAGTCTAATTAACTTGCACGCCACGCGTTATCCTTCCTCATAACATCTACACAGTTTTTCACTTTGTATAACGCTGTTAAGCTTTTACTGTAAAACTATACTTGTTAGTGAGTAGATTACTGCGGTATTTTAAACTTTTTAATTCGGCCAGTAATCAAATTTTTTCCCCTGAAATCTGTTTGACAGGCAACCTTCATCTGAGATTTTGCAACCGTTTTAGCTCGTCAGTAAAGTACCGGCTGGTTATAATTAAACTGACGGTGCTCCAAGCGCTGCAGTGCGGGCAGTATACATCGCAGGACGCTGAAACATCGCAGGCGTGTTCATTAATCATTACAGTTGCGGAGTACGGTGGAAAAAAGTTATAGTGCCACTTTACATCACCAGGTGAAAATATGGCGCTGTAAGCAGTCAGAATGTGACATGTTTCCTATTTTGACGTCACTTTGTTTGTCGCCTGGCCACGCGTGTTGGTTTCTCTTGTGACGTCATTGTAGGTATAAAGTTGAATTTTCCTTACGAAACGCTGTGGCTATTGAGAAGAAAACCCAAGTAGTGCAGGTAAAGTCGTTTTATCAGTCGGCAGCAGCAATAGCAGAGCTGTATTGCGAAGTATCGCCGACAGAAACAGATGCAAACGTGAATTCGGTAGTACAGCAGATAGAGGGAGGCGGGCGGCTAATTCCCATGGCAGTTTCTTATCAAGTTGCGGTAGCTAAAGCCGACCGTGCAGACATGCCTCATATTCTGCAGCCAGTGATCGAGCTGTGTCATGGGAATTGTCTCTGCCCTGGTCAACAATTCAGAAGATTTTGAGGCATATTTTACACTGATATTCCTTCAATGTTCAGAATGTACACTAAATGAAGGCCAACACCTTTACTTTGCTCTTCGTATTTTGACACGCACGGAAATGGATGGCACGTTGCTGGGGAATATTTTTGGATGGAAGAGGCACATTTTACTCTGAGTGATGCCTCGAATGCTCAGAACTGTCGTATATGGGATCTACTCGCCACACGTTGTCCGTGTACATCCAATACACACAGCTTACGTGACTGTATGGTGGTGCTTCACAATCTCTTTCATTGTCGGTCCGTTCTTCTTCGAGGAGATGACGGTTCGGAGGTCTCTTAGGTGTGCAATGACATCTGCACGTTATAAGTTCCGCCTCGTGCAACACGTGTTTCCAGCTTTGTCTGCACCACTACCCTCATGCAAGATAGGGCAACACCATACGTCGCTTGCCATGTGAATGATTTGCTTCGAGATATCTTTGGTGAGCCCACCCCATCTCTAGGCAATTTCAAGATGTTTCGCTTTCCAGAAACACCTACCTCTGGTTCTGGGGATCTGCAAGACGGTGACCATCTTGGATATATCTGGGCTCTTCCTGATCTGAAGTATACCATACGATGACATATCATTCCTCCACTTTTCCTGCACGCACATCACATTCTGACTGCTACAGCGCCATGTTTTCACCTGGTGGCAGAAAGTTGAACGATTGTTTCTTTTATTTTTTACCTTTTTTTCATCACAGTCCGCGAGCGCACCGATTAATGAAAGTACCTGTAATATTTCAGCGTCCCGCGATGTCTACAAACCACGATGCAGCTCTCGAAATACGGTCAGTTAAATTATAACCACCAAGCAGATATTACGAAGGTACCAAATAACCTCGCTTCATGGTGCAGACGTGATATATTGACACCATTCCAGCGACATAAGAGGTGGTCAGGTAACCGATACATGATCGGCCAAGGAAAAGGGACTTACGATACAACATAAGAACACACCCGCAAAGAAGGGTATCAGAAATCCAGGTTTCGTCTTCCTAAAATTATGTGGCGTGGAAATCTAACGTGTGTGAGTGTGTGTGTGTGTTTGTGTGTGTGTGTGTGTGTGTGTGTGTGTCGTTAGTTCTAGGCAATGGCAGATGGCTGGTCGCTTTCGTCGAGCGGGAAGTGCACCAACAGTTGTTGACCAGCCCGGTCCCGCTATTACAAGGCCATCTACAGGGTGTACAGAAGGAAGAACGACATCGCTCAGTACTTATTCCGGGACAGCAAGCCGACTATTTTCCAAGACAGAGCCCCTGCGTGAAATGAGCAGTTTGGCCGCTGTGGGGCGGCGAAGTTAGGCGGCGGCTCGGATGTTCCTCCATGTTTCGATAAACCAACCATAGCGTTTCTCTGTGCAAAATATTATAAGACGGGTTCAGAGTTTTGAACTCCAACCAGTGGAGGCTGACGCATACGGTGCAGGAAGTGCACCTGGGTGGTCAGTATCTCGTCACAGCGTGGATTCCTGCAGTAAGGTCCTTCTTGGGTGTTACGGCAGTCACATACAACATAATCTTCTCAGTGCCCAACAGAAAATGAGTGGCGGAAGATCTGGTAACTGTCGTGGCTGCGCTACTGGTACCCATCTACCAATCCGTCACGTGGGCCACGTTTTGCAGCCGCATTACCTGAGAAAGCCACTGTGATACGTAGGAATACGGTAGGAAGAACATATCTGAGAAAACTCGTTTGGTTGGCACTAGATACAGTATTTGTGGTGTCACCGCCAGACACCACACTTGCTAGGAGGTAGCTTTTAAATCGGCCGCGGTCCGCTAGTATACGACGGACCCGCGTGTCGCCACTGTCAGTGATGGCAGACCGAGCGCCGCCACACGGCAGGTCTAGAGAGACGTACTAGCACTCGCCCCAGTTGTATAGCCGACTTTGCTAGCGATGCTACATTGACAAATACGCTCTCATTTGCCGAGACGATAGTTAGCATAGCCTTCAGCTACGTCATTTGCTACGACCTAGTAAGGCGCCATTACCCGTTTATATTGAGATTCAAATTATGTATCATCAAGAGCGATGTTCTACAATTATGGATTAAAGTTAAGTATTCAAGCAACTACGTACTTTATTTACTAGACTCAACTCCTTTAACTGATCCAGACCTCACGCCCTCCTGCGTGAGCTTAACGCGTCCATTTCGGCCTCCTCTAGCAACACTTCAGTATTAAGACGCGATCACAAATTATCAAAGCCAATACGTTCACGTTGACCTGGACTGCTTACTTGTGCAAGGGTATGTTCTTCTCTAGCATAAACGTTATGCAAGTTCTCAAGGCCTCTCGAGTGGACGTACATTCGATGGTGAAGATCACCTGACTCGGGAATTGTAGTTGGAGCATTTAGAGGTAACTGTACTCGTCGTGTTTACATCTCCAATGCTACTTCAGAAACTTTTTGCAGATGAATTTTTTGTTTCCGGAATACTCTCCCACGTCAGCAGCGGATGTGCCCAACACTGGCGCCCCTTTGCGAGTGCTAATAGAATGTTTCTTAACGAAGTATTCCATAACGTGCTCTCCAAAAGCATACCTTCGAACCGATTGCGGAAGTCCGTTATACGTTTTTGACACAGAATACCGGACAGAAATGCAGAATAATTGCATTCGAACCGATTGCGAAAGTCCGTTATATGTTTTTGACACAGAATACCGGACAGAAATGCAGAATAATTGATACAATATTCACAAGGCTTACCGTAAGTACCAGGAATTTCTCTGTATCACTCAACACAACTGCATATTGTGTAAGTGGCGTGAATATAAGTAGCGTAGGTGCAAGAAGCATGAAGCGCCCTTCGAATGTATCCTGATAGCTAAAAGAGCCACGCACACTTTGAATAAGAAAATGCTACTTGACACTGAAATCAATATAAAAGATAGGGTCGCCACCGACTCTAGCCACACGACAAGAAGAGGTAGCACTGAGTCGGAAAATTACTTAATTTATTAATAAGAAAAACTCACAAAAGAACATTCATTGTACAGTCATTGATAATGAATGGGATGTAGTTATTACGTAATATGATCCAGGCATTCTTCCCGTGAATCAAATATTGAGTAAAGTAAAGAGGTCGTGAACACCATGCGTAAGTGCAGCCTGCAGCAAGATTCGTGAAAACACGATCTATTCCAGAGCATTTCTTTCAGATAAAAAAAGGGACACTAATCACTACACCTGTGCACATGGAAACGCTATAGGTGGGCCAACAAGGAAAACTATAAGGTAAATGGCGAAGGTAACGGCGACGTAACATCGGTACACAAGATAAGATTGAAGGCAAAATTATTTATTCCTTAAAACATTGATGTAGTGCATCTATAGACTGCTGTTGCATGCTAACTATGTGTCACATGAGACAAAGAAAATTCACAAATACACAAAAATTACCAAGATCCGGAAAAGATTAGAAGCATACATACACAGATGTAGGCACATAAACATTCACACTGAACCGAGGGCACTTCAACATATGCAACTCCCTTGTGCTGCGTTCCTCTCACGGATCAAAGTCAAGACTGCATTGGGAATCAAACTGAAAGTCTACAAAAGCCTTGCATTCCCTGCTGCAACCCAGCAAGTAAATCTTTATAAGACGAAATTCGAGACCGAAAGCTAAAAGCTCCCCTCTCTATGTGAAAACGCGCCACGCGGTCAGTCCAACTCACCCTTCTTCGACTGGAGCACAGCTGTGTCCGCTTCCCGTACCGACGGCAGACTGCCTCCCGCTTCTCCAGCCTCTTCCACGCTCCGCGTGGACCGGAAAACCCCAGGATGCCATTTCCGCCACCAACCTAACGCAGGTGGATTTCTCCCAAGTAGCGGAAACCTCTTTGCCGACTTGACCACTACGAGAGTTGGCAATGAAAGGTGGCTACAGGACCCTTTCATCACCCCAAACGTCCCGGAGAAGACTGTGCCGCGAATTTTCTCGCCATGCTAGGAGATTCGCCAACAGTCTTCGAAACAAACATACCCTAACGAGTAACAATTGCAACAGTAAACAGCAGCACAAAGGAGTTGATTAATCTCTTATATCCAAGTGAGCTTTATCTGACCTTAGTCAATAATTGTGACCTCATGCGGTCCGCAAAGCAAACAGAACAAATTAAATTAAGCGTGATATACTACGCTAACATCATGTCATCTGACCTATTACGACCACAACCATGAGATATTATTTTAAAATTGCTTTAACCAACTATCAAAAGTTAACATAGAGACATAGGTGAACAGGTACATAATATATATAAATATATAAACAAATACAATGATGCAAAATCATTATCACGAGCCAAAGCAGTATCATCTGGTGCTGACATATATAAAAGCATGCAAGTGAAAGTGCAAAATACAATATTCACAACAAATACAGGATACAAAATCATTAATGAACCCAGTGGTATGACAGCTGGTAAATAATCACCTATGGAAAATAAGACATGAGTACAAAAACACATCCAGAAATCAACTCGCTGACACGCTGTCATTTTTCAGTTTCGCCACATGGTTATTTCACTGGGTATTCTCTTTAGGTGCTGGGGTGGGCGTCTCTTCTGAAGGCGACTTGGAGGATAAGCTACTAGGGGACCACAACACTGAACTGGGGAGTTCGCAGCGGCGTTGATTGTAACGTCCGTTGTAACCCAGGTTGCTCATCCTAGACAGCACCCCGCGACGTTGCCTCGTGCCCGTTTCCACCCTCTGCGTCCATACTGTGGGATGGTTCTGCGTTGCAGATTTGCAGGACATCGTCGCCTGTGGGCCCTGCCTCATCATCGAGAAGGCGGCTTGGCGGTCGTCGTCCGTGTGTTGTGGAGGAATGTGTTTTACCGACACACGCCCCCGTCTCCTGTCGTGTCAATGGGGAGACACGCGCTCTTCTGCGTCGCATCGAGGTCGACGTAAACTCGTGCGGGTGTCGGGCTCGAGACCCGCTTATCACCTCTTTGCACCGTCTCAGCTGATGCGTCAGTGGTGGGACCCGCGTCCCTCCGGGCAGTGGGCGTTACCGCAGCAGCCGTCTGGACTAGCGGCGCTCAGGGATCGGCGGCCTCGCCTGGTGTGCGTCATACTTTCCCTTTCGCTTGTCAGATGACTAGCGCATGGGGTGGAACGCCGGCCATCAGCTGGCGCTGCCGTGGTGACACGCCTGCGGACTCCGGTGTGAGCCTGCGCCTGGGGGAAGACCAGCGTCCCCTCCCCTCTGACGGGGAAACAGCTGTGACCGCTCGCCGCATCACTGCTTCGCCGTTGATACCAGGGTTCGGCAACGCCTGCCGGTGGACCAAGCCCTGTGCTTTCTGATGCGGAGGCTCCCTAGGCGGCCTTGCACCCACTTAAGAACTGCGCTCACAGGGATCGTTACAAAATATCATGTGTACAGATTACCACAAAATCTTCGGAGTTTCTCACTCCTGATCAATACATGGAATAGTGCCCAAAATTAACTTGACAAAAAGGGCCTTCTTAACATTACTAATAAAAAAACAATGAAGAAAATTAAATAACCAATATTCAAACAAACAAAAAATCCTTTTTATAAAATATAGTTCCAGCATTACATCTGCTGTCAATCATTCAGGGTAGATCTTGTACAAGGTTTGGTCAGGATTTGGATAGGATTTGGCGCCGCTGCTAGCTACAGACACAAAACTCTACCTGCTCCTAACTACGCTCTCACACACAATCTACACATCTCGTACTAGTCACCATCACCATATAGCCCGACTACAATTCCCACATATAAACAAAATATTCCTTTCAACACCAATACTCATATCGTTGTTCATTGACTGCTCCTCCAAGGTTTGCAGAATGTGTTTGCTGATCTGTGAAAAATTTCCGAGACTTCTTTTCTATGGACATTGCATAATAAAAGTTATGATTAATGAGACACAGAAGGTTCATTCAAGTCACATCTGGAATGGTAAATGTTTCAACATCTATTCATCAGAGTAATGCAAAAGGTCAGTGGGCATAAAAATGAAAATAAAAATCATCCTATCCTATTAGCAAACACATAAACACTTCGTCCTATAAGTACATAAAAAAATACTGTCAAAAGAAATCCATTGTCCAGGGTCATGAGTACCCAACTTACTGCTATCATAAGATACTCATAATGATTACACACTTACTCACCACATGTCCCCAGGGGTCCTCACCTACCGTCATGTTATTTTAGCTTGGAGGTAGTCGCATTGATTCTCTATTAAATATCAAGCTGCTTGAGGTTATAAGCTGTTTCCATATACATCTTCTGGGGTTTCACATCCTGGTGCCCTCAACCGTACCTAGTAGTATGTGGCGGCAAGTTACACTTTCCAAATGTCTTATAAGATGGCAACTCTGAAAATCAAACACTATTAATCTCCTTTCATACACAAATCCTTCACCTACAAGTCACCAAGTCGCTTCATCAACATCGCAGTACATTTGAAAAAATCTCACTGAATCATGCTCACCTAAGGGGAATAAGAACACTAAAACTGTAATTTATCATCAAGAATTACCTTACGACCATTGACTCGCCACCCCAACACACACGATACCTTTTTTAGTCATCAAAGAACGAAAGCCATCTTACTGTAATAGGAAACGCTTCATATGAGCCTCATAATCATTCACATTCAGATGTTTTGAAACTGCACAACACTACGCCTTTCTGCTGACAAGAAGAAATAACTACACACATATTGGGGGACCCTTTACAATTCATAGAAAATATACACGTTAATTTTAATCACACCAGAGTGAATCAAAACATTGGAAAATACGCACTGTAATTTTATGAAACAGAAGCGACTGGGTTTACCGCAGACACACCAATACTGTGGCCCTCTCTCAACAAATCTTCCCTAATATCGTCTTCCTTTATTCAAATGCACATCAATATCATCAATAGCACCGGTCCTCATTAAGTTTGACGCCAACCGAGCCAGCCAACAGTCATTGATCCCTTTGATTAGAGGCATTTGTCGGATTGTGCCGCGGGTTTGCGGGACGAATTTCAACACCCACTGGCAGACCACCCGTACTGTTTACGGCACCCCTGTTGTTGCTTGTTCGATAATTATTCTGGGGTCGGTCACGACTACCGTTCCTAGGTCCGCTGTAATTGCGCCTAAATCTCTGCTCATTACCATATCTTCTAAACTCCCGGGGGTGTCTTTGATTTACTCTCGGCGAATGATGACGATTGGCATCGTTCGTTCTGCCCGCGTTCCGTGAGGAATCGCGACGCTGCCAACGCTCGCGCGCCCTGTAACTCTGAGGCGACCCGTTACGTCTGGAGTGCCACCTGTCTCTACGGCTGCGGCTTCGCTCGCGCGGCCGCTGCTCGTAGGCGCTCTGACCGTAATTCTGCGTGGTGCCATTCGCATCGCACTCAAGCTCTAAAAGGAAATTGCGAAACCCCTCTACGTCATCCTTACATCGTCCTGCAAGGATAACGTGCCGCAACTGCATTGGAATCTTTCCCAGGCAAATACGAATAATTTCTGCAGGTCCATAAGGATCGTCAAGATGTTCATTCGCCTGCAGCATGTGCTCGAACATCTGCACAGGGCTGGAGAATTTTGACCTGTTTAACTCTGGTAGCATAATGAGTCCGTGTTTTACACGACTTTGCGCTGCCACTGACCAATATATCGACAGGAAGTGTTGACGAAACTCCCCAACAGTGTAGCAATTGCGTGCAATTGACCTCATCCGCGCCGCTGGCTCACCTTCGAGGTAGCCGCACATATACTCTATTTTGTGCGCACTGGGCCACGTAGGAGGGAGGGAGAACTCGAACTGCTGTAACCAGGCCCGCGGGTGAATCCCCGTAGCCGAGTTACGGAAGACTTCAAACTTCCTCACGGTCAGAAAATGTTTAAAGTCAAATTCGTGAGTTTCCCTTGACGAACGTTCCTGAGGGGATCCGCGCCGTCCCCACCTGGTACGAGATCCGTGATCATGCCGATGATCAAATTCGCCATCGTTCCCGGAATCATCGTCGGAATAATGGCCCTTTCGTTCATTTCTTTCAACTTCATGGTCCTTTAACCCTTTTAGGTGAAGTTCTAAACGGGCAATGCGCTCACATATTCCCTCGGTAACCCCTCCTTGTTGTATGTTTATTTCACACTGTCCACGCCGACATTTCGTTATCGACCGAATTTCGTCTGCATCCGCTGATGACGAGGTAATCGTTTCCCTATTATTGTCAGACTTACGCGCCACTGCGTCTGAGATCCTGGCTATTTCTTCTCGCATCTCTCGGTGGGCCGTGTCTTGCTTTGTTTGCGTAAGCCCTTGCTCTCGCTCGAGAGCTATTATCGCCTGGCTGAGGGTTTCTACCTGCGCGCTAAGGTGGACCGGGCACTTAGCCGCAGAGTCCTCTATTCGGGACACAAGAGCCGCGTGGTCACTCTGGCATTGTTCTGCTAACGCGCGGAGATCCCTGGCGGAATGTCGTCCTACTCGGGACTCAAGAGCCGCTTGTTCACTCTGGCATTGTTCTGCTAGTACACGTATATTCCCAGCGAACCTTTCTTCTTGCTCCATCACCCGCTTGCTAATGACTTGGTGCCCCTCTTCTAAGGCGGAGATGCGTTGGTCAATGATCGCCAGTTTCTCCCCAACACCCTGTACTATTTCACTAGTCAATCTTTTATTCGCTTCCTCGATATGCCTCCTATTTTCTTCTGCTTGTTTTTTATTCACCTCCTCGATATGTCTCCTATTACTGTCTAGTAATTGTCGTAGCATAGCCTGTAATGAATTTGCATCTATCGAATGATTCGAAATCACTACGGCGGGCTCAGGATGGACAACACTTGTACTTGCGTTTTCCGCGTTTCGTTCCTGGTCGGACTCGACGTTTTGACCTCGTCCTTGTTCAGGGTTATTGTCTGGCAGGTTATTCCGATCGCGGCTCCCTGAACAGCTACGCGTCTCCATCATAAGGATTACTCCGTGCTCCAAAATACAACAAGAATAATGCCAAAGTCTCCTAATGGACTCACAGTCCCCACAAAGCACCCAAGATTTACTATATGACACCGATACACGCCACAGGACAAGAGTCAACCCACACTTGTAACACAATTGAATACTAAATCACAATATCTATACAGTAATACATATACAAGATAAAACATGTAAGAAAATGCACACCTATATCATAAATTCACGTAAATTCTGTATCACAGAAAGACAACATACCAATTAGCACATCCAACCGAAAATAACTAATCCTCACTGCGCATCAGAAGATTCCCTGGTTTACCGAAATCCGTGAGCAGGGTAAGCCATGTGTAAGTGGCGTGAATATAAGTAGCGTAGGTGCAAGAAGCATGAAGCGCCCTTCGAATGTATCCTGATAGCTAAAAGAGCCACGCACACTTTGAATAAGAAAATGCTACTTGACACTGAAATCAATATAAAAGATAGGGTCGCCACCGACTCTAGCCACACGACAAGAAGAGGTAGCACTGAGTCGGAAAATTACTTAATTTATTAATAAGAAAAACTCACAAAAGAACATTCATTGTACAGTCATTGATAATGAATGGGATGTAGTTATTACGTAATATGATCCAGGCATTCTTCCCGTGAATCAAATATTGAGTAAAGTAAAGAGGTCGTGAACACCATGCGTAAGTGCAGCCTGCAGCAAGATTCGTGAAAACACGATCTATTCCAGAGCATTTCTTTCAGATAAAAAAAGGGACACTAATCACTACACCTGTGCACATGGAAACGCTATAGGTGGGCCAACAAGGAAAACTATAAGGTAAATGGCGAAGGTAACGGCGACGTAACATCGGTACACAAGATAAGATTGAAGGCAAAATTATTTATTCCTTAAAACATTGATGTAGTGCATCTATAGACTGCTGTTGCATGCTAACTATGTGTCACATGAGACAAAGAAAATTCACAAATACACAAAAATTACCAAGATCCGGAAAAGATTAGAAGCATACATACACAGATGTAGGCACATAAACATTCACACTGAACCGAGGGCACTTCAACATATGCAACTCCCTTGTGCTGCGTTCCTCTCACGGATCAAAGTCAAGACTGCATTGGGAATCAAACTGAAAGTCTACAAAAGCCTTGCATTCCCTGCTGCAACCCAGCAAGTAAATCTTTATAAGACGAAATTCGAGACCGAAAGCTAAAAGCTCCCCTCTCTATGTGAAAACGCGCCACGCGGTCAGTCCAACTCACCCTTCTTCGACTGGAGCACAGCTGTGTCCGCTTCCCGTACCGACGGCAGACTGCCTCCCGCTTCTCCAGCCTCTTCCACGCTCCGCGTGGACCGGAAAACCCCAGGATGCCATTTCCGCCACCAACCTAACGCAGGTGGATTTCTCCCAAGTAGCGGAAACCTCTTTGCCGACTTGACCACTACGAGAGTTGGCAATGAAAGGTGGCTACAGGACCCTTTCAATTGATGTGAATGTAGACAGCACAAAAAAATGCTTCGCTGTATGTACACGCTGCAGTTCCAGAAAAGCTCCAGGCGGTAAACGTTGCGCCTACTCGCAAATTTCCAGTCCCTCGTAGTTTTTTTCTCCCAGCTGCTGCCAATCTTCCGTAACGTGTAGCACTGCTGCAGGCAAAGCTTTCTGCAGGCACTCTGGCAGCGCCGTCAGCTTCGCCGTATGCAAGCAGCACACACTTGAGTTGTGGCACACGTCGTAATTCTGTCAGCAGGGCCACTGCAGTGATACGCAACTACCCACTTATAACGAGAACAATGGACTATGGGAAGCAGCGTATTCACAGGAGAACTGTTAGGCGGAGGCCGTGAATCCATCTTACACTGATGCCTAACAGCTTCCATAGCTAATTAGGATGCGATACCGGTCTAAAATTTCGGCTCTCCTCAGGATGCAAACTATATCTTTCTGGACAGGGCTTCCCGTCTGAAAAACTACCACTCTTCCGTCCCGCAAAATACGCTAAGGTTGTCGGTGTTGTATATAACTTTTCGTTTGTTTGAAATTTCTCATAATTAGAGACAAACAGGAGTGCTTTGTAATTGCTTTGAAGAAAATTTAACAGCTAAGATGGCATTACTATTTATTCCTGATGATTCCAACACTTAAGACTGTCATCTTTTCATCAGTAAAGTGATGCATTAACGTGGAGTACATGTACGATCATTATTTATATTTGCCGTTACAAATGAGAAAACAGAAATCCTACATTTTCATACCTTTAAAAAACCTTCTGTTAGACATCATGGTATCAAAAACATACCATGATGCCATTATAGTGTATACTACGTAGCACATTCCACACTGGTTTGTTGAAATTAGAAATGAAAACTGCTTTGATACAAATAAAAAAAAATTACCGTTAAAAAGCACCTTGTGTAGCTAGGTATGTCCATACACACATAACATCCTACTGATGCTTGTAAGATGTCGAATTGCATAACAGAGCACAATCGTCCACTTTACGTTTACAAGACGAGTTAAATGCGTCATGGAACTACGTTCTTTGAGGTACACAGTTCAACTGACAAACGGTAAGGCATAAGTAAGACATGCAAATAACTGCAGGTACTAGATGTTTCTTGCATAGATGTCTGAAAACCACACAGTACACTTGTTTTCATCTCATTTAAAATTACAAACATCTTTGAGAGTAGTTCTTTAACATTTGATAACTATACTGATTTTTATGTAATAAGATTTTATACATTTCTATAAAAAGTTTTTATTTTCAATATGATCTATAGACACCATAGGATTTTAGTATTTGTCTTTTTATATTATGTTACTGTATTTTTTTCCGTTTGCTGCACAGTATCCTCACAAAACACGTAAGACATGACACAAGTCTTGACAGACGGGAGCGGTTTGGGAGGTTGGGCGAGGGAGGGGGGAGGGGAGTAACTGCACTTAAATAACTCGAGCACTGCAAACTGTAAATTGCAGTGTCTAGACGTAGGAAGAAAGCGGGTTTTAGGGGAGGAAGAAGGGAATAAACGAGGTGGTGGGGGTGCCAGGGGGGGGGGGGGCGCTTGTTTATGGCATGGACGCTGCTAATTGGTCATAATATATACTACATGGTTGACTAAATATAGGGGTACATAACGTTCTGCTGTTATGACTTTGTTGCGCTGTCTCTTGGAAGTACATTATATGGTGACATGTAAGAAACTGAACCACATTGTAGCTAAACGATTAATGCATGTTTGCACTGGCATCCATGTAGAGCTACTCGTATTATGTGTAGGAAACTTTGCTTTAGAGAGCTATGCAGCACTTGATGTAACTATGTTACTCTTCACCTCAAAAATTTACAAACACAACAAGGTTTTAAAGGTATCAAAACGTAAAATTTCCATTTCCTCATTTGTAATGGCTAATATAAATAATGAATGTAAATAAATGTACTATGTGTAAATACATCACTTTACAGAACATAAGATGACAGTCCCAACTGTTGAAGCCGGATATCGGGAATAAATTTTACCGAACGCGATCTTGGCTATTAAATGTCCTTTCGTTTCTCTTTCTATATTCTATATTGAACAAAAAATACAAAATTTTTAGTTTAAATATGTCTCATTATTATGTTCATCGAATAGCACATTTCCTCTTTTCGTTATGCAGTGGAACAAGCGTGGTTACACGGCATTAAAAGAAGTATTCTGGGTAAAATTTCGCAACCAGTCTCAGAGACAGTGCTGTGCAAAACTTTTGCATGTTGTGTCAGTGCAAAGCAACACGGCGCAATGAAAACTTGGACCATACATAGAAGGAATCGATGCAATATAGTACAGCAGGTAACTGAAAGAAATACGTTTTGAGACGAATATAAAGACATTTTTAGTCGAAGACGAGAATTATACTAAATTCACCGCGATTTTAGATGGTCTGCTGGACATTACAAAAGCCGGGCCGTGTGATCACCACCGGCGGTAGTGCATGCCTTGTAACCTAACCTGCTCCCACCCTGGTCGTAAGACTGTAAGGACTTGCTGCGGTGGGGCGTTCCATTCCTGGAGGGTCAGTGGTGCACTTGGACATGCTGCAATACATCCTCCACCACATTCCACACGAACGCGATGGGATATGAGTCGGGGGGAACGGGTAAGACAGCCCATTTGCCGAACTCCTACACCTGCGTTCTTTGATTCAGTGGCTCATTGTCATCCATAAAAAGGACGTCAGAGCCGAATGGGGAAGAATTACAGTATTGTAATAACCTTAATCAGTGAGTGTACTGTGTTTCAGAATTTGGAGATCAGTAATCCCATGCAACGTTATCCCTTCCCCACCACGTAACACACTGACCACCAAATCTGTAATCTTCGATAGTGTTCCTGGGTGCATTACGTTCTCCCACCTCTCGCCAAATGAGGATAAGTCTAGACTTACTACTCAGACTGAATCTGCTGTTGAGAGACTGCAGGGCACTCTCACTTCTGATTCAGTGTAGCGAATACTATCCACGGTTATTTGACTTCATACATTGTGATGAAATGGTGGGTAGCAGTTTATGGTCTTGTTTGCATGCTCTAGGGAAAGAAATACGTTAAGCTTTACCTGCGTTCAAAGGAACAATGCCGACTTAAACGACTGCAGTAAAAGCACGGCGTTGGTGGGCCGACAAAGCGCGTTTTTTTCTGGGGAACGATGAAGTGACATTTCCAGATGGCTGCGTGCAGCGGTCGCATTGTGCAAAACACATTAGCGTTGGCACCAGACAGGGTGCACACGTCCAGGTATACGGCCCAGCGCCGAAAAGTCGCCGACAGCGCATTGTAGGCCTTGTTAGCGAGCAATCCACCAAAAGAAATCTAAACGTTCTGCAAATGTCCGTGGGACAGGGAAACTGGCGCCCAGACGTCCCGACTCTGTTTCAAAAGATGTTTTGTCAATGTGAGTCTATGGCCATTCTTTGCAAACTTTGAAATGGACGCATCAGGGGAGATAACAAGCTGTTTATGGAGGGCTGTGCTTTCACCCTGTATTGCGTTAGCAAAAGACACGGCAAACGAGTGGGAAAGAGGTCATGAAGCTGAATTCTTTTCCGTTTTCTGTCAATTAACTTTAAAGTCTCTGATTGGTCAAATCGTTTTGCAGTGCAAAGACCATTCTCCGAGCTTAGAATGCCGGGCTCCAGCTTGTGATTGGGAAGTCAAACAAGAGAAATGTGCTTTTGGAACCGAGCTGAGGAGGAAACACTGAGAAATGGAGATCGGCACTCTAGCACAAGTCTCTTGTACTGGCGCTTCGCTAGTAAAGAACTGCAGGTCTCTACCTAAACGGTGAGACTTGTGTCCTTTCCTAGTGTGCGACTTAGAGCCTGTGCCAGTCACTTTCTGAACCGTCAGAGGTACTGCTTATATCATCACGGTCACAACGAGTGACGCGTGCGTGTACTTATTTGTCTTGAGTCAGCCGTCCAAACTTTTGACGTATTCCGACACGCACAGTCGTGGCACGGACTCAAACTGGTTTGGCAGAGCAGCAAACAGGTCCACCTGCACACTGGAATCCATCGGGGTCTCAGAGGCTCATAGGGAAGTACCTGCGTTCTGAATTAACTGAACGCGAGACCGAGTACTTGCATTTCTCGGGAACGCGCACTTAACAACAGACTGCCGCCGTCCGGGACTTCAGTTGCCTAACGCATCGTGGTGTGCCGCCTTGACCAGCAGGACGGTAAAGTACACACTGCTGTGACGTAGGGCTATAATACATACTTCTCAGCACCCTGTTCCTTCGAACCATATTTTTCTTTCTTTTTTTTTGTATCGTAGAATAAAGATGCTTGGTGGTGACATAGTTTGATGCCATAACCTGGATTCTCGTGTATGAAGTGAGATAGAGCGAGTAGTGTTCTGGTTAGTGTTGTGTGTCGATCCCCAGCAAATCACTTTTTCCACCATAGATCCCATGTTGGTAAGGCGTTTGTTAAATGAAAATATTTGTGTGATGTTTATTCAATAATTTTGTTGTCTTGTCACGCTTCAGATCAATAAATCGATTCTCAATTACACTACAACTTCCCCCTGAGTTCTAATTAACAGTTACTTCCCATTCTTTTATGGCAGTCTAGGTCTGAAACATAATGAGTAGCTTTTTCACTTGGTGTCCACTGCGTGGAACTTTTACTTTATTAACAATAATCCTCTTTGACTCTCATCCGAGATGAGATAACGAAAACATTCGTCGTTGGTGCCGTCCCTACACCTATGTCCCCCATGCGGTCGCCGTGCCACTGTGGAGCGTGGACTCCGTGCCTTGTAATACGAGGTGCATTCAAGTTCTAAGGCCTCCGATTTTTTTTCTCCGGACTGGAAACAGATAGAAACATGCGCATTGTTTTAAAATGAGGCCGCATTCATTGTCAATACGTCCCAGAGATGGCAGCACCGTACGGCAGATGGACTTTTACCGCCAGCGGCGAGAATGAGAACTGTTTTAAATACTTAAAATGGCGACGTTTTCCTTACTTGAACAGCGTGCGATCATTCGTTTTCTGAATTTGCGTGGTGTGAAACCAATTGAAATTCATCGACAGTTGAAGGAGACATGTGGTGATGGAGTTATGGATGTGTCGAAAGTGCATTCGTGTGTGCGACAGTTTAATGAAGGCAGAACATCGTTGACAACAAACCGAAACAACCTCGGGCTCGCACAAGCCGGTCTGACGACATGATCGAGAAAGTGGTGAGAATTGTTTTGGGGGATCGCCGAATGTCTGTTGAACAGATCGCCTCCAGAGTTGGCATTTATGTGGGTTCTGTGCACACAATCCTGCATGACGACCTGAAAATGCGAAAAGTGTCATCCAGGTGGGTGCCACGAATGCTGACGGACGACCACACGGCTGCCCGTGTGGCATGTTGCCACGCAATGTTGACGCGCAACGACAGCATGAATGGGACTTTGTTATCGTCGGTTGTGACAATCGATGAGACGTGGATGCCATTTTTCAATCCAGAAACAAAGCGCCAGTCAGCTCAATGGAAGCACACAGATTCACCACCACCAAAAAAATTTCGGGTAACCGCCAGTGCTGAAAAAATGATGGTGTCCATGTTCTGGGACAGCGAGGGCGTAATCCTTACCCATTGCGTTCCAAAGGGAACTACGGTAACAGGTGCATCCTACGAAATTGTTTTGAAGAGCAAATTCCTTCCTGCACTGCAACAAAAACGTCCGGGAAGGGCTGCGCGTGTGCTGTTTCACCAAGACAACGCACCCGCACATCGAGCTAACGTTAGGCAACAGTTTCTTCGTGATAACAACTTTGAAGTGATTCCTCATGCTCCCTACTCACCTGACCTGGCCCCTAGTGACTTTTGGCTTTTTCCAACAATGAAAGACACTCTCCGTGGCCGCACATTCCCCAGCCGTGCTGCTATTGCCTCAGCGATTTTCCAGTGGTCAAAACAGACTCCTAAAGAAGCCTTCGCCGCTGCCATGGAATCACGGCGTCAGTGTTGTGAAAAATGTATACGTCTGCAGGGCGATTACGTCGAGAAGTAACGCCAGTTTCATCGATTTCCGGTGAGTAGCTAATTAGAAAAAAAATCGAAGACCTTAGAACTTGAATGCACCTCGTATTGTTAAATGTGGTTCCCGTGGCACCTGTAGTTTGACGTGGGCCCTACCGCGCCCGTTGCACAACGTAGCGGTCGCCTGCTGCAGTAGCTGACAGTGGCCGACCAGCTCCTCTCCTTCGAGCAGCAGGGCCTGTGGTTCCGACCACTCTCCACGCACGTCGGACAGCGCTCTGAACGATGTCAGACTCGTGGCTCTTCAAGCTCTCCCGGCGGATGTGTTGTAAGTAGTCTTCGCGGGTTTGCCGCCGGATCACGTTGTGCAAATTCCACAGTATCAAACTCCTAGGCTACACTCGTCACACGTCGTTGTTATTCCAGTTTCCCTGTGATTCTTCTCCGTGTGAAGTCATCCAGTCATTCACACACGCTGTCTCTTCCTGTTCCTTCGGTTGCCTCGTGTTGCGGAGCCAGTCCCATACGGCGCTACAGTCGCTCCGTGTGACGGCCAGCTTTCTCTGCACGACTGGGAGATATCTGGCAACACGCACCGAGTAGTTAATATCTTACAGTGCTTTATCTCTCTCGTCGTCAATCTATATGACAGCAATGCGGCTACAAGCGGAAATAAACAGCGGCGGTATCACACATTACAGATATGGTCCATACTGGAAAGATTGTCTGAAAAGTAATCGGGTCGCGGTATTTTTACGGTGTCAAAAATCAAAATGCGATACAGTCTGAGTAAAGATAAACTTAAAAGGCGAGTCAAAAATTGTAATCGAATCTTTTATCACGCAGGAGCTTCAAATCTCGAATTGCTTCTGAGGAAGCTTGAAAAATATCACACGTAAATTCCCTCAAACTAGTGACAAGGCGAGATTTCAGCGTGTCATAATCTTAGCACATTGTAATTAATAATCTTGCTTTCCGAATGAGCCATTTTCAGTTGACTAGACAATATACTCGCTACGTGATCGTTTCGGAAGTGCTGACAACAAAAACGCCTGAAATATTCGATTCAGTTCAAAAAGATTTCGGGCTTGCAGCCGGTCGTCGTAAACTTCATTGCACGATATTTCGGTTCGGCAACTGCCAGCCATCTTCAGGTGAGCCGAACGAGTCCTCGTCCGGCTGACCTGAAGATGGCTGGCAGTTGCCGAACCGAAATATCGTGCAATGAAGTTTACGACGACCGGCTGCAAGCCCGAAATCTTTTTGAACAGTTGATTCGCCGGGAAAATTTCAAATTTTACACATTCGATTCAGTTAACTTACAGACGTAATAAATGGCCAAAAGGCTACTACAGCTTCATTTACCGCTATTTTTCCAAGAAAATTTAAAATTTTTCTTAACGTGGGGGACGAGAAATTGATCAGAAACTACCTCAGCAGCCGAAAACAAACAGACAGCCGTGGTAGATTGCTAGAAAACTTATTCTGTCGTTCATGAGTTACATACAGTTTTGTTATGCGCGTACAGTGTTCTACAGAAAGTCATTGCTCAACAACAATATTTAAAATCCACATCTGACGAGGCAGCGTAGCATATTAAAATGAAAGTGAATCCTTGCTAAAAAGCTAAGATTTGATAATGAGATGGGAATTCTGCCAGAGCCTTCAAAGGACGCGGAAGAACAAGAGTCGAATAAACAGTGACATCTGTAAATAATGGCTATAAACTTTAAGTATTAGAATTTTTTTATGGAAGTATCTATCTGAAAAGTAGCTCTACATGGGTCTGAAACAGTGAAGGCAAAAATCAACTCATAACTCCCGAAATGAGGTGCTACAGAACAATGTTAATTAGATAGACAGAACAAGTAACTAAAGAAGTGGTGCAGAATCGAACTGGAGATAGAAGAGTTTTGTATCACAACTAGGAAGGGAGAGATTAGTAGGATGCATCCTAAGGCGTGATGGAAGAGGTTATTTGATTATGGACAGAACTAGTGGAAAATCAGAACTCTAGACAGAGAGAGAGAGAGATCGAGGACTGAGTACAGTAAGCAGACTCACGTGGATGGAGGGTGCTTGCAGTAAGAGATGGAAAGACTAGAACGGAAGACAAACGTGGAGAAAGGCAGCAGAACAGCCCACAGTCTGAAGGCCACATAAGTCTACAAGTTGTTTTTAATGGGGAGGAATCGTCGGATGTGAAAGTAGCTTGGTGGTGGGAATGGTATAGGTCCCTTACTGTCGATAATGGTGGTGATGATGATGATGATGATGATGATGATGATGATGATGGTGATCATGACGATGATGTCGCGGGTAACGTCAGCAACTTCGTAAGGTTGTTCGTAGATATCGCTGTTGTACGTAACGACGTCGCAGTCTCTGCAAAATATACCGAAATAAAGGAATTCCTGCAGGTAATCGGCTGTTGGTATAGGTATTACTAGATGTTGACCCTTATCTGTTATCAACTTCACAGACTTGAAGCACAGGTAATCTGTGTTGTGAAAAGCGCAGTGTAAAGTGCAACATCTGTGATAGTACTATAACGCACATATGTTACTACAGCGTATGCAAAGTATCATTTTGATACGTGTACTTAATTTTCCAGCATCGAAACCGAAGATCAACGCTTACCGATGGAGTATAGATAGTTACAACCTCATCACTCTCGCACGAGTGTTTTTTACTACGTATAACAGCGTCCGAAATTTAAAAAATGGTAATGAAGCAGAATCTCAGTATAGTTAACTGTCATTTTGAATGCCAGAATTTAATTTCAGTGAATGTAGACTGCAGAATAAGTCGGTCGCCAGCTCCAAAAAGAACAGGAATTTACATTTAGTAAATGACAATAATGACTTTGAAACCACGTGAAAATCGTGTGCCAAAGTCAAAACAGCAACTTGACAAAATACACACGCGTTAGCTTACGTGTAAAAGACACGTGTACCATGAAGACAAAAGCCGCTAAGTTGGATGCAATGAGTTAGTTACCATAATGATCACCAATAACAATAAATGACTAGCAACATTTTATGGAAACTGCAGTGTGTTACGTAATTAACAATAATGCTGTCTGCTTGAAAATATGTTTAATCGTGACAAAAAGTGTTTATCGTTCTTTACTTATTGCTTTGCAAATGACTGCTTTTCAGATCAATGCCGTAATAACATTCATTCATGGAAACAACTATTTTTCGGTATTAAAGTTACGTAGACATGCACACATAGTATCAGTTACAAAATATAACTAAAATTCTAAAACTACGTTGACTACATGAAAGTCGTAATGCACTTGTCATAAAATATGAATTTCACTTTAAATAACTCTAAATTTGAATTGATTGTCTACAATGCTAGTGCAGTATTGTCTGAGCAACTATAATTACCATTGCCTTCTATTACAATAATCACTCGATTCAAAATTATCTGTAAATTTAATTGGATTTGTCTCCTTTTGTGAGCAACTATAGTTACCATTACCTTTTATTACAATAATCACTCGATTGAAAATTAA
Source organism: Schistocerca cancellata (assembly GCF_023864275.1). Taxonomy (NCBI): domain Eukaryota; kingdom Metazoa; phylum Arthropoda; class Insecta; order Orthoptera; family Acrididae; genus Schistocerca; species Schistocerca cancellata. The sequence goes on along the minus strand of NC_064626.1, from coordinate 1,285,686,212 downwards.
CTGTAAATTTAATTGTATTTGTCTTCTCTTGACTATTTCTTTCTGTTGTGACTTTCTCGTATTTTATGGGGAAGGACGGGACCCTGCTGATCATTAACGACTCAGGTCAATGAAGTTTCTCTCGACAAATTGTTCTTTGGCTAAACACTCTATAATGTTCCAAAAATTTCTCTCACATGGCTAGCGTGTTTACTACAGTGATCTGACATCAACAATTCTTATTTATCCTCTCAACGTACACTACATATCATTAATAATTACTCAGAAAATTCATTAATCATATACTTACAAAACATGGTTATAAACTCAAGAAATCAAGTAGCTGAAAAATATGTCAGATGTTGTGTTGTTGTGTTACAGTACAACGTACATCAAGTCAGTGCACCTGATAACAGAAGAAAATCAAAGTAGAACGAGTTGTACAAATAACGACGAAGTAATAAGTACCTGAAGATGGATCTTCACGGCTTAAGCTGCATCACGCTTTTTGCGGCAGGAGTGTCGTGTTTTTTCCTCTCTATTCTACGAGTGTAAATCGTTCACGGGTCCAACAGCAAATGTTGTTGTTGCGGTCTTCAGTCCTGAGACCGGTCTGATGAAGCTCTCCACGTACTCTATCCTGTACAAGCTTCTCCATCTCCCAGTACTTACTGCAACCTACATCCTTCTGAATCTGCTTAGTGTATTCATGTCTTGGTCTCCCTCTACGATTTTTATCCTCCACGCTGCCCTCCAATGCTAAATTTGTGATCCCTTGATGCCTCAGAACATGTCGTACCAACCGGTCCCGTCTCCTTGTCAAGTTGTGCCACAAACTCCTCTTCTCCCCAATTCTATTCAATACCTCCTTATTAGTTATGTGTGATATACCCATCTAATCTTGTCCAAACTATTTATCGTCCATGTTTCACTTCCACACATGGCTACACTCCATACAAATACTTTCAGAAACGACTTCCTGACACTAAAATGTATACTCTATGTTAAGAAATTTCTCTTCTTGAGGAACGCTTTCCTTGCCATTGCTAGTCTACATTTTACATCTTCTCTACTTCGACCATCATCAGTTATTTTGCTCCCGACATAGCAAAACTCCTTTACTACTTTAAGTGTCTCATTTCCTAATCTAATTCCCTCAGCATCACTCGACTTAATTCGACTACATTCCATTATTCTCGTTTTGCTTTTGTTGTTCATCTTATATCCTCCTTTCAAGACACTGTCCATTCCGTTCAACTGCTCTTCCAAGCCCTTTGCTGTCTCTGACAGGATTACAATGTCATCGGCGAACTTCAAGGTTTTTACTTCTTCTGCATGGATTTTAATACCTACGCCGAATTTTTCTTTTGTTTCCTTTACTGCTTGCTCAATATATAGATTGAATAACATCGGGGAGAGGCTACAACCCTGTCTCACTTCCTTCCCAACCACTGCTTCCCTTTCATGCCCCTCGATTCTTATAACTGCCATCTGGTTTCTGTACAAAATTGAGAAACCTGATTTTGCCTCTTCGAACTATTTAGCAATTCTGTCGTCAGCTGGAATACAGAAATATGAGTAATCCGGTTTACTTGAGATTTGTTGCTTTGATGATAAACCTAGTGGTGTACACGTTCCGCTTTTAACCCGCCCATGCTTGCCCGGTGGTCAGGCGGGCAGGCCGCCGCGCGTTGTCAACATAACGGGCAGGCTGCTTCACTCCCAGCCAAGCCAAGCAGAACCCAACCCGGGCAAGCTGCGGGAAACTTGCTTGCCTGCCCATATTACTGCTGAGCTGCGCTACGCAGCCGTTTAGTCTGCGCGAGTCATTGTCGTATTATGAACGTTAATTAAAAGTTTTTATTTTACCTGAGCACCAAAAGACAAACCCCAACATTATATATATATATATATATATATATATATATATATATATATATTAATTTCAGGTCAAAAAATATTGCGTTTTATTTGTACATTCTTCCTTTACGCGTATATTTCCGGCTTATTATCTATATAAATAAAAATGAATTGCCAATTGCCAAATATGTTGATAAGCATAAAACTCGAGAACGGCTGGACCATTTCGGCAATTTTTTTTGTTGTGTTCGTAATTCTCAGGACAAGGTTTTGATGAAATAAAATTTTTGGAAAATCGACAGAAAAATTCGAAAATTTGAGAAAAACTGAAAGTGCGTTTTCATTGTGTCCGTGTGTTTGTATTGCATACAATCTTGATAAAATTTTGTACACTATACCTTGAAACCAAGAGGAAGGTCACAGTCTACATGAAATTTCGTAGGGTGCATGGCAGAGGTTACTTTACCTAACGGAATTCGACAAATTGTACGTTTTTATTCCGATCTTGATGAAATTTGGCACACTTGATATTCAAAGCAGGATGAAGGGCGCTGTCTGCTTATTTGAAGCGCCATCATAAACACACGAAAACGTTTCCCATGCGGCACTTGTGCTCTGTTTCGTTACCAGCATGTATTCGCCAGTTGTCAATTTTTTCTCAATCTCACTAAAGTTCGACCTATTCATTGTGCCGCCCCCACCTTTGCCATAAATGAACTGCGGGCTAACTACCTGGCTACTCTAGTCACGGTAGCTTGACAGTGCAACCTGTTGTCAGGCGCAGCAGGCTGAGCGGGTTCCGTGAAGCTTGGCAGGCCTGCGGGAACCCAGGTAGACCGGGCTTGCGGAAGCCCAAGTCGACCGCATTACCCACTATGCCTCAGTACACGCGCACTCTTGTGTTTACGTCGCGGCAGGCCGACCTGCATGAATGGTTGCAGAGGAGCTAGGGGCAAGCAGGCTGCAAGGGGAATTTGTACACCTCTAGATAAACCAGACACTGAGCAGATGGGCGGCGTATATTGGAACGGAGGGCCGTCAGCCGGCGTCGGCCACTTGTCGCGCTGCGCTGTTGGCAGCCCTGCGTGCGCGAGCGTGGCTGCGCAGTGGCAGCGCGCCCGGACCGTGCGGCCGCCAGTCGCGTGCCAACTGCCGAGGAGTGTAGAGCTGCGGAACGGCTCTAGTGCGCGTGCGCGGTGCGAGACGCGGCGCCTGTGTTTGTGTGTGAGTGCGTGCGCCACGCGGGTCGATACCGCAATTACTGCGCGCCGCGATGGGGAGCGAGAGAGGCGGTCATGCCGGCGGCAGTCGCGCCGCGCCGCCGCCAGTGAAGTGATGTGCCGCCAGTGATCAGTGCGCGCCAGCCAGCCCCGTGGTCGTCCGTCTGCTGCAGCCGAGCGCAGCGCCGCCACACCGCCTGCAGACAGCGGCGCGTCCCCACACACAGGCGGGCCGTCTAGCAACACCGCACAGTAGTCGAGGTTGGTGGCCGCTTTCCTGGCTGGTCAGCTGGCGGCGGCGCTGGTCTGTCCCGCCGGCACCTGTTACTGGCCTCGCTCACTCCACTGCCCTCCTATCGGCGCTCCGCGAGATTAGATACGGCCAGGTGTGTCGCAGCGGTTCGCCAGAGGTGTGCTCCGCTCGGCAGGCCTGCGTGTGTACGTCGCGTTGTTTATCAGCGCGCTGGCGCCACAGAGCACGTGGGCCCGCGACCTTGACACGACGCCGTCTCTTCTTGTTGCCCAATTGAGCGCTGAGTAAGCCGGTCACGTCACACTTTGTGCTACCCGCCAAATTTTATGCCGTCCTGCCAGTATTGCGATATTGCGATAGATGTGCATCACTTGTTACTTACTAAAAGAATGTGCATCATTCGCTACTTACTGAAAGAATGGACTGTTTATCAAGATAGTACAACAACAAAATCAGCAGTTTACTATTTAAGTCACTTTTTATTTTGAACTTCACAAGACGATTTTGCTGTCATGCCATAATGATCAGGTGGACTTAATTTTTATTTACATCATGCGTCGTACTTGTGTCATGCACATTTGTCGCCTATTTGACACTTGACACCTACATATGTGACTAGAAAGTTATATATGTATTGCATCAACGTTTCTGCAACTTTAGTACGTGTGCAGCTCAGACGTCCATACAGAAATGTGTAAAATACCTTTCAGTGGTGCCCTGTTTTAACAGTTGCAATGACGTCCTTGTCATACCGTCGGCAGACACACAGACGACACATTAAGTGTACCACAAGCACGTTACATGATGTAAAAAAAAAAAAATGTAAAACGTACCTGATGATGACAGTATGGTCGTCGAAACGCTTCTGGGTCATTAGCATAAGAAATGACTGAAGTAGTACAATCATGGTTTTTTTACTTAGCCTCAATCTTAAAAACAGCACAAAAATAAATACTCGGAGACCATATGCAGCAAATACGATACACGCGTTTACCGTTACCATTCTGAAGTCATTGCAGCACGTTAATGTGAGACACAAGAGTGGAATTCATGGTGCCTGAGTATTAAGACGCGTGAAGCCTGGAGCGACGCTCAAGCTCTAAATATTTTGAAAGAAAAACGCGGCACTACTGTAGTTGATCATATACCGTAATAAAATAGAAACATTTAAACACGACTCAACAAACAGTTAAAATGAAATACAATTTTAATTTGATAATTTTTCAGTGTTTAATCGTTCACATAGTGTGTGTATCGATTTTGAGGATTCATAAACGACACATTACCAGGAAGTTTGTATGAAATACGTTTTGAATTCGAAAGCTTTGGTGTTTTTGACCCTGACATCGATCAGGCCGGCGATGTGTAGTTTATGATGATAATTTGCTAATGTAATACAGTAAACAGTAGACTCATCTGCTGATATCTTTCCTAAAAAGTGAAGCTGTGCAAGAATGAACTGTGTCAGGACGTTGCTCTAAACACGTGGTAGAGATAGCTGCTTAGTCTCATAATACCCTCTGCCATACCTGTAATAGTGGAATACAGAGGACAGGTATAGAAACTGAAATTAAATCGCTTAATGTCGCAGTCGGCACCTGCGTATGCGTAAGATGAGCCTAGACAACGATGCACGTTGCTGTTCAATCTGTTGCGTCGCAACATCACTTGAGAATGCAATTTTTTTTTCGGTGCTGCTGTTTATGCATAAGAGAGTAGCCGCCGCCGGTGTTTCCGTCAGACAGGGCCCCGTGTGAATTCAGTGTGGTGACGCCACGGCTAGCTGCGGCAGCGCCCTTGTTTACACCGACAGACCAGCGCTGCCACCACGCCGTGTTGTGTTGTGTTGTGTCGTGTCCTAAGGCAGTGGGCACTCACCCTGTTTTGTGTTTCTGTGCCCCTTCCCGCCTCCTGGAGAAGCCACCGAAGACGCACCAAGCCACGCTCTCTGGATAACTAGGCAGGACAGTAAAAAAGTTAAACGTCCACCCAGGTTGCAGATTATTAACGTAACACTCTCTGTATAATGGCGATACGTATTTTTATAATGCAATGGTTCAGAAAGAAAAACTATTTTCATTCTGGTAAACAAAACACTGGGGCAACATCTACTGTTGAACTCTACTAAGAAAACCGCCGACGCCATCTACGTTAACAGAAGAAGATTAACAGTAAAAAAAGATTTTACGTCTTGTTGGCCATCCTCAGAGGTATTTAAGTGAAAAATTCCTTTCACGGGGATTAAAAGGCACTTTAGTCAGCTAATGAAGTCTCATTTTATTTACAGTAATTCAAATATTAATTGCGTTGTTTATCACATTTGTTTATTAGAGAGCATTTTAAACTCTTGATATACACCTTCAATAATTAAAAAAAAGGCGTGTAAAACCTAAATATGAAGAAAAGAGTTCGGTACAAGTCGCTGATAAACAAATATGATACACAAACATTGCAGTTCCCTCAGGTTATACAAAAAATTATCGCCATAATGCTCTCATTAAGGTAAATAAATATTATTACTCGTGATTTATGACGCGGTTTTTTGTGTGTGTGTGAGAGAGAGAGAAAGAGAGAGAGAGAGAAAAATGAGGTACGAAACTGTAACCATCCTGCTGGCTCTGATGGTAGAGCACAAGTCTTTGAATAACTTGGATACTGTTATTTGTATGAATGTACCTATACTTAAGTTAAAACTGTAGTCTTCTAAACTAATTCGAAAAGGCGGTATAGGCATAATTCGTCAAACGAGAATCCCTTTTCATACTAGGAAGAAAAAATTGTCACATTCCGCCTCTATTTTACATGGTATAAAAGCTATTTAGATTTAACTGAAACATGAGGGATGCGTAGCTGTTTCGTTTTCTGGTTCATAAGCTCTGAGATATTTAGTCTGGTTTTCTCAACAATTCGAGTGTATGTCATGTTTATGATAGTATTACACTCACAATTTGCGCAGTTGCGTGTCATTAGCAACATGTGCAATGTGACGTCATAGCCCGTGACGGAGTGTGTGTTGTGGGGACAGGCAGGCTCAGTTGGTGCGTTGCAGGAGTTAACCTTTGCGCAGTGAATTCACTTTGCATTTGAGCGGTACCTGTTAACTGGTGCACACACACGTCCCTTGTTCGCGAGCACAACACAGCCGCCTGCTAACCGACGCGGCGAATGCCTTCAGTTGAGCAGAGGACACTGTTGTGACCTTGGTTAGGTGAGTCAGCCGGCATGCAGTGACCCGCCTTGAGTATCAAATACAGTCAAGTCTCGAGCTGTGAGCTTCCCGTGCCTTTATAGGTTATGTCGACGTAGCTGGGCGTGAATAACTTGAATTTGTGGACCTAAATCAGTAGCAATTACAACGGAACATTCAGCGAGCTCCCTATCATCCAGTTTGCTAATTATTCGTACTTAGTTTGGAGGTGATTTTCGGAAGGAAAAAAAATTCTTAAGAATTCTGCTACAATTCAAACGAGTGATTTGTTTAGAACACATTATCATGCATGTGACTCATGTTTTACCGCCGGATGACGATGCAGCGTCCACCCCCATCCCCACAGGAACTGTCTGTGAATGGGTTATAGCAATGGGGAATGTGACGCTGTTACTCGCTTCACGGGTCTTCTGGCGAAAACATCTGCGAGCGGTTAAACATCGACGGCAGTGAACGGGCATTTGACCAACGAACTGACGCGGACATCGCGATCGTCGTGGAGGAAGACAGAGAAGAGAAGATAGGACGATCGAGGAAGCCGCTGTCGCACACATCGAGGCATTGAAATGAGTTGACATCTTATCAGTGGTGTGCGGGACAGAATCCGTTTAACTCAATGTGCGATTTGTGCTTCTACCAGTGGGGGGGGGGGGAGGGGGATGTCTTATGGGGTTAGTATAATTATATATGTTACTAGCTTCGACCGTGGCGTTACCCATCGTTAAACAGTTATTTATAAATAGATGTTAATGCCGAAACTCACTATTCACGCGTATGCACTATCAGAAAAGCCATCCCTTGTTGTTTCTTTAAAAGTACACTATAGGTAAAGCTTATTTACAAAATCATCTACATACAGGTATACGAGGGGAATTCAAAAAGTAAAGGCACATTTGTGAAAAGCTGTACTTCTTCTGATGACAGAAAACTGAAACTGCGTTATTTTTCTACGTAACCTCCCTGGACGTCAGTGCAGTTTTCCCGACGTTTTACAAGTTTTTTTTATTTCATCAGAAAATACGTTTTTTGGTTGCATCTGTAACCAATTTTGCACCGCAGCAATGACGTCTTCATCACTTTCAAATCTTCTTCCCTATAGTGCTTCGTTAAGGGTCCAAACATGTGAAAATCGCTTGGAGCCAGGTCTGTACTGTATGGTGGATGTTCCAGCACCTCGAACCTCAACTCGTTTATTGCGCCGGCTGTCCGTTTGGCAGAATGTGGGCGAGCGTTATCTTGCTGCAGGATGACACCTCTTCACAGTTTTCCACGACGTTTGGATCTGATTGCAGGTTTTAGTTTCGCACGCAACACATCACATCCACCATACAATACAGACCTGGCTCTAAAGCCTCGTTTACGCTGGGGCGACGTCTTGCAACATTGTGGCATGCTATGGAAATGTGCCGTACGTTCTCCTGCCATTTAGTTCTAAATGTTTTGAAATGCTTAACTACTACATAACACTTTTTCAAAATTAATAAGCAAACATATTAATAGTATTAATAGTAAACTTTCAGTGTTCGGCTCCACAAATTTAAATTATATGTAAAGTCTTACTCCAGTGCGTGGGAAATAAACATCCCAGGTTGGGATGCATAAACTCAAACAGAGGAGGGGATGGTCTGATGCAGAGGGGGGGGGGGAATCCCCCCATCCCCTTGCTAATCGCACACTGATTTAACTACTCCAGTGTTCTGTGTCTTCCGGAAATGATAAGCAGTATCATGGAAAAGGTGGAAGAAAACAGAAAAAGAAACATTTATTTTCCAACAATGAACTGAAACCAAATGATACGAATAACGGTTTGTTTCAAGCGTAATATTGTAAATAATTTGTCGTTTTCCAGCGAGTAGCCGCGTATGTAATACAGTGGGCTGTGAAATGTGGCATGTGGGTTATTTTGTAAATACGGTAAGGAGCAGTTTTCGGTAAAAAAAAAGTATTTTGGATTATACGTACTTTTCAGTTATCCGTGCATTCTCGGGTGTATAGTAAACCGCGTGGGGAACGATTGTGTGTGGACTGATAAAGTAAGGAATAAGGAGGTTCTCCACGGAGTCGGTGAAGAAAGGAACGTAAGGAAAACACTGACAAGAGGAAAGAACAAGATGACAGCACATATCTTAAGACATCAGGGAATAGCTTTCTTGGCACCAGAGGAAGGTTTAGAGGGTAAAACTGCAGAGGAAGACAGAGAGTGGAATCCATCAACAAATAATTGAGGACGTAGGTTGCAAGTGCTTCACTGAGATGAAGAGGTTGGCTCGGGAGATGAATTCGTGGCGGGTCGCATCGAAACAGTCAGATGACTGACGACTAAGAATTGGATGTATTCTACGTGACATAATTCAGGAAAAAACTTACATTCTGTCCATGGAGAAACATAATTGAGATATGTTGTACAATGCTCTTTTATTTCTTGTAGACACAATCACAGTAACATACTTCTAATTGTCTCCGGTTTTAATCACATATCAATGATCTTCATAAACCACAGAGAAAAAAAAGGAGAAAACGTTACATCAAAAAATAAAAATTTGACATGTTACCCTTCTGTATACAAGTTGTTTAACATTAAAAATAACTGCAATTCATGATCCTGAGTCTGCAGGAAAACATAATGCATACAGCCGTAATGCTTTGACCAATTTACTTCTACACTCGTACTCTGTAAAGCATTGAGCAGTGCGTGTCTAGTGGCTTCAAATTGTAGAAGTTATTAGGGCTTCTTCATATTCCAGTCTTATGGAGGAATGACTTTAAGTGCCTGTGTGCGCGCTGTAATTAATCTAACTTTGTCCACGTGAGTAACACGTAGGGACTTGTATGTTTTTAGATTCGTCATGTAAAGCTGGTTCTTGAAACTTTGTAAGTGGTATTTCTCGGTACGGTTTGCGTCTATCCCCAAATGTCTTCCAGTTCAGTATGTGAAAGTACATACTGATTAACGCAAACTAAAAAGGTTTTTGAGTCGAGACCAACTGAAAGAAGACAGAGAGGAAAGTCACGAAGGCGGTGCTTAGACGATATGGAAGCAGATATGAAATTGCTGAGGATGACCTCGCTGGAGAGAGCAGAACAGAGGAAACTTGTTCGAGGGACTATGAGCCAAGCAGGGTTGCAATACAGTGAGAAGAAGAAATAGCGAGGTACAGCGGTCGCGATATTAGCGGAAAGGTGTGTCTTGTCAGCCGACTTTCTATCGTGACAACACACGAGCGTAGAGAAGGATATCTCAATCGCAATGTTTTGCGGATTGCAAACCGTACACGTAAAATGTCTTTAGTAAATAAAGCAAGAAACCTACCAAATGTTGCTAATGTACTGGGTGATTGCATGATGTTTTACAAACTTTCAGCGATTATGGAGAAGGGTAAATGTATAAATTCGAGATAAGGAAACCTGATTCGAAAACGACCGTGACGAAAGTTACAAGCGAAGACAGTTCTGTTACCTCTGAAAACGGAATACGTGTACGGGTAGTGTTGGTACTAAGATTGTAGGGTAGACAACTTTCAGTAATGGTACTATGGACCAAAACAAGAATAATATTTCGAGTAAACATGATCTTCAAAAGAAATTCGTGTCTTAAGAGCTATCAGCATTCGCTCGTTTTCGCCATTGTGAAATACATCTCTTCCCATCATCACGGGATCACACTGTATAACTACTGACAATAATACCAAAGCATGTCTGGATGTAGTAAAACCGAGAGGAATAATTTTTTGCTGTGTGTGGTGTGGGTATTTGGTACGGATGCTGAACACGACCGCTCGCCTGCCTGTGCCATCCGCCGCACGTCGTTAGAAGAGCGCGACCAGTGGGGACTGCCCCGGAGGCGGCTGCTGCAGGCTACAGCAGGTGGCCGAGGCAGCGTCCGGGCAGCGCGTCCCGCTTACGCAATGGCCGCCGGCCGGTCTCTGAGGCGCCGGTTTTTTGCTCCAGCTGCAGGCTGCAGGCTCCAGGCTGGAGCTGCGGCCAGACTCCACGCACTCGCGCCCTCGCCCTTTGCGCTGGCCTCAGTTGCTCCCGAGGTGCGCCTCTGTCGTTTTGCGCAGATTCTCTTTTAGTATTTCCAGTTCGAGACACTCGTGACTGTGACTCTGTACAGATTCCAGTGAAAATACCTTTGTTTCAGTGACAAGTTTCGTTGCGGGCAGGTACAGATGCAAACATCAGTGAATCGCTTAAGGCAAACTGTCTTAATTAATTAATGACAGTATTGAAAGGAAAACACTCACCACGGTACAGCAGTGAATCGCCCTGAAGAAGACCGCATCAAATTGGTTCAAACGTCGGCAATTTATCTGTTTTAGTAGTTACAATGACCTAGTCCAACATGCAAAATTATTTTATCCAAAATGACATCATTTTTATTTATTCGGATACGAGCGTTAATTTTGAAAACTGAATAAATTTTCTAGTGCCGAAATCAAAGATATCTTTATTCGTATATATGACTGGTTTCGGCAATTCTCTGTTGCCATCTTCGGATCTGTGTTTACATCATTACAGAATCTGCTCCTTCAGTACAGTCGTTGGTGCTGTACAATACAAGTGCATGCTGGTATCGTGAGCTAAGCTAAAAATCGGTATGTCAATTTTAATACAGCAACTGTGTTAGGATAATGGAATGTAGTCGAATTAACTTAGGTGATGCTGAGTGAATGAGATTAGGAAACGAGACAATGTAGTAGATGAGTTTTGCTACTTGAACAGCTAAATAATTCATGATGGACGAAGTAGGGAGGATATAAAATGTAGACTGGTAATGGCAAGGGAAGCGCGTCTGAAGAACAGAAATTTCTTATCGTCGAATGTACGAGTGGACTCAAGTGTCAGGAAATATTTTCTGAAGGTATTTGTCCGGAATCAGCCACGTATGGAAGCGAAACAAGGACGATAAACAGTTTAGACAATAAGAGAATAGAAGATTTTGAAAAGTGGTGCTACAGAATAATGCTGAAAATAGGATGGGTAGCTCACGTAATTAATGAGGAGGTGTTGTGTGATGTCCTTAGGTTAGTCAGGTTTAAGTAGTTCTAAGTTCTAGGGGACTGATGACCATAGATGTTAAGTCCCATAGTGCTCAGAGCCATTTGAACCATTTTTAACTAATGAGGAGATACAGAATAGAAGCGGGGATACATCTGTGGCACAATGGTACAATTTGACTTCAGCAAGGGACCAGCGACAGGATACATTCTGAGACATGAAGGAATCACCAATTTAGCACTAGAGGGTACTGTGTGTGTGTGAGGGGAGCGGGACGGGGGGGGGGGGGGGGGCACACTAGACTTCGGGCTGAAGTGAAAATCATGACAACAACGACACACACAGTTGTTATTTTAAAATTGACATGCCGACTTGTAGTATAGCTCACGATACCAACATGGACGTATGCTATATAGCACCACTTACTGTTCTGAAGGAGGACATTATGTAATGGTGTAAACATACATCCAACGATGGTAACAGAACATTTTAGCGATCTTGGCTGTTGAAAATTTATTCAGCGTTCACAGTACTAAAGGTCGTCCCCAAGCTGACGATTTTAGAAGTGACATCGTTAATTTTATTACTGGGGAAGTCTCTATAGTGAGCATCTGTTACAAAAAATGCAAAATTCTCCACTGTTCGGAAAATTTATCAGCGCCAAGTGTGCCCGTTTCTGTCCTAACTTAGCAACTGAAAAGTGGTCCGGTTTTGCACTGGCGTGCAACGTGTACGACCATTATATCCGATCCAGACAAAGCCTTGCGATTCCTTGAATCCATAGCCGACTGCTACAACTAGGCAAAGATTTAATTACCGTATTTACTGAAAGGAATTGTTTCCAAAATTTACCTAGTCCTCCGCTAGGTTCTACCGTAATTGCGCCAACCCAGAACAAACATCTACTGTCATCTAAACTAACTCACTTATATAAACCACTCGTCAAATACAGCTGTTCCGGTTAAGACATTATTTCAGAAATGATATTAATAGTCGATGGCGATTTCGACAGAAACTCCAAGAACCAACAACACTTATTACACTTAAGGTACGTATACAACAACTTCATTACACACAGCTATTTGACAAAGTAAGACTCGTATTTACAGCCAGTGCCTTTTTGACAGCGATGTGTACAGAGTTCACGTGACTCAAGACACGGTGTGATGATACTGTCGCCGCGCGGAGTGGCCGCCCGGTTTGAGGCGCCATGTCACGGATTGCGCGGCTCGAGTCCTCCCTCCTGCATGAATGTGTGTGTTGTTCTTTGCATATGTTGGTTTAAGTGGTGTGTAAGTGTAGGAACAGATGACCCAGGAGTTTGGTCCCTTAGGAATTCACACACATTTGAACATTTTTTGATGATACTGTCGTACTTAATCTGTACCTGTGGCACTCACAAAGGGAAATGCGTTACCTTCAGTGTACTATGAACTACGGTAACGAATTACTCATTCTTGCTTTAACTAAATGGATCGGTTTTAACAACCGGAGATTTTGCTGTGTAGCCGGCCGGAGTGGCCGAGCGGTTAAAGGCGCTACAGTCTGGAACCGCACGACCGCTACGGTCGCAGGTTCGAATCCTGCCACGGGCATGGATGTGTGTGATGTCCTTAGGTTAGTTAGGTATAAGTAGTTCTAAGTTCTAGGGGACTTATGACCACAGCAGTTGAGTCCCATAGTGCTCAGAGCCATTTGAACCATTTTGCTGTGTGGCGTTAATAGTTCATTGTTACCTAATTAAGTTATCAGAATACCATTTAGTGAGTAGGCAAACAACACCATTTAGTGAGTAGGCAACACTATTAGCACCGGACTTCAATTTTCATTCCCTATCCAAGTGAACGCGTGGTAATTTTCTCTTTGTTTAGCACCGTTTTTGTGCCGTTCATTTCATTCTCTTCTGTGAAGGGTAGAACAAACTCCTTTAGATCCGGCCCAGGCAAAAATATGAAAACCGCGAGCGCGCATGTGTGTGTGTGTGTGTATGTGTGTGTGTGTGTGTGTGTGTGTGTGTCGGTAATGTAAGTAAATTCCCTGTGTGTAAATAACTTCCCTGATATGTGTAGCCATGTACATCAAAGTTGCACTCTATCTAACGGAAACAAAAATTTTCTTTTATCATCATTATGTTATTATTATTGTCATCATCGTTATATTTAAGCCTGCAGTCCGAATTGTAATGTGGACAATTATTTATTTTTTAATTAATTAATTAATTTTTCCCAGCCAGAAACCAACGAGCTAGGAGCGGGTCAGATCACAAAGCAGTTACGAACTGTACCGTTTGGAAGACGCTTACGAGTTCTGTCAGCCGTCTCCCTATCGAAGAAAACGTTCCGAAAACTTAATCGGAAACACAGGATCGAGCTGTTTTGAAGCTATTCCTGGTGCAGAAGGCTCCTGAAAAGAGTGATGACATAAAGAGAGAGAGAGAGAGATGATACAAGTTGGAGCGTGTAGGACACTGAAGCGGAGCCACGGAGAAGCCGATGACGACTTCGTTGCTTTCTTGCGATTTATCAGTCGAAGCAAGGATAGGTGCTTGCATGCAGTGTTACGGAAATTGGAAATTTGTGTCAAGTTCCTACAGTACCAAACTGCTGAGGTCATCGGTCCCTAGGCTTAGACACTACTTAATCTAACTGAAACGAACTTGCGGTAAGGACAACACACACAACCATGCCCGAGGGAGGACTCGAAACTCCGACGGGGATAGCCGCGCGAACCGTGGCTAGGCGCCCTAACCAAGCGGCTACCCCGAGTGGCGTTGTGTCACGTCTTGACTGTCAGAACGCACGTAATACGTAACAACACAACTGCCAAACTGTTTTTAGCTCAACCTTCCCACAAATCTTTGAGTTAGCGCATATGATACGGCTCTTTTCTAAGTTCCATTCTTCTCCTTAACGCGGTTTGTTCCCTCTGTGTTTGTTTGCATGACGTGGTCGTCATGTAAAACTCTGGTCGATGTGCAGTTTTGATCTTAGATGGTACTACTTCGCCGAACAACAATATGACGCAGCGTGGTATTGCCAGTTCGAATACTAAAACGTAAATTTAATATTTTTCCTGGATATCCCGGCGCATCAGAGAAGCTAAAAATATTTGTTGTGAAATATCTAGGCAAACTGTCCATGCAGTAGTTATGGAATCGGATGAGGTCTGTACAAAATGAGCAACCCTCGTCACAGCTGGTATTCGACATATGCACATACTGCAGTTTCGATTAAGTAGCGCTACGGAGTAGTTAGATCGAAAATCCATTACAAAAGAGTTTGCCCATAGATTTTCCTCGGAGCGATAGAAATTTTCCTCGTTGGAGCCACACAGCCTCAAATGGTTCAAATGGCTCTGAACGCTATGGGACTTAAATGATGACTAACTGACAACCTCAGCTGACGACAGGTGTTGTTGATATACCTCGGTGTGGACTGCTGAAAATGTGTGCCCCGACCGGGTCTCGAACCCGGGATCTCCTGCTTACATAGCAGACGCTCTATCCATCTGAGCCACCGAGGACACAGATGAATAACGCGACTGCATGGACTTATCCCTTGCACGCTTCCCGTGAGACTCACATTCCCAACTGTCCACAATTCTACATATATATTGTACCTTACAGACATTTGCCCACCCACTCATTACTCGCGCACGCTTTGGCGATTCCCGTAAGAGCTTGGGCAACCTGTGCGCATTCGCACAGACAATGGTCAATGGCTGGGTAGCCTTTAACTATATATACGAAGACAGTAACTTGTTCTTGAAAGGACAGTTACTGTTGAAACAATATATATGTAGAATTGTGGACAGTTGGGAATGTGAGTCTCACGGGAAGCGTGCAAGGGATAAGTCCCTGCAGTCGCGCTATTCATCTGTGTCCTCGGTGGCTCAGATGGATAGAGCGTCTGCCATGTAAGCAGGAGATCCCGGGTTCGACACCCGGTCGGGGCACACATTTTCAGCTGTCCACAGCGAGGTATATCAACAACAGCTGTCGGCAGCTGAGGTTGTCAGTTACTCATCATTTATTCCAGGGAAAAGCTGCAGTAACTGTTCTTTCAAGAACAAGTTACTGTCTTCGTAATTTATGGGACTTAACAACTGAGGTCATCAGTCCCCTAGAACTTAGAACTACTTAAACCTGACTAAACTAAGGACAGCACACACACATCTATGCCTGAGGCAGGATTCGAACCTGCGACCGTAGCAGTCGCGAGGTTCCGGACTGAAGCGCCTAGAACCTCTCGGGCACCGCGGCCAGCCCACACAGCGTCCAAAATACGTAGTTCCTCCGTGGGAAACAACCAGTGTGCCGTCGCGCACAGCGTGGCGTTGCCGGTGTTTGCACAGCCTGTGGAGAAGCGTGCCTGCCGTGGGCAGCCATGCTGTTGCCATGGCGACCGCAGCCCGGGGATTACGTTTTACGTCGGGCTACATGCGGGCCGCTTTGAAGTGTCGCGCCGCCCTTTGTCGGCCGCTAATCTCCCGCACTCCCCCTGCTGCTGCCACGTGCCGTCTCTGTTAGGGACAGGACACCCGCAAAATGCTTACCCGTCTGTGTACGACATCTTTTCAATACGCTCCGTACCATAAACCTGGGCCGCTCCCCTTACTGGTCCTCCAATCAATTAGTAACCGAGGGGGTCACCGCGCCCCTAGGTAGCTTCTTACTTCACTGCGAAAATATAGTTCACTTCAGACGTAAGAGGCTTGTTACATGTTGGGCTACAACAGCTTGGAGTAGGTCCGGCAAGGATATATACCTTACTAGTGAATCGGAGGGCGTTATTATTACACAGTGTATATTGGTTTTTTTCGCCTGGCCGGTGCGCACAGTGGTCAGAGACTGCAGCGCGGAGAGAGTTTGTCGTTTACCTGTGTAGTGTGAGCTGCCCGAGGGCGTGCCGTGGAAGTGCGCTCCGCTGGTCTCGGGACACGCTTCCTGCCCAGCCTGGTCCGCCGTGGAGCCCGACCGCTCCGTCGCCGCGGATCGAACTGCTGTGCGCGAAGTCGTGCAGGGTGACAGCTATTGAACTACATAGAAAGACGTAAATTACAAACTACGGCGTGCACACACTTTACTCAACATGTAAACGCCACTGCACATATTCGGACTGAGGTTATGACATGTGCTATATTGTAACAATACGAGTGAAGATAGATGTATTTGCCTCTATTGGTTACGGTACAGAGATCGATCCTTCGGTCCTGTGTGTATATTTATATATGATATTGCACGAATAAAGGCTGGGCGAGTGTAAAGCTATCGTTAAAAAGGCACGCCGCGCGATTTGTTACGATTTGGTTGGTCTTAATAATAACATGCCTTTGAATATAATTAAATATATAGCGGCAATACCTGTTTAGTGTTATTGCAAATAATATGTAGTAAATTAATGAGTAAGGTAGCCGATCCTATAAGAAGAGGTAAAATTGGGCATATTGAGGTGTTTTGCTTTATATCGACGAAGCCGATGATACGGCGTCATTTTTTGGTTTACTCTTAGAAATAAACAAGTAACGAAGTGCTAATTGTGCGTTGTGAAAAAATATAGGGGCGAGTTTTAAATAACTACGGATACGATCACAGTAACAAAAGGACAATTAGTTACACGAAATCGCGGATAGCGACGTGTGGTCATTAAATTGAGTACACCTACAGGGCGGTCAATTCCGGGATAAATCCATACGCATCTCACGAGGGACGCGGTATTGAGACCGGTTTTTTTTAGTTATATCGCGGAGAGGGGGCTCCAATTTATGAAAATGAGAAAAATGTTAACTTTTACGCGAACTCTTAATAATAGCGGATCGGAGAGAAAAGTGTGTAATTGTCTTATGCCTAACAAACATTCGTGGAGGGCGGTGGGTAAACTAGAAGAGCCAATAACAAAATACTGTATCATTATCATTGACTGTTGGTGTCGAGCAACCAAAAGTGTGGAACTTGGAAGTTAGGGTTCAGGCACTCGCATGTACTCCACATCAGGGTGTGAATGAGTGGTGAATGCGAAATAAAACTGTGAACAAAGTTACTTTAAATAAAACAGAAGAAACAAGACAGTTTGGTCGTATCTGTTATTATTCCATAAACTGTAACATTTCTTATGGTTGTACGAAGCCTTTATAGATGATCTTTACGACAATTTGCTTCCAACGGATCTCGTTACTAGTTAAGTTTTGGGGACCTGTTCAAGAGGGGGTAGTTCGTTGATCCTAACTACTGCATCTATTCTGGAATCAGGTGCTACCGTGGCCGTTGTGTGTTGTCAGTGGCTTAAGGCTACCATACCTCATGCTCTTAAGATCGACGCGCGTTTCCACTCGGTATAACGGTGCCTCACGGCAACAACGACAACGCCGACGACGAAGTAAGATACGGTAGAATATGCCTGCCATCATCGGCGATGATGTGGCGCAGACGAATAGTGAAATTCTTCATGACCCGCTGAAGTGTCGGAACATCGGTGCTGCCGGTGACCTCCTGAATGGCTGTTTTCAGTTCGGCAGTGGTTTTGCCGTTATTGCTGTACACATTGTCTTCAATATAGCCCGACAAAAAGGAGTCGCGTGTGTTCAGATTCAGAGACTGTGACGGCCAATCAGGTGGGAATCAACCGGGAGACACTGCGACAAATTGTTATTGAAGACCTGCATCTCTTCCCATACAAAATTCAAACTCATCAGCCATTAAGCCCCACGGCCACGGAACAAGAGCTGTGTTTCGCCAAAACTATTGTCCACAGAATTGACGAACAGGATTTTGATGTGAATACAGTTTGGTTTACCGACGAAGGCCACTTTCATTTGGGTGGGTTCGTCAGTAAGCAAAATCATCGCGTTTGGGGGACTGAGATTCCGCATTTCGCGATCAAGAAGTCTCTTCATCCTCAACGGGTGACTGTGTGGTGTGCAGTGTCCAGTCGCGGAATACTCGGAGCGATATTGCACGTCGGCTACCGAACTGTACGTGAAAGTTTTGCAACGTGATTTCATCCCCATTATCCAAAGCGAGCCTGATTTTCGACGAGATGAGGTTTAAGCAAGACGGAGTTGAACCCCATCGAAGCAGGAGAGTGTTTGATGTCCTGGAGGAGCACTCTGGGGACCGCATTCTGGCTCTGGCGTCCCTCACACCATTGTGAGCTGCAAGAGGGCGTTCGATGGCTGTCCATCCTCGTCGTAGCTGTTACAGGTTTTTCCAACTGCAAAAAAAGGAGTTGTTTGTGATGACTAACCATCACTGGAACTCTGTCATCTTATGGATAATTTTTTGTAAAACAGGCTATGACACATCTTTAACATTCAGATAATATGTGACAGTGATTACTGTTTTAGAAGTGAAATTTTTAGTTGTTATGGTGAAAGTTAACGTTTCTGTTTATGAGAAATCGGTGGACAGAATTTGCATCGTGAGCAAGGACTTTCTGCTGGCGAACACACATTATTACGAACTGGCACCAGCGCAAAGTTTACCGGTATGAAGAGCGTATACCGCTCTGGCAGTAAGGAGCATCGCTTAAACGATCGTCCGATCGCGAACCGGAGGGGTGAAACTGCGGCAGTGAAAGTGCTGGGAACTAGCTGTGACTCTACCGTCCCCTGATCACTTTAAATTTTACTACAGCAAGAGAATAATTTTAGCTGCGGTAAAATATCGTAAGCAATACAACCGCAGGGTTCGCAAAGTCTTCTGATTCGTTGCTCTTATTTCGTGTGCTCGGCTGGGCAACGGCGCGTTCTGTTGTTGACGTCTCGTCCTTGTGTCCGCTTTTCTTGTAGAGATCAGGCCGTAATTCCGGGAACATACTAGATTATGTCTGCTGGACACACACACACACACACACACACACACACACACACACACACACAGTGAGCACGTGAGCGCATTCCAGGAATCTTCCGACGCTCCGAATGTCTGTTTCTTTGTACGTCTGCAGCTTTTTGTTCCTGATGAGTGTTTTTGGACCCCCGACTGCCAACAAAAACTGCTCTTTCCACACCAGATTACTGCTATAAGTGTGACTAATAGCGAGCACACAGACTCCTCTCCGCAGCTCATAAAAAAACTGTTTCGTCCTCGATGTGGCTGTTGGCGCGTTATCGCTTTCGTAGAATTCCGCGGAAAAGTAAAAGAAGCTGCTTTAGCGGAGTAATTAGACGGCTGAGATTGTGGAAGCAACTCTCGCCCCCATATTAGCTGGTTTTTCACAAAAAAAAATCATTCCAGACGAGGTAGTTGTTGGAAACCATTTGTCGGTTCTACGTGAAACAAACGAAAGTCGGCCGACAAGCGCCTCTGAGTACTTGATCAAAGGAAATTCGTTTCTGGGCATTCGGTAGTAAAGTATTGTCCGTTGGGAGGACACAAAAGAGTAGGTTCACAAGAATACGTGCAAGAAAAGTTTTTTTCTTTTTTTTCTCAAATCGGCATTTTTCCACGCGTGTTAAGTGGAACAGTTTATTGTGCTTGAGTACCGTGTTACTTATGACGCTTTATCACACATGACTACCGTAATTATAAGTCTGTCGGCTGCAGGGTTTATTGTTACTGACGATGAGAGAGGAGACGGTGAAACCCAGTGCCAACATGTAGCCTCGGAAACCGCCGAAGGGACATCCGAGCTTAACGATTCCCGAAGGTTTTCTCCGTGGTTAACATTTGTCTACGATTTTGTTATTATTAAGAGTCGTCATGTGTTTGTACACGGCGTAAATCTCGTTTTACACGACCAATTTTCTGCTCAAAATCGACTACGCCTTTCGTACACGCGTGTAAACCAGCAACAAACCACGACGCGAGTGTGTCTGTGACGTCAGTGATCCATAGATTGTGCCAACTGTGTTGTAAATCTCCGAATACGTTGCTCACTATGCCTGCGCAGAAATAAGGCGCGTCGCCTGCTAACACTGGAAGTCAGCCTGTTGTGGTCGGGCTCCTTTTATAAAAATGGATTCTATTTTTTCGTGTCTTCTTAATCTTTACTGCGGTGTACTGTTGCACAGTGAAAAGCTACTCAAGGTCCTGGTACTTTTTTTCCTACTAGTGTTCTCCTACAAGAGATATGACATATGTGAAACCAGAAAAGTTAGTTGCTTTTTGCAGAGAAAAGGCCTATACCATGCATAAATAAGAACGTAAATAGATAAACCTGTTTTAATGAAAATTATTTCAACAGTGAAAAGGTCAGAATTATTTATCTAGAAAAATAATTTTCGATGTTGATTGACACTTAGGAAGAAAACAAAATATAAAGCATAAAGCAAAAAGGCGCTCTTTGCTGCATTCTAGGTATTGTTTGATATGTTCGGAAGTATATATTTTCTCGAGCAAATAAATGTTTGTCGTTCTCAGATGTGTGAATGACATTGCTATTCTTTCAGTTCTGAGGAATGAAAAGAATTTACCACACGACCTTTGATAAGAACTTCCACCAGGAAATCTACTTTGGTCATTAATAAACTCTATTATCATCGCTTGTTCGTACATTTTAATGCTATGTTTCTATTTCTCCGTAAAAAGGGTAGCTCCTCATAATCTCTCTTACTTTCACCGTTCGGATGCCAAACGGCGTAGCAAACGGTTTTCACAGCATACATAATTTTGGCGCTGACGTGCAAAGGAATACGACCGCTAGAAGCATACAAGACCCAGTACAGGAATGAAATCCCAGGGGCGCTGTAACAGTCTCACATGTCTTGAATAGTTAACTGAGACAAAAAATTCAGTCGTGTAAAAGGGGCTTAACGCGCAGGTTGCGAGACAGGGAGGTGGGATGGACCCGGATGGAATCCGCTTGGCGGCTGGTAAGCGAACCAGTCGGAGTGTAGTTTTCAGGCGGTTTCCCACGCTCGTTTAGACAAATGTTGGGCTGGTCCCCAACATCCATCTCAACACAAACATTTAAGAATACGATAACACGCAGAACAAAGTTTACGCGATTCACATACGGAGGGCGCACACGACTTCCCTTCCTTAGGATGGTTTCACGACGGTCAGGAAAGACATCCGGCCACGAAGTTAAATAATAAATTAGTTTTGAACAATTGAGAAAGCGGACCCCTTACCAGCCGAATGAATGCTAGGAAAAAAGAAAGAAGGAATCATCGTGTGGGGTTGTCTCAATGATATTTTCGCAGTTTAACTCTTATTTTACTCCTTCGGGAAACTATGTCGCAATTTCAGAATTGTACCCGTTTTCTAGCGATCCTGCAGTAAAGACGCATATTTCAGCATTAGTACATTATTACAACGTTACTGTTTACACCATAAGAAGTTGTACCGCATATACTGTCAATAAACAACATACCGTTATTGTGAAATTAACTACTCTTGATATAGTAATTCTTGCTGAGAAGTCGATATTCATTATTTGACCATACGGGGACGTCATTTTAATATCACTTACTTTCTATGATGTGCCACACTACGAAGTAAAAGTAAGACCTAAATGTCAAAAATGTTCATTACGTACGATGTAATTGTAGAATAGTTCTTATTCCCAGAGTAAACTTATTGACAAATGACATGATACTTTGGCCCTGGTTCGTACCGTCACACACCATATACAATGGATAACCTTAACATAGCGTACTAAGGCCGTAAGCTGGTGACAACAGTGTGGTAGGTGCCTTAAGTGGCACGGGTTGCAGCACGTTGTAAGGCATCCCAGATGTGCTCAATAATGTTCGTGTCTGGGGAGTCTCGTGGCCAGCGGAAGTGTTTAAGCTCAGAAGAGTGTTCCTGGAGTCACTCTGATGTAATTCTGGACATGTGGGGTGTCGCATTGTCGTGCTGGAATTGCCCAAGACCGTCGGAATGCGCAATGGATATAAACGGACGCAGGTGATCAGACAGTACGTGCCACCTGTCAGAGTCATATCCAGGCGTATCAGCGGTCCCACATCACTCCAACTGCACACACCCCTGCCCCACACCATTACACAGCCTCCACCAGCTTGAACAGTCCCCTGTTGACATGCAGGGTGCATTTATTCATGAGGTTGTCTCGATACCGTACATGTCCATCCGCCCGATACAATTTGAAACGAGACTCGTCCGACCAGGCAACATGATTCTGGTCATCAAAAAAATGGTTCAAATGGCTCTGAGCACTATGGGACTTAACTTCTGAGGTCATCAGTCCCCTAGAACTTAGAACTATCTAAAACTAACTAACCTAAGGACATCACACATATTCATGCCCGAGGCAGGATTCGAACCTGCGACCGTAGCAGTCGCGCGGCTCCAGACTGTAGCGCCTAGAAACGCTCGTCCACTCCGGCCGGCTTCTGCTCATCAACAGCCCGATGTCGATGTTGACGGGTCCAGGCGCGGTGTGAAACTTCGCTTCGTGGATTTGTCAAGGGCATACGAGTGGGCCTCCGGCTCCGAAAGCCCATGTCGATGATGTTTCGTCGAATGGTCCGCACACTGACACTTGTTGATGGCCGTAACACCACCTTCGAACTCGTTTATATTTTGATAATCTACCATTGTAGCAGCCGTGGCCGATCTAACAACTGCGCCAGACACTCGGTGTCTTACATAGGAGTTGGCGACCGCAGCGCCGTATTCTGCCTCTTTACATATCTCTGTACTTGTAAACGCATACCTGTACCAGTTTCTTTGGCGCTTCGGTGTAGACGTTCTGAGGCTACTGTGGTGATGTGCTGTTGGACCAAACATTTTTCTTCTCGACACCTTCCAACAACCCTACCACAACAAAGGTCCAAATTTAATGATTGTGGTGTTGCTCACGCTGCTAAATACTGCATTTTCGGGCAACAACAAAGTTATTATGTGGCAGATGTCATTAGAGCACAGTTAATAAAGTCATTTCATGTAATAATGAATAAACTAGGCACTCATCTTTTCGTGTTTCCCACGCTGGTCTCGTCGTAAAATCATGGCTCAATCGTCGATAATCTAGGTGGTGATGATTCCAAGCTCGGATGCAAAGAGGCCTAGGTTTTATTCTGCTATATTCAAAAGTTTTGTAGATGCGCTTCACAAACCATTCTTGAAGATTACACCTTTCAAAGTTAGCACAATAGTGATGTAAAGAAAAGTAATCAGCACTCCGCATTCAAGTTACACTTCTTTTTTATTGCTTTTGTTGCAATGGCACGTAACACACGAAACATCACTTCAGAATACAAAACATACTTGAAAACATCTTCCTCACTGTTAAAGTTCACATTTTATAAGCTGACTACAATATGCGTCTTTCCAACATGACGTCCAAGACTTGACCTTCTCAAGGTCCGACTCTCTAACAACTAACTAATAATCGCTTGCGAGCCCAAAAATCCAAGTTACAAGTACGTCAAAGATCATAGTGACAAAAGAAAGAATACACACAAAAATAATATCATTGCAACATAAACATATCGATGTATCACAAATGAAATCAAATCTGAATGTTGTCTCAGAAATATGTTAACTACTTTACAGAAACACAGTAGAATATTGCTGGTGTCGAGAGGTTGAGTTGAGGTGCCGTAATTCGAGTACCACTACAACCTGCACACCACCCAGTCGCCCAGACCCGACTAGCCCGCTACGACGCCCCGCTGGCTGGAGCAGAGCGCGTCCTCAGACGGAGTGGCCCCGGACAGAGGGCGCGCTGCCCGCGGCCCACTCGCCTCGCCGCTGCGTTATGTGGGTCGGCTGCCCACAGCTCAGCTGCTGCGGTCGCGCTCTGCGGTTCCTCCGCAGTTTCCGGATGGACTCCACCGCTTCTGCCTCTTCACTGCATGTCGTTCCCACCCACAACCTCGCGCAGGCTGCAGTCAGTAGACGGACGTGTCCAGATGCATAAATAGCAATTAACCGGTGAAAGTATGCAATATTAAGAGGAGAAAACGGTCCAGTAAACAGGGCTTCACGAACAAGCAGTATGCGAGTTTTGCAGAGTTGATGAAGATGCAGATTAAGGTTCACGTCACTAAAAGCGATGAGAAAAAGACATTTCATTACGAAAGTTTCTCACGTGTAGACCGTATTTTCCGTTAATCTAAGAGCTTCCTAAGTAAAAGTAAAGTAGCGGTGGAGTTCCGTTACACATTCAATTTACGTTCAGGAGATGCAGGAATAAAATCCCAGAAAGCTATTCAGTGTCTTCTTTCTCCAGGCGAATGCCGCCTTGCTTCCTCAATATGAGCTGCTGGACCGACACTAATAATATGCATCCCGACGGGACCCATAGAAAGGCAACATACGCCTCCAGTCTTGCTATTCCCGGCTCTGTCTTACAGTTACGTGTGTGTGTGTGAGCGCGCGCGCGCGTTTGTGAGCGGGGGGGGGTAAGTCTGCCGCCACGTGCACAACAGCTGCGTGTTTTGTTTCGCGACTCGTCTGACGTCACGCTGTTCCCATTCAGCTTCAGCTGTGTCGTAGTGGACGCGTTCATTATCCGAATGAGTCAGCATGTTCTGCACTGGTCACCAGTGGGAGAGAATGTCGACACGTGTCCAATCCACCGTAGGGCTCGCTTCTACATGTGTGTGCTACCGCGCATCGAACTATATTCCCTTCTCGTTCTTTCCACGTTGTCAGCGTACTTCCTTCCTCAGTCACCTACAAATTTTCTGTAACTAACGTGCAGCAGTATTTCTAACACCACAGGAAGCAACTTCCTTACGTTTTACATCGTCGCCGTCTAATCGCTACTCCATTTACGTATTGGCACCCAAAGTTGCAGGTCTTAGTCTTACATGAACTCTGTAGTCCGCAAACGGTATGGGCGAAGAGATTTTAGGGCACTAGTATCATTTCTACCCTTGGCCTGTTCCAGTCACTTTTTGTCCAGAAGTACAGCCGTCGCCAAGACTGGCTGTGACCTGGAATTTTTGCGATTCGGTACTGGTAATTTCACAGGTTGGATATCGAACTTTCTCTCTCCAGATTTTAACATAAAACCACTGTGTAGTGTCCAAGCTTGTAGAGTCTGCCACGGCAGTCCCGTAAGCAAACACTTGACGCTTTTCTTTATGTATCCTTTATTAATCGTGCCTGTTAAGGCTCCCAGATAAGCATTGCTCAAGTATCAGCGGGAAGAACTTTCTCTCCAATAACAGATATGTTGTATAAATTATTCTATTGACATGTGTATTCGTTTATATTGTCCTTATTATGTCATTGTTAGCTACCAGTTGATTGATGTCATTGCTTAATCTTATTCCTCACACGTCGGCTTTCTCCTTCAACTTGTAGCTTTGTATCTTCTTCTTGGTGTACAAAAGTGGTTAAGTTCAACCGTATCTATATCAATGTAGTGTTTCTGTACTGTCTATACTTTGTACATATATTACGTACACTCTGAAAGTTTCTAAACTTATTAAATGCTCTACGAACATCATTATACACCAGCGTGACCTGGTATTGATCATGCACACCTAACTTATCTCAACTTTATCTTTAAGGAATATTTTTATTATTACCAACTTGATACATGAACATCTGTTATTCGATATAGTATGATGTTCACAAAATATAAATTTCTTTTGTAATACCATAATATTATACGTATATCATAATTGCCATGCGGTAAATGCCATCTGACGGTCTTTGCTCTCGTCAGTACATTCTAATCAGTTTACACTTATATCTCACGAATTTAGGACTAACGAGAAACTGTGTATCTAATACATGGGACAGATTCATTTTGCTCTTTTTTGGTCCATAAGATATTGTGTCTCATATAATTGGAAACTGTTAAATTTCGTTCACTTATCACGGTGTATTTACTATAATACCCGATTTATTGCAGATCCGTTGAAAATGGCGTAACGCCGAAACGTGTAGAGTGTAACAAAATCAGTAAAAACTGTGCTGAAGACAAAAGCTATTATAGTTTCCATTATGATTTTTACGTTTATTCGGCTCAATAAGGCAGTTGGCTATTGAGCCGCTTATGTTGCTGATCAAAAATACGTCGAGAAACAATTATTTTATTATTTTTTAAATGTATCTCATTTGGTATGTTTTAAATCAAAATCACAAACCAATAGTTGATGTAATTTATACAAAATAAGATGCACAAATGCCACTTTGAGAATAATTTTAAAGTCGCAGGGGAATAAATTTCATAGGAATAACAATAGTCACCAACAGTAATGAAAGGGATACACTCGCCTTCCTCACCGCAGCCCGCGAGGCGTGCGAAAATGTACCACTGAGCGGATAATCTAACTAATTAATGATTTCTTTGACGTCCCATCGACGACGAAATCACTAGAGACAAAGCACCAACTTTGGGGGGGGGGGGGGGGCGGAATAAGGAGGAAATCACACGTATCCTTTTCAAAGGAACCATATCAGCAAGTGCTGTCACCGGTATGGGGAAACCACGGGAACTTTAAATTTCGGTGATCGAATAGAGAAGATTTGAACCGCCGTCTTCCCGAATACGAGACCAGTGTGCAGACGACTGCGCCACGTCGGCCGGTTACATTCGTATGTTATCTGGAGGTTAAAATGTGGAGTAGGCTTTGTACTTACTGTAACTGAAGACTGAAATGTTATAAAATGTGTATGTTACACTGGGCAGATGGAACCGAACCATTGACGTCTCCAAACATCTTGTTGTGTACAATGATGTCTGAAAAAAATGCATTTTAAATATCGTAATGTTATGTACCGCTATGCAACTAACTGAAGGCAGTTTGCTCATTGCCATATAGACGGTACATACCTCCACGAATTTAAAACAACTAAGGGAAAGACGGAAATCAGAAAAAAATGACGATCGTAATGTTAGAAAGTGTTTCACGGAGTATGTCGCGTACGGTCGCCTTGTTACCCTCCCCGCGCTGCATTGTTCCGTCACGCAGAGTTTCGTCCCACGCGGCTCATCATGAGCGCCCTGTCCTACCCTATGCTGTTACTTGTTGCGGCAGCCTGCCAGTGGCAGCGGCGACTGCTCTGCTGCGGCAGCTGGGCTCGCCTCTGCCTGCTCCACCCGTTCCCCTCCCCCTCCCGTGTTCCTCTGCCACTCCCCCCCCCCCCCACTCGGACCGAACAGACTGCTCGCTGCCGTGACGTAAGCGCCGCACGTCCCAGGCCGCACCGCCCGCGTGCACGGCTGCCAACATTCCGACGCTTCGCTCCGCCGCAAAGCGTCGGCCTTCTCTTCTTCCTCATTCCTTTGGTGTCCCGCTCTGCAACTGAGGCAAAGCAGCACGGCGCGTAATTTTCTGATGTTTAGAAGTAAGTCTCTCACAGCGGTAGGAACTGAGTTGCTACGAGCGTGAGTATTTGAAAAGGACGCTTACAACGATTGAATGGGTGATCAGAATGTAAATAGAATAAGTGATAAATCAAGAATTCCAAAACTAAAACATTCAGAAAAAGAAGAGGAAGAGATGTCACTCCAGGAATCGAGCCCTGACCCCTGTCTTTCATGACCAATCCTCTTGTTTGTGGATTTCCGGGGCGAGCCTCAAAACCCGACGCGGTGTTTTCCACATATTCCATTCCTCTCCGATTCTGTGCAGAACCTCCTCATTCCTTACCCTATCAGCCCAGCTAATTTTCAACATCCATCTGTAGCACCACATCTCAAATGCTTCGATTCTCTTCTGTTCCGGTTTGATTCACTACTATACAGTGCTGTACTCCAGACGTACGTTCTCAGAAATTCCTTGCTCAGATTAGGGCCTATGTTTCATACTAGTAGACTTGTATTGGCCAGGAATGCCCTTTTTGCCATTGCTAGTATGCTCTTGATGTCCTCTTTGCTCCTTCCGTCACTGGTTATTTTACAGTCTAGGTAGCTGAATTCTTTAACTTCATCTACTTCGTGACCATCCGTCCTGATGGTAAGTTTCACGCTGTTCTCCTTTCTGCTACTTCTCATTACTTTCGTCTTTCTTCGATTTACTCTCAGTCCACACACACTACTTAATCTAACTAAAACTAACGTACGCTAAGGACAACACGCACACACATGCCGGACGTAGGACTCGAACCTCCGTCGATGGAGCTATGCGAACTGTGCCGCGCGGGATTAGCCGATCGGTCTCAGGCGCTGCAGTCGTGGACTGGGCGGCTGATCACGGCGGAGGTTCGAGTCCTCCCTCGGGCATGGGTGTGTGTGTGTGTTTGTCCTTAGGATAACTTAGGTTACGTAGTGTGTAAGCTTAGGGACTGATGACCTTAGCAGTTAAGTCCCATAAGATTTCACACACTTTGAACATTTTTTTACGCGAACCGTGGCAAGGCGCCATAGACCACGCGGCTAGTTAACTTTGTTTAGAGGCACACTATAGTTTTGAATGGAGGTACGATACTATAGCAGCTATTCTGTGTGAAAGCCGATACAGTGCCCAGCACTGACACGTGCTGGAGACTTGTTCATTGCAAAGCGCGCAGTGACATCGGAGGTACAAAAAAGAAAAAAAGTGTGGCTACGTCTCAGATGCAAAGTTGACGTCACTCTTCCGGAGACACAGGTACTTTCAGCTAAGCAATGTCTAAAGACGCGTCCACAAACATATTAACGGGGATCACGTTTTAAATAAAAATATTGAATAAGCAGCGCTTAGCCTCTTAATCACGGACAGTGGAATTACAAGCCAGAAAGCCATCGTTGAGAGTTGTCTCCCGATCAACCATCGTCTGATCAGCTGCCTCAGTAGTTACATGTGTAAAAAAAGTCAGTCCGCACACATCATATTGTGTGGGAATATCATGACGTCAGTTAGCAGAAAAGTATTGACGCCTCACAGGTATAAGTAGAATGGAAATGAGTCTGAAGATGATGATTAGCAGCTCTGTCATCAACGAGTTCCTCGGACATTCTCTTCGTGGTCTTTTCGTGGGGCGTATGTGGGCGGCAGTAATCATTGTGTGACTCTTCGTGAAACGCACTCTCGAACTTTTAACAGTGAATCTGTCTGTGATCTGTGATTCTCAACGCAGCAGCCTTACCCAGTGCAGTTTGTTGTGCATCTCCGCAAAGTAGTCGCGCCGACAAAACCACAGCGTGACGACACGCGCCGCTCTCCGTTGGATCTTGTGTATCTCTTCTCTCTAACCGACCTGTTAAGGATGACGAGTACTCAAGAAACAGACGAACGTGGATTTTGTAAGCTACCGTCTTCGTGGATGGATTGCATTTCCTTGGGATTCCTGCAGTGAATCGCAAACTGATATCTTTTCGCAGCACAGTACAGTTTTATGTCGCCATTTCAATTAATCGTTTACTGTTAGCACTGATTTATCGCCAATAGCGTAGTCAAACAGTAACGGTTTTTTTTTCATTTATTTTTGCGCAAAACGTCACTTTTATTTACGATGAGGGTGAAATGTCAGTATCTGCACCAAACGTCGTTCCTCAGCAGGTCTCCTGCTTCGATTCAGATTTCTGCCTCTGCGAGTTTTCCGCATTCAACTGCATTACCTGTGAACAGTCCGCACAGAGTTTCCGACATTATACTGCAGTGCGCTAGCGTATCTTTTATGTAGTGAGCGTATGTAGGTCGTGTGGTAACGTCGGAAGATCGCGGCGCCACACCAAAGTCGGCTGCGCACATCGATGCCACAGGCACCCGTGGTGTCTCGCTGCAGTCCGAAACGACGAATGGGAGAGGCTGAAGAAGCCACGCCCCCTCTCCCAGCGAAACAGCGCCCTCGCGCGGAAGTCAGAACAGTACAGAACAGCTCTGCCCCAGTTCGTTACGTCAGCTGAAGCAGCCAGCGTCACTGAGTCGGAGTAAAGACTTATTGAAGTCTCAGATGGATTGGTAGCGTTAATGTTAAGGACGTGGGGAAGAGAAATAATGCAGAATCAATTGAATTGAAACACTTCATGTGCCGCTCCGGTACGTCATACCATTACATACCGGGCCATTACTGCCACAAAAGGGGGCTCAGTATGGCCTCCATCAGTGTCCAGAAGAGTCTGAAAGCGCAGGATTGCATTTTGCACAGCAGAACGAAGCATGTCCGTAGGTGGGCTAGCTACCTCTCTTGATACACTGCGCTTCAGATCAGCACATGTGTGGATGTTCCCCTGGTAAACCCTGTCCTTCAGGTAGCCCCACTACCACAAATCACAGGGAGTGAGATCAGGTGATCGTGTCGGCCAAGCATTTGGAAACGATCGGCTGATAATTCGATCGCTTCCAAATGTGTTTCGGAAAAGCAGATGAACTTCACGAGCGATGTGCGGTGATGCTCCGTCTTGCACGAACACTGTCGAGTTCAATACGCCTCTCTACCTTAGGGTGGGTGTGACGTGCTGCCGAAGCACGTCGCAGTAATGTTGGCCAGTCACGCTGTACGTCTTTGGTCCTCGGGCGCCAACCTGTCGAAAAAAGAATGGGGCGATGATGAACGCAGCCGCGAAGCCACACCGTACAGAGGAACTTCATACACAGTGACTGTAGGTGAAGATCCCCACATTCGACAATTCTGCCACAGAAAAATGAGCTTCGTCTGCCCACAAGATGGTCTAGGCGCAGCTGTCGTCAACTTCAATCCTTCCTAGAAAGTGGAGAGCGAAGTCGACACGCCGTTGTGCGTGCTGTGGTGGCAGCTGCTGTACGATACGGGTCTTGTACGGATACCATTGGACAAGGAAGGGTTCGAAGCACCTTCCGCACAGTGAACCACGCGATGTTCAGCTGTCGTGACACAGCACGCGCACTGCCTGACGATCGTTGCCACAGCAACAGCGATTTCATCGACCACCTGTGGTGCAACTGGTCGTCGGCTTTCTCCGGAGTACTTCATCATGCTCCGCACAACAGGCGGAGAAAGAAGACGCTTCGGTAATCCTTTCAGCCGGCGATATTCTCGAAGTGCAGCTGCAGCATTACTGTTGTCTTGAAAACAGAGCTTCACCAACAGTGCCCAGCTCCCATTGTCCAAGCTGATGTTGACACGTCAACAAGTGCACTGTGACTGGTCAGGTGCGTGCGACTACGAATCACGATGACTGATCACGGCACCTTCCGGCCGCAGTTGTAATTGGACTGTGGCGCTGTAAAAGATGTAAATCATGCACCCCATGCTCCGGATATTAATGCTACCAAGTTTGGTACTTGTACGGTAATTAGTTGCTGTGTTATAAGGTGTTAAATAGGGATAATTTTGTTATGACCATCCGGTACTTCGAGAGAAGGATCTGTTAATTAAAGAATTCATAAATTATGAAGCAGTTCAATGTCAAATGATTGCATCAAGTAAATCTTGTTATCATTCATGTAATAATGTGATGTAATATTTTGCATCTTTCAGTTCCAGTGATCCATCTCCCAGAGCAATCAAAGAACCCACAGTTGCAGCCGTATGATTGTACTTTCGTCTGGTCATAACAGGATGTCCAACGACTCCACAGTATCGTATACCCTTTAGATAGTGACGAAGAGGCTTGTAACGTTGGCTCAGATTCGATTAACAATGTCTTATCTTAAGGGAAGACGGAGTGTCTTCTGGTAATTAACTACCTTTTCATGAACTACAGTTACAGCGGCTCCTGAAACGCCATAGCAGCTTCCATCAGCTGAACGGGAACCCCGTAGAATAGACTGTAGTTTCCACAAAGACAGTTATGGCATCATCTGAAACCAAGAAAAGAGTTTCTGTTAGTGATTGTGTATTTGTGCTCTATAATATTTGTTACTTTGCAGCCGTCACATTCAGGTACAGGAAGCTCTTTTCAGAGGAGTTGAGAAGGCAGCAGTGGCAAGATGACGTAATGTGGTGTGAGGTACGGGTATCGTGAGAAACACCGCCTAAATTTTTGTCCGTCTCCGCGACTGGTTCCTGCTTTCGGAAGTTGGATGACAAAATGGTAATTTTCTGTTATTAATATTAGACAAACTACACAGCTTTACTTACTTGCATTTCATATTTAAAGCATCTCTCAATAGCTTGCTATCATTCCATTATTTCACAAGTATTGATAAGCAGCAGAATAATAAACAGCTGCTAAACGAAAAGGCAGACGAAGCCCTTGGGTGATCTTCGGATCCCGCCTGACTTGGATGGCGGGCGAAGTGGTCCGGCTGTCAGATCAGAGCCGGTTCGGCAGTGTCGGAGGACAGACACGTCTGTCGCAGTCAGCACCAAGATTTTATTAGCAATGTATGGTTATATGGAAATGTCGTTGAGAACAGTGTTATAGTAACTACAGAAATACGCAATTCATTATTTTGTTTAAGAATGGAAAGTACTTGTGACCCTAAAGTGAAATGTAATTACGCAGTTTCTCGTGTCCTCCTAGTAATTAAAAAAAAGAATGGCATCCCGTATAAACAAACTTACTGGAAATTTGATTATTTCTAAAAATAATTCCTCGCTATGAGTTTCTTACATCGTCAGGGTAACGGATTCACGACCTACGTTCCCTTTTCTGCGCAGAGGACAACTGTAGAAGACTGCAGGTTGTATTGTATTGTATTGTGTTGTATTGTACTAAACTGGGGACGTAGAAACGACGGAGAGGCTTCGTCCCGCCGTAGCACTCAGTGGTTCACAACCCCACAGCAGTCCACGCACCCCACCGCCGCCGCAAACCGAAACCAGGCTTATTGTGCCGTTCGGCCCCCAGTAGTCCCCCGGGAACGTCTGATTCCAAACGAGTGTAGCCCCAAATGTTTGCGTGTTAGAGTAATTATGGCGTATGGGTGCGTGCGCAGCAATCGCCGACACAGTGTAACTGAGGCAGAGTAAGGGGAAGCAGCCCGCATTCGCCGAGGCAGATGGAAAACCGCCTTAAAAACCATCCACGGGCTGGCCGGCACACCGGACCTCGACACTAATCCGCCGGGAGGATTCGTGCAGGGGACCGTGCGCACGCCTTCCCGCTCGGGAAGCAGCGCGTGAGACTGCGCGGCTAGTCGGGCGGGCAGTTTGGTGAACGTTCATTAGAAGTTACGCATTCCACTCAGGGCGGTGGAACCAAATCGTGGTGTCACCGCCAGACACCACACTTGCTAGGTGGTAGCCTTTAAATCGGCCGCGGTCCGTTAGCATACGTCGGACCCGCGTATCGCCACTATCAGTGATTGCAGACCGAGCGCCGCCACACGGCAGGTCCAGTCTAGAGAGACTCCCTAGCACTCGCCCCAGTTGTACAGCCGACTTTGCTAGCGATGGTTCACTGACTACGTACGCTCTCATTTGCAGAGGCGACAGTTTAGCATAGCCTTCAGCTACGTCATTTACTACGACCTAGCAAGGCGCCATATTCAGTTACTATCCTGAACAGATAATATTGTGAATCTGTACCGTCAAGAGCGACGTCCATCATTAATGGATTAAAGTTAAGTATCAAACTAATTACGTCCGCTTTCTGAATTCTAATTCCGTGTCATGTTCCAGACCTCACGCCAGTATAGTTCTTCCCTCCTCACGCCAGCCTGCGTGAGCTAAAACGCGCGCATTTCGGCCTTCATTCGTAACACGGTGTTGGCTCTTCAGCCAACACAACACAAATAGGCCCTCGCGTGTACTGCAGTCTTAGTACAAATGATGATCAGAGGCACGTCATCTGTGGTAACACGGAGGAGTATGAAAGAGAGAAATATTTTGAAGGGAAGGATTTTATCATACGCACTTATATCATCCTCAATCCCTCTCTCTCCGTTTTTTTTTTCAACTTACCGTAGCTCCTTCAGAGATGGGATGCATTTTTCTCACGCTCTGTGTTAGAAGATATATGTTGCGGGTGCAAAGAGATCACAGCATACAGCGAACTGGGTGCGCAAAAAGAAAATACGGCGAATACTTTTCTCCGAAACCCCCGCAGATGTTGTGCCGCAGTGCAGAGGCGGCTAGAACAGCCCCCGTGTCCCGCTCTGTTCCTGGTGGCTGTGCAGACCCGAGCTACTGGCTTGGCGAGCGGCCAGCCGCTGACCGGAAGGAAGCTGGAGACGCAGCGCAGCTGAGGCGCGTCCCGCCCGCTCCCTACAGCTGCCTGCCTGCAGCCGCGCGGCCCTGCCACACCGGAGGCCAGCGCCCGCACTGTGCCGTAAAAGCTTCTTACAGGGTGATAATTGTGGAACTCTATGCAAAAAACTTGAATTAGTTACAAACTACGACGTGCACACTGTTTGTTCGACGTGTAAATGTCACTACTGATATCCCTATTTAAGTTGTGACATGTTCGATACACCTGGCATCATTGGCGATGGTGTGGCGCAGACGAATAGCTAAATTCTGCATAACCTACTAAAGTGTCGGAACCTCCTGAATGGCTGTTTTCAGTTCAGCAATGGTTTTGGGGGTATTGATGTACATCTTGTCATTAATGCAGCCCCACAAAAGGAATCTCGTGTGTTCAGATCCGGAGGATATGGCGGCCAATCGAGCCACTTGCCAGAGTCCTCTGGGTCCCCAGAGCCAGAATGCCGTCCCCAAGGTGCTCCTCCAGGACATCAAACACTCTCCTGCTTCGCTGGGGTCGAGCTCCGTCTTGCGTGAACCACAGATTGTCGGTATAAGGGTCACTTCGGATAATGGGGACGAAATCATCTTGCAGAACCTCCACGTAATTTTCGGTAGTCACCGTGCCATCAAGGAACATCGCACCGATTATTCCGTGACTGGACACTGCACAGAACAGAGACTTGTCGATCACGAAATGCGGATTCTCAGTCCGCCAGACAGTGCAGTCGGGCGTCAGCGCCGAGCGTGCCGAGTTCATCGCGCCCCTGAACGCTCTGGTAGTCAGCAACGGTGCGCTCGTGTACGTGCTGCGCGTGCGCCAGCGTGATACAGGCGACCGCAGCTCGCTCTGGCGGCATTTGTCCGCCGTATCTGGCTCTCTAAGCACACAGTTTATTTTCGAAATGGACGGACATAAAATCACTGCATCAGCTATATTAAAATGCACACTTCCTGCCGTGTCCATATGGTAGTCACGTAGTTCTGGCTTAGTATACATAAATAAAAACTTCCGTACCCATGATTACGTTTTGTGGCAAAAGGGAAAGTTCCGTGTAAAGTCAGTCAGGGTATCCTCTTGTAAAGGTACCATTACAAATTCTTAGATACTTGGTTAACATTTCGGAAGTGTTACCGGACCTTCTCGATAAATGAGGTTAATTTTGCTGTACGGAAAACGTACAAAAATTACAACGTGCGTTTGCATCTTCACTGGGACTGGTAACTAATAAAATAATGTGAAATTAATGACCTGTTGGCATCCGTTTGTTGCTACCTGCCTATGACGAGTACACGAACTTACATTCGCATATGTCACATCGGTACAAGAGGGATCCGGTCATTTACTGTTACTTTAAGCCCTTGTAGAAGCATCGGTCAATTGTGAGGCACAGAAATGATCCCTATAAATAACTGCGTAGCGTAATTTGCTTATTTCTTTATTATCCAAAACTAGTTTCGGCGACAAATATCACCATAATCAGTGTTTTTTTTTTTAATCTAAAACATGCAGAAAATGGTATCGTTGTACAAACACAGTAAAACATAATTACATTTTTACAAATCGTCTTTTGAAATATAGTTTTATTTTGATACTTTCATACTACCTCAATTATTGTATGCTACAGCACGTTTTAAGCTATTATTGGCGCTGTTTGTGACATATTTTCTGTGCTATTTTTTCTGTTGCAGTCTTTTTATACTTAGCGAACATGATATCATCTGCAACCATGTGAACGGCTGTTAGTAAACAAATACTCAAAGGTGAACTTCGTATGTCAGCAGTATATACTTGGGGTTATGGTAGTGTTTGTGGAAACCAGTTATTTTGGTGTGTATTTAGTTATTGCTTAGCTATCCGTCTACTCATGTTCGTTGGATGATGTGTGGCTGCTTTTTACACAGAAAAACAAAACTTTTGCACTTTGTTTCTGATCCAGAATACTACGCCATCTTGCTGTTCGCGTGTGTCGCGAGAGGCGTATCGCAAGTGGCGAGAAAGGCTATGAAAAACTGTAGCGCGAATTACGACGAATTCTGTTCATTATTTATGTCTCGGTGTGTGGTGGGAAAGTGGTTCTTTTGCGTGTGTGTGCTTTCTGTTCTGTGTCCTTGGTCAGTTCTCTCAGAGCGGTAAAGAGTGTGTTGTTGCAGAGTGTTGTGTTTTCATTTATTACATTTTTCCCTTCGACTACAGCCTTTTCTATGTGCTAATTTTCTTCTATGGTTAGTTGTCGGTATAGACTGTTGCTGTTTCTCAGAATGCGTA
This sequence comes from Schistocerca cancellata, assembly GCF_023864275.1. Classification (NCBI taxonomy): domain Eukaryota; kingdom Metazoa; phylum Arthropoda; class Insecta; order Orthoptera; family Acrididae; genus Schistocerca; species Schistocerca cancellata. The sequence continues at coordinate 1,285,649,522 of NC_064626.1, read as the reverse complement.
GATCGTTTACGATATAAGTGGGGTTATGGTTTTTGTTCATTAGATGTTCTGCGAAAGTTGAATGTTTGCTGTCACTTCTTACAGCTCTCGTGTGCTCTGTGTACCTCTTTCGGAAATTTCTGCTTGTTTGTCCTATGGTAATAACTGCGAAATTTCTCGCTATCACTATTACTGAATGTTAGTATAACGATAAATGAGCTCTAGTCGGAAAACAATTTCCTCGTCACATTATGCTTCCATTTTTTGTTGCTGACCGTTCGAGATGTTCAGTTTGAAATTTGTACTCTACATTAGCGATGCTAACGTAAATACGTTGTAGCGGTAAACGTGTGGGCAGCGGCGCGGTAGACCCCATACGGCAGCCGCCGGCAAACTGGCCGTACTTTTTCTATACGCGTGTGAAGCTATTAGCAGAGTCCCCTGTTTGCAGTGTACTACAAGGTGAATGGTCTCAGCAAATAATGGAATGGAGAGTTACAAACAAAATACCTTTCGAAGTATTCAACCTCGGCTACAGCACGCTTCTGGCATTGGTTGTAAGGCTGTTGGAAATTGTCAGAAGCCGCTTTTTGTGAAATCGCTCGAAGCACAGTGGTCATGCATTGTTAGATATCCGCAACGTCTGCAAATGCTCTTGAGCAATAGCGCTTCCACTGTCTTTGCTTATCTTGAGCTCTTCTGGTGTCATTGTCAAAGACTGCAGTCCTTCCTGTGCAAGCCTCCGTCGCACTAGTGCCAATGCAAAACGCAGTAGCGCGGTGACATGAAGTTTTGGTTGAAGTTAAGGAAAACGTTGACAGAGACTCGTGGAATGTTAGGACAAGTGGACGATGTTGAAGCACTGAATAAAAAGTGCGTGTTTGAGTTGTATAAACGCTTTAGAGACGGGAAGGCCAGTATCGAGTGAGCGGCGTTCGGGACGATACACACAGCACCAGACAACGTTGAACGGGGACTGTGGATGCTTGCGCTTGATGGACGTTTGTCTTTGAGAATGTGAGCAAAATAGTTGAAGATAATCAAAGACTGAGTAAGCACTATTGTTGACGAATATTTGCAGACATTGTGAATATCCAACCACAGCGCTTCGAGCGATTCTACAAGAAGTGCAATGGTGACAGTTTCCAACAGCTGCAGAACCTATTTCATAAGCGTATTGTAGCTAGTGGTGATTACTTTGAAAGCCACTAAAGGTATGAGGGAGGATCGGAAAATAACGCACAGTAATTTTTTTCTCTCCTAGTATTGCAACTTGGATGTTGAAATTTCGCTATACTATAAAGTTTGCGCTGCAGAGAGTATTTTTATTTTTATGTGCAGCTCTAGCGAGAGAAGGCTGAAGTACGAAACAAACATGCCGCGGATGTTACTGTCGTCATCTTGTGAAGAGCAGCGGAGTGGAATTCGATATTTGTGGGCCAAGTGAAATTTATAGAGGTGCGTGGCTTGCATGGGGACGAGTGTGTGGAGCGTAGCATTGTCTCCAGATGGTGTGCATTCTTCCAAGAGAGCCCTGTGAGCCGGTAACAGCTGCCGGCAACCCTGCAGAATGTCGGAGTCATTGACGCAGCGATTTTGAACGACCAGCGTGCTACAGAAAGTTGAAAAAAGAAAAGGAAAAGAATGGCCGTGGGAGAACTAGGGTGATACAAACATGCGGATGATATACCCCTTCTCTCAAAAATATTTCTCTCCTTCATGCCTCCTCTATTTTGCCACAGATGACGCGTCACTGATCTCATTTGTACTAAGGTTGTAGTACACGTGAGGTGCCTATTTGCTTCCACCGCCCTGAGTAAAATGCAAAAGCTCTAATAAATCTTCACCAACCTGCAAACTTCTACAGTTGTTGTCCTCCGAGGAGAAAACAACACGTAGATCGTGAATCCGTTATCTTGAGGCTGTAAGAAACTATTAGCGAGGAACTGTTATTTTAGAAATAATTAAATTTCCAATCAGTTTGTTTATACGGGATGTCAGTCGCTTTTTACTAGCAGAACTCTATGAATTGCACAATTACATTCCACTCTAGAGTCACAAATAATTTATACTCTTCGACAAATTAGTCAACTGCGTATTTCTGCAATCACAATCACTCTATTCTCAACTACTCGTCCATGTAACCAAACATTGCTAATAAGGGATTAACCTGATACCGGCTGCGGCAGACAACATGTCTGCCCTCCAAGGCTTCGCAACCATCTCTGATCTTACAGCCAAACCACTTCGTCCGCCATCCAAGACAGGCTCGATCCGAAGATCACCGAAGTACTTCGTCTTTTCGTTCAGCAGGTGTTTATTATTCTGCTGGTTATTAATATCTATGAAATAATGGAATGATGTTGAAAGATGCTTTAATTTGAATGCAAGTAGGCGACCGCTGTGGCCGAGTGGTTCTAGGCGCTTCAGTCCGGAATCGAGCTGCTGCTACGATCGCAGGTTCGAATCCTGCCTCGGGCATGGATGTGTGTGATGTCCTTAGGTTGTTAGGTTTAAGTACTTCTAAGTCTATGGGACTGATGACCTCAGATGTTAAGTCCCATAGTGCTTAGAGCCATTTGAACCATTTTGAAATGCAAGTAAATACTGTGTTTAGTTTGTGTAATGTTAATAACAGAAAATTATCATTTTGGTGCGCAACTTCAGAGTGTACGAGCCAATCGCGGAAGACCACAATTTAGTCTGTCTTTCTCACGATAACCGCAGCTAACAAAGCATCTGTCATCGTTAGCTCACACCGCATTACGTCATCTTGTCACTGATGCCTTCTCAAATCATCCAAGAAGAGCTTCTTGTACCTAAATATGATGGCTGCCAAGCCAGAAATATTACAATGTGTAACTGCGAACCTCATTGCAGGAGTTCAATATTGCATATGGTGCGGTGTGCGATATTGTTCGTGATACAATGAAATTTCGTAAATCTAGTGCTCACTGTGTGCCAAAGAACTTCGCAGACAACGACAAGGCCAAGCGAATGATGACACGCGGGGATTATTTAATGCGTTACGCCGCGGAAGGGCGTGACACGCTGAGAGAATCGCCACTGGGTGACGAGTCACGGTTCTAGGCGCTGCAGTCTGGAACCGCGAGACCGCTACGGTCGCAGGTTCGAATCCAGCCTCGGGCACGGATGTGTGTGATGTCCTTAGGTTAGTTAGGCTTAAGTAGTTCTAAGTTCTGGAGGACTAATGACCTTAGAAGTTGAGTCCCACAGTGCTCAGAGCCATTTGAACCATTTTTTTGATGAGTCACGGGCGTACCGATACACAACCAGGCTGGCCTCTGAGGAGTGGAAACGTGCTGGTTCCCTAATACGAAATAAATTCAAAGTGACTCACTCTACTAGGAAAGTGCTTGTGAGGTGTTCGGGGATGTGGTTGGTCTGCCACTGGTGGACTTCACTGAACACGGGACCACGGTGAATGCTGCAGCCTACATTTAAACTTTGGTTAAGTCGCGTCGTGCCCATCATGACCAACGCCACAACAGGACACATTGGTGTCGGAGTTCTTCATGACAATGCTCGGCCCGTGTTGCTACTCCTGGTCGCGAGAAAATCGCCCAATTTGGGTGGGAGGTACTCCAGCATTCACCATAGAGTCCGGACCTTGCGCCATCGGACTTTCATCTCATTGAATGAAATGATTAGTAAATCAATAGCCTAAGCTATCGACAGGCGTTGATATACATCAACGGGGACGTTTGAAAATGTGTGCCTCGACTGGGACTCGAACCCGGGATCTACTGCTTAATGGCGGACGCACTATGCATCTGAGCCACCCAGGGCACAGAGGACAGTGCGACTGCAGGGATTTATCCCTTGCACGCACCCCGTGAGACCCACATTCCCAAATTAATGTCCACGCACTACATTCGTAGTGCCTCTGCCCATTACACTCATCACTGGCGGCAGACAATCTCACCGAGTCCCGTAAGAGTTCGGGCAATGCGTGTGCATCCAGCACGGAAGAAGGAGGTCAATGGCCGGTTAACCTTAACTATATGAGTATGGTATCTGTCCGAAAGAACAGATACCATCTTCATATATTTCATCTCTTTCGTCCCATGAAGAGATTTCTGGCCGGCCTTCGCTTTGCGACAGATACGAAAGTGAAATCAGCAGTCCACAGGTGGCTACACTCCAACCATACGGACTTCTACGAACAGGGCGCATTGAAAGTAGTACTGCGAAGGGAGAAATAATTCAGAACGTTGGTGGCTACACAAAAGTACGTAAAAGATGTAAATTCACTTGTGATTTCTTTTTGCTTTGTTACCTATTAAACTGTTTCGTAATAAAATTATTGTGCGTTTCTTTCCGATCGTTCCTCGTATGTTGCTTATAACTGTTGTTTCCTTCATTTTCTGAGAATATTCCAGCCGCACCTCATAGTACAGGGCTATTACAAATGATTGAAGCGATTTCGTAAATTCACTGTAGCTACATTCATTGACATATGGTCACGACACACTACAGATACGTAGAAAAACTCATAAAGTTTTGTTCGGCTGAAGCTGCACTCCTGGTTTCTGTCGCCAGAGCGCTCGAGAGCGCAGTGAGACAAAATGGCGACAGGAGCCGAGAAAGCGTATGTCTTGCTTGAAATGCACTCACATCAGTGAGTCATAACAGTGCAACGACACTTCAGGACGAAGTTCAATAAGATCCGCCAACTGCTAACTCCATTCGGCGATGGTATGCGCAGTTTAAAGCTTCTGAATGCCTCTGTAAGGGGAAATCAACGGGTCGGCCTGCAGTAAGCGAAGAAACGGTTGAACGCGTGCGGGCAAGTTTCACGCGTAGCCCGCGGAAGTCGACGAATAAAGCAAGCAGTGAGCTAAACGTACCACAGCCGACGGTTTGGAAAATCTTACGGAAAAGGCTAAAGCAGAAGCCTTACCGTTTACAATTGCTACAAGCCCTGACACCCGATGACAAAGTCAAACGCTTTGAATTTTCGGTGCGGTTGCAACAGCTCATGGAAGAGGATGCGTTCAGTGCGAAACTTGTTTTCAGTGATGAAGCAACATTTTTCTCTTAATGGTGAAGTGAACAGACACGATGAGCGAATCTGGGCGGTAGAGAATCCTCACGCATTCGTGCAGCAAATTCGCAGTTCACCAAAAGTTAACGTGTTTTGTGCAATCTCACGGTTTAAAGTTTACGGCTCCTTTTTCTTCTGCGAGAAAAACGTTACAGGACACGTGTATCTGGACATGCTGGAAAATTGGCTCATGGCACAACTGGAGACCGACAGCGCCGACTTCATCATTCAACAGGACTTCCATCATGATGTTCGGCCTTTCTTAAACAGGAGATTGGAAAACCGATGGATCGGTCGTGGTGGAGATCATGATCAGCAATTCATGTCATGGCCTCCACGCTCTCCCGACTTAACCCCATGCGATTTCTTTCTGTGGGGTTATGTGAAAGATTCAGTGTTTAAACCTCCTCTACCAAGAAACGTGCCAGAACTGCGAGCTCGCATCAAGGATGCTTTCGAAATCCATTGATGGGGACATGCTGCGCCGAGTGTGGGAGGAACTTGATTATCAGCTTGACGTCTGCCGAATCACTAAAGGGGCACATATCGAACATTTGTGAAAGCCTAAAAAAACTTTTTGAGTTTTTATATGTGTGTGCAAAGCATTGTGAAAATATCTCAAATAATAAAGTTATTGTAGAGCTGTGACATCGCTTCAGTCATTTGTAATAACCCTGTATATAACGGCTCCTGCCGCTCGCGGCGGCCGCTGCTGCTGGCAGTTCCAGCGCCGGGCTGGCCGCCCTCCAGCCAGGGCAGAGAGCTCGTTGAAGAGTCCAGCGGGGCTGCCTGCTGTGGCGCGGCCGTGTCGCCGCTTCCGAGAAGCGCCGCTTCGGGGAACTGGGGCCGGCCAGCCAGCCAGGCGAGGTGGGCTGAGGCGAGGCGGGCCGTCCACCGCGGCCGGGCTGCCTCGCTGCCGGTCAGTGGGTCGCGCGCAAGTCCTGCCCAGGCCCTCGGCAGACGGACACCTAACCAGTCCTCACACGGGACGTGTTCCTCGTCGCGAGGCACGCTAGACGTGGTGTTCGTCGAGGCCGCTGCACTCGCTGAAGCGCCTTTCTACGTCTCACAGAACATAACGCGCTCGCCATCGTGATTTGTCGCAGCACCGCTCTCCAGTCGAAATTGTCGGCTGCAGCTGACGCGCAAATCACACAGTTTGTTTACGAAAATGGACGCACGTGAAATAACTGCGTCGACTCCGTCGAAGAAGAGCGGAGAAAATCGGGGGCGAAGGTTTTGGACTCGTCGATGGGATGAACAGCGAAATGTCGGTAGAGCAACACTGCATAATGCTGTACATAATAGTAGAAGTTATTCGTTAACTTACTTGAATTCCATCTCGGTTTCCGGTTGAAATCGAATATTCTTAGTGTCTAATGTCAGTTTGCGAATGCGTAATATCCATATTCTGGATGTTGTATTAAAAAAAATGGCTCTGAGCACTATGGGACTTAACATCTGAGGTCATCAGTCCCTTAGAGCTTAAAACTACTTAAACCTAACTAACCTAAGGACATCACACACATCCATGCCCGAGGCAGGATTCGAACCTGCGACCGTAGTGGTCGGGCGGTTCCAGACTGTAGCACCTAGAACCGCTCGGCCACACCGGCCGGCTGTCGTATTTCACATGAGTTTCAAGACTACGAGTCGTTTCATAATTTGATTCGAATGGAAGAGGAAATTTTTTTCGAAGCTCCTCATCGCTGCTGAAAAAGGTACCTATCGGCAGATACAAACAAAACGCAGTCCATAAATCAAAGATGTATATACTTTACAAGAAGCTTCAATTTAAGATCCCCTGGCCTAGGGTATCTGTTGTCATGGGGCTACACCGACCTGTTGCGATCCCAGCAGCACATCTCTGAATCCGTTCTACGTCTGCTGTCGTCTTCTAATGAATGCCCTTACTACTTAAATCGATTTTGCTGAAAGTCTTAAGTTACATGAAATCAGCCTATTAAAATCTCTGGTGGAGCCCTTCTTCTTAATATTCAGCGGCTGGCTTGCTAGAAAAGATCTTCACATACGTTATTATTATTAAGCGCTGCGTTCAGTTGGGAAAAAATCGATCGTTTTGAACACTTCGTTCAGTTTACGACAGATCTAAAATTTCAGATGTGGACGAAGCCTTTTTGGACGATTTCAATAAAACTCAGAGATAGCAGGCTCTCTTCGTCACAGCTGAAACTTCCCAATTAATTACAGGCCCCAGACAATCATCAACAATTCAGACAGAGAACGCATTCGTCATTCACTCTAAAATGAAATGGTCACAAACCTTATTTCTGAGGAACTTGTATATTGAATCCATTTCCGTACATGTTCCGTTTCCGTGGATTTTTAGTCTCATGAAATTTACTTTTACAAGTCCTTCTTTCTCTTTGACTACCCCGCTAGCGGCACAAACTTTCCTGCCTCGCTTTATCGCGAAGAAGAGTAAATAAATCTCCTTTTGCAATACGAAAATCTTCCAACCGATACTTTCCGAAGCTGTTCCTTTCTCTCTCTTTCTATCTCTCTTTCCATAACTATAATGACCATGGAGCATACACCTGTGTACCTCTGTTGTTCCAAAGAATAAACGTACTCGAAAAATACCTTGGCGTCGACGAGCTGTCGGCGCATATATTACTAGAAAATCTGCTCAGATACTTTTCATACGTAAATAAATGTGGATGATTTGATTGACCATTATTAATTATTGCGTGGTAGAGGGTAATTTTCCGTGGGGAGATTACAGTCTGTACTTGACAAGAACTATGATTATTGGAACAGCATTCTAGGGAACAGTTGTCAGAGTCATCAGATGTTCTTCGGAAAATATTGTCTTATGCAAGTTACGTAAAACTACATTCAGATGTCTACTTAGATTTTCAGTAAAGCTTTTTACCTAAAAAATTAAAAACCACGGCTTTTAGAAACACAACTGTTCCACTATGCAGTCTTTCTGATTTGATTCTAAGAGAACTATTCACTAAAAGAAACTATTCGTATAAAAAGATAGGGATCTTTTTGTATTTTATAGTCCCACATCAAAGGCCGGCCAGTGTGGCCGAGCGGTTCTAGGCGCTCCAGTCTGGAACCGCGCGATCACTACGGTCGCAGGTTCGAATCCTGCCTCGGGGATGGATGTGTGTGATGTCCTTAGGTTAGTTAGGTTTAAGTAGTTCTAAGGTACTGATGATCTCAGATGTTAAGTCCCATAGTGCTCAGAGCCATTTTGAACCCACATCATAGACCGGTAATGAACTGGTTTTCTTTTCGCTATTTCCCACAGTTATTGTCATATTTCGTAAATGAGTAAACCAGCAGGCGTATTTTTAATGAAAAGTTTACAGTGAACAATGTAATCGCTGGCTTGTTTACGTTTGGTGCAGTTTATGTTACAGACTGCTGCACACGAAATATAGCTAACATATGGAAATAGTTTTTAACAGTATAAACAGAGTGACACCCCTTTCCATTCTCGAGAAAATACCTTAAATATGTTCGAGGTTTCCGCAATCATGTTACCAACTACGCGCCACAAGTAATGCCGTTATCTCCTGCTATGCGGAGTGAGGAAAAAAAATACAGAAATGGAAGGACACAGGGAATAACCAGCTGATGATGCTGACTGGACGTTTCTCCAGTCTATTCTCCCTGATTTCCGACAACTTTCTGACAGGCATAAAAGAGAGATGAAAGCTAAATTGCTGCTGAACGAGCAGCTTGATGAAGCCTAGGAGGTCAGGCTAGGATTTTTCGTACCATCATGGGCTTCTTGCATTTCTTCAGCCACATTGTCTAGCCCTACACAGAGTTCACTACCCACTGCTACACCGTCGATAGTGACTGGTCTCACTTAAAATGCAACATCGTTTCTTCTGAACACTCCTCAGGCTGAATGATATATTACTTTCCGAAACTGCACTAACACATCCTAGCTGTATTAAGTTTTGACCATTATTTATACATGTATCACATTGAATACAGTACCGTACTAGATGGCCTTATTAAAAATAAAATTTTTATTGTGCCGTTTTAACGTCATTCACAGAATTCACCAAGTTATCTATTGTTATCAGTGGCTTCTCTGTAGGACGAATAGTAAGTCGAAAATTCGTGTCCTGCTTTGTCAGAATAGCTGATCGTAATTGCTTCAAATAATGGAAACTGGACTCATTCTCGTGGAATTTCCGTTCACTAGAAATCGCAGCCGAACTATGTTCGGTGTTTATAGTCTTGTGTGGATGTACTTCCTTTTCTTTTTCAGTTTTTTGAGTTTCACGTAATGATGAACCACAGTAACGTCCTCTTCAGAAGAGCTCGTGTTTGCAACAATCTGAGACAGAAACGTGTTTCGTGCTGCCTTGTTGTTTGTGTCACGAGTCTCGTAAAGGAATCGTATCGCATATTGGATAGCCCAAGGGAGGGCACGAATGTCACAACGATATGCGTTGCGTCGCGCGATCTTTGTAGCAACGTGTCGTACGGCCTAAGCAGCTGCGCTAGTGTCTTCCAGTGAGTTCTGTTACGTGCCCTAACGTGTCGTGTGGCCTAAGCAGCTGCGCTAGTGTCTTCCAGTGAGTTCTGTTACGTGCCCTAACGTGTCGTGTGGCCTAAGCAGCTGCGCTAGTGTCTTCCAGTGAGTTCTGTTACGTGCCCTAACGTGTCGTGTGGCCTAAGCAGCTGCGCTAGTGTCTTCCAGTGAGTTCTGTTACGTGCCCTAACGTGTCGTGTGGCCTAAGCAGCTGCGCTAGTGTCTTCCAGTGAGTTCTGTTACGTGCCCTAACGTGTCGTGTGGCCTAAGCAGCTGCGCTAGTGTCTTCCAGTGAGTTCTGTTACGTGCCCTAACGTGTCGTGTGGCCTAAGCAGCTGCGCTAGTGTCTTCCAGTGAGTTCTGTTACGTGCCCTAACGTGTCGTGTGGCCTAAGCAGCTGCGCTAGTGTCTTCCAGTGAGTTCTGTTACGTGCCCTAACGTGTCGTGTGGCCTAAGCAGCTGCGCTAGTGTCTTCCAGTGAGTTCTGTTACGTGCCCTAACGTGTCGTGTGGCCTAAGCAGCTGCGTTAGTGTCTTCCAGTGAGTTCTGTTACGTGCCCTAACGTGTCGTGTGGCCTAAGCAGCTGCGCTAGTGTCTTCCAGTGAGTTCCGTTACGTGCCCCACGAAATCGCCACCGATCTAGTACTCGAATACTGTCCGTTTCTTTCTGCAACAGTAGGACAGCCTCTGCCGTTTTGTAACAAGAACATCCCTCCACATTTAATTCCGGGTTAGCGTTAGCTATGGACCTACTGCATAAGCACAGGTATTTTTTTATTACTTTTTATTTTCACCCTTTTCTTCCTGTAACATTACTGCAGCAAATGATTAAATTCTTGCCTTATAAAAAATTTAATTTATCTCTCATTTTTTGTAAGTCAGTCAGAGGTTTCAAAGACCGTAAAACCCCGAAGTCGTGATATTTTCTTATACTTTCTTTTAGCCTTTTGTCAGGATCTGTGTATCTTCCTATTAAAAAAAAAAATATGGAAAATCTTGCTTTTGATTCCATATATAGCATTTACAACTTCCTCCTTCAGTATATTCCTTCAGTTTATTTCTCAGATAGTATATGTTCGGATGTTTCTGATTTATTAACGAATTTAGTTTCCTGTGCCAACTTTCGACAGCATTCGTGGTCCTGCCACGCTGGTTAAAAACGTCCCACTTTTCTCTTGGTATACTACGATTTTCCGCCATTGATTGACCATGTAGTCTGCTAATTTTTTTGACCTTTCTTCATTGGGCATTTCTTCCGTTATTACCATCAACGTTTCATCAACATTGTTTGGCGGAAGATGCGCTACTGCAGCACACATGCGGCAGAACAGTCGGACTTCTTCTCTATCCCTCTATTCCTCCGCTTGTCCCAGTGCTCCACAGAAAGTTCAAGTGAAAATTGCAATTGGGAAGGGATGTTTCCGGAAACACTGGTTTCATAGCTTTAACTGTAGCCATCTCAACGCCTAGCACTACAATTGTCGGCCACCACCTAGACGCCTTACTTTTCAATCCTGAAATAAGTCTTTCACATGTAAGTTGTATAGGTTAATTACTGCCTTTTGCAACTGTAACTGTATCGATGGTCGTGTTTTTTCATTGCAGTTGCAAAACACAGTAATTGGCTCAAAAATGGTTCAAATGGCTCTGAGCACTATGCGACTTAACTTCTGAGGTCATCAGTCGCCTAGAACCTAGAACTAATTAAACCTAACTAACCTAAGGACATCACACACATCCATGCCCGAGGCAGGATTCGAACCTGCGACAGTAGCGGTCACGCGGTTCCAGACTGAAGCGCCTTTAACCGCACGGCCACACCGGCCGGCAGCACAGTAATTAATCTGTGCAGTTTGTATGTAACTGCGGAGAAAAGAGGCCAAAAACACAAAGAAGACGACGTATGTCTTTCACATGTAAACACCTTCGTCTTTTCTTCTGTGCTTCCGGTGTCAACGTGTATGGCGTACAGGTGTTTCAATTGTTTCGGACAACTCTCAGATGTACCGTACATAAGAATCCATTTTCACACAAAGTTTTACCCGGTTGTTCATTGCCGAATGCTAGGAGTCTTGTCCTTTTGCAGACCCGTCGCCAGTTTTCAAAAAACTATTACCCTCAACTGATTTCATAATTTCTTCACTCGGCTGAAATTCCGAACTAGTGTCATGGTTCTGTGTTGCCCCAGTAGGTCCCATTCTTGCTTTACACAGTGTAGTCTTGGAATTCTCGTAATTTGTCATATTTGCAAAGAAAACTAAAACTTTATCTTTCAAATCATGAAATTCCTCTTTAGAAATTCAGAAAACAAGCACTGTCTTTATCTCGTTTCTTAATCTGCACATATGTTTCGCCAGGTGGGCAAAAATATTGCTCTTCAGCCATGATTCTGCCATTTACAGTTTTAAAAGGCCTCGGTACTTATTCCGTTCGGAATTCACGCACAACCGGTTCGTATACTCATCACATCTTCTGTATACCCGTTATCGCTCACCACCCTTGAGAACACACGGCTTCTCTTTCGTTTCAATTGTTTCCATTAGTTACAGTGAACAGAACTCAAGCAGCTTAGTCTTACGAAACTATACAGAGACGAAGGCTGCTGTCAAGGGCACTGCCTGACGGACGGTGACAACACATTCACTGTCGGACAATGATTGGCTTAAATTAGCAAAGGGGGTCGGGGGAGGGGGTTGCCTCGGCTCTGAAAGCCAACGGCACAGAACTGCTTCGTCGGAAGTCCCACAGTACCTACCAACCGGTCGGATAGCCCACGTGGCCCGAAAACAAACGGACTCCCACATCACGGCGAAACTTGTAGCTCAACGTGAAATCCACATCACGGTGCAACGCAAATGAAAATAAAACACACTCTGAGTTTAGAGATCCGAATCTTTTTAATTTGTTGTCTGACACTTAGCTACGCAACTACCAGGATGCCATAGCTCTAGCTGAAACCTGTTACGAAAATCGCAAGAACCGGCTTTCATTGTAGCAATATGATAATTCCTTAGCCCCACTGCGTACCGATCGTGTGGAGGTCGTGAAAAAAGACGAAGTAGTTATGTAGATGGGGATAGCCAGCTACCTTGTCGTGAGAAACATAAGTTTATGATAATTGGCTGTTTCGGCTTACCGTATTACAGTTTAAGAAATGCTACATTTACAGCAGATAAAATTAGGCAAATAACAGTTCGCAGACTGTCGTACGAGCGCTCGGGCTGCCTACGCTATATCTGCGAATGGAACGGGAGGAAAGCTTAATATATGGTGCAATAAAAAGTACTCCATTCCACTCACTTTATAGTTATTCGTAGAGTATAAATACAGATGCAGGTGTGGAGCGTGGGAAGAATCGGAAGGCCACAAAAAGATTTTCGTAAGTACTAAATAAATGCGCCCACGAAAAGGTGAAATAAAATCTTCAGTTTTAAAAGGCTGGATGTGCTGTGCACATTATTCCTAAAATGTATTGTTGAAGAAGATACGAATACAGAAGACTGAAGCAAACATGGACTTTGTGACCATGTCTATCACCGAAGTTCTGTATAAGTTGATTTCAGTGTGGTATGTCATTTCTTCCTTCCGATGTTACTATGGAATTACTCATTCGGCTCCTAGGAAACCAAATACAGTTTTTTTACGCCCACAAAGTGCTTTCAGATATGAAAGTGGCAGTCAGTGACAGAGAAAAAGGTAAAAGCTAGGACCAGCCGCGATTCGAATCCCAAGTTTGTGGATTTCTGTCGCGAAAATTGTCAGCATAGGCCTCAGCTTACGCGTTGTGGCGCCCGTAGTTCATGTACCACTTGAAAAAATTTAATTTCCTACCTCAAGTTGTTTTTTATTCGAAAAAAACATTTTGCTACGACGGAGATCATCAAATTTAGCCCCTTTGAGCACTACCAGGCATCATCACACAGAAACTAACATTGTATGTTTCCATTTGTCGGCATTTTATCTACACAACAGTGTAAGCAAATCAACATTTAATGACATCCCGTATTCCCGGCCGAATAATGTAAGGAGTTAGATTCACAGAAGTGAGGTTCTACACCTAGAAAGAAAAAGTAAATCACGCAAAAGAATTAGTAACTGCACCTTCACAAACAGTCCACTGAAATAGGTCAGCATAAGCTTGAAATAAAAACTCACACAGCGTGGTCATCGCCTTAAAATAACATTAGGATATTACGCCTTTTGGTGGAAATAAGGAAAACCATAACATGATGAGACGCGTTTAACCCTTAGTGGTTTGCGGATGATGACATTGTGACAAAAGGAAACATGTAACGTATTATTTGGGAGATGTTGCTTGAGACATGAAAAATTCGTTTTATTTAATGTCAAATTTCGGTGTCATTTGTTGCCACTTTTGTGTTGTTTCTTTGCCAATTTTTGCGAAGTTTGGTATTAGTTTCTAAGTTCTTATTTTCGAAGTACCATACGTCTTTCGTTTTCGTTTTATTTCATTATTTACGTTGAATATAATCTATTCAATTAAAGAAAAAATAACTGCTCACCAATATTCTTGAATTTTTTCTGAATAAAGCGTTACCTAGTGACAAATTATGAGGCCGATCCGCCAACACCTTGTCTTGCATTTATTGAAACATTCTGGCAACTGCTAGGAACAAATGTAACACCGTATGTACAAGTAAATCACAATATAAATGGTTGGAACAATGGCTTAGGATTAGTTTACAGAACCTATGTAGTGACAATCTTTAGACACCAGACCCATGAAACTGTCCACGTTTCCTGCTAGCACGAAAAAATTCATTTTCCACGAAATAATAAACAAATATTTCTATCCTTTAAGAATATTGATACGACTGAGTCCTACCTTTCCACATATACGTAACTGATTGCTTGGCATCTCAGCATTGAACGAGTTCGTCGTTACCATCCTGTGACCGAACAGGTGAACGTAGACTTGCATGGACGCTACGGTCGCAGGTTCGAATCCTTCTTCGGGCATGGATGTGTGTGATGTCCTTAGGTTAGTTAGGTTTAAGTAGTTCTAAGTTCTAGGGGACTGATGACCTCAGATGTTAAGCCCCATAGTGCTCAGAGCCATTTTTGAACTTGCATGGATTTGTGACCATAAGAGTTGCTAGCCTACCTTGAAGACGCAAACTGGAGTGTTTAAATGCTTCCATCGGCACCACCTCAAATATTCGTCCTTTCATATTTCTAAAAACTTGCTGGTTTCAGTCCCAGAAAGTAATTATCCTCCAGTAGCGAATCAATTTAACTTGAAATAGAGATACCAGTTTTATTTTGCTGCGTCTCATTTCCTAATACTGGTGTGAAACGAATCTTTACAATACCGAAGCGTTTTTAAGAGACTCGTAATGAGATACATCAATTAAACTGCATATCTTCGTAGTACACAAGTGTAAAAACGAAAACTATCACATAACGGAACTTTAGCTTCTCGTGCATGTACATCAACATGTCGTCTGTGCAACTGAAAATTTATTCAGTATTATTTTTAATGCTAGCAAATCTTGTTGGCTGTAAAAGTCGTGAACCATGAAACTTTTCCGTTCCTAATGTTTCGCCCAGAACCGCGCGACACAGCGGAAGCACGAGCATCTCTGAAGATGTTGAGCGCAGCTATGGAGAAAGGAGAAGGTTGATGGACCTCGACCATTCAACATGGAAAATTTACCGGCATCTGAAACATCTTGGAGATCGCATGATGCATTGCGTAGCATGAGGTCTAGGTTAGGTTGAAAACTGATAATTTGGTGTGACATGATTTGATAACAGGCTATCATACTATTTCTGCAGTATAATTTAAATCCTTCCGTCTGTCATATGTGATGAGGGTGATGTGGTTGGTTCATAGCAGCAAACCGATTAGATGCCGCATTGACTTACTGTTGCCACAGCTTAATTCCGAAATTGGTGGTTTTCATATTTATTCTTACACTCTACGAAAAAACACAGTTAAGTGATTTACTTTTAATTTTATCCGTATTTTGCAGCTTCTAACTTGACAGTACTCAGTATGAGTAAATAGCGGTTATCAGTGTAAGCAAATTGTTACCTTCAGATTAACAACGTTTTCACACGGGAACGAGGAAATGTCATATTTTCTGACGTGAAATTTTCGTGTCCCGGCTTACACCACGTTGAACACAACAGCTCTCCTCCTTTTCATCGCAGTTAACTGAAGTCGGACGACGTTCGTGCCTGGAAGAACGGCCGACCATGTGCGAAACGAAGCGATGACGTCATAGAATTACGTCAAGGATTGTATGCGAGAATGTTTGGTCGTTGCGTTGGCGTAAGGCGACCGTCAAATCCAGTGCATGCGCTTTTCAGCGAGGGTCCCGTGTTAACTTGTTCTTAACGCGGTTTGACACGTTGAACCATCTTGTGTCTTTGTTGCTCATTATTTTTTTATTTTTCTCATACAAGTTTCCTCTCAGAAGCCTCATAAAAATCCAACAACTATTGTAGCTAATCTTACAGAAAATTAACTTCTACGCTCACAAACATGAAGACTTCTTTAGCAATAGATTACTGTGTTTAATAATAGTATTCTGCCATTATTACTGCCTCGTCTGTCGCCGATCTTAGATCCTTCGTGTCGCATTGCACCTTCAAACGCGGGAGCAACGTCATCTTGTGTAGGCCTAACACAGGTAACAAAACTGTATTTGGATCTGCCGACTTCAGTTCGCAATAGGTTAAAGATTGTACAGAGCGACCGACCATGTTTTTATCATCGTGAGACAATTAGTTGAACAGGTTCCATGTTGCACAAGATTTCTTTTCGTTGGCCCATACGACCGTTCTCTGGTGACTGCACAAGTTATTGGGCGTTCTTCATTAAAGTTGTCCTTGACCCTGCAGAGAATGTGTTCGTGCGGAGAAATGCCAAATGTGTTCGCAGTAATTTTTAAACCCCACATCATCACAGACTTGCATCGTGCATAATTTACTCGCGAAAGACAGCTGTCACTACAATTTAATATTTTCTGACGAGGAAAGGGATACAGTATCAGAATATAAAAATTGTACCTAGAGAACTGCTAAATCAAATTTCACAATAGCAGACTAGAAAAAGGCTATGCTACACGTGAAGAAAAGTTTTTTATTTATTTCGTGAATGTCGCCACAACAAACTAGCGACTGCAAATCAGAGGAAAAAAGCCAGTTTTTTATGTTATACTTCAGTTACGAACAAACTAGGTGTCAAAGGATAAGGAAAAGCAGTGTTGTCACTTGTCTGTTAAGTATTGTGCTCGTCTCTGCTTGTGTAAATGTTTTCTAGATCGAAAAATTTGATTTTCTGGCTTCTTTAAATATTAGTGTAACGCTTTTCCCCATTCAGTTCTTTCGAGCAGAATTCACCTTTCGAGTTTTCTCGAAAATTCCTTTATGAATTTGACTCTCTATTTTAATAATAAAAAAGGCTATCGCATCCGCTAATTCTGTAACACAGGGACAAAGTCTCAACTGTCTGCACACGATCAATGATAGCTTAACAGTCACGAAGCTTGACGCCTGATTTTAATGAAGTATCAGCTGAGTAAATCGGCTTGAGAGGCCCGTGTTATGACCTCTGTGAAGGACTGTGTGGGGAGTTTCATGTCCCACCACTGCCCCACACGCAGCATCCCACCACCTGCAGCTCGACACACGCGACGTAACCTACTCACATTGCCCTTCTCGGTACGCAAGGCTAGGCATATCACGCAGCTGCAGTCGCGGCCGATGACGCAGTGGAACTTCGCAATGCCAGCATCATGTAGGCGGACTCGTTTCACGGCGACGGTAAAATCTGTGGCGTTAAATCGCGTTGTATTCCTGTTCAAACTTCTTAAATACCCGATGTTTTGATCGCTGTGCTGAGATCTTCTTCAGAACTGGTGTCCCAGGATGAACTGAGACTTCGCCCATCCAGGAAAATCAGTGTAATCGCAGCAGAGAGATCGAAACGTCGAGCACTGAAGTCTGGACAGGAATGCGACGCGACTTTACGACCCAGATGATGGCATCGTAAATGACAACGGCCAAGAAAACACCTACATTTATCGTATCGCTATACTTGAAAATGCTGAAAACAGCACGAAACGACTCTAGAAATGGACCGTAAAACGAGAAATATTTTTTTCGGACCCTGGCAATATTGTCGTATATTGTGGCCGTGAAGCGTGGTACAGGGCCATAGGATAGACGATGAATGGAGCGGTTCATTGAGCTCAGTGACACTTATACAATTCACTTTAATTTACACCCATTTCATATAACAACACGTTTCGGAGTTGTATCATACAGTTAGCAAACAATTAGGAAACAACCGTTCTACAGAAAACAATGACCCACAGCTACAAGTCAGCACAGTAGCAAAACTAATTTAAATTTCAGTAACGCGTGACGCTTATCGCATGCGTTGGACTGAGGTATGAAGTGGGTCCCAGAATGAAAATCCCGTAAGCAACAAATACAAAAAGGAGCACTGAGAATACAATTCAAAAACAGGTGAGAGGTCTCTTAGTTAAAAACAGAAACAAACTACCTCATACCAAAGTTCTACCTTCAAGTTATTTAATTCTGACAAATATCAAACCTGCTGTAGTTAAAAGACGTAAGAATATCGGCCACTCGTCAATTTTACCAAATTAAAAAAAAATTAAATAACCGTAAGCGTTATCTCTCTCTCTTCGCAATCACAGAGATTTTTAAAAAAGAAGAAAGGGTAAAAAAACAGAACTAATGATATCAAGAAAACTTTAAAGGTTTTCTTAAAAGCAAACATGGCAATTATTAATTTTAAGTGGAGCAGGACCAATTAATCATGAACTGCAATTTAAGGCTAACAGGTATTCAGACGATGCTCAACAGGCAATATTTAACAGGGAGGGCATAACCAGTGCCTCAGTTGCATTATCAGATATCAAAGGTAACAAGAAGCGGTTCTTTCGCTTATTTGTCAGGCGGTTTGGATCCCTAGCGGCACTCCTTTCTATCCAGGCTTTTCATTTATCTGTGCAAAATAGAGAATATAACAATCCCTCAAATCGCATATGAAACAGGAGAGTGCTAGACACAAGCAACACGCAATAAGTGGCGCAAGCGGTTCCAAAAAGAAATAACGGCTCAGTTAGAACAGCGTACATCAGTGCCACAATACATGACCACCATAACAGAAAGTGTTCGAAACCAGGATCACATTAACTAAAAAAAAAAAAGCACATTTTATCCTCGAACTGAGGCCGCAGAACCGGTGTACACCCGCGGAATTCGTATTACATAACAGCACGAAACGGGTCAATCATCTAGCGCCGCACTACAGGTGAACGAAATACAGTAGTCATGCCGGCGTGGCCACGCGTACACAGTACCCGAGTAGCACTGCACAGTCTAGATGCAATAACGAGGCCGGATTTTCTATCCGGTGGGACATTTCACGTGCATTATACACGTTGGGGCAAATAAAAGTGGCCCGGAGAACATAGTTCCATGGTACAAAGAAACACAACAGAGGACAGGAAGTACAGTACCGACCAGACTATAGTAGACGTTGAAAGCGACTATCGATCATCTCTTGGTACTTTTGGGCGCTGGTCAGCAAGTTGATGAAGGCGGATCCAAGCTGGATTGCTGGAATACTGCAGGCTCGTCCGAAATGTTGTGCTGCAGTGCTTGAAGACTGTGAGGTTTCTTGCGATACATCTGAGGCTTGAAGGTTCCCGACATAAAGCAATCGCACAAGGCGACCTGGGTGGCCAGACTGACCTCTGCCAACAACACTGTCAGGCGTGAGGATTGTGCAAATGTGCCCCAAGGCCGGCTGTATGGGTAGTTGCTTCATTCTGTTAGAAGTCAATATGTCTTTTCCTGAATGAAATTTTCACTCTACAGCGGAGTGTGCGCTGATATGAAACTTCCTGGCAGATTAAAACTGTGTGCCGGACCGAGACTCGAACTCGGGACCTTTGCCTTTCGCGGGCAAGTGCTCTACCGCGAAAGGCAAAGGTCCCGAGTTCGAGTCTCGGTGCGGCACACAGTTTTAATCTGCCAGGAAGTTTCATGTCTTTTCCCCCTCTGTTAATGCTGTCACAGATTAATGTCCAATCGTCCGAGGCACTTTTTTTCAGCCGACCCCGTATTTTGACGCGCACTCTGCTCCACCAGCACGCGGCGCGCGGCAGCTGACCTCCTCTTCGCACGGCCACGACAGGAAAACTGCTGCCAATTAGTCGCGCCGGGCAGCATCCCGACGGCCAGCAAGAATTTCAGTCTCTCAGTAGAGGCGGTCGCCACACTGCCCGCGTTGGTTTCACTTTTCTAGCCCCCCGATCTGCCAGATAAACCGCTCCTAGCCAGAGAGGTCGCAAGCACAATCGGCAGGAAGTATGATCAACCTAGGGGGCTAGTACCAGCTTAGGCTCATAGTGCCGTATACGGCACAGTCGTTGCGAAGACAACAAGAAATGGACTCTGTTACCCTATATACGCCGCGCGGGATTAGCCGAGCGGTCTAGGGCGCTGCAGTCATGGACTGTGCGGCTGGTCCCGGCGGAGGTTGGAGTCCTCCCTCGGGCATGGGTGTGTGTGTGTTTGTCCTTAGGATAATTTAGGTTAAGTAGTGTATAAGCTTAGGGACTGATGACCTTTGCAGTTAAGTCCCATAAGATTTCACACACATTTGAACATTTGAACCCTATATACTCTCCAAAGAAACGGCATGGAACGGGCTCTGCTTCGGTATGGTTATGGGTGTCTGCAATGGTACAGCTAGAAGTATTTAGTAGAGGCGTATCCAGAGAGAAGGCTTCCAGTGAGGTGGATTTTGTAGTTCTGGACAGACGCTGGAGAGGCTGTCTCTCCAGTTATGAGCGGGCCCCGCGTCCACGCTGCGCGCGCTAAGCGGATTGGCGGCGGCAGCCCCAGCTCGCGGGCTCTGAGGGATTAAGTTTCTGCCCGCAGTGCGCGCCAAGCTGGCGGCTCACACAGCACGAAACGAGCTGGGAAGGGCGGACGCACTACCAGCAGCACCAGTCTGGCCGTCGGCGGTCTGCTCTGCGCTTCACGTCTGTGTAGCGCCAGTGCCGGATAATGCGTGAGACCCTGAGGGCACCGGGGAGGGGGGGATGCTCTATAGAGACCCCATATACTTGATGAACGGAATTATCAAATTGTCAGATCTGCTACGTTCTTTAGCAGTACAAAGAGAATGGTCCGGTGACTATGATACAAAAACAAAAGTAAGAAACGAACGACAATATATCTTAGAGCGGTTGTCTGCGCACGACAAAAATGTAATTAGCTGCTAGAAACACGGAAGAAACTGTGCTTTGTCGAAGAGACGAAGCTGTAAATTGGAACATATCGACCAGCAATTGTTGAGCTGTTCCCACGACGTTCTCTTCGTATCGACGCTTTTCGATAGAGTTTCCCGCCGGGGAACCTACCCAGAGACTTGATCAGTCGACCCTGAGACGGGCTTTCCCGAAAAGCATTTAATTTCATAGCTAGTTAATGTGACAGCATCACGTATGTCGCCGGTGCTACTTTTGAGACCAGGATTGTGGATTTGAAATTCCTGAAAAATTATCGTCGATCACTTGCCATTACAGCTACTCAAAACGCAGTCGTACAGAAAGTGAACTCTCAGTCAATACGATAGATTTTACTACAGAAAAATTAGGATACCTATAAGAAAGTGGATGATTAACATTTTTTTTTAATTTTTTAAAAGTAAATTTGATATAGTTTTACAGTAAACGTAATTTATCTTGTATAAGATTATTAATTATTGATGTTTGTTTTGTTTCATACGATTTGTTTAAGAGTTGGAAGAAATGAAATCATTTTAGATAGTTTCTGCAGGGAGCCCGTGATTTCTGTCGCCTTTGGCATCGGCATCATTTACCCCTTAGCTGTAAACTGCTCAGGTTTCACCCTGGTCAGACTGGACAGATACGCCGATAGGATTATTCAAGGATAACTGTTGTTTCCTCAACATGTAGCAGGTAGCTCCGAAACTAGAGACGCGTTCCGTTCACCCTGTTTCGTTGGAAAGATTCTGGGTAAGCGTAGTGGCTCTGTAACTGCGACCGACGCACTGCAGCCTCTGATAAGGGCAGCTTTAATCTGCGGTGAATCGCCGTGTCCGTCCTTTTCAATCAAATTACGTACAGGAACTGTATTTTTATAACAATAACAGAGTCTGGTCGACATTCACGAAATTCATTGCCAACAGAAGCACGGCCATGGCGAAATTCCACAAACAAATTGTCAGCAAATAATTTAGTTGCAGCAATTTTCACAGCCTTGATAAACTTCTTCAAAGAATGAAGTTTTCTACAATGATTGTTATTCTTTTCCATTTTATTTTTGTTTTGCGTATTACGGCAATTCAGTGCTGTAGCCATTCTCAAGTAAAATGTTTAATCTCCTTAACTAGGGGGCCTATATGTTTTGGGCTACAGTCTGCGGTCTCACACAGCTGTGCGCTACTGTTAGTACTGCACCGAACATCATGGCTGCAGCATTCAAACGTGGCCAAGCATGGACTGCTCGTGAAAATTACTGTAATCCAAAACATACGTAGTTAACGGGTTACCACATTTTGCTTGAATGGCCACATTGCCGAAACGCCGTAGTATGCAAAATGAAAATAAAATGGAAACGAATAACGCGGGATGCAGGATACATACTTCTTTCCATAAGCAGTATTTTTCTCAAGCTGAGTCATTAGTAAGAGTTGAAACTATTCCTGAGTCATAAGTTTACAAAATTCGCTAATAACTCATCCTGCGAAAGTCTTCACGCGAAATTTGTAAACAAACTACTAAGCCAATATCCGAGCTGTCATTCTTTTAACAATAACAAATGCTAAATTTAAAAATAGGAGAAATAGAAAAAATAAAGAAAAATAGAAGGGAATATTTCAAAAAATTCGAATTAAGAAGCAACAAAGAACTCTGTCAAAAAATTCCCAAGCTGTTAGACACGCTCCGGAGAAGGCGGGTCTATTTGTTTGAACACGTAGAGAGTGCATATTAACTAAAAGAATCATCCAGTGCTTCAGTTACAGAAAGAACATAAATCAATGGATCAGAGAACTCAGAAACACTCGGAAGAGAGAGAAACATAACTGAAATAGACATTCAGAGAGTAGTACCGTAGCTTACGGATACTGCCAGAGACGGATACACCGAAGATTGTTGCCGGTGCCACGAACAACGCTTTGAACGTGGCCGCCAGTGAAGAACGTCCAGGCTGCGGACGGGACGGTGTTGCAAGCGGCGGACACCTGGACGTCAGTCTTCCAGGTCAAGATTACTTCTAGTTGCTAGTTGCTGGCGAACGTTACTCCAAGTTGTTGACAGTTCGCCCTATCGGCAAACATTCTGTGTATACAGGAGCACGTCCGCGTGGGGCGTCGGTTGTAACAAGTTGTCAACAGTGAAACTGTTCCTCAGAATATGGTTCAAATGGCTCTGAGCACTATGGGACTCAACTGCTGTGGTCATAAGTCCCCTAGAACTTAGAACTACTTAAACCTAACTAACCTAAGGACAGCACACAGCACCAAGCCATCACGAGGCAGAGAAAATCCCTGACCCCGCCGGGAATCGAACCCGGGAACCCGGGCGTGGGAAGCGAGAACGCTACCGCACGACCACGAGATGCGGGCATTTCCTCAGAATAAGTTGAGTACAATATATTTATTCAAACTGCATTTGGGTCAGCTAATCTTTTGCTTTTTTTAATGATTTCGTGATGCCTTCAGCTGCCGTTCTCTTTATTTCATGTACTATTCTACAGTTTCGACCTTAGTCCATTTTCAGCTATCTAAAACGGATGCATTATACATCGGATTCATTAGTGACACATGTGATTTTTATTTAGGAACAAGTCATATCTGTCGATATTGTAAGCACATTATAACTTATTTTATGGCTGATCATCAGTAGTAAATGTTGCCATATACGTCGTTGCTCCTATGAATCCACGTAATGCTCACAAAATAAATTAGAGAACAGAATAAAAGAACAGATATTTAGAAGTCATTTTAAAGAATTTATATACAGTCATATTTACACCAATGATGAACGGTAATTAAATATAATTGAGAACAAATGCATATGCAGGCTAATTTACAAATTTCTGTAAAATACTTATAATCTTGCGAGTGCTAAGTACGTTAAAACATGGACCTTACATATAAGAGCTTTGCAAAAACTGCTCGAAAGTAACGTGCTCGTGAAATAGTGTAAAACCTTCCTAATTTATTTTACGAGCATAACGTGGAGTCATAGGAGCAACGACATATGTGACATAATTTACTACTAATATCATTACAAACAATCCTGTTGGTGCAGGATCCTCAACTGAGCATTATACCAGAGCTTGAAAATACCGCTTCAGTTGTAATACTCTATTATTATCACACGACCGGTTTCGGCCCTTATAAACCCATCTTCAGGTGTCGTAACTTGGTGCTGTACTACTTGCTCTGCGCTCGTAGGTAGCACACCGGGCCTAGTACACTTCTACCGCGGCGCTCGGGGGTCACAGCACCAACTTACAACACCTGAAGATGGGCGTGTGATAATAAAAGAACCTTACAACCGAAGCGGTATTTTCAACCTCTGGTACTAAAATCATTCACAAAGTAAGTTATAATGCACCTAGTATATGTACACATACGACTTGTTCCTAAATCAAAGTCATGTGTGTCCCTAATGTACCCAATGAATAATACTTCCGTTTTAGATACTTGAAAATGGCCTGAGGCCGAACGTGTACAAAATCGTACATGAAATAAATAGAAGGGTTGCTGAAGGAATCACGAAATCATGCAAGAAAATTCATCGCAGCTGCAAACCCAATCGCATTGACAATTATATAATCTTTTGCTTATCTGTCCACATTCCTACGGTGACAGATTCTTTGTCCACAACTTCGTTTTTCTGGAAGAGGCATGAAACGTGGGAATATTCACCCAGAAACAAAAACAACAGTATAGCTACAGAATGGAAAATTACGGGGAAGACAGGAAGAAGAACATCACGCTGTTCTACAGATGGCCGGATTCGAAGCAGGAAGTAGTGAAGTCAGACCCCATCAGTGCCACGTGACGGTCGTGTGTTAAGCCTTAAAGGACGGCCCTTGCAGGTGGCTCGGTGGACCTGCTTCCAGCAGAGTCGCCGCTTCTGTGGAGCACGGCCTGTCCGCTGCGTGCCGCTGGCAGAGGGTGGCTGCCCGCTTATTGCCGGGCCTCATCAGCCGAGAGGCGCAGTTTTCACATCACGAGGGGAGCCCGCCCCCCACGTCGCTCTCTGCGGATTGCCTATCAAAGTTGCATGTGGCCGCAACCCCACCCCACATACTGGCCGCTGGCCTTTCTGTTCCTCAACCACAGGGCATCCGCTGCCCACAGCTTACATGTGCTCTGCGTTAACACTTACAGCCCACAGCGATGTAACGTCCGTGTCACAGCTGACGGGTTACTTTGCAGCAACACATCTTTTTATTTCTTCATACTATCATTTGTCTTTTGTTCTGTTCGGACACTATGACGCTGACGAGGCAAACTCCCCATCGCACCCGCCTCAGATTTTGTAGTAAAATGGCCCAGTGGATTGCCCGTCAAAAAACTAGACCTGTGAAAAAAACAAGGAAAATAGAAAGAGTGAACGGTCCAAGCTCAAGATGCGAAAAACTCAGTGCATTGCAAGGACAACGGCGTCGTGGTTGTGTGGTTTCGGCGTTGTACTTCGAAATCGGAAATCCGTATACAAATATCCATCGTGCCCGTTTCTTTTCTTTTTTTTTTCACAAATTTATGAACTTTCCGTCCAGTCATTGACGTGTCTGTTCTTCTCTGTAAATTTTGGAAATTAGTGATAAGATCTATGGGACCAAACTACTGAGGTCATCGGACCGTAGGCTTACACACTACTTACTCTAATTTAAACTAACTTACGCTGAGGACAACACAGACACACCCATGCCCAAGGGAGGACTCGAACCTCCGACTGGGGAACCGCACGCACAATGGCAAGGCGCCCTAGACCGCACGGCTACCCCGCGCGGCTCTGCTTCTTTACTCTCGGCAATTGTCATACTATACACTGGTTATAGATTACGAGTCATTTGGTACTTTCCCAAGTAAATGTGATGAGTAGTGACGGCAGGCGAGTTGCCCCGTAGACCTCTCGCAGAAATGAATACAACAAATAAACGGATGTAAACTATGTTGCAAAAAAAAACCTTCCAAAACGGAACGTGGGAGACATAACGTTTGGTACTTGTGTGGAACAAATTGGAGGTACGTACGTCTGAAGGTTCCTTCCTTACTCCTCACTGTTGCAAACAGATGTTACATCACAACACAGGCACAAATTTGAATACAGCGAACAGTCACGTCAGTGAACCGACGGACGGTTCATACTTTTGTGAAAAAAAAGAGGCACCGTGGGGATTCGAACACGGGTCTCTTCTTTCGCATTCCAACCGTGACCACAAAACAACGATCCCCCTGTCTGTTCAAATTTGCTCGATGTTGCACATCTTGATTTGGACGTTCGCTGTTTCCGTGTTGCTTCTTTTTCCCACAGTTCAGTACATATTATTCCTGTGCTTGGTCTGTATTCAGTTTTTGACAGGTTACTCACTGAAAAATTTTACCAATAAAGCTCAGGGTGGTGCAGTGGGGAGTACCTCTTGTGAGTGATGTAGGCCGGTCCCGCTTGTCACCGGATTGAGCCGTCTCGACTGTAACACTTTTTTACGATTTCGAAGCGTAATAACATAACTTCTAATGCATGCATGGGGGTTTCGACCCATATTATTTTTACATACTTATGACTTGTTACTGTGCAGCAGAATGAGAGGTACATCGTGTTTATATTACACAGAGTGTTCGAAAATTCCCGTTACAAACTTATAAGACTTGTAAAGGGGTGTGAGAACACAATATGCTGAATAGGTTCGATTCAGATGTGTAACTCATCCACTGTTGCTTGAGGAATTGAATTAGGCATGACGCAGTACATTTATTAGGTGACAGTTCGAAAGGATACATAATGAATCATCCATTTATCACTTACGCACATTTTGCATTAACCCTTAAACATTAGGTGTTTACATTATTCCAAAATATAAAGGAACCCAGCATGCTGCACGTACAGAACAGTACTAATGCATTTCATCAGTAGTCCGATATGGCGACCACCAACGTAGTTACAGACGTTGTACGTACGAAGCATATTCTGGTACACACTCTCCATCCCACCTGCTGTCTCTCAACGTCTAGTGCAGCGGCCAGAACTCGTACCAGCAGATCTTCCACTGTCTCTACAGAAGTCTCGTAAATTAAACATGGCATAAGACCCTCACAAGAAGCAGTCCATAGGAGTCAAATCCGGCGATCACGGCGGCAACTGTTAGGCCACCTCAGCCTATCCATCTTTCACCATATCGTATATTCAGATGTCTCCCAACCGCACTTGAGTAGTGAGTTGGTGCGCCATCATGCTGGAACCACATTTCCTGGTAGCTATTCAATTGCACAGCTTCCAAGAACGGGTCCAATGGCTTTTGTAGGAAGATCAAGCGTGTATCTTGAGTGGATGGAGGTATGGCTCAATCATATGATCGTCCAGAATACCTGTCCACACTTTAATACGAAACCTGCGCTGAAATCCCTGAACATGCGTGGCACGACGGTTTTCGTCTCCCCAAACAGGCCTGTTTCGCAAATTCAGAACACAGTTCCTAGTGTGGTTACATTCACCTGTGAACAGAACTCGACGTGTGAAGACAAGCGAGTCGATACAGCGATGCAGGAATGACGTGCAGTAGGCAACGGTTGTGGAAAATCGGATGGACCCACGGCGTGTACCCTTTGTAAGTGGAAGGTGTGTGTACCCGGTAATTTTAGCTAGCCCAGAATAGTCGGGCGATAGTGCTACTAACATCCATTGTGTGAGCAATTGTTCAAAGATGATGGGTTGTCTTCAGCGCAATGCAGTACGTCGTCTTCAAATTCTGGCGTGTTGTGCTGCCGCGGAGCATCACAGTCCTGCCTCCCCAAGGTGTAGGTACCTGTCTCTGGGAGAAGCTGCGTATCTTGGGCAAACAGTTTGTGCGATGGCGTCGCTGTGTTGCGGGAAACGTTCATGGTGCAGCCGACTGAGTAGGTCGTCCGTTACGTGGTGCGTCGCGTTGGCGTTGAACAGGCCTCGCAGCACGACAGACATAAGTGACATCAGGTGACCGTCTGACGTAGCGCAGGTCATCCTGTCTACGCTGTTTCATACCGAGACAAGCAACTCTGAGACTTTCCTCTTTCGCTCAGCAAACGTGGACGCCTTACGCCTCTGAACTGAGACCGCCTTAGAGTGGAAACGGTAGGTTTCGGGGCATGGGTTCCTACTCAAAGTATTATGTACTCACTCCACAAGTCCTAGCAGATTATAACGGGAATATCCGAACACCCTGTATTTTCTGCTCTTTGTTTTTAATCTCTTGTTGTAGTACTGGGCGTCCAGTGAAGAGCCACGATTTCAGAATTACATTTCTCGAAAACTGAGATCGATAGACAAGTCCAACAAAATGATTGTTTACTGTGAAGGCTGTAAGAATTTTACGCGAAGCTGTACAGAAATTTCGAAATAGAAAAGCTGCTAACAGATGCCGCTGCATGCTGTGCAATACGTATAATACCAGTGTGCGTAATTTAAACAAGTACTCTGCATGCAGTCTTTGCAATCACATCACAATCTTTTCTAAATGCCAACCGTTGGCAGTATGGAGGCGGCGCAAACGAACAATGATATTTGACATCACATCCTGTAGCGTTTCACCGGAAATGAATTCAGATGCCACGCAGACGACCAATTAAAGCTCGTCCGGTGCGATGGGATGGTTCCGGTTGACAGTGTCTTTTAATGTTCCCCACAACAAGTAGACACAACGAGGATCGCTGCGCCAGTAAAGTTTCAAGAATCCGACGCAATGACTCTATTCGCGAAGTATCTATCAAGAAAGCGTCACAGAAGGCAGCCGCCAGCGCTTTCCGCCACTTCTCTACGCCTGTCTACTGCTCGTTGTCTGTGCCAAAATGTTGTCTTCGTACACAGCGGTTCCTATGAGCAGAAATGAAACTCAGGACGAGCCAACTACGTGGTGTGTTGTGGGTGACCAAACACTTCCCATCGAAAACGCAGCAGGAACATCTTCATTACCCCTGCACAATTGTCAGGAAGAACGAAACGCATCACTGTTGTGTTGTGTGGGCTGCATGACATCAGGCGAAACCTCTCACCAGGCCCTCATACATGGCGGGAGACACTATTTTCTAGAAATCTATGTTCGCTATCGTTCGGAACTGAAAAAAGCACCGAGCCGCTTTCGATGGGCATACTAGAGACACTACCCAACACATCTGTGGAAAACGTCGCTTGGTTTTCACAGTGGTCTTCATTTTGCGACCTATCGGAACTTGTATGTATGTATGTATGTATTGAACCAGGGATCTGGAAAAGACGCAGAGACTTCGTCCCCGCTGTAGCTCTCAGTGGTTCGCACCCCACACAATAGGCCACAGCAGCCCATTCACCCCACCGCCGCCCCGCACCGAAACCAGGGTTATTGTGCGGTTCGGCCCCAAGTGGACCCCTCAGGGAACGTCTCGTTTCAGACGAGTGTAACACCAATTTTTGCGTGGTAGAGTAATTATGGTGTACGCGTACGTGGAGACAGTGTTTGGCTGGCTCTGAGCACTATGGGACTCAACTGCTGAGGTCATTAGTCCCCTAGAACTTAGAACTACACTCCTGGAAATGGAAAAAAGAACACATTGACACCGGTGTGTCAGACCCACCATACTTGCTCCGGACACTGCGAGAGGGCTGTACAAGCAATGATCACACGCACGGCACAGCGGACACACCAGGAACCGCGGTGTTGGCCGTCGAATGGCGCTAGCTGCGCAGCATTTGTGCACCGTTGCCGTCAGTGTCAGCCAGTTTGCCGTGGCATACGGAGCTCCATCGCAGTCTTTAACACTGGTAGCATGCCGCGACAGCGTGGACGTGAACCGTATGTGCAGTTGACGGACTTTGAGCGGGGGCGTATAGTGGGCATGCGGGAGGCCGGGTGGACGTACCGCCGAATTGCTCAACACGTGGGGCGTGAGGTCTCCACAGTACATCGATGTTGTCGCCAGTGGTCGGCGGAAGGTGCACGTGCCCGTCGACCTGGGACCGGACCGCAGCGACGCACGGATGCACGCCAAGACCGTAGGATCCTACGCAGTGCCGTAGGGGACCGCACCGCCACTTCCCAGCAAATTAGGGACACTGTTGCTCCTGGGGTATCGGCGAGGACCATTCGCAACCGTCTCCATGAAGCTGGGCTACGGTCCCGCACACCGTTAGGCCGTCTTCCGCTCACGCCCCAACATCGTGCAGCCCGCCTCCAGTGGTGTCGCGACAGGCGTGAATGGAGGGACGAATGGAGACGTGTCGTCTTCAGCGATGAGAGTCGCTTCTGCCTTGGTGCCAATGATGGTCGTATGCGTGTTTGGCGCCGTGCAGGTGAGCACCACAATCAGGACTGCATACGACCGAGGCACACAGGGCCAACACCCGGCATCATGGTGTGGGGAGCGATCTCCTACACTGGCCGTACACCACTGGTGATCGTCGAGGGGACACTGAATAGTGCACGGTACATCCAAACCGTCATCGAACCCATCGTTCTACCATTCCTAGACCGGCAAGGGAACTTGCTGTTCCAACAGGACAATGCACGTCCGCATGTATCCCGTGCCACCCAACGTGCTCTAGAAGGTGTAAGTCAACTACCCTGGCCAGCAAGATCTCCGGATCTGTCCCCCATTGAGCATGTTTGGGACTGGATGAAGCGTCGTCTCACGCGGTCTGCACGTCCAGCACGAACGCTGGTCCAACTGAGGCGCCAGGTGGAAATGGCATGGCAAGCCGTTCCACAGGACTACATCCAGCATCTCTACGATCGTCTCCATGGGAGAATAGCAGCCTGCATTGCTGCGAAAGGTGGATATACACTGTACTAGTGCCGACATTGTGCATGCTCTGTTGCCTGTGTCTATGTGCCTGTGGTTCTGTCAGTGTGATCATGTGATGTATCTGACCCCAGGAATGTGTCAATAAAGTTTCCCCTTCCTGGGACAATGAATTCACGGTGTTCTTATTTCAATTTCCAGGAGTGTAGTTAAACCTAACTAACCTAAGGATATCACAAACATCCATGCCCGAGGCAGGATTCGAACCTGCGACCGTAGCGGTCTTGCGGTTCCAGACTGCAGCGCCTTTAACCGCACGGCCACTTCGGCCGGCTAGACAGTGTTTGCACAGTAATCGGTAGCGTAGTGTAACTGAGGCGGAATGAGGGGAACCAGCCCGCATTCGCCGAGGCAGATGGAAAACCGCCTTAAAAACCATCCACGGGCTGGCCGGCACACCGGACTTCGACACTAATCCGCCGGGCGGATTCGTGCCGGGGACCGACACGGCACGCCTTCCCGCTCGGGAAGCAGAGCGCTCCACCGCACGGCTAGCCGGGTGGGCTTATCGGAACTTACGTCTAGAATAGCCCTCGTATTTTCCATTGGATACATCACGTCCACAGTTGTCAAAATTTTTTTACTTAACCGCAGCACCGGTTGGATGAAAAATACGTACAACCGGCTTTGATCCTTTTGTCAGTTTCAAATGATCGGAACTGTACAACAGCGGCCGGCCGGGGTGGCCGAGCGGTTCTAGGCGCTACAGTCTGGAACCGCGCGACCGCTACGGTCGCAGGTTCGAATCCTGCCTCGGGCATGGATGTGTGTGATGTCCTTAGGTTAGTTAGGTTTAAGTAGTTCTAAGTTCTAGGGGACTGATGACCTTAGAAGTTAAGTCCCATAGTGCTCAGAGCCATTTGAACCATGTTTCTGAACAACAGCGTCCTTCTGACAGATGGTGTACACCACACACAGTGACCCCAATAGACAGACAGTTGCGTGTAGTTCGGGTCTCCCGTCGGGTAGACCGCTCGCCTGGTTCAACTCCTTTCGTCTTGTGTGACGCCCCTTGGACGACTTGCATGTCGTTGAGGATGAAATGATGATGAGGACAACACCCGTTCCATTAGCAGAGAAAATTTCAACCCGGCCGGGAATCGCACCCGGGCTCTTCGCATAGTATTCTGTCGCGCTGACCACTCGGTAGGCCGTCAGCAAGCGTCAGCGTGCGAACCATTCAACGGAAAATCATCGATATGGACTTTCGGAGCCGAAGGACCACTCGTGTACCCCTGATGAGGGCGTGGCACAAGGTTTACGCCTCGTCTAAGCCCGTCAATACGGACACCGGACTGTTGAAGACTGGAAAAATGTTGCTAGATCGGACGAGTCTCGTTTCAAATTGTATCGAGCGGATGGACGTGTACAGGTATGCAGACAACCTCATGAACCCATGGTCCCTGCATGTCAGCAGGGGACTGTTCAAAATGATGGCGGCTCTGTAATCGTGTGGGGCGTGTACAGTTGGAGTGATTTGGGACCCGTGACACGTGTAGATACGACTCTGACAGATGACACGCACATAAGAACATCCTGTCTGATCACCTGCAGCCATTTATATCCAGTGCGCATTCTGACGGTCTTTGGAAATTCCAGCAGGACAATGCGACACTCCACACGTTCAGAATTACTACATAGTGGCTCCAGGAACAGTCTTCTGTGTTTAAACACTTCCGCTGCCCACCAAACTCACCATATATGAACATTATTGAGCGTGTCTGGGACGCCTTGCAAAATGTTCTTCAGAAGATATCTCCGCCCTTCTCGTACTCTTACGAATTTATGGACAGTCCTGCAGGATTCAAGGTGTCAGTTCCCTCCAACACTGCTTCAGGCGTTAGTCGAGTCCATCCCACGTCGTGTTGCGGCACTGCTGCTTGCTCGCGGAGGCCTTGCGCAATATTAGGCAGGCGTGCCAGTTTCTTTGGCTCTTCAGTGTAAACATGAATTATGACTGTAAGTTGTCGTGCAGCGCTTCTAAACACTTATATTCTGCTTATTATTGCTCTAGAGTGCCTCAGTACAGACTTAATTTAATTTGGGCACAGACAAGCATTTTGGGCCCATTTAGAATAATTCTATCGTTATGTATGAATAAATTGTGTGTAATTATTTCACCTGGAAATTTGGTGAAATCGTTTAGCTTCTGTACTTGTATTTGAGAGAAGGCGAGTTCAAACCCTCGCCCGACGACGCCCACCTACGCTCTGTCAAGATTACTTAATTAACCTCACGAGAATGTAGCAGATGTTCATTCAACAGTCCACGTTCCACTCCTTTCCGCATTCTGCTCGTGCCGAGCTTCGACTTCGAGTGACCTCATTCCTAGGCATTGTGATCGATGACGAACTGCGGTGGCGCCTACACACGGATAAATAATCAGGCCCCACAGCTCTGCCAGCTTCCCGCTTAGGCGTCTCTCTCTGTGTGTTGCCGTGCAGGCGGGCTCGCTGACGTACTTTGCATACCCTCATTAAATACTCTCCTATGGCACAATCCGCTGCGCCACTGCAGCTAACGCCATAAATTTATTTATTCTGTAGGAACGCGCAGTAAGAATATTATTTATGTAGAGTGATTACCGGACATCTTGCAGAATGCCCCTGCAGGGACCTTTGGAAATTCACACACAACAATAAAAGTGCTACTTCACCCCGATATGACGTGAAGGTGTGTTGTTATTGTGACTATTCCAGTACCGATCGGAGGATGACCCCTGAAGTTTGTAAGCATACACATAGTTGTCATGAGTTCTACCTGCAGGTAGGAAGTCGCATCCAAAAGGGTTGCAGCATTTCAGTTGAAAGTAAGTATGTGTAGGGGCGCATTAGAGACGTGTGTTGAACAGTAGAGTGAACATGCATCTTATGAAGTTCCACATCGTCACCTCACGCGCAGGAGAACTACTCGACGTGTGAACCAGTGTCAAAGTGACGTGGTGCCGACATGGAATCGGTTTCAACTGACAGGTAGCGTTGAGAACATAACACTGCACGGGTCCTCCACGTTCGACACGTACACAGGGTAATCAGTAGCTACGAGTTCTGAGACAAAGGGGCTGAATGTTCCGGAACTGAATTCGGCGTTCGAAGAGGCTACAGGACGCCATTTGTGGCATCAAACTGTAAGCAGACGATCTAATTATGCAAATCGCCATTCCGAACGACTATGGCGATCACCACGACGTACACCTCAACACCGTGGACTCCGTTACAGGTGGTTAAGAATTCATGCAGAATAGAACACTCAGGATTGGTATCGGATGGTTTTTTAGAGACGAATTTTGGATCACTTTGTTCCCTGATAATCACAGATAACGTGTTTGGACACAATCCCATAATATCGAACGCATCCCTCACTGTGTCCCACACGTGCAGCAAGGGGATGATGGCGGTGATGGGGTTGGGGTGGTGTCACGTGGCATTACATGGGGTTACGGTGTACCTATGGTGATTTAGTGGTTGTTGAGGGTACTCTCACTGCTCTAAGGTACAAGAACGAGATTCTCCAAACTAATAGTGGGTCCTTATTGCGACAGTTTCAACTTGATGGCTGGTAACTCAAGTTACCAGTGCGCTTTTCTTGTGAAAACGTTACTTCTGCAAGATCACCAAAATGGAGTGGCCTTCCATCTCCCCAGTGTGGAATCGACTGGAACGAGCTATTTTTGGAAGTCGATAACGACCACGTTCTCTGCGCGACGTACGCAGAATCGCCTGAAGAGTGGGACAGTTTGGACCATGGTTGGCTTGATGATCTCATACACGGTATGCACAACGAATTCAAGCCTGCATCTATCCGAAAACGGGGACGTCTAGCACATATTGACATTGCCCTTCCCCCTCCTCCGCCCCGCCCCCCCTTAATGGGATACAAATGAGTTTGTCCCACAATTTTTGTATTGATTTGGTAATCTAGACGCATTACAAATGAATATTTGTGTATGCCTCACAACCAATTTTTGTTCCTCCTGCCACGAATTTCGAAATAAACAGGGTGATGCAAAAGTTCTGTTGCATTCCCCTGCTGCCTTACGTTGTTTGTAGTTAATAACAAGAGTGAACTTTGAAGATCTGTGAAATTCACAACCACAACACTAGAAGTAAGATAATTCCAGCATAGATTAGGCGTTCCTGTGTAGCTGATGTTCAGGTGTTAAAAAAAAAAAAAAAAAAAAGAAGCGCTATTACCAGAATTTTTCAGTGTATATAGTCCCCGTGACATTAATTCTTGTCACCACTACTGTTCATACTAGACAAGGTGTTAAAATTCCAGTAGATAGGTAGCTGGCAGAAGTATATAAAACCAGTAAAGATAAGTAAATTCTTAAACTAATATAGAAGTAATCCCATAGTTATCAAAGTGAGTAGGTTACTTTTAATCGTGATTTGTTGTTGGTATACAGACGTAGCCTGTAGTGGCTTCTTCTGCACGTTAATGTGTAACTCGGCTAGTTCAACATCATTAAAAGCTCTTCTTCATGATGACATTTACAGAAAAGGATGTGCAAAATAATGTATAAGTGTTAACTATTTTCCCTTCTTTCCTCAGCTAACAGATTCTTCTCTAATGCAGCAGCTGCGAACTTGCGTCTGAATGTGGCAAACTGTTAGAAGGGAACACGCACAGCTTGTTCGGCAAGACGGTGCGACTACTTGTCGCCGCTCTGACGTCACGTGTCACTCAACCCGATGCATTATTCAGAGGGCGCTAGGCGAGGCGGCGGCGGCGGCGGCGTCGTTTAAAATGCAGATGCGTGCGACTGCGTGTGCGTGTGTGCGTGTGTGGGCCACGGCTGGCGCCGCCCAGTCAGCGGACTGGAGCAGAGGTCAACCACCTGTCCGCCACCTGCAGCACCTGCACCTGTTCTTGCGTGCACTTTTCTCAACAGAGATTCACTGCCGCACGTCAGAGATCAGAAATGAGTTCCGCATACTCACTTTCGACCCGCCAGCGGCACTGTAAAGCAGTGTAAAAAATATAAGGGAGTGCACGAGTTTGCAAGCAGCTATAACCTAGGACTCACTGCATTGCCGCTACATATGCAACCGTTGGGCATGACAGTTATTGTATACCAATACACTGTCTGATCAGTTATCAGTGAATGAGTCTGGAACCGCGCTGCTGCTACGGTCGTAGGTTCGAATCCTGCATCGGGCATGGATGTTTGTGATGTCCTTAGGTTAGTTAGGTTTAAGTAGTTCTAACGCTAGGGGAACCATGACCTCAGATGTTAAGTCCCATAGTGCTTAGAGCCATTTGAAACATTTTGAACCAGTGAATGTTGTTCTGATTTTATATGTGTCTCTTTGCTTGTTCGGGTGCGTGTGTGTGTGTATACGTGCGTTTGTACGTATACATGCATGTGTATGTATATATGTATTTCTATGTACCTGTGTATATTTGTTACACGTACGAAAGTTTTCGAGAGACTGGTGTAAATTTGCTTTAATACACTGCTCAACAAAAGTATGTGCGCTACTTCATGACATCGGAAATCTTGTTATTCCAGTCACATCGCTATCCCCCAGTGCAATCAGACTTGTTATTTGTGCCACCTATACTTGACTTGCTTCACACAAAAGAG
The DNA here is from genome assembly GCF_023864275.1 of Schistocerca cancellata. Lineage (NCBI taxonomy): Eukaryota > Metazoa > Arthropoda > Insecta > Orthoptera > Acrididae > Schistocerca > Schistocerca cancellata. The sequence goes on along the minus strand of NC_064626.1, from coordinate 1,285,613,266 downwards.
AGAGATTGGACGTGATGAAGGCTCAAAAAGTAGCAAGACTCCTTCACACAGTGAAAGTAAAATTATGGTTCAAATGGTTCAAATGCCTCTGAGCACTATGGGACTTAACTTCTCAGGTCATCAGTCCCCTTAGAACTACTTAAACCTAAGAGCATCACACACATCCATGCCCGAGGCAGGATTCGAACCTGCGACCGTAGAGGTCCTGCGGTTCCAGACTGTAGTGCCTAGAACCGCACGGCCACCCCGGCCGGCAGTAAAATTATGTTCTACTACAGTTTAAAAAGAACAATTCCAAATATGTAGGGAAAATTGCGAAAAAAGTATAAGATAAAACTATCGATTTTCGATATTGCAATTCCAATATCGACCGGGTGATCAAAAAGTCAGTATAAATTTGAAAGCTGAATAAATCACGGAATAATGTTGATAGAGAGGTACAAATTGACACACATACTTGAATGACATGGGGTTTTATTAGAACCAAAAAATACAAACGTTCAAAAAATGTCCGACAGATGGCGCTGCATCTGATCAGAATAGCAATAATTAGCATAACAAACTAAGACAAAGCAAAGATGATGTTATTTACAGGAAATGCTCAATAATGTCCACCATCATTCGTCAACAATAGCTGTAGTCGAGGGATAATGTTGTGAAGAGCACTGTAAAGCATGTCCGTAGTTATGGTGAGGCACTGGCATCGGATGTTGTCTTTCAGCATACCTAGTAATGTCGGTCGATCACGATACACTTGCGACGTCAGGTAACCCCAAAGCCAATAATCGCACGGACTGAGGTCTGGGGACCTGGGAGGCCAAGCATGACGAAAGTGGCGGCTGAGCACACGATCATCACCAAACGACGCGCGCAAGAGATCTTTCAAGCGTCTAGCAATATGGGGTGGAGCGCCATCCTGCATAAACATCGTACGATCGAGCAGGTTTTTATCAGCCAGGCTGGGAATGATGCGATTCTGTAACATATCGGCCTATCTCTCACCCGTCCCGGTAGCAGTTCTGCTGTCCAGCGCCATCTGTCGGATATTTTGTGAACTTTTTTTTGTTTTGTTCTAATAAAACCTCATGTCATTCCAAGCATGTGTGTCAATTTTTACCTCTCTATCTACATTATTCCGTGGTTTATTAAGTTATCAAATTTATACCGACTTTTATATCCTGTATATATCGATGTATCGGGGAAAAAGTGTCGCCGATATATATCAATATTTTTTGGAAAAAAATATCGATGTATGGATGTAGATATTTTGACAACAGCCCTAACTCCAAATAGGACCCAAAACATCGCTTATATTGTACAGTGTTTTGTTGATTCTGAAGTGGTCTCTACCCAACCAATCCTGCATAAGCAAAACACTGTGCAATGTAAGCGATATCTTAGCGGCACCGAACGAGGGCGGATAATTGCTGCCCTTCTCGCTTCTCGCACAGGGCAGCTCGAATCACCTGCACTTCAGACGTCTGAACTTGTCAAGGCCGTCGCTGTCGTAATTGACGTTGGCTGAGGAACCTCGGACAGAGCTTCCCACAGGTGTGGGATAACAATACGAAGTTAATGCGGTGCAAAATTAACAGGGCACGCGCTCGTCCGGCCGCCAGATTAGCGTGAAATGAAGTTACGTGCAGCGCTTCCAAGGCAGCCGGCTCCGTTAATTGGCAGCTGTTTTACTGTGCGAGGGTAAAGCGGTCGTGACGACTGGTCGGGAACACGGAGGCAGCTGGAGCCGCGCTGGAAAACGAGGCTGTCCAGAAAGTCCTGCCGACAGGGATCGTGCCACCGCCCAGGTTTATTTCTGCTGCCGCCACAACTGTCGAAGACGGTCCTCCGGTCCGCGAGAATGATTATGGCAATGAATGCTGTCTTACACTGCCGAAGATTTCTGACAGTGTACATGTGCAAGAGCTAGATTCAAACCCGCGCCTTTGTCTATCGTGGACAGTACCAGCTACTAATCTATTGAAGAACACGATACGAAGCTCGTCGAACTTGAGTTTTCCAGAATCACACCATTCATTTTTGCATTACAGCATTCTGGTTAGATAGTTTTCACTCGAAAACTGCTCGAAGGGTTAGTAGTGATACGGATCGATTATATATGACAAGGAAGTGAGGAAAATTAGGATTTAATGTACCGTAGACAACGAGAGATGATGATGTTTGGTTTGTGGGGCGCTCAACTGCGTGGTTATCAGCGCCCGTACAATTACCCAATCTTTTGCTCAGTCCAATTTCGCCACTTTCCTGGATGATGATGAAATGATGAGGACAACACAAACACCCAGTCATCTCGAGGCAGGTGAAAATCCCTGACCCCGCCGGGAATCGAACCCGGGACCCCGTGTTCGGGAAGCGAGAACGCTACCGCGAGACCACGAGCGGCGGACCCGTAGACAACGAGGTCATTAGAGACGGTGCACAAGCTAGGATTGTTTTACGGATGGGGGAAGGAAATCGGCCGTGGCCTTTCAAAGCAGCTCTCGAAGACATGAAATTACAATGAAATCCAGATGTTTAGCTGCTTACATATCAACGATCCAGACGTTTCAACTGTCCCCGATGATATTTATCAACCCCTGTAAGCAGCTAAAGGTCTGGATTTCATTGTAATTTCATTTAGATAAATCGCGGAAAAACTAAATCTGCTTGGCAGGAGGCGGATTTGAACCGTCGTCCTTTCGAACTCGAGTCCATCTCGCTAACCACGGCGCCATCTCGTTCGGTCACAAGGCTAGAAAACCCTACCGCAGAATACAACTTGTTGGAAGCCGACAGGAAACTCGTGCGAATAGGTGAAAGGCTATCGCCTCAAAACCAAAAGAATACCAGCATACACAGTTATAGAAACACTGATAGTAAAATTAAGACGACTAAAACGTACTGAAAGTTAAGAATTATCACGAAAATGAAACATGAAACTGTGGTAAACCGTGTGCCGGACCGCGACTACGAGACGGAACTTTTGCCTGTTTCAGGGAAGCGCTCTACCGACTGTGTTATCAAAGTCCCTTTTTTGTAAGAAGTGACTAAAGTAAACTACAACAAAAATGCATCTTAACGTGAACGAGCCGTCTGATAATGAACATGTCGGTTCGAAACCGGTAACGGCGCTATTTATGTAAATAATGCCCATTATAAAACGTGACTGGTTGCTGTTAACTTCTCTGCAAGAATCAAACTGCATTTTGTACACAGCCACGGTTCCAAAATGAAAGTCTTCGAGAAAATAGTGTGAAAACAAGAGGGTGAATCCGAATTCAACCGACAAAATTTCGGAGATTGTCCAGGAATATTTTCTAAATGTTTCGGTATAAGGGTCAGTATCTCATTACAGTGTAATAGCATTTCCAGTTGGCAGTATGTATACTGATGAGCCAAAACGTTATGACTACCAGCTTAGCAGCGTGTGCATGTAGCTATAGAACACAATACGGTAGCAATTGTGCATGCCACGAATTCGATAAGTCCTCGGTAGGTTTCCGTAGGTATGTGGCACCAGGACAGGTCACTCAGCTCCCACCCCTTACGGGCCGGTGGATTGTGGATTCGGAGCCGGTGCTCGATGCCGTCCCACTTTGTTTCGATGGACTCAGATCATTAAAGTGAGTTCACTGACGTGCTCCTAACGCCTCTGTAGCACGATCTGGGCCTTGTGGCACGAACAGTAATCCCGCTGGATAATACCGTCGCAGTCGGGGAAGACGACCAACCGTAAAGGGCCGCAGGTGGCCCGCAATAATGCTCGTACAGTTCACAGCTGCCACGGTGTCTTCGATTATCACCACAGATCCCGTGAAATATCCCCCATAGCATGACATTGCCCCCCCCCCCCCCCCCCGGCTTGCGTCCACGACACATCGCATGTTTCGAACAGCTGTTTGCATGCATATCATACGAATACAGGCTTGGTGTAACAAGTTACGGTGATTCGTCGTACCATGCGTCGAGTCTAGTGAACTAGTGGTAAAGCGCGTGCCTCGAAACTGAGAGGTCATGGAGTCGGATCCCGGTTGGACCAAAGAAGTTATCAGTCTGCTTATAATCTTCTCCTGACCTCTCAAGGACGTGAGAAGTCGCCAGAAACGACACGTGATTCCGCGAACTGCTGGTAACTGCTTGAAGGCCACGTCTGCACTGACGCTCAGGCGGGGCCTGTGGGTTTTCCAGAATCAGTCGGAAATATCCGTGGCCCGTCGCTAAAATTATCTCGTGTGAGGCCAGCTAGTGATGGAGACAAGAGAATTTCAATGAACATTCCCGCAGGAAATGGCCGTGTGTAGCCTAGATGGCTACGTTAATTCACGATATCCAGAACGCAGTAGATATCAGAACTAAGATTGACGTCACATTTCTTGATTTGCAGAAAGCTTTCATGCAGTTCCATATCATCGCCTAGAAAGAAAAACGCCAATACTGAATATCAAAACATACAACCCAGCATTAGCAAATATAATTCAGTATGCTATTTTGCCCGCCAGGTGGGGCTTCTGCGACCGGTGACGTTCAGAAAGTTCCCGCGGCTTTCAGGTGACAGCAATGACCATGTAAACAATTGTGCAATTGTACTGAGAATGACCTTTTCTTGTGGAAATTGGCAGATGAACATTACACGAACTACAATATTAAAAAAAATAAGAAGAGACTATTGAAGCATTTTTAGGCGGTATTTCAATTGTGGACTAAAGTTCAACAAAATGTAAGCCACAAAATTTGAAATGAAGTTTAAGAAAAGATGCAGAACAGTGGAAGTTTGGGGGGGGGGGGGGAGGGGGGAATTGCATAAACCAATAAAAAACTGCTTGCACTACGTTCTTTATTATATGTTATATTATTCTGTGTTATGTCCATTACTTAACAGCTATTACGGATTACTTTACTTTGCAAAGGATCGTGAACGCCCTCTTCCTAGCGTATCGAACCTTCACAGTTTTCAGAGGGATGCTCACGGTTTTGAATCAGATCGATATGTCTGGAATGTTGCCTTTCGGCAGTTCATTTTTTATCTGTTTTTTTGCTAACTGTGTTTCGAGAAATGTACGAGTACAAAGCGTACAAATCACTGGAGACTGCTAAAATTTACTTCGTACTATCGTCCATATTAAGTTCGTGGCTACGATATAATGATATCAAAATCCAAAAACGTGCTACAATAAAATTATCTCTAAAAACGGCGGATTGTATAACGTACTTTTTGACGAGATATTCCGCAAGCACTGAAATCTTTCACTTGTCGATTCTGGCCAGTCGAGCATGCGTCGCTGTACTGGCTCAGCGGGTGAATCACGAAATTCCGCCGATTTGGGCCACACGGGAAGGGACACGGCCTCCGGGCCCATCTCAGAGACTAGATCCGACAAGCGGGACGTGCAAATTGTGAGAAGCGACGGGCCTGAGATCGTCGGGCCAAATTCGTCAAAAGTACTCGCGGAACCGGCCCAACGTTCTAGTCTTTCGCAGAAATCCGCTGCTATGTGGCCAGCTAATAACGCTGCTTGCTCCTGCGGCAGATCAGCGACCACGTAGCGTGCCACAAGAGATAACCCGACTATTTCCGTCGTTGATGAAGCTTGTACGGCATAAATCAAGAGCTTCAGGGTGATATCTGTCATATTTGCAGCAGGGAAACTTTGGCTCCTGCTGAGGCTGGCGGCGGTCGCTGTGGCGGTCAGAGGGGCCGCCGGCGTGGGCGGCGCAGTCTGAGCCGGTAGCCGGCAGCTGGGCGCAGGCCCGCCCACGCCCACGCCCACACCTCCTACAACTTCTGGATGGGGATGACAGGTCAGACGGAACTGTCGCCTGCGCAGATGACCTATTAGTTGTAGTCACTGCAAACAACAGAGCCCAGTTAGTAGAGAAAGCCAGTGGATTACTACAAACAATTACTCAGTGGTGTCACAACAACAAACTCAGGATAGCCGAAAACAAAACAACATACACTTTACTGAAAGGATCACACCAAAGGAATCCTTCGCTTAAAATTGGGGACACAAACATCAAACGAGCACGCATTACCCGCTATCTTGGGGTACACATAGATGAAAAATTGAATTTCCACGAACACATAAGGCTAACAACAGACAAATCAGAAAAAATACTCCACAAACTGGTGAGGCTAAATTCAAAACAGTACAGACTACCTCTACCAGTCATACGTACATACCACTGTGCGCTCTTCAAATCAGTTCTCAGCTTTGCAGCTAGCACGTGGGCACATAGACTGATCGTGGTCACCAACAAAGCATCCGTTAGACGAGGGCAGAGAAGTGTCCTACTTAGGCTATCTGGAGCCTTCGGTACCACCTCAGCGGATGCACTGTGTGTGGTGCTCGGAATATGCCCCATAGATATCACGATCAAATACAGAGCTGCAAGGTACTGGTTAAAGGTGGGGAGACTAGATAAGGTACACACAATAACCGGTGTACCCATAGAGACGATACGCTTAAAAGTTGGCGGTATGGTACATTTCTTAACCGGGCACGGGCCTTATCCCACGCACTTAAACCGCGTGAGTCTGAGGCAGACACCTACATGCACATGCGGGGAAGAAGGTTCCCCAGAACACACTGTCTTTTTCTCCGGTCAATACGCGAACAATAGGCATACCCTACACTTAGATTACACCGATACAGACATAGATATATACACAGCAATAAGAGACGAAGAACAATGGGCACAATTAAACGCACTGACAAACAGTATTTCAAAAACAACACATGAAGAGTATATGCGGACACGACATCACAGACATGCCTATGTGCAGCGTAACAGAAATCTCCAGAGGATGGACAGCGATACCCACAGTGACAGCGAAAATAGTGACAATGAGGAGGAACAGGAGGAGGAAGCTGAGATGTGAATGTAAATAAGCAAATTGCTGGCAATCTAGCCAAGAAAACACCAAATGCTGTACATGGATGTAGTTAATACATAGGATTAGTAACAAATAGGATAAGAAACATTATTTCTCTACTAATAACCATTTGTGTGTGTGTGTGTGTGTGTGTGACTGGCGGTCAACGGCTCGATGAAACCATTCCGAGGTATTCACCGTCAGTCACACTCGGTGATGGTACTAACAAATCTCTCATCTATCCTATCTTCTTTTTATATTCTTCTTAAAAGCAACAACATTTTATTTATATTTCAACCTCAAATTATTGTTATTTTGAATCATTCTTTGTAAATGTTGTATATAAAACAAATGGAAAGAAAACTGTAAAAAGATGAAAACGAAAATTGTAAGATGTACGACCTGTTTTAAACATCGGGTAACAGGTCTATAATTTGGCAATAAATAAACATAAAGTAATACACCGTGGGCTGACTGCGGCGCTCTGCTCCAGCAGCGAGAGACGGCTTTGGTCCTCAGTTCGTCAGCACTGCTCCCAGGAGAACAAGGATGTCGAAATTTGTAGAAACGTCTTGAGTTTTTCGGTTTTACTTCAGTGTATAAAACGAGTGTCGAGTATCTCCACGTGGTACTGCAAATTCTCCTTCGTCAGTTAACCGCCGGGGTTCAAAGCAACCGCCATGCTCGACTCTGGTGCTTAAATGGTTACCGAAAGTAAGGTCGTTCAGACGGTGCCACACTGCAAAAATTAGTGGAATTTACCATTTTCCACATGCAAACAGATCTACAAAGACTCTGTGGCCCTTGAGATTTTTACAATGTTAGTTATAATCCGTATTGATTGCAAAAATGTTTATTCACATGACCGGTTTCGGTTTCTCTAGAACTATCTTCAGATCTGCAGTTTCGGTTACAGGAGTAACTCGTCGCCGCGCGAGGTTAGCCGAGCGGTCTAAAGCGCTTCAGTCATGGACTGTGCGGCTGGTTGCGGCGGAGGTTCGAGTCCTCACTCGGGCATGGGTCTGTTGTCTTTGTCCTTAGGATAATTTAGGTTAAGTAGAGTGTAAGCTTAGGGACTGATGACCTTAGCAGTTAAGTCCCATAAGATTTCACAAAAATTTGAACATTTTTTTGAGTAACTCGTCCACACACAGCAACCTTCACATGCTGCGTCACATGCGATATAATCGGGGCAGTGAGCTTAGCCGTACTTAGTCCCCAACGTCATAGGTGGTTCTCTAAAACCATTAGGGCCTTCAGTAATGCAACACTTCGGCCAAAACGGAATTGCTTTCCGACCAGAGAGATATCGTTGAATTTCTTTGGTGGAAAACCAGAGCATCGCAGTTACTGACAGGCGCGTGCAGAATATCTAGGGAGACGTGGCAATGAACAAAATCACGAACAGTTGGACGAAGCGCCTTTCATTATCGCGAGAAGGTCGCGCAAACCTGCCTGACCTCGTGCGGCCGCACACAGCTGCAACGACCAGTTGAGACGTGTACCGCACTGCCCTCAGGCAATTGGGAAAAAAAAGCTTCAGTGTGTTCGTCGCCACAATAGTGGAAACGAACATCTGCTTTTCCGTGACAACGCAAGATCCCACACAGGTCTGTGCACTCGAAGGGGCTCGCAAACCTTCGTCCACCCTACATTCCGGATTTCATACCTTCCGAATTGACACGTTTCACTCAATGAAGGATGCACCCCACGGGAAGCAGTACTTGCATGAAGGGGAGGTTACTGGTGCAGCAGGACGCTGGCTGCGTCGTCGACCAGTGGAGTGGTACAATGCCGGCGTACAGGCTCTCCGAGTAAGACGATGTTCAAATGTGTGTCAGTTCCTAAGGGACCAAACTGCTGAAGTCATCAGTCCCTAGACTTACACACTACTTAAACTAACTTGACGCTAAGGACAACATCCACATTGAACGGATATTACGTTCAAAATAGGGTGTTTTGCGAAAAGAGTGGTAAATAGTATGGCATGTTGGAATACTGAATAAAACCAACCATCCTGAATTAAGGCAACCTGCTTTCAGCATTACTTACTGAACACCCCCCGTACATATCCTGGCGATCACGACAGAATTACCCCGGGAAATACCTGTCAGAGCAGGAGAGCTTCCGCTACTAGTTAGCTACCTGCCGCCACTACAGAGACAGCGGGTTCTGCCAGCTTTTCTAGCTTTCTCCGGCCTTCCCGCGCTGCCAAGAGGAGCAGAAAGAGCAAATCAGAGCGTGGCGACCAGCCAACCCGACTGTCTCTCTCTCTCTCTCTCTCTCTCTCTCTCTCTCTCTCTCTCTTTCCCCTAGCTGTGGCGACGAAGACTGCAGTTGCATACAGTTCAAGTGCCAAGTGTGACCTCAGCGTATTGCCAACGTCAACAACGTAAATACAGGAGAAGGCAACCAGGTGCGGCAGTGGTGAGAACCACGCACTGTCTGTGTGGGAGTAGAGCAGTTTTTAATATTGGGTTTCCACCAAAGATATGGAATACTGTAGAGCCAAACCAACTGCACTAAGCCAGTTTCTCCCTTCTAATGAGATGCAATGACAGAAAAAAAATAGTAAAAAAGCTTAGGAACCTGCAAAATGTCGGTTTTCTTCGCTATGTCGCGGAACAAGATTCACGAAGCCGCGAGTTTGTATTACGTGGGCGTGCTGAAAAGTAAGGCCTCCGAACTTTTTATGTGGAAACTCTTAAAGCTTTTAAGTAGCCGGCCGGAGTGGCCGAGCGGTTCTAGCCGCTTCAGTTTGGAACCGCGCGATCGCTACGGTCGCAGGTTCCAATCCTGTCTCGGGCATGGATGTGTGTGATGTCCTTAGGTTAGTTAGGTTTAAGTAGTTCTAAGTTCTAGGGAACTGATGACCTTAGATGTTAAGTCCCACAGTGCTCAGAGCCATTTGAACCATCTTTATTCTTCATGTCTACATATTTATTTCTGAGCATAGTCACCCTGGCGACGAACACATTTCTCCCAAGGAGAGACCACTGCGTTGATGCCGTCACTGTGGAATGTTTGACGGAGCCACGACATCTTCTCTACTTTTACCGCTTCATCACTATCAAAGTGAAGTCCTCGAAGGTGTTCTTTAAGTTTTGGGAACAGGTGAAATTTTCGTCATGGGCCCAAGTCGGGATTGTATGCAGGATGATGGATGGACTGCGAACCGAAGGCGCTCAGGTGTGGCCTGGCGTTGCCACGCTAAGGGAGAGGATGCTGCACGCGTGCTCCCTACAGGTCTCCAACCCACCGACACAGTCACGCCACACACCGCCACACTGCACGCTACACTTGGGAGCCCTTTAGCGGCAGAGGGCTGCAACTTTCGTGGAACACTCGACCGGGTAATGTGCAAGACATATCAACCGACATTCAGAACAGAATAGACATCCGGAGGCATTAATTTTCAGCATGCACTCGTATTATTTCCTCTGGCCTTTTAGGAGCGGAGCGCTGATAGAACCTTTAGTTAAATGTAAACTACTTGTTGATCTTATATTTCCTAAACTTATTCGCCCTCTAACTGTCGCTCTACCGGGTTTGCAGAATCCTCGTCCACAGAGATACGTGCCGTACGTGGACGAGCAATGTTCTGTTGAAATATGTCACCACGGTACTACCGCTTAAGAAGTAATAAATAACGACTTGTGATATGCATGAGACACTGTTGTGCCCTCATAGTTCCATAGTCACTACCAGCCGTAACCTGAAATCATATTCGATGACTTCCCACGCCACGACGCTAGAAGTAACTCTGCAAGAACTCTCCGAGTCATTGGAAGAACGGAACTTCTCCCCAGGTCACCGCCATAATCGCTGACGTGGAGTCATTCGGGGTGACAGTGGGGCGGCAGTCACCACCCCATCGAAGCGCCAAACAAACTGGTATAAGCATACCTATTCAAATACAGATATATGTAAACAGGAAGAATACGGCCCTGCGGTCGGCAAATTCTCTATAAAAGACAACAAGTGTCTGGCGCAGTTGTTAGATCCGTTACTGCTGCTACAATAGCGGTTATCAAGATTTAAGTGAATCTGAACGTGGTGTTACAGTCAGCGCACGAGCGATGGGACACACAGCATCTCCGAGGTAGCGATGAAGTGCGGATTTTCCCGTACGACCATTTCACGTGTGTACCGTCAGTGTCAGGAATCCGATAAAACATCAAATCTCCGACATCGCTGCGGCCGGAAAGAGATCCTGCAAGAACGGCACCAAATGCGACTGAAGAGTTTCGTTCAACGTGAGAGAAGTGCAACCCTCCCGCAAATTGCTGCAGATTTCAATGCTGGGCCATCAACAAGTAACAACGTACGAACCATTCAACGAGACAACATCGATATGGCCTTTCAGAGCCGAAGGCTCCCCTGTGTTCACTTGACGGCTGCACGACACGAAGCTTTACGCCTCGCCTGGGCCCGTCAACACCGACATTGGACTGTTGATGACTGGACAGGGTTATTTGGTAAGCGTGATAGCGTTACGGAGATGTTTAGCAAACTCAAGCGGCACACTCTGCAGGAGAGGCGCTCCGCATCGCGGTGTAGCTTGTTGTCAAGGTTTCGAGAAGGTGCGTTTCTGGATGGGGTATCGAATATATTGCTTCCCCCTACTTATACCTCCCGAGGAGATCACGAATGTAAAATTAGAGAGATTAGAGCGCGCACGGAGGCTTTCAGACAGTCGTTCTTCCCGCGAACCATACGCGACTGGAACAGAAAAGGGAGGTAATGACAGTGGCACGTAAAGTGCCCTCCGCCACACACCTTTGGGTAGCTTGCGGAGTATAAATGTAGACGTAGATGTAGACACATGTTGCCTGGTCCGACGACTCTCTCTTCAAATTGTGTCGAGCGGATGGACGGGTATGGAGACAACCTCACGAACTTGTGGACCCTGCATGTCAGCAAGGGACTGTTCAAGCTGGTGGTACCTCTGTAGTGCTGTGGGGCATGTGCAGTTGGAGTGATATGGGACCCGTGATACGACTGGATACGACTGTGACAGGTGACATATACCTAAGCATCCTGTCTGATCATCTGCATCCATTCATCTCCATTGTGCATTCCGACGGACTTGGGCAAATCCAGCAGGATAATGCGATACGCCACACGTCCAGAATTTATTCAGAGCCGCTCCAGGAACATTCTTCAGAGTGTAAACGCTTCCGCTGGCAACCAAACTCCCCAGACATTACTGAGCCTATCTGGGATTCCATGCAACGCGCTGTTTATATGAGATCTCCACCGCTTGCACTCTTGCTGATTTATGGACAGCCCTGTTTGGTGTGAATTCTCTCCAGCACTACTTCAGACATTAGTCTATTCCATGCCACGTCGTGTTGCGGCACTCCTGCGTGCTCGCTGGGGCCCTACACGATTTTAGGCAGGTGTACCAATTACTTTGATTCTTCAGTGTATAAACGAAATCCAGTGTTTCCAGAATGAGATTTTCACTCTGCAGCGGAGTGTGCGCTGATATGAAACTTCCTGGCAGATTAAAACTGTGTGCCCGACCGAGACTCGAACTCGGGACCTGTGAGTACCGGGCGTGAGTCGTGCTTCGGTAGCTCAGATGGTAGAGCACTTGCCCGCGAAAGGCAAAGGTCCCGAGTTCGAGTCTCGGTCGGGCACACAGTTTTAATCTGCCAGGAAGTTTCATATCAGCGCACACTCCGCTGCAAAGTGAAAATCTCATTCTGGAAACATCCCCCAGGCTGTGGCTAAGCCATGTCTCCGCTATATCCTTTCTTTCAGGAGTGCTAGTTCTGCAAGGTTCGCAGGAGAGCTTCTGTAAAGTTTGGAAGGTAGGAGACAAGGTATTGGCAGAAGTAAAGCTGTGAGAACCGGGCGTGAGTCGTGCTTCGGTGGCTCAGATGGTAGAGCACTTGCCCGCGAAAGGCAAAGGTCCCGAGTTCAGGTCTCGGTCGGGCACACAGTTTTAATCTGCCAGGAAGTTTCATATCAGCGCACACTCCGCTGCAAAGTGAAAATCTCATTCTGGAAACATCCCCCAGGCTGTGGCTAAGCCATGTCTCCGCTATATCCTTTCTTTCAGGAGTGCTAGTTCTGCAAGGTTCGCAGGAGAGCTTCTGTAAAGTTTGGAAGGTAGGAGACGAGAGACTGGCAGAAGTAAAGCTGTGAGAACCGGGCGTGAGTCGTACTTCGGTGGCTCAGATGGTAGAGCACTTGCCAGCGAAAGGCAAAGGTCCCGAGTTCAGGTCTCGGTCGGGCACACAGTTTTAATCTGCCAGGAAGTTTGAAATCCAGTGTTGTTGATGCAGCGCACATATGGACGGTAACAACCAAACAACGGCTGCTGCTGGTCTCCGACCAGTGGTGCCGAATGACACAGAACGTTGGGACGCCGCTACTTGTCCTCGGACTGCAGGCGCCGACGTAAAAGGGCTACAATGCGTTTAGTGCTCAATATTGCGATCCTCCATTCTGCTGGACAGATGTGGTCGACTGGACTCTGGAGAACGAGTATGTCTGCCGTCACGTTCCCACGCAATCCACGGAGACTCTGTCGTATCCGTATCTCCACAAATCTGGATATTCGACCAGACGGCCAAATGGAGACCCTTAGCGAGGGCCCTTCAAACATCAGGTGCTGATAACGCTGTCTCACACGAGAACGCAGCATCTCCGTGTCCTCCACACTGATCACTCAACAACTGACGCTGTCCAGACCGCGTGTTACCCTACCAGTCCCGGTCTCAGCAGTAGTGCGCTCTGGTGGCCGTTCTACCTCTCAAAGTGCTCGCACACCTGCCATTAGTGTGTACGTGTAAGGACTATGACATCCGACCACGTCTTCTGCGTGCTTCGTGTCCTTCGCGTGATTAGCGTCATTAGCGCCTCGCAAATCTACACGTTTCATGCCAGTACAGTGCTGGTACCGTGCGACACACATTCTGTGTGACCAGAGGGTTGTGACCTCTCTCTGTGAGCCTTCAGTGTGCAGCAGGGCCTGCGGCTGCGTCTGCTCTGGGGTGAGTCAGCGCGGAAACACAATGGCGGGCGTGGTCGGGCCGGCCGCTTCCACCTCCCGCCAGAGCGCCTCCCCTGCCTGCGGTATATATACATACAAGGCGAGCAAAGATGTGGCGTCGGTATGGCAGTAGACGAATGCACTCTGGTTGTGTAAACGAGGTACGGGCAGGTAAATGTGAAAACTGTCAGTCTGATAAGTAACGCTTTTAAGCCTTTGACCACAAGAACATACACAACAACAGAAAATATACTTTCTATGTACTGGGCAATGATGAGGCTGGTTTAAAGGGGAAGCAGGGTAGCAGGTATTAGAGAATCAATTCTGACAATGCACGTATTAATGGAAAGCAGACTGAATAAAGACGACACTCCTCCCTAGTACCGAAAGATGTGGCGCATTGCGTAGTAGACTGGACTCGCATTCAGAAGGACGACGGTTCAAACCCGCGTCCGACCGTCCTGATTTAGGTTTTCCGTGACTTCCTCAAATCGCTTCAGGTAAACGCAGGGATGGTTCCTTGGCACGGCTGACTTTCTTCCCCACCCTTCCCTAATCCGATGAGACCGATGACCTTGCTGTTTCGTCCCCTCCGCCGAATCAGCCAACCTCTGTAGCATTCTTACAGCTGCCGAAAGCCTTCCACCGTGTAATATGGTAAGATGCCATAATCCTTAGAAGATTATGGCTAAAATACACACACAGACGAATAATGTACGATATTATCAAAATGTAAGTGGGAGTATTAAAAGAAGAAGCTCTAGGACGACAAGATCGTTTTAACAAGAGTGTAAGGATCTTGGCAGTTACAAGAGATCACTCTGTGATTTCCTGTCAGAAAGGTCACAGTTCGTGGTAATAGACGGAAAGTCATCGAGTAAAACAGAAGTAATATCCGGCGATCCCCAAGGAAGTATTATAGGCCCTCTATTGTTCCTGATCTATATTAACGACATAGGAGACAACCTGAGCAGGCGTCTTCGATTGTTTGCAGATGATGCCGTCATTTACCGTCTTGTAAAGTCATCAGAGAACCAAAAAGAATTGCAAAATGATTTAGGTAAGATATCTGTTTGGTGCGAAAAGTGGCAGTTGACCCTGAATAAGGAAAAGTGTGAAGTTATTCACATGAGTACTAAAAGAAATCCGCTAAATTTCGATTATGCGATATGTCACACAGATATGAAGGCTGTAAATTCAGCTGAATACTTAGGGATTACAATTACAAATAACCTGAATTGGAAAGATCGTATAGATAATGTTGTGGGTTGAGGAAACCGAAGACTGCGATTCATTGGCAGAACACTTAGAAGGTGCAACAGGTCTACTAAAGAGACTGCTAACACCCCGCTTGTCCGCCCTATTCTGGAGTACCGCTGTGCGGTGTGGGATCCGCATCAGGTGGGACTGACGGATGACATCGAAAAAGTAGAAAGAAGGGCAGCTCGTTTTGTACTATTGCGTAATAGGGGAGACAGTGCCACAGATTTGATACGTGAATTAGTGTGTCAATCATTAAAACAAAGGCATTTTTCCTCGCGACGGGATCTTCTTATGCAATTTTAATCACGATTTTCCTCCTTCGATTGCGATAGGGAGAAATGACGATCACGATGAAATAAGAGAAATCAGGGCTCGCACAGAAATATGTAAGTGTTCGTTTTTCCTGCGCGCCGTTCGAGAGCGGAACGGTAGAGAGACAGCTTGAAGGTGGTTCATTGAACCCTCTGCCAGGCATTTTACTGTGAATAGAAGAGTAATCACGAAGATTTAGGTGCAGATGTACTCTTAAAATGAGAAAATTCAATCTAGAAGGGTTTGCAGACGACATAGCCTTTCCGGCGGGATGCAAGAATCACAGAATTTGGCTGAAGGACAGCGACGAGGAAGGCGATGTAGGGATGGCTGAAACAACTGGTTTTCGGTTTTTCCTTCACACAAGTTTAACCTGACTGTTAAAACCGCTCAAGATAACTGGTTTCTGAAATAACCGACTTTCTGTTTTTTGTGCTTATTATTTTCTGTAAATCGTAGAAATGGAACAAAGATTGAAAATTTTGACCCAGTAACTCGCTATTAAGATGTTATTTATTTGTAACGCCCTTTTTACTTCTGCCATCATCAGGTGACGGAAAGCTTAGAACTTGCAGAACAAGGTTCAGTGTGGGTACTGAAACCTTTACCTCATCGGGGCGTAATTTCGAAGACAGTAGTCTCGTGCATTTCTTCATCGACGGATTTGTCTGCCGACGTTTGAGAATACAAAAGAGTGTCATAGTATCCGAAACACAACACAATTTTAGAATCCAATACACGGCGAAAGTGCATTATGGTATTCGGTGCACGGCCTAATTCGTTTCAATAGTTCTCTACGGACACAGAAGTGACGTCTTGTGTGTCCCAAGAGAGTGTGATGGGATCTTTGCTGGTCATGGTACACATTAATTACCGAGCAGATAGTATCAACTGCAATGTCAGGCTTTTCGCAGGTGCGGTAAGTATTGCTGTGATATTCAGTTACACCTCGGCAAAATATCAGCCCGATGGGGCCAAGGCGGCCAACTTGCTCTTACTGCAGAGAGATGCAAAGCTGTGCCCTTGACGAATGGTGGTATCGTTCAAATATAGGATTAATGAATCGCACCTACAGATACTCATATCATACAAACAGCTTACAGTCCGTAAAGGTAGGAGTTGCAGCTGAGGTTTGCTTACAAAAGAGAGTGCATACACAAATCTTGTACCATTCATAGCTGAATGGGAGTTACATCAGATCAAATTAACAAGAGAGATAGAGTGTATACAAAGAAAGTCAGTTGGAGCAGCGATTTTCAACCAAGATCCACAAGGGACGCAGCATCGACGCAAATCCGTCAAGAACGCTCCCACGGTGTGCGTCGTGGGCAGAGCGCACGTCGGACAGACAGCACACAGCCAGCACCAGGAGTCGACGCTCCGACCCTTATCACCAGAAGTCAGGCCTGTCCCTTCTCTTCTGGAGGCACGTGACTGCTCTGCACGGTACTCCTACAGCAGCAGATGCTGTCGTGCAGTAGCTGTCAAACATGACACCCCACACGGACGCGATACTTCTCCTGTTGATGTCGAGTAAGAAATTCTTTGAAACGTTGACGAAATAAATCTCAGGTGTACATCCTGGTATGCGTGTGCATAGGACAAAATATTTCGGCAATCGACCACGTTGCCATCATGAGCGCACCTGATGATGGCAACGTGGTCGATTGCCGAAATATTTTGTCCTATGCGCACTCATACCAGGATGTACACCCGAGATTCATTTCGTCATAAAATAAGCCTGGAGAAATTGAAGAATCACATATTTGAAACGTTGCTTCAACGCGACGCTGCTACTGAGTGGGTAACCAGTAAACAGCGGGTGAGCCTGCATTCTCGTACAGAAATATACGTGTCTAGCAAGAAGCAATTACAGTTCGCAACTGTGTGTGGGACTCTGCCGTGATAAATGGTTCTCTGGATATGGCGGAGACTTGGAGGTAGACCGTACTACGGGCCACCTGCCGCGTGAAAGGCTTTCCGTGCTGTCGCGGCTGAGCCCCGTGTGCTCGGAGAGGCCATCCCCGGCAGAGCGCGTAGGGAGCGCAGGTGGGTGTCTGCCTGGACAAACAACGGCCGCCCCCGCACAAAGACAACACGCCGCAGCGGGCCCTGCGTCCCTCCCTGCGCTAGCAGCAGGCGGCGCCGCCTCCCACTGCACACCACCAGCCGTCTCATTCGTCCACATTTCACACATACAATTACCAAATCTCGTCCTCATATCCAGCCTCAACACGGACACTGAATGTCACAACGACCTAAATCAAGCAAATACCTCTTACAGAAAACGCACACATCAAGTTTCCTGAAGGCTTTCAGCATAATTCCTCACCTACATATACACTCTGCGAACCAGTGTGTAGTGAATGGCAGAAGGTGCTTCTCACTATAGCAGTTATTACGGGATTTTTTTTCTGTTCACATACGGAACGCGGAAGAAATGATTGTTTGAATGCCACTGTGCATACTGCATGTAATCTAACCTTATCCTCACAATCCCTACGGGGGCTGTTTGTAGGGGGTTGTAGGATATTCCTAGAGACGTTATTTAAAGCCAGTTTTTGAAACTTTGTCGGTAGCCCTTTTCGGGATGGTTTCTGCATATCTTCAAGGGTCTGCCAGTTCTCCCACAGATCAAACAAACCTCTGACAATTCGTGCTGCCCTTCTCAATGTACATTCAGTATTTGTTGCTACTCCTGCTTGGTACAGGTGACACACACCTGAGAAATATTCTAGGATGGGTCGCACGATTGATTTGTAAGCAATCTCCTTTGTAAACTGATTGCATTTCCCTGGTATTCTACCAGTAAAACGTGCTTTACCCACTGCGGAGCCTAAGCTATCGTTCCACTTCATCTCCCTACTACGAGTTACATCCAAGTATTTTTATGATTTTACGGATTCCAACTGTAACTTAATAATATTCGAAGTATACCGTGTTTCTTCGTTTTCTGAAGTGCACAATTTTTCATTTTTGAACATTTAAAGCAAGTTGCCAATCATTGCACCACTTCGGAATCCTATCAAAGTCTGACTGAATACTTATACAGCATCGTTCGGACTGTCCTTTATTGTAAATAACTGCATCACTGTGAGAAGTCTGAGATTACTATTAATATTGTCGGCAATTCCCTTAGGTACTTCCGAAGTAACTTCTACCTATGTCGATGACACTCCATTCGAGATAACATGCCGTGTCATCCCTACCAGGAAATCCTCAATTCAGTCACGAATTTCGTCTGGTAGCACATATGATCGTACTTATGATAATTCCACGCAGGAGCTTAGCGAACAAAATACAAACTGACGGAATATTGGCCCAGCTTTACATTCTGGACGCAAAACGTACTACCAGATGTAAAACTCGCCACTTCTTAGTAATGTGACGTCTTCAGATGTAATCATGATTTCGGGAGAACCACAAGGAGATATTTTTTGGCATGCGCTTTGCAGTGTTTTGCATCTTATGGATGGAGACGTAGATGCTATTGAGTGTGGTGAAGTTACTACGCCAGAAAATGACAGCGAAATACGGCAACAGCGGAAAAAAAGGCGCTTGATGCAGAAACTGGATGCTTGCATTTATTAAAGTTAATGAAACCCATCAGAAATACGAGGAAACATACATTACTGTCAAAAGTATCGAGGGCGTACGTTCTGACAGGCAGTATATATTTCTTCCTCCCACATATGTCTTGCTAACGGATGACAGGAAACTAAAAGACGTTAGAGAACTGTCGTCATTCCTACGCAATATTTGCGGATCCATGGGGAAACGGGGATAATGAGAATCATATCAGAAGTAACTGTAATTGGTATGGTGTGTTGCCAGATGGTATAATAAGACGAGGATTCTAAACCCAAGCAGCTTGTGTTCCCCCCCCCCCCACCCCCACCCACCAGGTTCATCACTGAGTTGCTGGCCGACAAGAACGCAGCGCAGGGTGTGGTCTCAAATGAGACAGCCTGAATAACATTTCATGGGGTGTTAATGTGGGCAGTTTTTTTCCTGTTAGTTGTTTGATTGCGCTGTGACAAGTTTGTTTTCAAATCAGCAAGACTTGTTTACACGTCACCTGTGAGAAGTAGAGATGGGGGATCCGCTCTTGAACTAATTCATAGAGTTTAATCTTTCAAAGGAGTGAACAATCAGTGATTCAGAAAAAAAGAACGGTAGCTCCAAACGTTTCACACGGCAGAGAGAGAGAGAGAGACAGAGCGAGCGAAGGAGCATATCAGCAGCGCCTCTGCTGGTCAGAGCACAGTGCACGCCACACAACACAGCCAGCGCCGGCCTCTGCCCTGCTTCTACCTTGGCTGCCTGCATTTTGCAGTGCCCCATTGGATTTTGTGTTTCACATATGCCGTGCCATCTCTGTGCGTCATCTGCCGCTTGTAGTGTCTGGCGCAGCTTAACTTCGCATCGCACTCTGTCGGCGATCATTTCAGTCGCATGTCCTGCCCTCTGGGCAGTTGATGCGAGCAACAGGACAGAGAGCCACCTAGCGGATAACATAGGAACTACTTGCAACAACCTGCTCGCAAGGGAACGGACGATTTGTCTCGGAGCGGGTGAGTTCAGCGCTCCCCCCACCCTCGGAACTCGCCCGCTCAACGCTCACCCCACCGTCTCGACTCTAGCCAGAGTGTTGAGCGAAGCGACTCAGGTGTCACTCTGGTCTCTGCGGTCTCAGCTCACGCAGTAATACAGCTCGCGGCTCGACCTGCTCGACTCAGCGCCTCTGCATCGGTGTTCGTCCCTACTGGATATTGTTCTTCGTAGTAATACCGCTATGTATGTTACATTATTATGTTATGTATACATCAATTGTTTTTATTTTATTTTTATTTGTTTAAACTGATTAGATTAGGTTCCTGATGACTCCTCTTACTATAGGATTTTTATTATGGACACTCGAATTTACGCTTTAATTATGAGCAAACCGATAAACGTATCGCAAAATGTGATACACCAGTATTTTCCTTGTTTTATTCTGCGTAAGGCTATATGCAGCACTTTTGTTTTACAGTCAAATTTATATTTTTTTTTTCTTATTCTGGTACGGATTTTGCGATTTTAGGCGTCTTCAGAAGGAAACGTTCACTTTAAAAATATATGGCTTGCGATGTATTTGTATGAGGTTAATGAAATTTTAATACATTATAGCCAAATATATTGTTAATGTAAATCTCAAGTTACAACATTTTCCAATCACCCAGAAAACCACGATAGTGCAAAATAAATCAATAATCAAAAACTTTGTCATATCGTGGAAATTTCAATAAACAATACAAAATTCTTACTCATTATCTGTGTTACTTCAAAATAGGATCAAATAAGATCAAAATACAGGTATAGTACTGGAATAACCCAAGTTTAAAGGGCAATGTGCCTTCCATTTATTTTCTATTGTAAATGAGTGGTGAGTCATGAAAAAGAGCTAATTCATTTCAGGGAGTGAACAGTTCTGATCCAATCTCTGAAAAGAACAGTTTTGCCCATCTCTAGTGAGAAGCTCTGTCTTTCGTCTAATGCGTATACAGCGAAACACCAAAGAAACTGATATAGGCATGAGAATTTAAATACAATGTAAACGAGCAGAATATAGCGCTGCAGTCGGTAACGCCTGTATAAGACAACAAGTGTCTGGCGCAGTTGTTAGATCGGACACTGCTGCTACAATTGCAGGTTATAGAGATTTAAGTGAGTTTGAGCGCTGTGTTATAGTCGGCGCACGAGCGATGGGACACAGCACCTCCGAGGCAGGGATTAAGTGGAGATTTTCCCGTACGACCATTTCACGAGTGCACCGTGAATATCAGGAATTCTGTAAAACATCACATCTCTGACATCGCTGCGGTCAGAAAAAGATCCTGCAAGAACGGGACCAACGTCTACTGAAGAGAATCGTTCAGTGTGATACAAGTGCAACACTTCCGCAAATTTATTGCAGATTTCAATGCTGGGCCATGATTAAGTGTCAGCGTGCGAACCATTCAACAAAACATCATCGATATGGGCTTTCGGAGCTGGAGGCTCACTCGTATGCCCTCGATAACTGCACGACACAAAGTTTTACGCCTCGCCTGGGTACGTCAGCACCGACATTGGATTGTTGATGACTGGAAACATGTTGCCTGGTCGGACGCGTCTCGTTTCAAATTGTATCGAGCGGATGGACGTGTACTGGTATGGAGACAACCTCATGAATCGATGGACCCTGCAAGTCGGCAGGGGACTCTTCGAGCTGGTGGAGGCTCTGTAATAGTGTGGTGGAGGGGTGCGCAGTTGGAGTGATGTGGGACCCCTGATACGACTCTGACAGGAGACACGTACGTAAGCATCCTGTCTGATCACCTGCATCCATTCATGCCCATCGTGCATTCCTACAGACTTGCGCAATGCCAGCACGGCAACGCAACACTCCACACGTCCAGAGTTCCTACAGAGTTGCTTCAGGAACACTCATCTAACATTTCCGCTGGCCACCAAACTCCCCAGACATGAGCATTATTGAGCATATGTGGGATGCCTTGCAACGTGCTGTTCAGAAAAGATCTCGAACTCTTATGGATTTATGGACAGTCCTGCAGGATTCGTGGTGTCATTTCCCTCCAGCACTGCTTCAGACATTAGTCGAGTCCATGCCACGTCGTATGCGGTGCTTGTGCTTGCTCCCGAGGGCGCTACACGGTATTAGGCAGGTGTACCAGTTTCTTTGGCTCTTCGGTATAATCGGTTGTAGCGCTTATGTCTGATATCGATACAATATAAAACAGATGGTGTTAATGTGAGTTATAGTTTTTCAGTGTCGAAATGGGATTGCTAATCCATTCTTTGTTTAACTCGGCAGTGACTAATTAGGATGACAAAAGCCATACTTCGCACGACACGTCAAAAAACTGAGGCACTTTCTTTGTACGTTCGTCGGCTGTATACTTTCCCTGTTGTTTTAACTGGAGTTTATCCTTCTTTTTCCTTTTTATTCCGAATATTTTTAAGTTGTAAATCGTTTTGGACTGCGGGACAACCTGACACTCAATACATTCAACAGTCGGTTAATAGGTCGTCTTGTAAATCTGTTGATGAACAAAATATTCGAAACTGGTAATGGCTAAAAATGCTTTTTTTTTAAATTTTCAAACATAGGTTATTGACTCAACGATCGGTGACTGTTTTGAGACATATCGTATCATTAACGGTAAAATGTATATATCTCATTACGTACATTAATCTGTTTGCGAAGAGTTTCAAGCCACTAGCGCATACAGAACACTTAAATATTATTTTTGTTGCTAAGAGTAGATTATCGTTAGACCATTGAGCTGCCATGGTCTTCATTAGGTCTCGATCGTACGCCCTCAACCCGAAGACTGGTTTGATGCAGCTCTCCACGCTGCTCTGTTATCAGTATTCTTACGTAGATCTGCCTCTACAAGTTTTATCTCCCCCCCCCCCTCTCCTCCGCCACCTATGCCTTCCTCTATTATCGAATTAACTATTTCTTGATGCCTCAAGATTTGCCCTATCAACCGATTCCTTCTTTTAGTCATTTATTGCCTTAAACTTCTTTTTTCGCCAGTTCTGTTCTATACCTCCTCGTTAGCTACTCGATCTATCTAATTTTCAATGTTCTTCTGTAGCACCACATTTCAAAAACTTCTATTCTCTTCTTGTGTGAGGTGCTTATTGCCCGCGTTTCACTTCCGTACTACGTTCAGCTTACCTTAAGAAAGTACTTCCTAACACCTAAATTTATGTTAGATGTTAACAAGTACCTCTTTTTCGGAAATGCTTTTCTTCCTGTTGTCAGTATGAATTTTACATTCCCTCTGCTTCGGCCATCGTCAATATTTTGCTGCCGAAATAACAAAACTCATCTATTACTTTTAGTAAATCATTTCATAATGTAATTCCCCCAGCATTGCCTGATTTAATTCGACGAAAATTTCATCATTATTTTTCTTGCTTTTGTTGATATTCATGTTATAACCACTTTTCAAGACACTATCCATTCCGTTCAGTTCTCCCTAAACAGAATTGGAAAATATGTATGGTATACTGCTTGGTAAAAACTTGAGTCAGCGCCAGTACTAGAAGCTGTTTAGTATTTCGTCACCAGTACGTTCGTATAACGTTTATCGACTAACAGTTGATCGTACATTTTTGTGCCATCAGCGAGGACGATGAGGTCGCAACGAATGGATGCGAGAATTCGCGCCGCTGGCCCTATCACCACCCTCTGTTTGTAACGCCGCGAAGCTCTGTGTACGGCGCTGGTTCGGAGCGTCGTCCTAGATCAACAGGCAAGCCGTTGGAATTCGCCCAGAATAGTCGGCACGGTTTATTTGTCCCAAATGAGAGGTTTGTTAGTCGCAGATGCGGAGCTTCGCTCGACAAAGCCGTTGCGGACGCGCCCACTGTTTTAATGGCCCCGGCGAAACAGCCCGGGTTTATTTGACGCAGCGCTCACACCTGCTGTCCCGAAAATGCCCGCTGGTAATTCAGACGAGCACATACTACAGCTACAAACCATCGATCACTTGCTGCTTGAGGCGTCACGGAACGCTTAAGTTCTATTTTCGAGATGTCAGCATTCTGATGCCGCCGACATTTAGAAACGACTCAGGAGGCACAATCAGTTGGCGTCTACTTTCACTCTTCAAGTCTCGGTACGACGTGCGTCGAAGGGGTGGACGATACATCGGAATGTCCGCCCATTCTACTTTGCTGTGCTATTCTCCCTGTGAAAGCGCCAGTGTCTGTAACTTTGCTGTCGCGGTTGCTGCTCACCAATCCATAACGTTGGTTTGATACAACTCCCCATTCCCACCTCTTGTCTTCACTTGAGCATCACTGCTGCCTCTTACAACATCACAGACGTCTTGTATATTGAAACCAACCGGAAAATTCTCCTCTCGGAACACAAAAAACGCCAATACGTTCCTCTTTGTTTAAAAAACTCTGACTGAAAAGTGGGGTATCAGCTACCTCATCCTACCATCCTCAGCATCTTGAAAAATTTTCGGAAAACTTTTGGCATGTGAATTAACATGCAACTCTTCTCAGAGTGCCAGAAGCACGCCTAACTATAAGTCTTTCACAAGTACTAGTCCATCGCTATAAGTCGCTAAAGGCCTCCGTAAGTCCCATCAGCCCCATTGTAGACCACATAAAATGCAAAAAGAACCAACCGATTTGCTCCATTTGCCTAAGAGAAGTAAGTGTGTAACATTCATACTTTGAACCTGTACTGTAAGATACTGTACTGTAGGATACTGTACTGTTAGGTATACAGAGCCGGCCGAAGTGGCCGAGCGGTTCTAGGCGCTATAGTCTGGAACCGCGCGACCGCTACGGTCGCAGGTTCGAATCCTGCCTCGGGCATGGATGTGTGTGATGTCCTTAGGTTAGTTAGGTTTAAGTAGTTCTAAGTTCCAGGGGACTGATGACCTCAGAAGTTAAGTCCCATAGTGCTCGGAGCCATTTTGTTGGGTATACAAATGGTGCGTGGCTTAAGGGCTACCTAAAACACTTGACCGTACCATTTTATCACCAATACAACCCGAATTATAAGTACAAGAATTACCGCTTTTATGGGGGGCGTTTTGGAATGTATTAGGTACGCATGCTGTCGCATGCATAGTGTTCTAGGCCTGTCCCTGCGACTTCATCCCTTCTTCCGTAGTTCTCATCAACGGGTCTGCTCTCAGAGCA
This sequence comes from Schistocerca cancellata, assembly GCF_023864275.1. NCBI lineage: Eukaryota > Metazoa > Arthropoda > Insecta > Orthoptera > Acrididae > Schistocerca > Schistocerca cancellata. The sequence goes on along the minus strand of NC_064626.1, from coordinate 1,285,588,094 downwards.
GTAGCAAAAGCCTCTAATACAAATAGTTTTGTTTACCGTTTACTAATTACCTTCGCAGTGTACGTAATTGCAATACGAACCTCAGTCTGCAACTTCACGTCGAGATGCCGCCTGCAATTTACACTAAAGGCCAAACACACCGCCGCCACTGACCCTTCTCGTTGCTCGCGGTTCTCTGTCTTGCTCGTCTCAATGCCGCAGTGTCTTCCTAACTACCGAAATGTATTAAAACTGTGTGGAGGCCCGGGAATCGATCCTGGGACCTGTGCCTTTTGCAGGCAAAAGCTTTACCAAGTGAGCTACCCGAGGACGGTTTTACTTCGTTTCTTCCAGGAGTGCTTGTCCCACAAGTGTCGCACGAGCACTTCTGTGAAGTTTCAAAGGTACTGGCGGAAGTAAAGCAGCAAGGCCGACTCGTGAGTCTTGCTTCGCCCGTGGCTCAAATGGTAGCTCACGCAGTTTTCATGTGCCTGTAAGTCGCAGGATCGGGTGTGAAGCTTAATCTTCCGAACCCTCGCTGGAGTAACTGGTAGGCAAGTTACGTGCAGTGCCTCTGGTGTTACTTCAGCACGCTCTCAGCATTTTCAGCTCTCTGGTTGCACTTCTGAAGCGCGTGCACGCCGCACAGTGGAGAACTCACACGTTGCGCTTCAGTTTTGCATGCAGAGCACTCCTTAGTCTCTGCTCTCCTCTCCAGTTAACTTCGTCACTTTTATTGACGGCGCACGGACAGGAGGGGGGCTGTCTGTGGAGACGCTAATTTGCCCGGACGTGAGCTGAAAATTTTTTATGAGTTCTAGCGCCACTAACAGGAAGCAGAAAATTCGTCTGCACGTGTATTCTCTTTTACACAGGGAAGAATTCAGTTTTAATACTTCTCGGACTCGCCACTTTCGGGCTGCTGTAGTATTCATTTTACTAAGAAATAGGAATCATTTGACGTTTGCGTACTCGAGGCGATTGAAAATCTATCTTAGCGACGTTTCGTGGTCATGACAATCGATTCCCAAACCACCCTTCACGTAGCTATCCAGGTCGTCTTTCGCACTTTCGCTACTTACAAGACTATTTTTCTTTAAATTGTTATTATCTTTTGGCTACACTCAGCAGATATTTGAATATATCTTAGCGACGTTTCGTGGTCATGACAATCGATTCCCAAACCACCCTTCACGTAGCTATCCAGGTCGTCTTTCGCACTTTCGCTACTTACAAGACTATTTTTCTTTAAATTGTTATTATCTTTTGGCTACACTCAGCAGATATTTGAATATATTCGTCACACAATGCATTTACTAACTTCCATCTCTTACGCAGATTCGGCTGTTATGCACGCGTATGATTATTTTATGGAGAACGAACAAATCAACCGCCGGTAACGGCGTCGCTTCTGAAGGTACCGATCGTGTAAAATCCCACCTGCTGTGTTCGTTCATGAGATCCAGAAGGCAGCAGATGTTGGACATCATTCTCAGTAAAGCTCTGCATCGTGGCTAGTAAACGAGATACTTGGAAAAAACCTTTCAATTAGTCTTTATTTTTGACAAACGGTCTCGACTGATGTGTCATCTTCTTGCCGTCAAAAAATTTTGTTAAAAAATGTGTTTATTGTGAATTAGAACCTCATGCCATGTTGTTATTACCGTGAGTAAAATAGTATACAGAGATCGTCAGAAATATTATACAGAGATCGTCAGAAATAAAACGTTTAGAGTTTAAAAACTCCTTCTAGACACGGCTACGTGCGTATAAGTAAGCTCACAGATGACTGTGGGTTCTTAAAAATCACAGTTACACAGTAAAATGCATATTTGCACTTCTGTATACGCTTGCGCGACATGTTCCGTACATCGAGAATGTGTGTTGGACGAGGTATGTGGTAGACCCCAATTGCACCATACATGTCGTCTATGGTAGATTCTCAGTCTATGGAACATGTCACGCAGACGTAAACATATGTGAAAATATGGATTTTACTGTAAATTGTGATTTTTTTATGAATTAGGACTAACAGGACGGCCTGGAATAGCTTCTTAGAGCCACGAAGGCAATCATTGTGGGCAGCAGTACACTACCTTGAGGTAGACTCGCCGCTACAACCGCTTCTGAGGAAGCTTCTCCATCAAGGACAATACAATGAGTTCTGTTAGCTAACAAGTCTATAGCCCAATCGCAGGTTTATTCGTAATTCCATTGCTTATAATTCGCTTTTCTCTTCTCATGATTTCACTAGTAGGTGAACGACAGAAGAATCTCGAGGGTCTGATTAGATTGTCTCCTACATCGCTTACATAGAGTGAGAACAGCGTAGGATGTTTGACGTTTCTCTACGAAAGGATGTCGCTATACTACCCACCCCCTACCCTTCCATTTCCTCCCTTTCCGAAATACCAGGTGTGGAAGGAAGCCCCTACAAAAAGGCAAAACCCCAACAGCAAACGCAAGGCGTCAGGAGGTACCAATGACCCAGAAACCCTCGAGAAAATACATGCAACAGCCCGAAAACCTTCAGTTTTAAGTGAGACCAATTTCATTTTTCACCTTGTATCTTACCATGTTTTTATTAGGTTGTGTTCTTCTTTGGCCGCTTGTTGTGTACAAATTTTGCAACTAATTTTAAACTATCTTCCCGATAAGTTTGAGACTTCAAACACAACTCAGAGCTGGATGAGAATGCATTAGATAGCTTCCTTGTCGTCGGTAAGAACGGGGCGCGGATGGATTTTACGCTGCCCTGCACTACTGACGTGTTGTGCAGATAGTCTCTGACTGCATTTCAGGGGGTACTCGTGGAGACGCTCATGGCTGTGCAGGGGTGAGGCGGGGGGGGGGGGGGGAAGGGAGGAGAAGGTGGACAGACAGAGAGAGAGATGGAGGGGGGGCAGAGGAGGAGGAGGAGCTAGTAGCCATATAGGGCAGGTGGAGGACGGGATGGATATAGAGATTGGCGAGGAGAAGGTGGACAGGTGGAGGGGGAGGAGGAAATGTGTGGAATATATGTGACATAAGTGTACAAAGGTGAAGCTGCAGGTATAAAGCTAGTATTGAAATAAAAATTTTATTAAAAGTCATACAAAAGTATTTTAATATTTTTTTTAGGAATATAGCACTTAAACAGACATATTATTAGTAGGTAGATAACACTATTCTATTCCAGATATGATCAGGTAAAGAGAAACTGAAATAAACCTGAAACTTAACACGTCTCTCTTATAATTCGTGAAAACATTTAAAATCTTTTGACGAATTCTACACATGCGCAAGACTAAAAAACAGAAAATAATTATTTGAATATAAATAAATTTTTAATATAACACATTTTTAAATTAGGCTAAAAGGTACAAAACAATTTCTCTTAGATCCATACACATCCGTAACACTGATACAGATAGCTCTGAAAATTTGTGATACTTCACTTTTAATACCTAGAAAAATACTTGTAAAATTTATAACGAAAAACGTGGGACGCGTGCAATACATTACTGATGCAATAATTGCTCACCTTCTGTTAACTGTTGGAAGCATTATATATTTTTCGTCATATATCGTACGATTATCTTCATAGTTACTCAAATTTGGAGACTAGAAATTTTCGTAACTACCTGCAAGGCGTTACGAATCTGTATGGGTCTAGGAGAAATTATTTTACTGGTTTTAGCACTATTTAATAACGTGTTATATTACTAATTTATTTTTATTTAAGTAATTAATTGCTACTACAGACGGCACCTCCAGGTCTTGCTGCCTGCAGCTGTCTCCGTCTTTTTGCACAGGACTGCTGGCCCTGCCCCGCTCTCTGGCTGTACTCGCGACGCGCTAACGCGCTCTCGGCTTGCGGCAGCCAGTGGATCGTGTCCCAGGGATGTGTCTCGGCGCTGCTGCCGCCTTGTTTACGGCTCTGGCCAGCAGCCAGCACCTCGCCCTCACAGCGCACCCCGTGCCCCGTCCAGAGATTTCGCTAGCGTCACATTGTGTCTCGTCTGTTTACTAACACGCCGGCTCTTGTCGAACACGACAAGGACACGCTGCGCGGTTTGTGTTTATCGCGGCTTTGCAGCTGGCAGTCGGTAGACCCCGATTCTGAATGTCGGCCGCCACCCATCGGCATCGCAGCGATGGGAGCGCTAACACGCTGCTTCCCGGATTATGACCCAGAATATGATCACCGGCGAAGGCAGACGCGCAAACACCACTTCTCCGTGGTGGTTCGTAAACATCAAGTCTACTGGTCATTAAAATTGCTACACCGAGAAGAAGTGCAGATGATAAACGGGTATTCATTGGACAAATATATTATACTAGAACTGACATGTGATTACATTTTCACGCAATTTGGGTGCATAGATCCTGAGAAATCTGTTCCCAGAACAACCACCTCTGGCCGTAATAACGGCCTTCATACGCCTGGGCATTGAATCAAACAGAGCTTGGATGGCGTGTGCAGGTACAGCTGCCCACGCAGCTTCAACACGATACCACACTTCATCAGGGGTAGTGACTCGCGTATTGTGACGAGCCAGTTGCTCGGCCACCATTGACCAGGCGTTGTCAGTTGGTGAGAGATCTTGAGGATGTGCTGGCCAGGGCAGCAGTCGAACATTGTCTGTATCCAGAAAGGCCCGCACAGGACCTGCAACATGCGGTCGTGCATTACCCTGCTGAAAGGTAGGGTTTCGCAGGGATCGAATGAAGGGTAGAGCCACGGGTCGTAACACATCTGAAATGTAACGTCCACTGTTCAAAGTGCCATGAATGCGAACAAGAGGAGACCGAAACGTGTAACCAATGGCATCCCATACCATCACGCCGGGTGATACGCCAGTACGGCGATGACGAATACAAGCTTCCAATATCCGTTCACCGCGATGTCTCCAAACAAGGATGCGACCATCTTGATGCTGTAAACAGAACCTGGATTCATCCGAAGAAATGACGTTTTGCCATTCGTACACCCAGTTTCGTCGTTGAGTACACCATCGCAGGCGGTCCTGTCTGTGATGCAGCGTCAATGGTAACCGCAGCCACGGTCTCCGAGCTGGTAGTCCATGCTGCTGCAAACGACGTCGAACTGTTCGTGCAGATGGTTGTTGTCTTGCAAACGTCCCCATCTGTTGACCCAGGGATCGAGACGTGGCTGCACGACCCGTTACAGCCATGCTGATACGATGCCTGTCATCTCGACTGCTAGTGATACGAGGCCGTTGGGATCCAGGACGGCGTTCCGTATTACCCTCCTGAGCCCACCGATTCCATATTCTTCTAACAGTCATTGGATCTCGACCAACGCGAGCAGCAATGTCGCGATACGATAAACCGCAATCGCGATAGGCTACAATCCGACATTTATCAAAGTCGGAAACGTGATGGTACGCATTTCTCGTCCTTACACGAGGCATCACAACAACGTTTCACCAGGCAACGCCGGTCAACTGCTGTTTCGGTTGGAAACTTTCCTCATGTCAGCACGTTGTAGGTGTTACCACCGGCGCCAACCTTGTGTGAATGCTCTGAAAAGCTAATTATTTGCATATCACAGCATCTTCTTCCTGTCGGTTAAATTTCGCGTCTGCAGCACGTCATCTTCGTGGTGTAGCAAATTTAATGGCAGTAGTGTATATTTGAGGTTGAGATGGTCGACCGTCTTCTTGATTTTCCGAAAGCTGTTACACACGACATCGTAGCCTACTAACTTACATACAACCATACGGAGCATCTATGGAAATATGTTATTCGCCTCACGACCATATTACAAGGAGCACCCAGTACGCTATAGTGGAACAGCGAATGTTCCGCAGAAACGAAAGTAACGTCGGGAATGACCCAGGCGAAGGTAACGAGGTCTGTGATGTGCTTAATGAATTTCTTCATAACTACTCTGCAGTTCACAGTAAAGTGAACGATTTGTCCACCATTCTACTCACGAACAGCGCGCGAGACACGAACGCTTAGATCTTACCGTGCTCTTATTTTATTACGATTATCATTTCTTCCTATGTATGTGGTAGATAAAATATTTTCGCATTCGGAGGAAAAAATTAGTGATTAAAATTTCGTGAAAAGGCCTCGCCGCAAAGAAGAACGCCGTTGTTTTAATGATTGCTACCCCAACTCGCCTATTAAGTCCGTGTCACTATGTCCACTGTTTCACGATAGTACAAAACTAGGTGCCTTTCTTTTAACTTTTTCGATGTCCTCCTATTCTGACTGTTACGGACCCCAATAGACGCACAAATACAGTAGCAGAAGGTGGACAACCGTAGGCAGTTTCTTTAGAAGATTTAAACGAACTGACAGCCTTTTGATTTGAATGGTTTATCGCATAACCGAAATTTGACGGATTAATTTTAACTCAAAATGGTTCAAATGGCTCTGAGCACTGTGGGACTTAACATCTGAGGTCATCAGTCCCTTAGAACTTAGAACTATTTACACCTAACTAACCTAAGGACATCACACACATCCATGCCCGAGGCAGGAGTCGAACCCGCGACCGTAGCGGTCGCGCGGTTCCAGGCTGAAGCGCCTAGAACCGCTCGGTCACAACGGCCCGCTGATTAATTTTAACAGGCATGTCGATGACATCACACTTCTCGTTATTTAGGGTCAATTGGCACTTTTGGGAGCATACAGATTTCTTTCCTCAATCATTTTGCAATTGATTTTGATTTTCTGGCAATTTTACTAGACGGTAAATGAGAGCATCATGTGAAAACACTCTAAGATGGTTGCTCAAATTGTCTCCTAAATCGTGTATATAGCTTAGGAACTACCGTCAGTTACTACGAACTTCGGCCTTAAAGAACGAATCCAGTCACACAACTGACGATGTTCTAGCGTAACAACAAACGCCGGAACGAAGATGCGAAACGAAAGGATAGAGAAGGCAGTGAAGACACGGCGGCCACCGGTGAGCGGAATGGGACCTCGCCCCCCCCCCCCCCCTGCAACAGCTGCAGATAAACGCAGCTCCCGCCAGCCGCTGGCGCACAAGATCGGCCCCAGTCTGCAACGTGATCAGTGCTACGCTGTCAGTAATCAAGTGATTCCTTGGGCTCTGTGTATAGCAAGAACTGGTCTGTTTCCACGTCGCCTCTCGCTGGCGACATTTGCTGTAAACAAAGGTAACTATTCTCAGTTTGCTTTCTGGAAATAAAACTACTAACGTTATTTGTTTGAAATTGTTGTATAGCATTCCTAGAACGCTGCATCCCGTAGGCAGCCTATTAGTGACTGGTGGGCAAGACCCCACAGACGTGATACTCCACAGGCACGCAGTTTGATCAGAAGGTATATCGACAGATGATTTATAAACAAATGATTTACCGGACAAGATCAACAGCATTATGAGAGTGTTCGTTGACGGTGTTGTCTGCAGAAATTATGTTTTATCGACGATCGTAAGATAATGCAGCAGAGCTTGACTGAGTTCCCCCTTAATGTAATGAATGGCGTTCATCCTTAAATGTGGATAAATGTAAGTAATTAAATACCTTGCTCAAACATCACACCTTGTTGATGTCTTCTGACACGGTAACTACCTGCTGCAAGAAAAGCAAGAAAAACATTGCAGTGAGTACCACTATTTTGTAGGACGTAATTCGGAAACAAAGCCTTTCAGGACACATGCTGTCATGAACTTTTTTGCTGTCTACGTAAGTGGAATACGTAGGGGGAAACTACCTGAAATTATGCTCTGTATTTTAGAAACATCATCTGTAAGACTCTTTCTTGGTTTGAGGAAGAAATTTCTGAGAAAATGCGTTTGGAGCACGGCATTGTATGGGTTTGAAACATGAACTGTGGGAAAACCGGAACAGAAGAGAATCGAAGTATTTGAGATGTGGTATTGCAGAAGAATTACGTGGACTGATAAGGTTAGGCATAAGGTGGTCTCCGCAGAATCGGAAAACGTAGACAAGAAGAAGGGACAGGATGATAAAACATCTGTTAAGACATAAGGGAATAGCGTCCACTGTAATATAGGGAGCTGTAGAGCGTAAAAAGTGTAGGGGAAGACAGAGATTGGAATACATAAAGCAGATAACTGAGTGTGTGGGTTTCAAGTGCTACTGTGAGATGAAAAGGTTGGCACAGGAGAAGAATTCGTGGCGGGTGGTACGTGTAATGGAAAAATATGTCAATATGTTTGACAGTGGATGTCTGCTGCTTATTTATTATTTTTTACCGAATTGCCTTTTAATTTAAATGTTATTTTATTTTCGCTACCAGTTTCTGCAGTTTATTATGCCATCTTCAGGTCCCGTATGCACCTCTAAAAAATAACCGATATTGACATACTGCGGCCATATGTTTCTGGACGTCGTGAATTTGTAGCACAAGTGCTTCGAAGACTTGACTGCTTAAAAGGAAGCACTTGAGCTACGAATGCACGGCATCCAGAAATAGAATATATGGCCCCAGTACTCCAATATCGATTATTTCTTAGGGCTGCGTATGCGGCCTGAGGATGGCACAATGAACTGCCGAAACTGGCACTGAAAATAAAATGAAATAACATCTCAATTGCTCGGCTGCTTGCTGAATTTCATTGCTAAATATTTGACTATCCGCTGCCCCGTGTCCACAATATATCAACATAGATTTTTTACTGTGCCTGATGGCAAGGTAATGGTATGGACTTGATAATGGGAATCACCTCGTCCCGAAGCACGTCATGTTAAATAAATCAAACATTTCGGCAACTGGTGCATCTTACTTTGTACTGATGTTCCAATGTACTTACATGTATAATTTGACGTTGATACTTGCATCAGAATATTTGATGATCCGAAGATGACAGTCGCCGAAATCGCTAACAGTAAAACTTAGCAGTCTGTGTAATGAAGGCGGACCTTTAAAGTACAGTGCAACAATAGTATCACGAACTCATTTTCAGACTTCACGTCCTCATTTGTAACAAAGATGTTGCAATCTCGTAAGTGGCAGATGGTCGAAAAAAGTTTCCGTATATCTTACAATAAACTGCTTAGAAAGCTTCAAGAAACGTGTCTCAGGTCAAAAAGTACAAGTATTCCTCAGCCTGCTACGTATCTCTCTCGTTAGTGATGTAGTTCCCTCGTAGGAGCCCTGAGAAGATGCGCGCGCTCCTACAGCGTTACTGCCGCAGCCATCGGCTAATAAATTATGTGGGCTGTTGAGATGATTTAAGTGTCGAAACAGGTTTCGCTCATAAACAGTATATTCGAGCACTGAGTGACAGCCTCTGTAGTCGAGCATATACAATCAGGCAGAGACCTCCTCCCATTCACATTCCATTCGGAGAAGAGACCGAAAAACATGCTACAGTAAAAAATACCTCCCACCGTTTAATTCGTTGTGATTCGCAGAGTGGTACGTAAGGGGAGGAACGCTTTGAAGACGAGGGTCTAAAGTCTCGCCGACGTTGGCACTTGTCTTGCTTGAAAACCGCCCTGAAATCCGCGTCAGCCTGCTTCAGTGTGTTACGCCACGACGCCCTTTGAGACTGCTTTGGCAATTAAAAGCGACTGCGGCAGAACAGCTGGTGTCCCACGAGGCACGAGCGTCGCCTGTGATGTCCCGCGGCGCATCTGGTTTCTTAATGGCAGAGTCTCACAGAAAAAAGGCCGGCGCCCTGGAAGGCAGAGGTCTGGAAGCTAGGCCTCTCCAGACAGCGGACTGGAGGGAGCGCCAGTGTTTTGTTATCGGATAACAGAGCCCAAAAATACGCGGCGTGTCCGCGCCGGGTCAGTGACCTCCGCATCGGCGATGGCTGCAGCCGCTGTCCGCGCCCTCGCCTCTTGCTGGACGGTGAATGGTGGAGGGTGCTGGCAGCACGTGTCGCCACTAGTATCATCATCCCACATCGCAACGTGTGTGGGAGTCAACTACTGACTTCGTTCTGGTTTCACTGTGAACAGACACAGACGTCCGTTAGTATCAGATACACGCCGTAACTTAAGAATATCTACAAGGTACGCTGGAGCACAGCACTGTATCGAAATGTAGGAAAATCAGAAACAAGACAAGCTACAACTTTGGGATGCGGTATTACAAAAGGGTGCTGAAAATGAAGTTGGCTCGTAACAAGTGAAACGGCTCTCCGAAGGGGAAAGCGGGGTGTAGAAACAAGGTAAATGAATGTGTGTTAAGACGTCAGAGAATAACTCCCTTAGTGCTGTACTGAGTCATAAAGGGGGTCGACCAGGTGCTGCTCGATTTTGGAATCGATATTCACGATTTTTTCAATAAAATAACAAACAAATTACGTAACGGACTCGAGACCTTTATTATAAACCCTTAAGACTGAGTTACGTATTTTTAAGTGAAAAACGTGCACCCAGATAACGCTACACCACACTCCTTCGCGGAGTGCGATGGCGGTTGGTGGGAGCTCTGAAGGCCACAATTTTCAGTCAACAACAAAATTTAAAAATCTGCTTTGAAACTAGTGACACTGTCTAACGTAGTACCTAGAGACATTTAAGAAATTTTTTTCAAAAGATGGCGGCACTCTGAAATAAACGTCAATTTTTTCGACAAAAAAGTCGTTATAAAAATGTACAACAGTGGAAACTAAAAAATATCGCAAAAATCCTATGTACTGCAGTGGGAAAGAGGCCGGTGTTACAAAAAGGTATAATGTAGTTGCTTGCATATTTCATGAGGTACAGCTGAAAAACGTCGCTTTGGTAAACAAGCGTTTAAAATTTCAAATTGTGTTTTTTAATATTGAAATCGAACGAACCTTTAATCGGCAATGCCAGTACCGAACAGTTGGTCTATTTTTCTCCGGTTTCGAAACACACTCATTTTGACGAAATTATTTCGATTAACTGGCTTCCGCTTACCAGTCGATGAGTTTTTTGCACGGTTGGGATTAGTTTTCGAACCTTTTCTATCCGTATAAATACGACCGTTTTTTCAAACACTCACGTTTTATTACGAATAAAAAACTAGCAGACGCGAGACAAGCCCGTGCTTTCAGACTGCTTACGATGAAAGAATCATGTTACGAAGAGGAAGCTTGTTGAGAATAGTATTTTGGTTGATAGTAACGCCCTCTGTGATACTATGCGAAACTAACTCGACCCCTATTCCATCGGTAAGTATTACAGTGTTACATCGGTTGCATTCGAGTGGTCGGATGCGCTAGACCCCCATGCAGTAAACCGCGGTTTTCACATATATGGCACACTTTATGTGAACGAATCTTAGAAATAGACTATCTAAGGAACATTTTTAGCGAATAAAAAAATTAGGTTCAGAAACAAAATTTGTACCCTGGTCTACCCCCTTAAGGAGTAAAGAAAGAAAGAGTCGTGAACGATTGTGCTCGGAGACCCCGAGTGGTATGTTTTGATGCCTGATTGGAAAGCATTTCTTTTCGCCGCTCACAATGGCCAATTCCCTCGCGGTATGTGTCAGTTGTGAGTTGTGCGTAACTGTTGCGTGTGAGTGAGTGTAATGGGTCTGTGGTAGTGTGGCGTCATGTCTGCGTCATGAGAGAAGGAAGAAGGGCGAACCCTGGCGCTGGCAAACAGTCTACTCGAATAGCAACAACAGTCCGGCGAGCTTAGCGTCCACATCCGTTGGACTGACAAATATCAACGGGGTCATACGCCAACAGGCCGAGGGACATCGTGCAGAGGTTCGGAATTTAATCCAGGTCACTGGCGCAAGGTATGGTGGTCAGAAACTTTAAGCTACCAGCTCCCCTTTCCGTATAAGTACGGATACTGAAAATTTGTTCCACAGCAAAGGTTCGAACCCGCTGCCTCCGAGTCGAACGCCACCGCACAAGCATGCGGCGGCGACTTCGGCTATCCAGGCCGATAGGAGACGAAAATGTTAGGGATTTACAGAGATTGGAGGCTATACAACAGAAAAGTAGAAAGAAACTGTACATAAAAGTTTTCTGTGTATCGTACCTCGCCGTAATGTGTAAAAGAAAAAGTCCGCCATTGACGAAACACAAGTGAAGAGAAGCCATAGAAATAATAAAACTTCGTGACAACATGAACAGTGAGGATGCAGGCTTGTCCCATCCCGGCTGCCAGTCCTCAGAGGCGTGGCGCGAGCGCTACCGGCTCCTACCGCCACCATGCGGCCTGCCTCCAGCAGGGAGAATACCGGAGCCCACGCCTCATTCGCCAATCAACATCAGTAATAGCAAACAATGCAAGAACCAATAAGAAACAGTAGACATCCAACTCCTTCCACCGTAGCAACCTATTATGATAAATTTCGCCCACCTTCTGCCTCAAGTGACCAAAGATAATGTTGTTGTTGTGGTCTTCAGTCCTGAGACTGGTTTATTGCCGCTCTCCATGCTAATCTATCCTGTGCAAGCTCCTTCATCTCCCAGTACCTACTGCAACCTACATCCTTCTGAATCTGCTTAGTGTATTCATCTCTTGGTCTCCCTCTACGATTTTTACCCTCCACGCCACCGTCCAATGCTAAATGCTAAATTTGTGATCCCTTGATGCCTCAGGACATGTCCTACCAACCGATCCCTTCTTCTAGTCAAGTTGTGCCACAAACTTCTCTTCTCCCCAACCCTATCCAATACTTCCTCATTAGTTATGTGGTCTACCCATCTAGTCTTCAGCATTCTTCTATAGCACCACATTTCGAAAGCTACTATTCTCTTCTTGTCCAAACTATTTATTGTCCATGTTTCACTTCCATACATGGCTATACTCCATATGAATACTTTCAGAAACGACTTCCTGACAATTAAATCTATACTCGATGTTAACAAATTCCTCTTCTTCAGAAACGCTTTCCTTGCCATTGCCAGTCTACATTTTATATCCTCTCTACTTCGACCATCATCAGTTATTTTGCTCCCCAAATAGCAAAACTCCTTTACTACTTTAAGTGTCTCATTTCCTAATCTAATTCCCTCAGCATCACCCGACGGAATTCGACTACATTCCATTATCCTCGTTTTGCTTTTGTTGATGTTCATCTTATACTCTCCTTTCAAGACACTGTCCATTCCGTTCAACTGCTCTTCCAAGTCCTTTGCTGTCTCTGACAGAATTACAATGTCATCGGCGAACCTCAAAGTTTTTATTTCTTCTCCCTGGATTTTAATACCTACTCCAAATTTTTCTTTTGTTTCCTTTACTGCTTGCTCAATATACAGATTGAATAACATCGGGGAGAGGCTACAACCCTGTCTCACTCCTTTCCCAACCACTGCTTCCCTTTCATGCCCCTCGACTCTTATAACTGCCATCTGGTTTCTGTACAAATTGTAAATAGCCTTTCGCTCCCTGTATTTTACCCCTGGCACCTTCAGAATTTGAAAGAGGGTATTCCAGTCAACATTGTCAAAAGCTTTCTCTAAGTCTACAAATGCTAGAAACGTAGGTTTGCCGTTCCTGAATCTTTCTTCTAAGATAAGTCGTAAGGTCAGTATTGCCTCACGTGTTCCAACATTTCTACGTGATCCAAACTGATCTTCACCGAGGTCGCCTTCTAACGGTTTTTCCATTCGTCTGTAAAGAATTCGCGTTAGTATTTTGCAGCTGTGACTTGTTAAACTGATAGTTCGGTAATTTTAACATCTGTCAACATCTGGAATTTCGCCTGTCTCATACATCTTGCTCACCAGATGGTAGAGTTTTGTCAGGACTGGCTCTCCCAAGGCTGTCAGTAGTTCTAATGGAATGTTGTCTACTCCGGGGGCCATGTTTCGACTGAGGTCATTCAGTGCTCTGTCAAACTCTTCACGCAGTATCGTATCTCTCATTTTGTCTTCATCTACATCCTCTTCCATTTCCATAATATTGTCCTCAAGTACATCGCCCTTGTATAGACCCCCTATATACTGCTTCCACCTTTCTGCTTTCCCCTCTTTGCTTAGAACTGGGTTTCCATCTGAGCTCTTGATATTCATACAAGTGGCTCTCTATTCTCCAAAGGTCTATTTAATTTTCCTGTAGGCTGTATCTATTTTACCCCTAGTGAGATAAGCCTCTACATCCTTACATTTGTCCTGTAGCTATGCCTGGTTAGCCATTTTGCACTTCCTGTCGATCTCATTTTTGAGACTTTTGTATTCCTTTTTCCCTGCTTCATTTACTGCATTTTTATATTTTCTCCTTTCATCAGTTAAATTCAATATTTCTTCTGTTACCCAAGGATTTCTACTAGCCCTCGTCTTTTTACCTACTTTATCCTCTGCAGCCTTCACTACTTCATCCCTCAAAGCTATCCATTCTTCTTCTACTGATTTCTTTCCCCATTCGTGACAATTGTCCCCTTATGCTCTCTCTGAAACGCTGTACAACCTCTGGTTTACTTAGTTTATCCAGGTCTCATCTCGTTAAATTCCCACCCTTTTGCAATTTCTTCAGTTTTAATCTACAGTTCATAACCAACAGATTGTGGTCAGAGTCCACATCTGCCCCTGGTAATGTCCTACAATTTAAAACCTGGTTCCTAAATCTCTGTCTTACCATTATATAATCTGTCTGATACCTTTTAGTATCTCCAGGATTCTTCCATGTATACAACCTTCTTTTATGATTCTTGAACCAAGTGTTAGCTGTGATTAAGTTATGCTCTGTGCAAAATTCTACCAGACGGCTTACTCTTTCATTTCTTAGCCCCAATCCATATGCACCTACTATGTTTCCTTCTCTCCCTTTTCCTACTGTCGAATTCCAGGCACCCATGACTATTAAATTTTCGTCTCCCTTCACTACCTGAATAATTTCCTTTATGTCATCATACATTTCTTCAATTTCTTCGTCTTCTGCAGAGCTAGTTGGGATATAAACTTGTACTACTGTAGTAGGCATGGGCTTCGTGTCTATCGTGGCCACTATAATACGTTCACTATGCTGTTTGTAGTAGTTTACTCGCACTCCTATTTTTTATTCATTATTAAACCTACTCCTGCATTACCCCTATTTGATTTTGTATTTATAACCCTGTATTCACCTGACCAGAAGTCTTGTCCTCCTGCCACCGAACTTCACTAGTTCCCACTATATCTAAATTTATTCTATCCATTTCCCTTTTTAAATTTTCTAACCTACCTGCCCGATTAAGGGATCTGACATTCTACGCTCCGATCCGTAGAACGCCAGTTTTCTTTCTCCTGATAACGACGTCCTCCTGAGTAGTGCCCGCCCGGAGATCGGAATGGGGGGACTATTTTACCTCCGGAATATTTTACCCAACAGGACGCCATCATCATTTAATCATACAGTAACGCTGCATGCCCTCGGAAAAATTACGGTTGTAGTTTCCCCTTGCTTTCAAACGTGCGCAGTACCAGCACAGCAAGGCCGTTAATGTTACAAGGTCAAATCAGTCAATCATCCAGACTGTTGCCCCTGCAACTTTTGAAAAGGCTGCTGCCCCTCTTCAGGAACCAAACGTTTGTCTGGCCTCTCAACAGATACCCCTCCCTTGTGGTTGCACCTACGGTACCATCTGTATCGCTGAGGCACGCAAGCCTCCCCAACAACGGCAAGGTCCACGGTTCATGGGGGGAGGACCAATGATAATAACCTTCCTAAAACTGTGACGCAACGTCGTGGTCAGTGAGCAGCAACGACGAAATATAAGCGACTCCTTAGAGCTAAGGTACATCAGTACACCCAGCAGAAGGCCACTGTAACCGTGGTCAAAAGGTTGGTTTCCACAGTAGCCTGTGGTGTTTCTTTTTTTTTGCGCGGTACGATACGCAGAAAACTTAACTGACAATCGACTGTCCGCGGAAGCCTACGCGATTATATTAGAAAGAAACTTGTTTAAAGTCCTGGTAGGTAGCGATGTCTTTCGTCGAATGCTATTATCGAGAGCAGAGAACTGTCAGTGGAAACGCCTGGATTCTTTTATCGAGGCTGACTGGCTGGAAATACTAAATATTAAATAATTTCGCGAAGCTGTAGCTTGCGAAATTCGTCAACCGATTTAACAAAACACTAAGGTACATGAACACACACACACACACACACACACACACACACACACACACACACACACACACACACACGGAAGCACACTATTCACACCCGCGAATTAGTTGTTGCTTTACAAATTCAGCTCGGTCACCATTACAGGAAATATATACTGACTCGGATAGCGCAGTCCTAAAATCCCTCACCCGCCCTATCCTTTGTTACGCCCATCCGGCCTGGATCTCCGCTCACCTTACGTTTTATAAATCCCTACAAATCCTTGAACGCCATGCTCTCCGCCTCGCCTATCCTACCGCATCCGTCTCCCCTCCCCCACGCGGATCCTGTACGATCTCATCCACTTCCCCCACCTCCTCCTTTCCCTTGAAAGGATACGGATCCTGTACACCTCCCGCAAACTCGATCCTCCTCACCCGCTTTTCTCACCCATTCCTCCCACCCCCGCCCGCTGCCGCGCCTGTATTCCCACGTCCCACCCGGTCTCCATCTCTCCGACTTCCTTACCCTCTCCCGAAGTGGCTTCCGCCAGCTCCTCCTCCCTGTTGATGTCCTCCTCCCCTCCATCTACCCCTCCTATCAACTTTGATCCTCCCCCCCCCTACTTCCTGTGTCCTTTCCTTTAGGCACCCTCCCTCCCTTCTCTCTCCTTTTCCCCCCATCACCCTTCCTCCATCCCTCTTCCCCTGGGCTTCCCCTCCCCCTTCCTCCCTTCCCCCAATCTCCTCTGCCCATGGCATCTCTGATCTCCCCTCTCCCTCTCCCACCCTCCCCTCTTGGCAAGTGCCCAGACTCGCACACGCTACGTGGACATTCGCGCGCCGGAGATCATCGCCATCAGTGTCTCGTGTGTGTCGTCGTGTTTAGTGTTCAGTGTTCACCGTCGCACTCCATCGTTCACCTGTGCCATCGCCATCTTCAGTGTTTGTGCGTCGTATCAACAGTTTGCAGTGTGGATTATCGTCGAGTGTGAACGGCTCCGTGTTTGTCTTTGTGTCTACTGTTTTATTGCCCACCGTTCTGTAACTTATGTGTATTCTTACTGTTTTTTCTCAGTGTGTATTCTATGGCTGAAGAGCAGCGTAGAGTGCTGCTGACAGCCTACCTGTTGTACAGGTTTTAAACTAACAGTAAAGTAAAAAAAAAAAAAGCGCAGTCCTACTTCGAATACATACTTCGCGATAACATTCGCGGTATCTTCGTCATCTCACTCCTCAGACTACATACTTGCGCGACGCTTCTTCATGCACCAATAGCCCACGCCACTTCTCAGAGGGCGGGCCATCTCCGTGCCACCTGTGATTTTCGATCCGTAGAGATTCGGAAAGATTCGATTCGTAATGAAGGTATCGATATCTGTACTCTAGTTGTCGGGTCTCGCAAACTTCCTACAAGGCCTTCATATATGGACTTTAGAGTAATGAGAAGTTTGACACTGTTTCGCGGGTCAATGCGTGACTGACGACCGTTATTTAGAATGATATTACGTGTGAAGCAGTGCAGGTAATTAATCTGGGTCTGCCTTTAAACGTCTCCGGGGATATCCGTGGGACAGTGCGTCGTGCAAATCGTCTCGCCAAGCGTGCTTAGATTCTGGAAGATCCACGTCACGAAGAGCGGGCGAAAGGGTCGTTTCAGAGGTTCTGCTCGGCAACTGGTTATTTGCTGCGTGGGTCATCTCCTTTTTTCACGCAAACAGTACAGACGTGACTAAGAGACAGTGTGACGTGGCGTGTTTCTCGTGACTGAACAAAGAATCTTTAAGCTGTTGGGGAAGTGCGGTGTGAGCAGACAGACTCTGCGTACTGTATGTACAGTGAAGCGGGCGCCGGCGTCCCCAGTGCGCCTGCTGATTTGTCGGCCGCCGCACCCACCACCGTGCTGCAGGCTGCCTGCCTGCTCTCAGTTCACTCGCTACGGCCACTCCACACTTGTGAAGCGCCGGATTTAGTCGCCACTGACTGCTGCGGGGCGGTTACCGCTTGTACTTTCCTGTCCGCCGCGACTTGCGTACCGACGTCTGCGCCGTCACTCATAGGCTGCACTGCTCAAGTATTTAGAAAGGAGTCAGGTTACGCATTACACGACATCAAAACTTCAAAACAGCAGTGTACATATTACATAAACAACTTATCCTGCGAGCTTCAAAAGAACACTGTCGTCGTAAGTCTTGCAATTTCTATACTTGCGCTGTTTTGTCGTAGAAGTTTGTGGATTGCAGCAACAAAACAATTTTGCAAACAAGAAAAAACAAATCTTGCATGAATTTCTTTTACTTTGAAACGGATTTGGAAAATAAAAAATAGGGTATGAGTTGAAAATTTAGTCTGGCTCTTCGGCGCCTCAGATCCGAAACTGAAATAGTACATTCGTACCAGCTTATGACAAAGCACTTGCACTGCTTAAGTGAATAGTGTGTAGAATAATATGCAGGAGTTACTCGTTATTCTAATTTCGCATAAATTTTCCCCAACTCCGGTGGTAAGCGAAGCGCATCGCGCATGCGCGCACTGCAAATCCGTAGCCCGTGTGGAAATGAATGGCAGCGCCTGATACCCGCGTGGCCATGAACAAGCGCTCACGCGACTTCCATTGGTCGAAATAGCATCGGTAATCTTCGATAATTTCCACCAGAGTATCCGAAGTGGATTGGCGCTCTCTTTCGCACAACGTAGCTGCGTGAACGCCACGCGGAAAGGACACGCGCTTACTGTACTGTTGTTGTCGGTACATGCATAATGGTGCATCAGCACACTTTCATGTAGTTGCTCGGGAATAGGAAGCGCGAATATTCGACAAGTGCCTCGGCAATAGCACGGCCTTACAGATTTCCCGACTTGAATCCTTTGGATTTTCTGGTTTGGAGATACTGAAAGCTTCGGTGCATTGCAGCCCTATTGACACCGTCGATTAACTCCGGGAATGCAGTTTATCCAGTAAACCAGGGCCTATGTTCATTAGTATTATTTGCTTCTTTTATTGCCCTCTACTCGCTAATTTCGTTTTTACCTATAATAGTCAAACATTCTGTATATCAAACTTCCTGGCAGATTAAAACTGTGTGCCGGACCGAGACTCGAACTCGGGACCTTTGCCTTTCGCGGGCAGGTGCTCTACCAACTGAGCTACCCAAGCACGACTCACGCCCCGTCCTCACAGCTTTACTTCTGCCAGTACCTCGTCGCCTACCTTCCAAACTTTACAGAAGCTCTCCTGCAGACCTTGCAAAACTAGCACTCCTGAAAGAGAGGATATTGCGGAGACATGGCTTAGCCACAGCCTGGAGGATGTTTCTAGAATTTCATTCCATTCTGTACATCATTTTTTGTATATAGGATATCGAAAAGTAATATTAGCCTTTGTGGTACATGATCGGAAGTTTATTTTGTTCGTAATACGCTGATCAACATTTCGCTCCCGGTAACTACACTTCGTTTATCATCGTTCCAGGTTGTCCAGTGTAAGGTTTTCCCAGCGTTTATTCCTGGATGGTCCCATGATGTCACCTACCGAACGAAGTGCTGCACCACCAAGGAATTGATCAAAAGATCTCGATGGATAGTATACAAATCCCATGCAGCAGAATTCAGATCTTCTTCGTCTTCCTTGTACCGCCCTAGGAAGTTGGTTCGTTAGCCACCACACAAGATCTTTATTTTCCGCCTTCTCCATTTGAACAGGTGGCATTCTTAGTCACAGGATTTCATATTTTGTCGTTCGCTATTTTAAAAGAATATTATTTGGAATGCATGTTTTAAAAAGAAGCTATGACTGTGAGATTCGTCTCATCATCATCATCAGTAGCACTGCAGCCAAATGACATCAGTTGATGGATAAAACTCCCCTCGAGAATTTTCCGCTCATTGCGGTGTTCATTGATGTCCGTCCTACATGTTAATTAATGATATCCATCCGTACTTTTAGGTCTACGTCTATCTGTTTTCTTAATTAAAAGAAAAACTTCCGTGTCTCATCAACAATCCATTCACCTTGCTGCATATTCCAGCCATTTCATTGTCATTTATGTTATAGTTACAATTGTATCTTCCGTTCTGATGACCACAGATGTTAAGTCCCATAGTGCTCAGAGCCATTTGAACCATTTTTTGTATCTTCCGTTCAACTTCCGTGTGCGATTTACATATTTGTTTCCTGTATTTCCTACTAGGTCCCATCATGCTTTTTTCCATTCCTCCTAAGTTCGCATTTGTTTTAGTTTTGCATTGAAAGTCTACGTCTGATTGCCATAATGAAAAATGGTAACACTCAGTGACTGTAAGCTTTCCTTTCCAGCGATATCGAGGACTGACCTTGATACAGTTAACCTGAAGATGGTCATAACAGAACTAAATCTGTTGTTGAAGAAAGAAAAAGTATAGCTGTGTAAACATACAGTGAATTTTCTCAAGTACCTTAAGGTTGCCAGTGGCAACCTATACAGAATGCTGGTTTGCATGTCTTAATTTCCATTTCGGGATAGGTACTTGTATATATGCTACCTTTTCGCTGGAATTCAGCACAAGATAAATTGTAAAAAAATACCTCGTGCTGGTGCAGTTGACGGGAGGGCATTGCTTTATATTCTTGTCGAGAGGAGGTGGGTGACAGCAGTCGGGAGCTGGTCGACACGCATCGTGCGTACAAACACCACCCCCACCCCCACCGCTTACGCACTCAGGGTGTGATTTACGCATGTTTCAGAAATGAGTCAGTCTGCGAGCGCAGATAAAAAGCCTCCACGCAGCACACAGAGCTGACTCACACCCAAGTGCCAGCGGCGTCTTGGCTAGCGGTAGGCGTCACACCGTAAACCTGCCAGCGTCACTGCTGAGATAACAGTAATTGCCTTTCACTCGTAGGCGGTACCGCCCAGCATGTCGGTAACCTTCAAATTCCTCACCCCTGCCCGTGCCACTAGTAATTGCTTTCCTGTTTTAGATTTTTTCTGTAATTCCAGTCAGTGATCACAAAAAAGTTGTTCTCAGAGTACAGAATTCGGTCTGTAATGACTACTTTCAGATCTGCAAGCAAAAGGAAAACCAAAAGCAACTGCAGGGGCCGCGCGGGATTAGCCGAGCGGTCTCAGGCGCTGCAGTCGTGGACTGTGCGGCTGGTCCCGGCGGAGGTTCGAGTCCTCCCTCGGGCATGGGTGTGTGTGTTTGTCCTTAGGATAATTTAGGTAGCTTAGGGACTGATGACCTTAGCAGTTAAGTTCCATAAGATTTCACACACATTTTTGTTGAACAACTGCTGGGCTGTATACGTCTTGCGAACAGTGAATCATAAAATAATGAAAAATTACTAATTTCCTATTTTCTGTATGAGTTTAAAAATGTGATGAAACACAATTAAAACAGAAGAAGCCTTTCATTATTCTAATAAGAGTATGCCGAAGCCGCATCATCAGATATATTAGCAATATTAGTGTGGCATGATTGAACAGTTACACTAATGTAGTGTAAACCAGGCCACACTGCTGGGAGAACAGTAGTTCGGCATCACATAGTATCACTCAACCATCTCCTCCTACAACTTAAAGCAATTAATTTCATTTACCTATTTTGATGTGTTTCAGTTTTTATTTCTGTAACGACATACCTGCTTCGAAATCTACATCTACATCCGGTAAGCCACATTACGGTGTGGGGCGGAGGGTGCTTCTAGAACCGTTGTCTCTCTCCCCCTCCACACCCTACTTACTTTGCTGTTCCAGTCGCTAATGGTTCACAAGAAGAACGATTTTTGGACAGCCTTCATGTGAGCTCAGATGTGTCTAATTTTATGTTACTAGTCATTTCGTGATATATGCGTAGTAGCAAGCAGTGTATTTGTTGACTGAGAATTTGAACAGTGGACCACACTGTGCCGCAGAAGACCTGTCCTGCAGCGTATGTCCCTGGAGTTTGCGCGGCGCTTTCGCACTTGCTAAGTGAACCTGTAACGAACTGCGCATCTCTTCTTTGGATCTTTTCTAATTTCTCTATCAGTCCTACCCAATACGGGTCTGATTACCGAGCAGTGTTCAACTCTTGTTCGAAGAATGTCTTGTAAAACTCCGCCTTTGTGACTGTGCTAAATTTCTGAGTGCCTTTTTGGCATCTGTCTTACTTGCGATCAGTTTTACGCTGACGTCCCGTACACATACGCATTTAATTTCGAGAATAATCTTTTTACGCTAATTGCAAGTTTTTGCGTAATTGTTTGTCAGATATGTGCACGACAGCTACACCTGACCAGTTTACCTCACAACCGTGTTTTCTTTCTTTTTTCCAACTGCGACCTATTAATTATGATAAACAACAGCGTTGACATTATCATTCTCCGGGCGCACACCTATCCGACAGTACGAAGACTGTTTTGTGTATCTTTTGACGATTCCACTTTGAGCATGTTTAGATAATATAAGGCTTTGTCAGTTTTAACCAAGTAGGTTTCGGTACATTTTGAAACTCACCTGTTTTTGATTTCCCTTTTCCTAAAAGATCTGAAGATGATAGTTACGCACCGGCATAGATACCGTGGCGACAATTTGTTTGTGTCAATTTTTTGGAATTAAACAGAGAAATTTGTTCTTCCTGGATCACTGTCTTAATTCTCTACTATGTCGCAGCTTGTGAAATTACATTCTTTTTCGGATAGTTTGATACGACCAGCCGCGATTGCGCCTCCTGTGGCAACCTCTTCATCTCAGAGCAGCAACTACAACTAACGCCCTCAGTTGCTGTCTCTGTCTTCTCTACAATTTTTGCTCTCTAAGTTTCTCTGTACGCAGTACCGTGGGAGGTAATCGTGTCTTAGTGCGCACGTGTTATCATCCTTTCTCTTACTATTCAGTGTCTTCACTTACAGTGTTCCTTTCCTCTCCGATTCAACGTATCCCTTCCTCATTTGTTATTTCATCCGCTCACCTAATTTTTCACATCCTTCTGTAAAACCACGTCTAAAACGCTTCGCTTCCCTTTATTTTCCAGTTTTCCCATTTTACATAAAAATCTTTCCGGCTGGCTTGCTGCTAATTTCCCCCCTCAGTTCCACGTACCAACACCTGTATCACCGAACTGTACGTACAAATACAATATGGTTCTCAGTCTCTCCTGTTCCATTAGCAGGTGATGCACTAGAGAAAATAATCCATATAAGACAGTAGTTCGCTAATCATTGACTTGTGTTCACAATGAGATTTTCACTCTGTAGCAGAGTGTGCGCTGATATGAAACTCCCTGTCAGATTAAAAGTATGTGCCGGACCGAGACTCGAACTCGGGACCTTTGCTTTTCGCGGGCAAGTGCTCCACCGTCTGAGCTACCCGAGCACACAGGTTTAATCTGCCACTAAGTTTCATATCAGCGCACACTCCGCTGCAGAGTGAAAATCTCATTCTGGAAACATCCACCAAGCTGAGGCTAAGCCATGACTCCGCAATATCCTTTCTTCCAGGAGTGCTAGTACTGTAAGGTTCGCTGAAGAGCTTCTGTGAAGTTTGGAAGGCAGGAGACGAGATACTG
Organism: Schistocerca cancellata; assembly: GCF_023864275.1. NCBI lineage: Eukaryota > Metazoa > Arthropoda > Insecta > Orthoptera > Acrididae > Schistocerca > Schistocerca cancellata. The sequence goes on along the minus strand of NC_064626.1, from coordinate 1,285,564,663 downwards.
GAGGAACTGAAGCTGTGAGGACGGGTCGTGAATCGTGCTTGTGTAGCTCAGATGGTCAAGCACTTACCCTCGAAAGACGAAGGTCCCGAGTTCGAGTCTCGGTCCGGCACACAGCTTTAATCTGCCAGGAAGTTCCATAGACTTGTGTTGTTCAAAGTCCACATTAAACTGGTAGCTTCCTTTATAACTGGCTAGGTGAGTCAAATCCCAGGCCAGAACAAGGCAAAGGCATACCTCCATACACCGGACCATGCCCTGTAAAGCAGAGGGTTGCTCAAACTGGCTTTCCTGTTGAGGATGTCTTTACCTTACTCTCAAGATCCAGCAAAGCAAGAAACATGTTTCTTCATTTGTCTTCGACCGCTTGCTGTCTGAAATCAGCGGTAAACCTTTTCATAGCCATACCCACCAGTTTTCTCGAACACTTCAACCACTGCAGGTTGATGTGTGTGTGTGTGTGTGTGTGTGTGTGTGTGTGTGTCTTGAAAACTGTAGGGCTGAGGAGATGGACGGAAAACGCGTGGCATTTTGCCTCAACGACTTTTACACAGTCACGAAGGATTAGGAAGACAAAGGTTCAACGTCTCGTCAACATCACGGTCATTAGCGGTGGAGCCCAAGCTCGGAATGTTTTCAGGGTGAGGAAGGAAATATGCCGTGTTCTTTCAAAGAATCCATCCAGGGAATTTGCCTGGAGCGGTTTAGGGAAATTCACGGAAAACATAAATCGGGATGGCCGGATGCGGATTTGAGCTCTCGTCCTCCCGAATGCGAATCTAATGCGCCAACCATTGCGCCACGTAGCTCGATCTACAGTCAGATGCGCCGAGAAGTCGACGTTGCGTACTTAAGTATCTTCACCATAATCCTTATATCACTGATTACTAGAAAACGTCCCTACGCAGAAGTTTTCTGTGTAGATTGGGCTTTGCTTATTAAGTGCAGACATGTTAGGAACTTCATCTTAACTGATTTATATGCCGATGGATGTCATCGAACTTCAGCGAGGAAGGAAGGAAGGCCGTGTCACCAGTGCTGGCAGATCACTTCGGACTCCCCTTCCATTGGCTCTGCTGTCTACGCGCGCCGCTAGTCATTACGAGTTTCTACAAACAACTAACTAGTCGATAAGCAACAGTGGCTCGCCGCGCTGACTTCTGGGAACTGGCAGAGACCATCTTCCCCCCTCTCCCCCCTTCTCACTCTCTCTTTCTCTCTCTCTCTCTCTCTCTCTCTCTCTCTCTCTCTCTCTCTCTCTATCTCTAGCGAGAGCAATTTTAATGTTTCTTCTTATCGCGACGCGTCTGAGATGCCGGAAGCTGGCCGGCGCAAGGAATTGCGGTCGTAACGCCTCGTCAGATTAGATAGCGCGCCACTCAAATGGTCAGCCTCTGCGGAGTGCTGACGATGACGGCACACGGAGGGGACGAAACGTCGATACTCTGACATCTTGACCTCCCACTCCATTCTCCGGTCGCTTTAATGCGGCAACACGCCCCCGCCATATATCTGCAACCGCACTGATTTATGGTGGAACGCCCAGAGTTATCGTACTATGAGGAATCGCGTGCAGTTGGTCAGTGCAGGCCGTTGCCAAACTGCGGTAAAGCCATGTGACACTGTCGACTGGTAGATGCCGACCTGTTTCAAAGAATTCCTTCCTTCAGATACGTTGACACCTATAGTATGTGTACATGTGAACTTTTATTGTCAAGTTTTAGTTTTTGATAAGATAGAAGGGAGAGACTGAAGTTCTTGCCGGCACACAGCCCATTTTAAAAGTTCCTGGCAGATTAATTTCCTGGCCGGGACTCAAACTTGGTACCTTTGTCTTTCGCAGGCAAGTGCTCTAGTGACGAAGCTATCCAAGCACTGCCCACGACCAGCTCTCACAGCTCTGCTTCCACCAATACCGCATCTTCCAAACTTCACTGTTCTCCTGCATACGTTAGGGGACAAGCACTCCTGGAAGAAACGATACTGCGGAGACATAGGATTGCCACAGCCTGCGAAGGACGAATTTTCACTCTCTGTACAGCGTACACTCCGCAGCAGTGTTAATTCATTCTGGAAACAATCCCCAGTGAAAGACATTGCCAGAAAGACGTGGTTCGAGGAATGAAATGTCAGAATGGGGAAAGATGTCGGTAGCGTCCTTTCACCAAAGGAACCGTCCTGGCATTTACCTTTTTGGGGAAACTATGGAGAACATAAACCTGGACAGTAGATACCGTGGTAGCACGAAGCAACAACAAGTAAACTATAGTACGTTGTGTAAGATGGGTGGCCATAAAGTTTTGTTTATCACCTCGAAAAAATAAAGTAACGTAATAATTTTTTCTTTAATTCCCTCCCATCAATATAAACACATCTGACAATAATGTGTGCGTTCTATCTTATATGTTTGAAACCTCTGTGCCTTACTGATACAATTATGAGTCATATGTAAGAACTTTGTAACTGACACATCCGATGATCTAAAGATTGTTATATAACTCTACTGACGCTAGTAATCTGGGTATGTCTCAACTGCGACCTGGGCAATATAACTTTTATTTTGGGAGCTTTTTTACATTGATTTTCTTGTTGCTTCCAGGTAAAGGTATGGAGTCCTGGAACACACAAAAATCCCCGCGCCAAAATACCGTACCGTGTCGCTAGAGGTTCTGTGACTGCAGACTCTTAGCTGCAAACGAACAAAAAATTAATTACGTGGTTTTAATTTTCCGAAGTGATAGCTAAAACTTTACTTCTACAGTCTCGTTTGCACTTTACAATTTATTGACGAGTGATTTAGGATGGCAAGAATGCATTACAAGTTTCAAATAGTGATGATCCCGGATCATGCGTATCAGTACGCCAGCTCCTTAAGTAAATGTTTAAACGATATGACAAACTCTAACTGTTCACCACTAATCTTGTAATCGGATAGTACCAGGTTCTTTCTCTTTGTTATAGGCGTTATATTTACATTCGTAGAGGTTTCCCATTCATTGCATTAAAGGGAAATTTCGTCGAAGTGCTTCGAGAATTCGCTACGATGTGCAACGACTATGCTTTACTGCACGTAACATTATTATTTAGCAAACAGTCCGATACTGCTGCTGTTCGCACGTGAGAAATCGTTTACGTACAGTACACTGGAAAAATCGATCATGTTGGACATCACAGCTGAGAGCTCTTAATAAGTAATAAAAACCACCTCAGCTGTACAACTACACATTTATTGTGCTATTACGGGTTTCGTTGTCAGAACACTTGCAGGTTGCCTACAGTTCAGAACAGGAAATTAGACTAAAGCTATAGCATCTTAAGAAATGAAACAAGTAACTCACACCGAGAACAGTCGTATACTAAATCACCGAGCTGCGTTAATAACTTGACATAGATCTTCTTATTGTTATATGTATTGTAGAAGACCAAATCCAAAAACGCAGACGGTAAACATTCTGCCAACCTCGTGGAGCAGGTGTGGCAGACACACACGTTATGCCTGTCCAGACGGGCCGCTGCGCTAGAGAGATAAAAATAGTACTTGGCCTCTGTCGACACCGGTAGTTTATTGTGCGATCGTAACGTTAAGTACAGAACTGATCTTAAAGAGTAAAAAGCACTACAAAATTAAAACGATTGAAAAATTGGTACGAACAAAGATTAAAAACACAATTAAGCACAACAACGAAACAGGTGACAGTGCTTAGGCCAAACACAATCATTTGACACGTCTAAACAGTAAGTGAATAATTTTAAAACATAGTTGCGAAGTAATTATGAAAATTACTTACACCAGAAACGTAAATTAAACTCTCACAGAACCGTCATAAGTCATGAATAATGTAGCTACGTAAAAAGCCACTGAAAATGTAAAGGTGTACCTGTTAGGCTTGCTTCTGGCGCACCGCAACCAAATTCCCGGTACCTGACTCTCCCAGAATTGTTCTCTGTATTGAGCCAACGGTGTACCGTGACGTAATTATCGCATATTCGTGAGAGACGGTGGTTCGATCGGTTGCTATTGCCGAGCGCGCGGGTTCCGCCGCCTCTCGCCTGCGGCAGGTGCTGTTGCCGCTGCTGCCGCTCGCAGCCAGCCTCCAAATAAGGACCCCCGTCTGGTCTTGTCCTGTCCTGTCCTTGTCCTTGTCCGTGCCCTGTCTGGTCTGGCTCTTCTCGCCCCCACTCCACTCGCAGGCTCACTCGCTGCCAGCCGCAAAAGATAGCTGGCCTCCCTAACGACACGGCGCGTCGACCCCGGCCTGTCCTAACGATCCATCGATAGCGGCGTGTTGCGCCCCATTAGACGGCAGGTGTCCCCTTACACCGCAGCCTGGCTTGCGGCCGCCGCATTATACTGAAGACTGTAGACAGTCTACACATCAGCCGCAGACTCCTCGCTGCACGGAGCTCGGCGAAACCTGAGACGCGGCCTCCGATTAGAGTTTCACCCGCCTCGTGAATAATAACGCCTCCTCCGGCCGGGCGGCCTTGATCTTGTAAAGCGCCGAGCGAGCGCCTCACTCGACACCAGAACAGCCGCTGCCAGCTCCGGACTTATACACACACATACAGTCCAGATAAACAGATCCATTAAAAACAGGGCCACTTTTTTCGTTTTCTTTATTTCGATTCTTTTGATGCACACCCCCTTGCCGTGCAACGGCGAAACCCCTCCTCTAGGTTGCTTTTTTTATGTATCCCATGCTGTTCTCTTGACCTCTGCACAGATACTTGTGCCCCTTGATGACCTCTGCACTTCTTGAGACCGATGGTTGTATAAAACGAAACCTTCCGCGAGTCATGACGGGTATGTCGGTTGGTCAGTCTGGGGAGAGAGGAACAAACTACGAGGTCATAGATCCCACCGGATTAGAGGAGGATGGCCGGAAGCGGGTTTGAACCGTCGTCCTCCTGAATGCGAGTCCAGTGTGCTAACCACTGCGCCTCCTCGCTCGGTGACGGATACAAAAAAGAGTACGGTATTCCGACGTCAAACCGGGACACCATGAAGTGATCTGATTTGCCCAGTTACTGACGCTCGGTATGTACCCGTGTACACATGTTACCATGCGTGGTACCTTAGAATACCACTTACATGAAGTTTAGCCGGCCGAAGTGGCCGTGCGGTTCTAGGCGCTAAAGTCTGGAGCTGAGGGACCGCTACGGTCGCAGGTTCGAATCCTGCCTCGGACATGGATGCGTGTGATGTCCTTAGGTTAGTTAGATTTAATTAGTTCTAATTTCTAGGCGACTGATGACCTCAGAAGTTGAGTCGCATAGTGCTGAGAGCCATTTGAACCTTTTTACATGAAGTTTCTTCATTTTGTTGATAAGTAATGGTCGGTCGGTTATTGATTCGAGGTAGGTGACCAAACAGCGAAGTCATCGGTCCCATTGGGTTAGAGAAGGAGGGGGTAGGAAGTCGGCCGTGCCCCTTCAAAGAAACCATCCCGGCATTTGCCTGAAGCGATGTAGGGAAATCACGGAAAAACTGTATCAGGATGGCCGGACGTGGGTTTCGAACCGTCGTCCTCCCGAATTCGAGTCCAGTGTGCTACCCACTGCGCCACCTCGCCCGGTACGAAGTAACGAACGAGTTGTAATACAGGACTACGTCAAATCAGAAATAATGCACAGTAGAACCCTGAAACAACGTGGGTTACAGGGGACAGTCTTTACCCCCGCTATCAAACAATATAGGGCAATGTCATACTGAACTATCTATTCTACAGTAAATTTAACGAACATTTCAGAGCAAAACATTTAAAAAATTCTAAATACAGCAATTAGATAAATTTCACTCAGACGGCGTCTAAACACTAACTATACAGTAGTTCCAAATATAAAGTTGAGCTGCACTAAGATATACTATAAAATAGACTACAAAATACACGACTACTTACAACACTATTTGCAAGCTTCTACAGTTTAATTATCCCACTGTTTTAGAAAAGTCAGCGTTTTTTTTTTCTTTTTTTATGAGTAATTTCACACATTTTCGACTGTGGGTAATTGTTCTACACTCCTGGAAATGGAAAAAAGAACACCTTGACACCGGTGTGTCAGACCCACCATACTTGCTCCGGACACTGCGAGAGGGCTGTACAAGCAATGATCACACGCACGGCACAGCGGACACACCAGGAACCGCGGTGTTGGCCGTCGAATGGCGCTAGCTGCGCAGCATTTGTGCACCGCCGCCGTCAGTGTCAGCCAGTTTGCCGTGGCATACGGAGCTCCATCGCAGTCTTTAACACTGGTAGCATGCCGCGACAGCGTGGACGTGAACCGTATGTGCAGTTGACGGACTTTGAGCGAGGGCGTACAGTGGGCATGCGGGAGGCCGGGTGGACGTACCGCCGAATTGCTCAACACGTGGGGCGTGAGGTCTCCACAGTACATCGATGTTGTCGCCAGTGGTCGGCGGAAGGTGCACGTGCCCGTCGACCTGGGACCGGACCGCAGCGACGCACGGATGCACGCCAAGACCGTAGGATCCTACGCAGTGCCGTAGGGGACCGCACCGCCACTTCCCAGCAAATTAGGGACACTGTTGCTCCTGGGGTATCGGCGAGGACCATTCGCAACCGTCTCCATGAAGCTGGGCTACGGTCCCGCACACCGTTAGGCCGTCTTCCGCTCACGCCCCAACATCGAGCAGCCCGCCTCCAGTGGTGTCGCGACAGGCGTGAATGGAGGGACGAATGGAGACGTGTAGTCTTCAGCGATGAGAGTCGCTTCTGCCTTGGTGCCAATGATGGTCGTATGCGTGTTTGGCGCCGTGCAGGTGAGCGCCACAATCAGGACTGCATACGACCGAGGCACACAGGGCCAACACCCGGCATCATGGTGTGTGGAGCGATCTCCTACACTGGCCGTACACCACTGGTGATCGTCGAGGGGACACTGAATAGTGCACGGTACATCCAAACCGTCATCGAACCCATCGTTCTACCATTCCTAGACCGGCAAGGGAACTTGCTGTTCCAACAGGACAATGCACGTCCGCATGTATCCCGTGCCACCCAACGTGCTCTAGAAGGTGTAAGTCAACTACCCTGGCCAGCAAGATCTCCGGATCTGTCCCCCATTGAGCATGTTTGGGACTGGATGAAGCGTCGTCTCACGCGGTCTGCACGTCCAGCACGAACGCTGGTCCAACTGAGGCGCCAGGTGGAAATGGCATGGCAAGCCGTTCCACAGGACTACATCCAGCATCTCTACGATCGTCTCCATGGGAGAATAGCAGCCTGCATTGCTGCGAAAGGTGGATATACACTGTACTAGTGCCGACATTGTGCATGCTCTGTTGCCTGTGTCTATGTGCCTGTGGTTCTGTCAGTGTGATCATGTGATGTATCTGACCCCAGGAACGTGTCAATAAAGTTTCCCCTTCCTGGGACAATGAATTCACGGTGTTCTTATTTCAGTTTCCAGGAGTGTATATTCATCAGCTGCAACAACTGAATGGGGTCTGATTCACTTTGCTTCTTCATCCATTTAATGAGTTTGTTTACATTATCGTCCTAGCGAACCCTGCAGTGCTTCACAATTGATAGATATGTATGGGAGTTGGACATCAGACGTAGTCTGTGATCTCTCCGGAACGGAGATTTCAGCACTTCGCCTGCTTTGCGTGTGTGGAACCAACAAATTATGGTAAATCATAATCGTTTTCATTGTTTCTAAGTTTCTTATACGGTGTGGTAAGAGTTCGAACTGGTTTTTTGAGCTGTCACTTCGTGAAAGGGCAGCATACAACTGAGCGTGCGAAAAATTTGTCTACTTCTTTAAATGCCCTTTTCAAACAGATTGTTAGGAAGAACAGTAAACCACTTTTAGATTGATGTGCATGTAACTACTGCTTTAAAAATATATGTAGCATCTCTCCTAACAGTTCTTGTTTTTGGTACACTGTGTGGCAAGAGTTGCTGAAAGGGAAATATTATTGACTATGATAAAAACACTTGGGTCCTAAATTAATTCCACAGTATCAGAATGTCCGACCTCGAGCGTTCGTTACTGTTACTGCAAGCGAAACCGCGATCCTTTTAAACTGGATCAATGAGGACGTTGGCTTCAGTGATATTATTTCGCGTTGTTTTAATATGCAATGGGTAGAACTACGAAGTCTCGCACTATTCAGATTGCGTAGTAGTATTCAGGTCATAAGTTGAGAAACCATAAATACAGCTTTCCTAATCCACAGGTTTTGTGTTAAATCCACTTCGAAGAAGAAAGCAAAACAGCACTTTATTAAATATTATATATATAGAGAGAGTGTATATAAATAGGAGAAACAGTTCAATGACGTTAGAAAAATTCCAGCATCAGCTGAATCGGGCACTGCAATAAATCCAATGGCGACAAGTGAAAAGTTCTGCCGGACCAGAACTCGGGCCGGCCGGAGTGGCCGTGCGGTTCTAGGCGCTACAGTCTGGAACCGAGCGACCGCTACGGTCGCAGGTTCGAATCCTGCCTCGGGCATGGATGTGTGTGATGTCCTTAGGTTAGTTAGGTTTAATTAGTTCTAAGTTCTAGGCGACTGATGACCTCAGAAGTTAAGTCGCATAGTGCTCAGAGCCATTTGAACCATTTTTTGAACCAGAACTCGGACCGGGATTTCCCGCATATCGAAAGTGGCTATCTGAGCACGCTTCCCGTCCAACCCAAAATCTCGTATGTCTCACGCTACGTACGCCCTATCCATTACCCTCGTTGCTCTCAACCTCATTTGATTCCTGCGCACTGAAGGTGTCATTGTTTGCCGCCAAGGCACATATATTTATGTGCGCGGCGTCTGTCCTTTCACGTTCTGTACACTGAAAGGCTCAAGAAAAAGTAACTTTTTATTACAAACGATTTTTCGTGGTTTACTTTTGTTAGGCATAAATACTTGATTTTAGACGTACAACAGCTGTCGGTGTGATTTCGAACATGAGCTTCATACAATGCGTTACAGCTTTGGAGCACCGCCTGTACTCAGGAAGTATTCTTGTGTGATTATAATATGTAAACAAGTACTAGACGGAACCACGGTACTGCCGTTGTTGGGAGAGTCGGCAAGGCAGAGTGCACCCCCGACCCTGTTGTGTTTGACACGACACATAAACACCTCTGCCCCCCCCTCCGCGCTTCCACCATAATGGCGGTGGTGACGGTAGCCTGGTGTGTGTGTGGTCTGGCGCAGGTGCGGCAGTCACAGTCGGGCAGCGGAGCGCGCAGTAATTGGCGCAATTAACGCCAGGTGGCAGCAGGGCTCACGGCACGCCCTCATTAACAGCTCGCGGGCGGAACTCGGGTCGTGTTGACTTGCAGTTCCCCAGTCTAAACGCAGGCCACGCCGGAATACTTTGCAGTGCTGGGGTGGGGAACGGTAAAAGCAAAGCAAAGCAAGCGCCTGTAGTGGGGAGAGGAAAACGCCGAAGCGCTTACACTGCAAAGGAGACGGCCCTTAAAAAAGGCCATGTCAGCTGTCCAAGGAAGCGGCTGAAATGATGGAAGAGCGTAATGAGACAACGCGTTGCGTCGTGGAATTCTTTCACGGAGGAAGAATGTGCTGAAGACCCTGTCGACGAAGACACCACGACGGATGGAGAAAATGCTCCGATTACGCAGATATGGGAAATATGGAACAAGAAATCGATTTTGAACTTTTGAAACGAACTTGTAGTTTGTCACTAAAGGGTATGGAAATTTTAATATAATACTAGATCCAAATTACAAGCCACTACGCTGAGTTGAAGTACAAGTACTGAATAATCGAATAGGTTATTGATTAAAAAGTTCTGTAATTTGAGTAACTATTCTCTTGTGTCCAGGAGATGAGTGTGATCATGTTATTGAATTTCTTTGGATGCTTTTAATTTTGATGTGGCTCCTTCCAGTTTGCAATTATTAATTTTCAGATACATATAACGTCAGATACATTCGTTTGTTTAAATGAGGATGTAATGAAAGCAAGGATATCTCCGCCAGCGATTAGGACCAGCCAAATAATGGCTTCACAACTGACCCGTAGACAGCTAACTGGCTTGTTCGAGTTTCGCAATCTTCTCCAGCAAACCGGCTGTTCTCTTACAATCCCACAGTTTCATCTGTACGTACATTAGAAAAAAGTTAACACTAGACGCTCCAAATCGTTTGCGAAGCGTTATATATCTCCTAGTACAGGAGTACGGGCTGCATCCAGTATAGGTGTTCACAACACAATACTGTAGGGCAAGGGCCACACAACAAGCTGCACTGAAAGACATCTGATTCCCTAAAAGCTGTAGAGGACGAGGAGTGTAGCAGGTATTTCGACTGACCCCTGTAAGGTTGTGGGAATGAATGTTAACCTCCTAGCTGATAATTATCTTATGGATGCTCAGTGGAAGGAATGATTACTGTCTAACTGATAGTACGCCAGCCGCGACATAATATATACAGTGTCAAGATGTAAGGGGCTTTATTATTTCAAATAATGACCTAAATGGTGTTGGTGAATTATCATCCATCTATGGTGTTGATGGTATGCTTTTAGATGGCACTCTTTTTTCAGGACTGTATTACCCCATATCATTATCCCATGTGAAATGAAGGGATGAAAAGGCAAGTGAAGGTAGTGTTAATTCATGTCAAGTACTGAGAGAGCATAATGTTCTGATCATAATGTAGGTCCTGGAATTAAATTATCAAGTAGTAACTAGTCAAACACTCGTCGACGATTCGCAGACGATCAGTAAGAACAGAAGTCCATGTATCTTTTAAATAGTCGATATAAATCTTACGAATTTAAACTCTCAGCTAATAAAACGGATATTGTGGTATATAGAGGAAAACAACATTTTAGAGCTAGTATCGAATTTTAAATAGCTCTTTTCTCTCGAAAGTTTTTACAATGATAAGGACATTGAACAACAAGTGGGCCATTCAAAGAGCTTTTTAAAAGAATCGTGAGACAATGAAAATTAAATCTTTTGAGGTGACAGCTTTACCCACATTGCTTTACGGCAGCGAAACCTGGGTGCCGACTCAACACCAATTCTGAAACAAAACTGCAAAAATAAGGTTATTAAGGAGCGTTAAAGGATGAACGAGGATGGTTTGGATACAAAATGAAGTTATTAAGAAAGAATTAAATCTAGAAGCAATACGTAATGAAATATTGAATAGGAGTCAGAATTGGAGCATGGTGTTACATGCTCAAGTGAAGAAGAGATCGAGGACCACCTAGGACACGCTGGAGACAACTTGTACACCCGTAATGGACAAACATACCTAATCCATGAAGTGGAGACGAAGAGTAAGTAAATGTAGATGGGTTCAGCTTCTGCAGATCATATTCACTCCGTGAGTGCTTTGCGTCTCTTTTCACTCATTTGGTATCCTCCATTCTGCTAGTTATGACACAATTGGAAAGGAGCAGAATATTAATCATGCGAAAAATATATGTGACTCACAAATCACTTTTTTCAACTTATTTATTTATTTATTTAACGTGATCAGATTAGGGCCATGAGGCCCTCTCTTACATCGGACCAGGGTTCCACACATGCACCATTTCACACATCAGAGTTACATCATGACAATACTTTCAATAAGAAAATTAGATTACTCTAGTCACAATATGAATAAAGAGCAATGACTAAGACCTAATAAAGTAAGTACTGGCAGTATTTTTACAAGAGGTGCTATACATACAAATGGTTCAAATGGCTCTGAGCACTATGGGACTCAACTGCTGAGGTCATTAGTCCCCTAGAACTTAGAACTAGTTAAACCTAACTAACCTAAGGACATCACAAACATCCATGCCCGAGGCAGGATTCGAACCTGCGACCGTAGTGGTCTCGCGGTTCCAGACTGCAGCGCCTTTAACCGCACGGCCACTTCGGCCGGCTGCTATACATACAAATTATGATAAAAGCAATAATAGTAACAGTAAAAATAATCAAATAATAATGATAAACATGAGAAAAATTGGCAATAGTAATGAATATTTGTGCAGATGTACATTAATATCTTGGTGTGTAAAGTAGATGTTTACTAGTATAGCGAGTTTTGGGGGAGGGAGATTTAAGGGGGATGGAAAGAGGGAAGTAATGAGGTGAAGTGCATTCGTGTACAGAGGAAGACATTACTATTGCTTAAGTACATACGTCATTAACTGTTTTTTGAAGGCGGACATGTTTTTAAGTTCTCTAACGTAACGAGGAAGGTTATTCCAGAGTCGGGTTCCCGCTACTGTAAAGGACTTGGAGAAGGTGACTGAGCGATGCAGTGGAACAGAGAGGATTTTATTATGATGGGAACGTGTGTTTCTGTCATGTTGTACCGACATAAGCGTTAAGGCCGAGGAGAGATGTGAGGGGCAGTGTACATTTATAAGGCAGTAGATGAGACAGAGTGTATGGAAATCTCTGCGTTTGTCTGCACGCAGCCAGGACAGTTTTGCATATGCTGGTGAAATGTGATCAAAAAGCCGAGCGTCACAAATATATATGGGACGCAGGCATTCGTGACCAGTTCCAGACGTCGCGAGCTTTCCTGAGCTTTCCTTGTAGGATAATGTCGCTGTAGTCAATGATTGGGAGTATAGGCGTTTGTACTAATTTCTTTTTCAGATCGAAAGGGAAGAGTTTTTAATATTTTTGTAGAACATGAAGGGATGCTGATGCTTTTTTGCACACTGCAGTTACGTGCTCTGTCCAATTTAGATTTTCATCTATTATTACTCCCAACCTCTTTGCTGAGGGAGAGAAGTTAATATTTGTTCCATTTAGGATAAGAGATGGTAGAGATTTCCGATGTTTTGGGCTAATAAGCTTAGAGTGACCAACAAGTACCGCTTGGGTTTTAGATGGGTTTAGTTTTAGTCCTATGTCCTGTGCCCATTTTCATAGTGCATCGAGATCAGTATTGAAGTTTTCAGTAGCTTTCTTAAGATTGCTTGGTTTCGCACTTAGATACAAATGAAGGTCATCACCATACATATGATATTTGCAATAGGTCAGAACCGATGACACATCATTGACATACAGAGAGAAGAGTATAGGACCTAATACTGAGCCTTGGGGAACGCCTGACACTACCTGCCGCCATTGTGATTTTATATTCCCGGACAGGACGCGTTGCTGACGAGACGTCATGTATGAGCGAAACCATTGCACTGCACTCGGTGAGAAATTTAGACCGCTAAGTTTGGCTAGTAAGATGTCGAAGTCGACAGTATCAAATGCTTTGCTGAAATCTAAGACGCAAATGATAGTCGCTTCTTGTCTGTCCATGGCAAGTTTCAGGTCATCTGTCACCTTTATCAGTGCGGATGTTGTGCTTCGATGTTTACGGAAACCTGATTGGTAGTCGTCTAGTAGGTTGTTAGTAGTTAGGTAGTTGGTGAGCTGGTCACGGACTATATATTCCAAGGCCTTTGATAGTGCAGGAAGAAGGCAGATGGGGCGGTAGTCAGAGGGTGCTGTGGCGATGTCCTTTTTAGGCAGTGGCTTAATTAGTACCTGTGAACTAGAAACTGATTGCTTCCAGTACAGTATCTGCACTGAAACTGTAACAGATTCGGAGCCCTCTAACACACTCTGGAAATGAGGAATAAAACTGGTCCAAGAATGTAGCCGTGAGGAACGCCCCTCGTAGCCGCCTACGCAGCGTTACGTCCTTGCCGGCGGTCACCTTGCCGGCCTACCAGGACACCTGCCCCTGGCCCTCCAAACGCCCCCACGTCATGAGCAGTAGAGCGTGTCAGGCTGCTACTCAGAGCTGCGCAGCGTGCACTCATCACTCCAAGGCGAAAGATCAGTGGAGCCCAAACCGGGAAACAGGCAAATGTAATTCCGTAGCGAGTCCGAGATGATACAGTGCGAACACGCACAAATCTCACCTCCCAAAAAATGGTTCAAATGGCTCTAGGAGCTACGGGACTTAACATCTGAGGTCATCAGTCCCGTAGACTGAGAACTGCTTAAACCTAACTAACATAAGGACATCAAACACATCCATGACCGAGGCAGGATTCGAACCTGCGACCGTAGCAGCAGAGCGGTTCCGGACTGAAGCGCCTAGAACTGCTCGGCCACAGCGGCCGGCAATCTCCCCCTCCCTCCTTTGTTCTTGTCACTTCTGCTGTCTTTTCAAAAGATACGAGAGGAGTAAGACATACAATAAATTTTTAATTTATCTTCTTTTCTCGTAGTTGGCCCCAGTTCTTCATGTCTAGGTGTCTGATTCTTGTAGCTGAAAATTTCAAATTTTAGATTCTCATGTTCCAATTGAAGTAAATAAAGTTGACGGATGCCTGTGCAGATTTTTTTAATGTTTATTTGCTTCATCTTTTACTGTATCACACTGTCTTTTGAATTTTCACATTAACAAAGTCGACATTACATTGTTCTTCCAAAATACAAAAACACGTCCTATCACATCAGAGGAATGCCTACTACTACTTTCTCAGACTGCAGTAATAACAATATTCCAAGAATTCACAAATTTTCTTGACAAATGAATTTCTATTAATTTATAAATAAATCCAAAAATAAACATAATAAACAGTAGCAGATTGCGTAATTAATAATAGAAATTTGAAGTGTGCCAAATTTTTCGTAATTTCAATTTTTTTAAAGTTATTTTAACTGTACATCAGAGCTAATACAATCGATTGTAATAACGGAAATAAAGTAATTCTATTTCATAGTTTTTAGCTTGAAATATATTTTGTGTAAAATTTTACGAAATTTATTAGATGAACGGTTCAGATAATATTAGTTGTGGTATCGACTACTTCTGTTGAGGAAAACTAATGACAGAGGAGGGTGTCCCTTTACAAAGTCGACCTGTGGTGCTCTGCATACGCCAGCTCGCTCAAATTTGCGCCAGTTCCCTGTCCACAGGAACCGATCTGTTTGCACAGCTATGATGTACGTGTACACATTCGACCAATTTTGCACAATCTTCGTACCCCGTACGTGACGCAGTTATTAAATCCGCGCAGGTCTGCGGTTCACGCTCAGCGATTTCTCTGTACTGCGGTGAGCTGCGCGGAAAAATCACAGCGTATGGATCGATCTACAGAGTGGAACCGCTCCGTGTCGGAATGCAGTCCGTCAGTTTCAGCGGAGAAGCGGCAGTGCTGGGTGACGTCATCGTTTCGACTTGCCTCCTGTCATTCCTGGACGGAACCCGGACGGACCAGGAAGTGCGCTGGGCTGTGTCTGTGTCTGCCTCTGCCTGTTGTTGACCCCCACGCCTCACTCCCGCCTTCCCTTTGGATGACTCACAGGCCTTCCCGAGAGGAAAGTCGCGGCCCTACTCGTTTACTTGCGGTCGCGAACAGTTTGCCGCAAACATCCGAGTACATTCGTTTTCGTCGCCTGGGAGAGCTTTGTTTGGATCCCGTAAATAAGTGTGTTTCCTCATCACATTAGCGCCCGGGATCCATTTCTGGACGTGCACGCCTGAAATGTCAACACTGACACTTCGGACAGCTATACTTATCCATCATAGCAGTGTTGTAAGATCAGTTACAGGAGATTCGGACGCACAGTCCTTATGCATCCCCAAAGGGAATAAATGTTACATTGTTATGGAATGAGAACGCGATGCCATGCAGAGAGGCCACCAAAGCATATTAAAGTGTGGTGTAAATGGCTCTGAGCACTATGGGACTTAACTGCCGAGGTCATCAGTCCCCTAGAACTTAGAACTACTTAAACGTAACTAACCTAAAGACATCACACACATCCATGCCCGAGGTAGGATTCGAATCTGCGACCGTAGCGGTCGCTCGGTTCCAGACTAAAGAGCCGAGAACCGCTCGGCCACACCGGCCGGCTGTGGAGTAAATGTGTGACTAAAAGCTCTCCCCTTATTTTTGGACATCGTGTGCTTTGCTCGGTATCCTTAATTAAAAGGCGTGACCTCACTATACATTCCTTTGAAATCACGTTTCAGTGTTAACATTTAATCTACAACGTAATTATTCACAGCTCTAAACTAATATTTTTACGTGCTAGCATACGGAAACCTCAAAACATGTAGGCAGGGAAACTTGTAAGCGCTGCTTCAGTTACGTGCGGTCATCGCAGGTCTTGTAAAGGCTAGGTAGCTCCCGTCATTTTAATGATAGCAGCGTCGCATATGTAGATTAGTTCAACGTATTACATGACAGCCTTAGGGAAAGGCTTCTTTCGTGGGATACCTTTTACTTTTATGTACTTCAGCAATGTATTTGTGTTGTGTGTTACAGTCATAAACAATACACTCGCAAACAGGTGTTAGGTGAATTGCTTTTATTTTGCAATCAGTTTCGCTGTTTCAAAAATTTCACCACAGACTAAATCTGTTCGCATTACGAAGTTCCACGCATTATCACGTTAGTCAGAAGTTACTTAGAGTCCCACTTGAGGAAAAGCCTCATACTGAAAATTTATAAACTTCTGTACAAATGCGGTTCGAAGGGGCTTTTGTCATAGGCAGGTTTGATTAAATGTTCGTAAATCGTAACATGCACACGTGTGCACTTTTACGATGTTTCTGTACCTGAAAATAATACGGAAAACTAGGACTGGTTGTAAAGTAAAAGCTGTTCACGTAGCAGCTGCCACTGTGTATTTATACGTTAGGGGTTTCGTACAGTGCTTAGTAGCTATGGAGAACCACATACCAAAAATATATCTGTAGTTTATCTATGCAGTGTCTTCGTATGTCTATACATTTATATAGATATTCTTAATACTGATGATATGTTCGTCCTCAAATTTCTTCAGAGCTCGTCGTTTCGATCCCTCTGCTAGGATCTTCTTCAGGAAATCATTGGTGTCTATCGATGGGCAAACACGGTCTAAAGATTGTGTCGCTCTCACTGATCCTATATAAGGTTATTTTCCTCGGTTTTTTAATGTGGGGGAACCCAACTTTTGTACTAATAGTACTACAGGGTGGGGCAATAATAGTGGCCCAACGAATGGATACGATTGGACGTGAATGTATGCGTATAACCACATACCGTGACGCGCACCCCACGTTACAGTTGCTTGCGGCAGGATGCAGCAACTGCCCACACAGCCGACCGAGCCTCGGAGCACCTTTATACAGTCTTCACGCCTGACGGAGAGGTTAACCAGAGGTCAGTGTGGTCGCGGCCATAGCTGTGTACCTCCTCCCTGGTCGTCAGCTATGGGGAGTCTGGGAAATCTGCTTTTTCGGATCGCTAGACAACATTCAGTCAAATCATATTAATGTGTTTTATTACCAAAGGGAAAAAAATACGATAATTAACTTTGCGTTAAACGGTTGTGTCGCAAGCAACGGGCGGCAGACAAAATAAGAAATCTCTTCAGTACAACAATTCCAAGTTGAGCTACATAGAATGTACGAGCAAAGTAATGAGCTTTGACGCTTCTATTCAGGCCGCTAGTCTTGAAGCTTATCGCGTAGAGCCCCCTGCTGTCGCGTTGTCGTGCTGGAGAGTGGTCGGTCAGCGTGCAATTGGCTGACGTCTTCACAGCCCTCTCTGCTCTCTCGTTCCCGAGTGGCGTGCCGACGTAACACAAGCTAGCCACCCACGCCAACTGATACACCTCAAGTCTAAGATGTATCGCCACAACCTTTATAAAAGACATCATATTTACGCCAGTGACTATAACAAATGGCTCTGAGCACTATGGGACTTAACATTGAGGTCATCAGTCCCCTAGAACTTAGAACTACTGAAACCTAACTAACCTAAGGACATCACACACATCTATGCCCGAGGCAGGATTGGAACCTGCGACCGTAGCGGTCGCTCGGCTCCAGACTGTAGCGCCTAGAACAGCACGGCCACTCCGGCCGGCTGACTATAACACTTTCTTTATTGCACGATTGCAATTTCGGCTTTAGGCCATTATCAAGTGCAGATTCTTGTGATTTTAAGCCATGTCAACTTAAAATGAGCTGACACATTTATATGTCGTTATAATCTTCAAGAACCGCAGCAGGACATTCCGGTTGATACTGCAGTAATTTTCGCAGTCCACCTTCGATCCGTCTTTAGCAATTTGTTGATGAGGGCCCAAAGTGCCAGTAGATGAATGGTGGTCATTGTCAACATCTGCTGTAGGCAGGTTAGTATTGAATTTCTATTCATCCGCTGTCTTTCTTTTCAACCTGGAACTCTGTTCTCCGGGACACTTTTATTTTCCCCACCCTGCATTAACAGTTGGGCTGCTAAAAAAATGGCTCTAAGCACTATGGGACTTGACATCTGAGGTCATCAGTCCCCTAGGCGTAGAACTACTTAAACCTAACGACATCACACACATCCATGCCCGAGGCAGGATTCGAACCTGCGACCGTAGCAGCAGCGCGGTTCCGGACTTACGCGCGTAGAACCGCTTGTCCACAACGGGCGGCAGATGGGCTGTTGCTTAAGGGGATTTATTGTAGTTTTGTGGTATAAGCAGTTGTATTATCGTTTTCATATAATTCGCAGTTTTTCTTCGTAATGTTTACGAGTACCAGGAATAAATTATTAAAATATGCGTTTATTACTGTCCGCAGAAATGTGACTTGTGTTGAGGCTGTAATTGTGGAGTGTAAATAAATGAATTGTTGTTATGCCTCCTCCGTTGTTCCCTGGTAGTTGTTTATGTTCCTTATCAGTGACGGCGTCCATATAAGCCTGCAGGCTTATTTTTCATACCACTAGGAAGGCCATGAAAACCATTTAGTCACAGAACTATTTATTCTATTTTCGCCTGTAATAACATTTACGGTTTGCGACGACAGTAGCTAGCAGTGCACTCGGTACTGCGTAACAAGCACGTCTAATGTTGTTTTTATAGCAGACAAATCTCCATACAAACTGGTTAATACAGTAACATTATGCTGCAGGCACAACCAGTCTGTCGCTTTTGGCATTAATAGTTTTGACTGACTGAACTGGTAGCTGGAATATCCTACAAAAGAACAATTTAACTGTAGAGCAGCGGCGCCTCCCCTAATGAGAGCCGTTACATCGACGCCCAGCAGCAGAGAGCAGCCCGCACACACGCGTCCCTTTGTTGTCTGGTTGGTATCGAGCGCGCCGGCCGCGGCTGGCCTTTCACATTTTCCGTCCCTGTGGCGCTCATCTCCGGCCACTGACCTCGGCGTACAATCGAAACCGCCCGTCGGCTTTAATAGCGACGGTGCGTCCCAGTTGATACATCGCGGACCAGAGCAGGAACTTTTGCAAGCTCCGAATTGTTTTCCTTTCGTTCGAGAGCAGCAGGTAACACTTAACTGTGTAGACATAGTTAAAGATCCGCCGTGTAGCGGAATCCGTTTAAACAACTGAAATGTCCAAACTGCCTTCTGAGCCTCTAGTTATTGAGCTTTGTGAAGCCTTTAGACAACAGCAGGGCAGCCATGCAACGACCTCAAGTTGTGAAATTACCAGCAACTCTTAGGCTCCGTCATAACAGGTTTTAGCTCTTCTTACCCATCTGCATTAGCTAAAAACGGGACTGGAATAAAATAACTTAAAGTACGACAAAAAGAAAGATCGGCAGCTGTCAAGTTACAATAGGGAAGCGAACACAGTAGCAGGTGGATGTGACGTCACACAGTGGGTGCGTGAAGGGCTCAGAAGGGCGAGCGCCGCACATTCTGTGTCTGGCGGCCATCAGAGTAACGTCTGTTGTACAGCATAGTAAGCTACGGGTTTCAATAAATACTTCCACTGCAAGTGTCACCACTTCTTCAGCCTATCTCGACAAAAAGCCGCTACTTAAATCTATTTTTCAGACAGTCACCTCTAAAACTGTGACAGGATATTCATACTGCTACGTCTTTCGCGAAGGTGATCCGTTGCGTCACTCACTTCGCAGTATGAGACGCTAGTGTAGAATCGCTGAGTAATCGAATGTACTCTGAGCAGATATACACCGTCTCATATAAGCAAAGCAGTTTTTGTCTGCAACGTGTTGCCCTAGAATTAAAGTTAGTTCCTATCCCCGGATACTGACCAACGTTTAAGGGAGGGTTGCTTTGGTTGCAAGGCAAATGCCGGAACTGGGAACTTCTCTCAAATATTCCCACTTCGGACTCCTAGTGCCAGATCACCAGCTCGCCTGATATTTGGCTGAAAAGTCCCTGAATTTATAGAGGTTCACTAGTCGAATATCCCCCTCCAGCTTAATGGGAACATTGAAAAAAAGAAAAAAGAAAAAAAAAAGAAATTGACAGGTAAATAATAGATCAAGTCATTAAGAGTTTAGGATTATAACAAGAGACAAACCGCAAAATTATCGAGGAGTTGCGTGTTATTATCTCGATTCCGTTATTAAGATATCGCTTTATAGCCACTTACAGGTTGACAATTATTGAACTATATGAAAAAATGTAAATTAGTTACAAAAATTGCGGCGTGCATACACTTTATTGAACATGTAAACGTCCCTACAGATATTCGGATTCAGTTTATGACATGTTCAATGTGCCTGACATCAGTAGCGATGATGTGGCGCAGACAAATAGCGAAATTCTGCATGACCTCTGAAGTGTCGCAACATCGATGCTGTAGATGACCTCCCGAATGGCTGTTTTGGGCTCAGCAGTGGTTTTGGGCTTATTGCTGTACATCTTGTCTTTAATATAGCCCCACAAAAAGGAGACGCACGTCCTTAGGTGAGGAGAATACGGCGGCTAATCGAGGCCCATTCCAGTGGCCTCTGGGTACCTCAGAGCCAGAATGCGTCCTCCAGGACATCACATACTCTCCTGCTCCGATGGGAACGAGCCCCGTCTTGCACGAACCACACCTTGTCGAAATCAGGGTCACTTTGGACAATGGGGATGATATCATCTTCCAGAACCTCGACGTACCGTTCGGTAGTCACTGTGCCATCAAGGAATATTGCATCGATTATTCCGCGACTGTATGTTGCACACTACACAGTCAGCCGTTGAGGGTGAAAAGACTTGCCGATCGCGAAATGCAGATTCTCAGTCCCCCAAATTTTGGTTATTGACGAACCCGTCGAAATGGAAGTGGGCTTCGTCGCTAAACCGAGGCGCATGCGCATACTAATTCCCGTGATGCCTCGCGACCAACCGTGCAGTTTGAACGTCCCAACGCAAGCGGTTATGACCGTTGTATTTCACATAGTTCAGTAATTGTCAGCCTATAGATTCTAGTGGTGCAATCAAACGGAGCTTTCGAAACAGCAGACGGGAGACATTGTAAAATATTACAAGGATGTGCACCGCTGCTGTTTACAATGTGTATGAATGATCTAATAGAAAACGTCGAAGGCTCCTTAAAACTGTTCCCAGATAATGCGGATGTCGGTAACAAAACAGCAACTCCAGAAGACAGTATCGATTTGCAGAATGACCTGCAGAGGACTGGTGAATGGCGCAGGCTGTGGCAGTTGACCCTGAACGTAAATAAATGTATCATATTGCGCATTCATAGGAAAAGATAGCCACTACTGTACAGCTACACTGTCAGTGAGAAACTGCTGGAAACAGTATCTACCGTAAAATATCTAGGAGTATCTGTCCAGAGCGACCGTAAGTGGAATGTCCACATAAAAGAAATAGTGTGAAAGGCAAATGCCAAATCGAGGTTTCTTAAGGAAAAGTAACTCACCATGAAGGAAGTGGCTTATAAGGCGCTTTTTTCGGCCGATTCTTCACCATTGCTCATCAGTATGGTATTCTTACCAGGTAGGACTGATAGAAGAGGTAGAGAAGATCCAACGAAGAGCGCCACTTTTCGTCACTGGACCGTTTAGTTTACACGAAAGCATTATCTAGGTGGTCAAGAAACTCCGCTGTCAGACATTACCAGAGAAGCGTTTTGCGTCACGGCGAGGTTTACTGTTGAAATTTCCGCGAAGAGTCGGACAACTTATCGCTTCCTCCAACATAGATCTCGCGTACTGACCACGACGAGAAAATTTGAGAAATTAGTGTTATTACAGACGCATACAGAGAATCATTCTTCCCACGCACTATTCGCGGGGAAATCATTTAGCGGTGCCAGAAGTTTCCTCCGACAGACATCATTGATGTAGACGTAAATGTAAATGCAACAAAGGGATGGCAGTGTCGCAGGCCGGTGTGGCCGAGCGGTTGTAGGCACTTCAGTCTGGAACCGCGCGACCGCTACGGTCGTAGGTTCGAATCCTGCCTCGGGCATGAATGTCTGTGATGTCCTTAGATTAGTTAGGTTTAAGTAGTTCTAAGTTCTAGGGGACTGATGACCTCAGATGTTAAGTCTCATAGTACTCAGAGCCATTTGAACCGTTTGATGGCACTGTCAACATCACTTTGCGAAAGTGAGTTTTGGGACGCAAATGAAACTGTAGACCAGAAGAGTAAAAAGGGAGAAAATAAGGCCTCTTAGAAGGATGGTGGGCTCTGCATTTACATATATACTCCGCAAACCACGCTACAGTGCACGGCGCGCATTGAATGAGGCAAAAATGAATGACTATATGGCTCTAAAAGTGCCCAAATTTACCATGTTAAGCTCATTGCCCACGCACGAGATACACTACGGTGGCAGCGTAGTGCCCCAAAAGCATTCTTCGAATACACGTTCCCTAAGTTTTCCCAACATTGTTCCGCGGGAACTACCTCGTCTTCCTTTCATGGGTTCCCATTTAAGTTCTCCGACTGTTTGTGGTACACTTTTTTACGGGCTAAACCGACCTGTTACGATCCTCACGGGCCGTCTCACGATCCATCATGTCTACTTGAGAAGGATTCCAAACCCTGGAACGGTACTTCAGAATTTGTGGCACGGTGTTCTGTACGATATTCGCTTTACAAATGCATCGCCCTTTTCCAGAACCCTTCCAACAAATCAAAGTATTCCATTCGCCTGCGGTAGTATTTGATTTTACGTGACCCATTTCGAATTGCTTCGTTGTGTTACTCCTCAGTATTACACGATGTGACACGCTAAAGATGTTTAGAACTAGTCTTACAATCGGATACTACTGGGTTCTTTCTCCTTGTTGTTGGCGTTGTCTTACATTCACCCATATTTAAAGAAATTTGTCATTCATTGCACCAGTTGGAAATACTGTCCTACTCTTTCTGAAGTTTCCGCGATCGTCTAATTACGACACTCTCCTATCCACAACTGCATCGCCAGTAAACAAACCTGTAGTGCTGCTGTGATGTCTGATAAAACCTCGAAAACATAAGGGACCAAATTTCGCTTCATTGAGTCACGTCCGATGTAATTTTTATTTCTGTTGAACGTATATTGTCCAGTATAAGGTACTGGTTTTGATAAAAGTAGCAGACTAGATCGCACAAAAAAGAAAAAAGAATTCAGCCTTTCGGCCTTTAAGACGGGTCAGTGCACGAGGCCTCCGTGTAGCTCCGACTAGTACCTGTCACGAGCAGCTGATATGACTAGTACCTGTCACGAGCAGGTGATATATATATAATTTGCGAAACTGTATTATCACTCACATACCTGCGGAGATACTCCGTATGGCCGTAAGTGTCTAGCGTCAATCGAAAATGTAGAGATCGTAATGTACCTGTTCAATGGCATCTTCCGTTTGCTAGATGTCTAGGGAAAAAAAAGGTTGTCCCAATAGTAGTGGATTTTCCTAAGGCTGTGTTGATTATCCGAGAGAACTTCTTTTCTTCCACGAACGTCACAATATTTGAATTTAGCATTTTCTAGGCTGCTGCAATAGAGCGGTGTGTAGCTCTGCGCACCTGATGTTGACCCTCTCGGTCACCTTGACACGCACTGTGAATTACAAATTCCGCGTGCAGTGCCGAGGTGTAAAGCAGAGTCCGGAGGGCAGATTAGCTTTTGGCCGCTGAGAGAGACAGCGGCGGCTGCAATCCGGACGCGCAGCTGGAGCGCACATTACGCGTCGTGTGGCGCTGCGCTGGCGCCAGTAATTGCTGCGCGGGACGCACCGTGTTTTTTTACACCTCCAGCCAGCGGCGTCAGCGCTCGTAAAGCCGCGGCGGCGGCGGCGCGAATCTCTGCGCGTTGCCGCCCTGTGCTCTTTTATTGCAGGCTGGACCCCAGGGAGCGCTTCCAGGTGAGCCCGTCGACGTCGACGTTATCACTGGTGCCACCGCGGACGAAGTCTCTGTTCCCCGACTCAGCACAGATTAACCGTGCCTCAACGGTCACTGAAGGATTTCGGACCGGATCTACATGGTCCACTGATGATCGTCGATCGTGCGGCAGAGACGATATCGCACTATGCTTGCTTTCTTTCTTTCTTTCTTTCTTTCTTTCTCAAGCGTCGTTCCGTAATGGATCAAAAGCCCAAATTTTAGATCGAACGTCAGTTTGCCTAGCTATGATGTTACTCGCCTCTGTAAAGCATATCAGTTTGGCGAGTAAGTGAAACATGTACCCTACCACGGCGACGCCTTTCACGAAAGAAGCAGTTCCGAATCCCAGGAGTGAAAGGAAATCTCAACTGCTAAGAGAGTGTGACTCATTCTCGAAAGTAGTGGCCAACGAAAACCTCGTACATTCTATTTTTGAGTGATGCTCGTCATTATGGGATCCTTATCAGGTAAGGTTAATAGAAGGGCCGGCCGGGGTGGCCCAGCGGTTCTAGGCGCTACAGACTGGATGCCGCCTCGGGCATGGATGTGTGTGATGTCCTTAGGTTAGTTAGGTTTAAGTAGTTCTAAGTTCTAGGGGACTGATGACCTCAGCAGTTAAGTCCCATACTGCTCAGAGCCATTTGAACCATTTTGAACGTTTGAAGGGAGTCTTAACAACCCCCAGTAGAAGACACTAAGAGAGAGCCGCTGTGCATCAAGGGAAAATACCGTAACGAGAGCGCGCTTCCCAAGCTCAGTCGGGCAACATACAGGGTGTTTCAAAAATGACCGGTATATTTGAAACGGCAATAAAAACTAAACGAGCAGCGATAGAAATACACCGTTTGTTGCAATATGCTTGGGACAACAGTACATTTTCAGGCAGACAAACTTTCGAAATTACAGTAGTTACAATTTGCAACAACAGATGGCGCTGCGGTCTGGGAAACTCTATAGTACGATATTTTCCACATATCCACCATGCGTAGCAATAATATGGCGTAGTCTCTGAATGAAATTACCCGAAACCTTTGACAACGTGTCTGGCGGAATGGCTTCACATGCAGATGAGATGTACTGCTTCAGCTGTTCAATTGTTTCTGGATTCTGGCGGTACACCTGGTCTTTCAAGTGTCCTCACAGAAAGAAGTCACAGGGGTTCATGTCTGGCGAATAGGGAGGCCAATCCACGCCGCCTCCTGTATGTTTCGGATAGCCCAAAGCAATCACACGATCATCGAAATATTCATTCAGGAAATTAAAGACGTCGGCCGTGCGATGTGGCCGGGCACCATCTTGCATAAACCACGAGGTGTTCGCAGTGTCGTCTAAGGCAGTTTGTACCGCCACAAATTCACGAAGAATGTCCAGATAGCGTGATGCAGTAATCGTTTCGGATCTGAAAAATGGGCCAATGATTCCTTTTGAAGAAATGGCGGCCCAGACCAGTACTTTTTGAGGATGCAGGGACGATGGGACTGCAACATGGGGCTTTTCGGTTCCCCATATGCGCCAGTTCTGTTTATTGACGAAGCCGTCCAGGTAAAAATAAGCTTCGTCAGTAAACCAAATGCTGCCCACATGCATATCGCCGTCATCAATCCTGTGCACTATATCGTTAGCGAATGTCTCTCGTGCAGCAATGGTAGCGGCGCTGAGGGGTTGCCGCGTTTGAATTTTGTATGGATAGAGGTGTAAACTCTGGCGCATGAGACGATACGTGGACTTTGGCGTCATTTGGACCGCAGCTGCAACACGGCGAACGGAAACCCGAGGCCGCTGTTGGATCACCTGCTGCACTAGCTGCGCGTTGCCCTCTGTGGTTGCTGTACGCGGTCGCCCTACCTTTCCAGCACGTTCATCCGTCACGTTCCCAGTCCGTTGAAATTTTTCAAACAGATCCTTTATTGTATCGCTTTTCGGTCCTTTGGTTACATTAAACCTCCTTTGAAAACTTCGTCTTGTTGCAACAACACTGTCTTCTAGGTGGTGGAATTCCAACACCAGAAAAATCCTCTGTTCTAAGGAATAAACCATGTTGTCTACAGCACACTTGCACGTTGTGAACAGCACACGCTTACAGCAGAAAGACGACGTACAGAATGGCGCACCCACAGACTGCGTTGTCTTCTATATCGTTCACATCACTTGCAGCGCCATCTGTTGTTGAAAATTGTAACTACTGTAATTTCGAAAGTTTGTCCGCCTGAAAATGTACTGTTGTCCCAAGCATATTGCAACAAACGGTGTATTTCTATCGCTGCTCGTTTAGTTTTTATTGCCGTTTCAAATATACCGGTCATTTTTGAAACACCCTGTATTACATGAGACTTCTCTCCTCCTCCTCTTCCTTCTTCTCCTCCTCCACCTCCTCCTCCTTTTTCTTTTTCTTCTTTTTCTTTTTCTTGCGGATTCTAGGCGGCTGGTGCAGCTCCTTCGCCCCCAAGCGCCGTCTTATTTTGTCCTAACTTTCCTCAACGTTTATGTCCCATGCTTCGATTGCCTCCTCCACATCATCTTCCATTGTACTATCATATTTAGCATCTTGTCTTCATTCATCCTATTCACATGGCCGAACCATCTCAGCTGTTTTTTGCCAAATGTCGTCACAGATATACCAAACAATATTCATCCCTTGTCGGATTGCGTCATTTTTATCCAGTCCATCCCAGTACAGCTTCAGCATTGTCTTAAGTAACACATCTCAGTCGCAAAAAGTTTATTATTTCTGCCAATGTACCAGGATTTTCTGTTCCGCACAAAACTGCACTCTGAACTATAGCCTTATACATCCTCTTCTTCGTTGCCTTTGTTATCTTTTCGTTCCAAGGAACACTGTTCATTGCCCTCGTTACAGCTCGCCCTTCATTAACCCTACTAGTGATTTCATCATTACTTGCGCCCTGTCAATTAAACAATACCTCAAGATATTTTGCCTTTTTACTTCTCAATTTCAATTTGTCTACAAATTATTTAATTTTCCCGTTCCAACGGCCAAGTATTCACAGCTCTTCATCTTCAGCCCAACCTTATTGTATTCCTCTTTCATCTCTCGTATCATATTGCTCAGATCATCTTCATCTTCTGCTAGTACAATATCATCATATGCAAAATACAGGGTAAGTACCTTGCTGTCTTCCGCTGTCAATCCCATAACCTGGCATTTTCTATGCCAAGCCTGCAGGATTGCTCTTAGATACAGCTTAGAGAGTTCGCTGACAGGCCACATCCCTGCCGCAGACCCTCATTTACCTCGAATTCTTCTGTCTAACCGCGCGGGGCAGCCGTACGGTCTAGGGCGCCTTGTCACGGATCGCGCGACTGCTCCCGTCGGAGGTTCGAGTCCTCCCTCGGGCATGGATGTGTGTGTATTGCCTTTAGTGTAAGTTAGCTTAAGTTAGATTAAGTAGTGTGTAAGCTTAGGGACCTATGACCTCAGCAGTTTAGTCTCATACGACTTACTACAAATTTCCTTCTGTCCAAGTGTTGGCCGTTGTCGACTGCCGTCGTGCGCTATTGCTATTATCCCACGGTGGAAGATTGGTGCACACCTTCGTCAGCTCCAGAATCCAAATGCCATTCAATGCCACTCCCTTCTCCTTCCTAGTGAAATTCCTGTGGTGTTTTACAATCTCTGTGGCCTCTCTGTATAGACTTTCATGTAATCCGGTTGTGGCTGCCAGTACTTGAGTCCTACCAAAATAAATGTCGTAGTCTACTGGGTGCAAAGCATGTTCCGCAACAGCTGATCTGTCAGTCTCCCCTTTTCTGCAATTGCCTATGTGCTTTTCTAGTCGTTCTTTGACAGATCTTTTTGTACTACCCACGTACACCTTCCCACAACCACACGGAATCCTATAATTTCTAGCGTTTTCCAACGGTTGGCGAGCATCCTTGGCCGATTTTAGGTGATCCTCTATTTTCCGTGTGGGCGTGTGGATTACCGCGATGTTCCGCTTTTTCAAGATTTTTCTTAAGCGGTCAGTCACGCCTTAAATGAGTAGGAAGAAAACTTAAGATTTCACTGGCACTTGAACAGCGCTATAATTTCTGCTCGGTGATCATGACGCTGTTTTCACTTTAGTGAACGAATAACCATTCTTGAGAAATGCACTGTTGAGATATTGTAATTCTCCATCAAGCAGCGCTGGTTCGCAGATTTTCCTCGCTCTATCCGCCAACGTTTTTGTGATGCTCGCACACAGACCGTTGCTTACACTGGGATTCGGACCACCACCAACAATAAAAGCGAGAGGGGAGGTTGACAGATCATCTGTTGCGGAACATGCTTTGCAACCAGGAGACCATCGCATTCATTTTGACAGGACTCGAGTACTGGCAGCCACAAGCGGACAGCATCAAAGGCTGCACAGAGAGGCCACAGAGGCTGTAAAACACACCAGGAATTTCACTAGGAAAGAGGAGGACGTGAAACTGAATGACATTTGGCTTCCGGTGCTTAAGAAGATGTGTATCAGTCTTCCAACATGGGATGATAGCAACAGCGGACGACGGCACTCGATAACGGCCAACTGCTCTCTCGTATTCAAAACATGTGACGTCACGCCACTGCTGTAGCCAGTAGCGAGCCAGGGTATGAATCGGACATTCAAAAGAGCTACGATCCCTGTTGAAAATATCCTCCGCAAGTGGAGACGAAACGTCGGGTTTTAAGGTGAAATCCATTCGACCATGGCATAATAGCCCGGAACATTTTACTAATTGGCCGGCCGGTGTGGCCGTGCGGTTAAAGGCGCTTCAGTCTGGAACCGCGTGACCGCTACGGTCGCAGGTTCGAATCCTGCCTCGGGCATGGATGTGTGTGATGTCCTTAGGTTAGTTAGGTTTAATTAGTTCTAAGTTGTAGGCGACTGATGACCTCAGAAGTTAAGTCGCATGGTGCTCAGAGCCATTTGAACCATTTTACTAATTGTGACATTTCCGGCAGTGAAAGTTTACATTTTACATAAAAAAATTTAACCTTCTTTCATCCATTTCTGTTTCTTTCAGCGTTTCCCCAACGACTTTTGGTGGATACGTATTCATATGTTCTCTCTAGGTCAGTCACTACAACGTGTGTCTCCAGTCTAACTTTTGTGCGTTTTTCACATATTAGTTTTAGTCTGGAGATGTTGTCCGCTACTGACGTTTCCTCTTGCTCTTCTTGCTGCTTGTGACTTGTTTCTTTCACAAACAGAGGTTTAATTACCTTCGAGTACAGTCTTCCAACGAAAGGGATCACTGTCAATACCCTGCAATTACTTGGGTCATTGGAACTTCCTGGCAGATTAAAACTGTATACCAAACAGTGACCAGGACTCGAACCTGGGACCTCTGTCCCACGACCCGGCCTGTAGCGTCACATGTGGCAGTACGTTTGCATTTTCAGCGGAAGACAAAGCTGCAGGTTCAAATCCACAGTTTTAATCTGCCACGACATTTATAGAAAGTGCACACTTCACTATGCAATGAAAAATTGTTTCAGAAATCAGTTCCGTAGCCTGAGGCCACGCCATTTCACGGGGGTATCTTTTCTTCCAGGAGTGAGAGCTCAGCAAGGGGTGGGGGAGAACTTCTCTGAACTGTGAGAGGTACTGGCAGAACTGAAACTCTCAGATAAACTCCGAGGTCGGATCGTGAATTGTGCCTGCATAACTCAGTCGGTAACAGCACTACCCGCTAATTTTCACGTTTTGGGTTCGAGCCCTAGTCGGGCACATTGTACATTCCGCCGCAGACTGATTCTGGAAACATATCGTGGACACACATATCGTGGAATGGCCACGAGGAGAAAATAGGACAAATTAGAAATCATACGGGAAAGGGGGAAATGATAATGGTGGAAGCATCCTCCGCCACACGCCTTAATGAGATTGACTTGAGTAAATGTAATTACCTTACAGCCAGCAAAAAAGAAAGAAAAAATGTTGCTGAAGCTGTTTTACGAGATGTGTTTAATTTGCCTCTGCTTCCTCAAAACTCATTTACCAATCTCGTAACTCGTGGAATTCGTAAAACTCCTTATGCTACAAGTAGACTGAAATTTTATAAGCTCCTTCTCATTCTTATTTACCTGCCTAAGGATTTCAATTATCATCTTCAAATCTCCGAAATAAAGGTCGGAAGAAGATACCTCACAGATGGAAGTACACAGTAACACGAATATAAACGAATTAGCGACGAATCTCAGGGGAGCCAGAGATCACTAACTGACGACTCAATGAGAGGAAATTGGGTACACATTGTTGATCTCGTGCGGCACGCTGTGTCAAAAATTGGGATGAATAATTTACTACTACTATGGAATCTCATTTGCGGAAACTACGCGCTACAGTGTTAGATTCTTCCGTCTGTTTTCCAGAGATACTCTGCGTGTGTGGCCATAACCGTGAGCTCGGGCTTGGAGGAGAAGCCGAGCCTCTGCGGCGGCGGACGTACAGTGTGTGCCTGCGGGTGACTCACGGCGCGCATTTCCAAACAATGGTCTGCCTGCGCGGCGGTCGTGAGCTCCCGCTACCGGCCGCAGTCACGGCCGTCCCGTGGGAATGCCGGGGTGGTTTCCTTCCAGTCCATCGGCACTCGAAGCTGGTGTCCCAGGTGAAGGCGTCGGGACAAATGTGAAACGCATTTCATATTTAAACCCTTTGGTTATAGATTGTTAATCACGTATTCGGTCGCAGGTACACCTGATCTGAAATAGAATAGGGTTTGGTTTTAGTATCCATCCCCTCACGTCGTCGTTTTACAGCTCAGGAGGTGATATGCAAAGCCCAACCTGTAAAAACAAAAGAAAAAAAAACATACGGATTGGAACAGTACACGCAGGATAAGCAAAATCTGAATACATCATGCAATTTAATAGAAATCGAACATGTGCCATGATACAAGTCTGTGAAAATATATGGTTCAGGGCAACAGGAGACGCTGATTCCAGCCACATGATTTCCATTCCAGTCAGGGCCAGACGTTCCCACGCACAGCAGCTATTAGTATCAGTTTGTGCTTCTGTGGTCCCTCGTAATAGTACTGCGTAGTATTAATGCTAATAATTACTATTACAGGGCACAGTTACTTATCTACTGACCGCATTTTCGTTAGAGTAGAGAAACTTCTACGAAAAAGGGCAACAATGCCTACCAGTCAGTGGGTGAAGTAAGAAACCGCGGTGAAGATTAGACAGTGACAGACGTGGAATCTCTATCTAATGGTCTACGAAATTTAGATCGCATAAATGAAATGAAACGAATCCTCGTATACAGATACGAAGCTATGGGAAACACTGCTTTCTAGAGGTACCAACAAGACGTACAAGAGCGGTAGTCTCTTTAGAAACGCGGGTGGACCATTGCGAAACTCTTTTTGTAACCATTTGTTCAACAAAGAGGTAGAGGGAATTGCTTGTGATTGTTTAGAACATGCATTCTGGATTGTACGTTTAAGTGTTAACAGTTACCTCAAAGAAACGTTCTGATAACAGGTAATATTATTGTTACATCATTACTCTGTTATGGTAGTATGAAGCAACAATGAAATCAGAACTTTCGGTAGAACACTTAAAGCCGGCCGAAGTGGCCGTGCGGTTAAAGGCGCTGCAGTCTGGAACCGCAAGACCGCTACGGTCGCAGGTTCGAATCCTGCCTCGGGCATGGATGTTTGTGATGTCCTTAGGTTAGTTAGGTTTAACTAGTTCTAAGTTCTAGGGGACTAATGACCTCAGCAGTTGAGTCCCATAGTGCTCAGAGCCATTTGAACCATTTTAGAACACTTAATGTCAACATTACAGTTGCCAGTATAGAACTTTTTCCTTGATATCACATACAAAAGTGTTTCAAATGCGGGCATAGCAAGCATTGTACAATGAGATGTCAGCTATTTTCAAATAACAGGATATTTGCTTTTGAAAATAATTCGAAACCGAACATGTCCAAATGGATCAGCCAAATGAGAACATGTCCATATTCAAATGTACTTTTCAAAGGAATACTTTCATTTGATTTACAGATATGAGCTGCATTTTGACGCAAAAGTAAAGGCGTTTGCATTGCAGTATGTTACTTTCATTCATATGTATGCCTGAAATAAGTTTTATGTTCACTCAGAAAAACTGCATTTAGTGGACCTGTTCGTTTTTGCATGTCACCTCCTCAACTGCTGACGTGAAATTTCGGTACAGCGCGAAGAACAGCCTTCCGCGCTTACCTAATCCCCGCGACGTACATGCAACAAAATAAACACAAAAAAGACTTTCTATTTTTTCATTAAATAAGTTTTTGTGATAATATCTTTAACTTTGTTAAATAACGTACTGTGCGTCGCACTTTGGTATCTGACGTATAGACGATGAAGTCCACGGTGGTACAGCGTAAATTCTGTATTCACCCGATGACATCGTATTGATGGCAAGCTAAACAATAACATTTCTTGCTGCTTCTTTAGACCGCACGGGATGTAAGTGCGTCTACACAACATGGTAACAAAAATACACTCTAAGAAAAAAAAATTAGGGACGACGAAGGAATCATTCGAATCGGACGAAAATAGGTAGATATAATCTACATGTACAGACAAACAAATGATTACAATGACGATGAGTAACTGACATTGTCAGCTGTATTGGAGGCGATTTCAGAATCTAAACACGGTTGTTGTTCTTGTTACAGAAAGTTCTTGGCCTAATTGCATAAAAATACACAATGATTACTAGTTTCAGCAGAGTTAAATCGGTAAAAAAAGAAAAAAAGAAAAAAATTCTTTACAAATTCTCTGAAGATGCCGATTTAATTCAGCTGAAACTAGTAAATGAATATACTCTCGGAAAAATTGAATAATTTACTCAAGAGAGAGAGATTCACACATTGAGCAAGGCAATAAGGTGTTGGTCCGTCCCTGGTCCTTATGAGAGCAGTCACTCAGCTCGGCATTGATTGGTAAAGTTTTCGGATGTGCTCCTGACGGGAATCGCGCCAGATTCGTCCGAATGGCGCGTCAGTTTGTCAAAATCCCGATATGGTTGCAGGCCCCTCCCTGCCCACAGTTCTCCAAACTTTCTCAACAGAGGGGAGATCCGGCGACCGTGCTGGCCAAGGCAGGGTCTGACAAGCACGGAGACGAGCAGCAGAAAGTCTCGCCGTGTGCGAGCGGGCATTGTCGTGCTGAAATATAACTAAGTCCAGGGTGGTTTTCCGTGAAGGGCAACCAAACGGAGAGTAGAATATCGCCGACGCACCTCTGTGCTGTAAAGGTGCCGCGGATGACAACCGAAGGGGTCCTGCTACGGAAAGAAGTGGCACCCCAGGCCATCAGCTGTCGTTGTCATCAAAGGTTGCCCAGGGTGTTCCAGTGAAATGTCAGGAATGTCTAAGGAGCAGCTTCAAACCATACGACACTGCCGTGAAGTACGCTGGACGTCACGTTCTTGTAGCAGTTTCTGCTCATTCTGTTTGCGAAGAAGCTTCAGCGCAGTCCAGATTTTCGGTGTGCTGGTATCTTCTTCTTCTTCTTGCGTTAGGGCCTCTGTAGGACCACGGATAGCCCCTTCGTGGATTGCATTTTCCTCTTCTTCTCCCAGAACTTCTTCATTCTTTCTCTTCTCCTCTCCCACTCTTCTTCCGAGATCTTCAATTTCCGTTTCTCCCGGCGGCTCCACTGGTGACATTCTAATCTTTTCCTGTATTCTTCTCTGTCATTGATCTCCGGCATATTTGTCGGTGTATATTTGTTCCTTCAATTTTCCTTTCCTTCGACCTCGATCCCCAATTCCAACCAGTCCTTCCAAAGTTCAACAATCCACTTGGTTCCTGTCTTTCCCCTTGTCCTCCTTGTTGTTTCTCACACTCTCTTTGTCATTCTGTCCGTACTCATCCTAAGTACATGTCCAGCAAACCTTGCCCTTTTGAGTCTGATTTCCCCGGATATTGTTCTCATGTTCCGGTACAATTCTTCCCTAGGTCTTCGCATCCACCTCTTTTGGGACCTAGTATTTTTCTCAGTGTTTTCCTCTCTTCTTTCTCTAGTTGCTCTGCCCCATTTCTTCCTAGTGCCATCGTCTCAGCAGCATATAATACTGCATTCCTCACTGTTGCCTTGTAGTGGCTTATCTTTGCCTCTGTGGATATATTCTTTTTATTGTATACCTCTCTCGTCATGCAGAAGGCTGACCTCATCTTCTTCATCCTCTCTGTTATTCCCTCCTTGCTCCTGTTCCTTCCTGTTATAAATTATCCCAGGTATTTAAATTTGTCCACCATTTGCACAGTGCCTTCCGGTGTTTCCCAGTTTGCAGTGGTGTTTAATGTCTTTGTCTTGTTATAGGCGATCCTCAGTGCCACCTTTCTGGCTACATTGCTTAATTTGTCGAGTTGTGTCTTTGCGTCTTCTTCCGTCTCATTTACTATTGCTATGTCATCTGCAAAGGCTATGCAGTCCACTTGAGCCCTGTTGTCCTTTTTGTCCCCCACATGGGTCTTTGGTATTCCCGTTTCCTCGTTTATTGCTCTCCACTGCCTGATCACTTCGTCCAGTGCTATATTGAACAACAATAGTGACAATCCATCTCCCTGTTTAACGCCAGTCTTGTTCTCAAATTCTTCTGACAGTGCTCCTCTGAATCTCACCCTTGCTTTAGTGTCTGTCAGAATTTCTTTTATGAGTTCCCGTGTAGTTCCATCAAGTCCTCTGTTCTGTGCTGGTATCGTGTTTACTGGGCGGCTGTGTTGGAGAGTCGGTGTAGACAGACTTTGGCTCGCCTGCACACCCGCGGACAGCTGGCTGTCCCGGCCTCGCTTCTGCAGAGGCGAGTTTCCGCCTCCCACGCGGCCGGGGCCGATATCTGCCCAGTATGGGCCGGCGAGTGCGTGGGATCCGCCGACACTGGCCGCGCAGCAGCGGCAGCTGCAGGGAGGGCCCCACCTACAAGGCAGGCGGGCTCCCAGCTAACCGCCACCAGCGACACAATCTTCCCAGCGGGGGAAACGTCTCACCGTGACGCAGGTAGGGAGCGAGGTGATTAGGGCAGTGGCACACACTGGACCGCCGTCCGGAAGTATGTTGGTTCATATCTCCGTCCTACCGCGCAGTTTGTGAAAAGTGAAACTGCATTCCCAGCTGTACGGCTTGGAAAAAAGCACTCACTACCCTCCTTCCTGCATTGACCTCGCCTAAAGCATAGATTTCGACTCCTGCTACAGGCGTAATTGGAACTTGCCTTCACAATCACCGTGAACAGGTTAGGGGCGGAAGGGGTATCATAACTCTACTTAAATAATTTTACGTATTTATAGACTGAAGTGGCGAGTAAAATTTGCGTCAAGACCGGGAATCGAACCTGGTTCTCCTGCTTACTTGGCAGGTGCGTCAGTCACCAGGCCACGTTGGCGCAGAGGTCCACACAACTGCGCGTATTACCCTGGCGGTCCTCCCTCCTCACTGCCGCCACAGTCTACCTGAACTCCACATTACGCTCGGTTTCCAGTCTTGATACAAATTTTCACTCGCCACTTCAGTCTATAAATGCATAGAATCGTATCTGTGTGAGACCAGTAAAGGCTCTGAAAGTGTGTGATTTCATTTGTATATGTCCCTGTACCTGGGTCGGGCTGGATCCCTAATTTACGTTCCATGCTGACGTGTTTTTCCAGGACACGGAGACCCTCTGCAATTTTGTTCAGTTAAATAGGGCACAACGGGGACAGACGGCCATGATTTTACTGAATGCCAAGATCAAACACTTAATACGCAGAAACGTTGAGAAATTTGCTTATATTGATTTACATATTCATAAAATTCAAAATAGGACTTCGTTCCCGAAAGTCGACCAAATTTCAAACTAACTACGATTTTTTAAAAAAAAAAATTATGTAGCACTTGACTATCTCACCCATGTATCAGGGTTAGAAGGCCAGACACGCAAGGGATAGATGACCAGTTGGCGAAACACTTTAAAAATAAAGATGAAATTGCTTTTGATGAATATCCAATAATCTTAACAAGCTTTTGTTGAACTACTTGTTACGGGTAAATGTTTTAGAGAGAACTGTAGGAAAACACGCAATTCGTTAGTCTTTGGCTAACCAAACCGGAACCTTGGCCCACTGCGGTTTTTGACTCGCAGTCGGTTTTCACATTTCGCTCTACGGTTCTGCTTCGACTATTAAACTCTATGAAATCTATTCTAGCAGAATAATTATAATTTTTTACATCATTAGTAGCAATTTGGGGTCTTCTTCTCTAAACATGCCTTTAGTAAAACTAATCTTGGTTATAGTTTTGTATAGAAATAACTTTTATGCTAGCAGTCGTGGGAATTCTCAACGTATACCGTGCATCGAAAGTTGTTTGTGATGTTTAATATGCAAACTCCACAAATCGACCATAAGAAAACTTAAAGTCAATAAAAGAAAGAACCTGACACATCGAAAACATTACGTAACAATGGTATAGTACGAAGAGAAAATGCACTTGAAAATGAGAAGCATTTCCCGAAACAAATCCACTGTTTTCACAGTCGCAGATTTTCAAAAAACCATTTATAATGGACAAAATCGGATAATCTTGATAACGTACTTAGGTGGCATCTGCCAAAAAAAAGTCAAATTTAAAAAAACAGAAAAATTTTGCGGGGTGGCTAACTATCCCAAAGATTGTATGGCCATCTCTCCCAATCGGCAGATAGAGATGGCTTTAGCACGTCGCCAAACATAGTGCACGAGAACGCAAAATAGAAAAACATGACGGTAGACATATACAGCCCTGGAATGTAAGACTCCGTGGCTACACGCAGTCTAACTTACGGGAAAACGGAAAAGAACTGACACGCTATATAACGTTAAGATGTATTAAAAACTGTTGTTGTTGTTATGGTCTTCAGTCCAACATTGATTTGATGCAACTCTCCATGCTCTGCATGCCCTCGGGAAAAATTACGGCTGTAGTTTCCCAGTACCAGCACAGCAAGGCTGTTTTGGTTAGTGTTACAAGGCCAGATCAGTCAACCATCCACACTGTTGCCCCACTTCAGGAACCATATGTTTGTCTGGCCTGTCAACAGATACCTCTACGTTGTGGTTGCACCTACGGTACGGCTATCTGTATCGCTGAGACACGCACGCCTCCCCACCAACGGCAAACCTTCCACACCATGAAGCCTGGGATGGAACCTGCGTGTCGTAGGCGAATACGCTCTGGGACAGGCAGCTCACCACGTCCACGCCATAAACGTGTACTCCCCTTACTCGCATACAGACGGAATCTACTCTCAACACTGAGGAAAAGCCGCGTGGACTAGCCTCGCCTTTTGAGGCGCCATGTCACGGATTGCGCGGCCCTTCCCGCCGGAGGTTCGAGTCCTCCCTCGGGCATGGATGTCTGTGTTGTTCTTAAGTCAGTTCAAGCAGTGTGCAAGACTAGGGACCGATGACCTCAACAGTTTGGTCCCTTAGGAATTCACACACATTTGAACATGTTCCATTAAGTTTCGGGTGTGCTGCCGCAACAAATCTTCTTCTGCTAATATTTCGGCTGTATAACGTTCAGCCATCTTCAGAGTGAGCCGCAAGACTGCCGCTCCAGTGCTCGCTCCGTCCCTTTATACTGTTGTACCGCGCGACTGCGCATGCGGCCACAGATGCAAATGCGCCAGAGACGTTGGTCGGCGGCAGAGACGCGCATAATGCGCGAGTTGTGTCTGTGACTCCGCAGTTGATCTGTGTTGGCATATCGATATATCATTGTGAGCTGCACTGTGACGACGTCTTTGCGAGTTTATTACAGCAAGTGCCGGATTCCATGATTTATCAAGATTGAAACCACTATCTCTATTAATCAAATTCGTCGTCAAGCGAATTTCAATTGCCAAATTGGCAACTACATCATCCTTTTGGGACTCGATAGTGAAGGAGGCAACTTCATATATCGATATGCCAACACAGATCGACTGCGGAGTCACAGACACAACTCGCGCATTATGCACGTCTCTGCCGCCGACCAACGTCTCTGGCGCATTTGCATCTGTGGCCGCATGCGCAGTCGCGCGGTACAACAGTATAAAGGAACGGAGCGAGCACTGGAGCGGCAGTCTTGCGGCTCACTCTGAAGATGGCTGAACGTTATACAGCCGAAATATTAGCAGAAGAAGGAGATTTCTTGCGGCTGCACACCCGAAACTTAATGGAACAGTCTTTGCGCCGCCAAAACCTGGAGATTCACATTTGAACATTTTTGAAGACAAGAGGACACAATTCCACTCTTCAGTCCACTCTTTCGCGACACGAGAAAGACATCTTTGCCAGAGGCACAAACGGCCTCAGACTTGCAGCAAGCAGAATGGAGCCGAATGGTCCCTGATGATACAGCAGGTGCAACATTTGTCCGGATTTAGTCCGTAAGTGATGTTCGGTCGGGCACCGCTGCTCGCAAAATGCGTCGATCTTGACGTACTTAAATACTAAGCGGACGTCCAGAATGTGATCTACAGTTATGGGAATGTTCCACAGACCACTGTTGAAAGCAGGAACTCACCACAGATACATGATACCCAACCTGTGCAGCAACCTGTCGATATATCCATCCAGCTTCCAGCAGACACACAATGCGATCTACTTCAAATAGCTGAAGCAATTCAACAGCAGTACGTACTCGTCTGTGGGGCGTGGTTATACCCCAGAATGAAAGTTGCGAACACTGTTAACCTCTAAACTCAGCACAGTTACTGCTCGCAGAGTCAAAATAGACGATACACAGACAGGCCTCCGGAACGCCATACGATTGCCAAGGACCGTGAGAAGTGAATCAACATTAAAACCCCTCAGTAAGCATCATACCTTGTGCCAGAGAACACAGTCCTTGACTGTGTTGCATTTTTTTCCGGCAGGGTAGATTAAAAGATCTTTCCCTTAACAAGTCCTTCTTTACTATAAACGAATTACTGAATAGAAAAAATGAGTCATTTTTACAGAAAAAAAAATTATGTAGCCAGCATATAGCTATATAAAATTGTTTTCATTTTGTGTGTATGTGTGTGTGTGTGTGTGTGTGTGTGTGTGTGTGTGTGTGTGTGTGTGTGTGTGTTTTACGGTTTTTCTGATGACACGTTCCACATCATAAAGTTTATCCACCACAGCGTGCCCGAAGTAGGAGCCACTTATACGTTCCCTTGGAAAAATAGATTCTCAGCTCTGGAAGGTGAAAAGAGATTAATTTTCCCCATCAAAGATCATAATCATACCATTTTTCCCTAAGTTACGTGAAAAAAGTGAAAATAAATTAGGTACAGACATCAACTTGTCATACTTTTTTTCCGGACGACAAGTCGCAGTGCTTAATGTGCTCCATTTGCTTTCGGTAGTACGGCAGTACTATGCTGATGTTTTTTTGCGGCTTCCCTAAATCTTTAAAGGAAAAGGCATAGTTGGTCCTTTGTAAAGGACACGCCGTATTCCCTTTCTTCTTTCTACCCCTATCCGAGTTTGTGCTCCGGCTCTAATGACCCCGTCGTTGACGGTACGTTGCCCTAATCTTCTTTGCTTCGTTACGTTCCTGGCACCCCCTTGTCTTGTCGCTACGCACTGCCGTAACTGTTACTGAGAAGCGACCCCAACGTCTGACCCTCCCACCCCGACGTGGAGAAGAATGTTGCTGGTACTAAGTACCCTGCGCTCTGCACCGAACCGCTACGGGAAGAACGTGACAGCAGACGTGGGTGAAAGCGGCTCGCCGTTACCGCGGCCGCTGTTTGGTCGGAGTAGCGGCTCGCAGGAAATTGGTGGAGCAGCCGAGAAAAGGGAGGAGCGATTAGCCAGCAAGTTTGTCCGGAAGCAGCGGGAGCCGTCTGGAAATATCCCCCCTTCCCCCCTCCCCTCTCCTGTCCCCTTACTAGCCACCAGTGGACACGTGCCCTTAGCGCTAGGATTTCACCCGGAACAAGTCCCGCCCATTCACCCCCCCCCCCCCCCGCCTCCCATAGTGTAAGGCCCTCCCCTAAACAGCCGCCAGTTCCGCAAACTGGAAGCTACAACAAAGTTGTTGTCGTCACAGTCCAACACACGTTACACTGTGATGAAATTCAGTAATGGTAAGAAATTTAAGTTGTTCTGGATGGTAATATAACATGAATTTGCATTATTAAAGAAATAAAAATATTTATAGAGAATTGATAGCATCGCCAGCAATAGAAAACAAAAAAAATAACGTGATGTTATTTAGGGGCAATAAGGACAAATTTTCATTAACTAATTCCCTTATTAATAATACGTTTATTTGAGGGTAACAGCAGAGCAAACATACAATGCGAAAACAATGGTCTTGAATCTGTTATGTAGATAGTAAAGCCACGGATGCAGTCGACTAACTCTGTTGTCTAAAATCAACGTTATATAGAAATAAGTGAAAGTCGTTTTGTTTATGTAGGCCCTCATAGTAACTCACGAAAATTAAAGAATGTAAGAATGCCATAAAGTAGAAATGCCTAATGAAGGCAGTACGATATTTCCTTATGACATATTTCGTTGGTATTTGCATGGGTAATGGGTGAATTTTAACTTGTAAATTCTTCCAATGCCATACCTGCGCATTATAAACGAGGTTACAAAGAATTGTGGCTGTTTCTGCGTGATTAATGTACTATATGCTGTTGCAAACGTCTCAGGGAAATAATCTGTCGTTATTCTTTGTCCTGTCTATTTTTAACCAAAAGATTCATTAATTTTGTAAATTTCATTCAAACCATTTTTTAAAAAATAATAATGATGATGTGTATGTTTGTCACAGAACAGTTATGGAGGAAATATATGCTGCGGTGTTTCACGGCTGTAAAACGTCCTTCATGCTGTGCTAGCTCTTCTTCCACCCCTAAAACTTTTCAGCAAAACTATTCAGTGAATAACACGCGAAAACAGCGTGGATCGATCTAGCAGGAACAAAGTAATTTTGATGCCCTCTGGAAGTATAGTGAACACTGACGCCTGTTTCGCGTATACTGAGTTCTGAAACTCAGAGTGTCAAGTATACCGTGGTTCATGTTTCTCTGAGCAAATTATTATTTGAGGGTAGGTTTATCCTGTTTTAGCTTTGGGTGCTTTTTCTCACACAGAAGTATGTTTCTTCATAGGCTATTCATCTAAATACTGAGTTCTCGTATTTAAAGAATTC
The DNA here is from genome assembly GCF_023864275.1 of Schistocerca cancellata. Classification (NCBI taxonomy): domain Eukaryota; kingdom Metazoa; phylum Arthropoda; class Insecta; order Orthoptera; family Acrididae; genus Schistocerca; species Schistocerca cancellata. The sequence goes on along the minus strand of NC_064626.1, from coordinate 1,285,523,461 downwards.
AGTGCTAAATTGTTTTCTCTTATGTTTGCTGTGGAAGTACCTGGCACAGCTAAGACCAACTGTGCACGTTTTTTGTAACGTGTCTTTTAACTATCTGGCGAAATTTAAGACCTGGCAACATATTAATTTAACATTCACTCCGAGCGAGTGCAGCAGAACGCGGTAAGCCACGTGGGTCAACTGGAACGGTGCCCAGGCGCCGAACAAAGACCGGGAAAACCGGGGGTGAGTGGGCGGGACTTGTCCCGGGTGAAATCCTGGCGCTAACGATTCCTCCAGTGGACGGACAACTGCCGCCGCCGCCCTCGTCTCGCAGACGTGCTCCAGCAGGGCCCAACCGCTGAGGTCTGTCGTTCCACAGTAGCCAACTTCGTACTAGCGACACTCGCTGGTCCCCTTCTGGGTAATTTTCTTGTAGACGGGGACGTTCCGATATTACTGATACGAGCAAGTAGCGATGCTTTCACTTCCATGCCAACCAGTATGTATTCCGAAAACATCGATCTAGTGAAACCCACCCAACGCCTTTCTCACGTGACATCCAGAAAGCTATAGATCAATAACGTCTGGTAAATGCAGTATTTCTCGATTTCAGAAAAGCATTTGACGCAGTACCACCCGTAAGCCTGTTGTCAAAAATACTATCCATGGGTTACCAAGCGAAATTTATGACCAGTTGAGGATACCTGAGTAGTGAGAACGAAGCATATTGATAAAGAGTTATCGACAGATGTAGAAGTAACTTCCTTTGCGCCCCAGGTAAATGTTTGAGAACCTAGCTGTTCATGTTGTACAGGGTGTTCGAAAATTACCGTTGCAAATTTCTAGGACTTGTGCAGGGTAATGAGTACATAATATTTTGAATAGGAACCAACGTCCGGAGACGGTTTCAATTCAGATGTATAACTCATCCCCTTCCGCTTAAGGAATTGATTTAGGCGTGACACAGGTGTGTTAGGTAATAGTCGGGCACGAAACATAACGAAACATTCATTTGTCACTTAAGCACATTTGCTTCTGCTAATACTTAAACAGCCGGCCGTGGTGGCCAAGCGGTTAAAGGCGCTACAGTCTGGAACCGCGCGGCCGCTACGGTCGCAGGTTCGAATCCTGCCTCGGGCATGGATGTGTGTGCTGTCCTTAGGTTAGTTGGGTTTAAGTAGTTCTAAGTTCTAGGGGACTGATGACCTTAGAAGTTAAGTCCCATAGTGCTCAGAGCCATTTTAATACTTAAACATTACTTTCTGTACGTGCAGTATGGTGTGCTCTTTTTTGTTTTGGGATAATGTAGACACACAATGTTTAAGCGCTAAAGCAGACAAATGCACTAAAGTGCTAAATTAACGTTTTGTTGTGTTTCCTTTCGAACTGTTACACAATAATTGTAATGAGTCACGCCTAATTCAATTCCTCACGCAGAAGTGGATGAGTTAAATATCCTAACTGAAACCGTCGTAGAACGGAAGCGGTGCGTTTCCGGGTATGAGTTCCTGTTCAAAATATTGTGTAGTAACTTCCCTCTGTAAGTCCTAGAAGTTTGTAACGGGAATTTCCGAACAACCTGTATATTAATGAGCTCGCAGACAATATACGTGTTGTCCGCAGCTCGTGGTCGTGCGGTAGCGTTCTCGCTTCCCGCGCCCGGGTTCCCGAGTTCGATTCCCGGCGGGGTCAGTGATTTTCTGTGCCTCGTGATGACTGGGTGTTGTGTGCTGTCCTTAGGTTCGTTAGGTTTAAGTAGTTCTAAGTTCTAGGGCACTGATGACCATAGATGTTAAGTCCCATAGTGCTCAGAGCCATTTGAACAATATACGTGGTTTGGAACTTTAATAGTGGCAACTATTTATTTACAGTTCGTACAAAATAGATACGTGTTTCAAAGTTTTACTGACTTTCAAGGTAGTCACCAGCATTGTGTATAACCCGTTACCAGCAATGTGGAAGTCGTAGGATACTCTTAGCAGTGCCAGTTGTGTTGACAGTTCGAGCGGCGCGGTCTATTGCCCGACGAATTTGTAGCAGTTCTGAAGCGAATGCCGTGAAGTGTTTCCTTCAGTTTAGGAATCGAGTTGAACTCACGAGGGCTTAAGTCAAGGGAGTGCAGTAGGTGGTATAGCACTTAGCAGCCCCATCAGTCAAACAAACCAGTAGCAGCTCGCACTTTACCTGCTTGACCATTCTCGTGCAAAATGATGGTCATGTCGTGCAGAAAGTGTCATCACGTCTGTCTCTAAGCTGATCTAGGTTGTGTTCCAAAAATAAACAGCATAGAGACAGAAGTAATGAGACCTATTTTGACACGTATCTATTTCGTACGAGCTGTAAATAAATTGTTGCCGTTATTAAATTTCCAACACTCGCAAATAGTAACGAATTTTCGGTGTGATGCAGTTATCTCTGATGGGATACTATCTGGAAAAATTGCTGCACTGATATTAAGTCGGATCTTGCTCTGATTTGAGTGTGGTGCTGTGTTTGGCAACTTGCTTTAAATGTTCAGAAATTTAAAATGATGCACTTCACAGAACTAAAAAATAACTACAGTTTCAACGAGTCGCAAGTGAATATCTGAGTGTAATAATTTGTAGGCATATGAAATGGAACGATCATACAGTTTCAGTCGTAGGTAAAGCCGCTCGCATATGCGAGGACAAAATAAGATTACGTAGAGCGCATAGACTCGTTTAATGGGACGGGAAGAACCCTGAATAATTATGCAAGTAACATCTGTCATGCATCTGAAAGTGGTTTGCAGAGTATGGATGTAGTTGCAGATAGCTGTTACCTCGTTAACGGTGCCAAGAATGCGACAGTTTCATAGTGCCGCAAGAAATATCAAAGTATCGGTAGCGGAAGTACCGAATAGTTTTGGCGAAATTAGTAACCTGCCATTACAAGTTACTGAGAATTCAAATGCGAGCAGTATCCAAGTAGAATACTATAAACGCAAGTGTACTAATGAAAGTTGTATACCACTCGCCGACTTTAATTAACATACCAGAAAGCAGCAACATATACCGGTAATGTCAAACGTGTAGGTACTATCTTGAAAAAGTGGCTTGGCTGTTTACTTCACATTCAAGTTCGTTAAAGCAAATTTTCCCCTTGTATTGAAAATGATCTGTGGTTAATAAGTGATTTTGTTAAATAGATTATGGTAAACGAATGCTTTTAAAGAAAAGGTCGTAATAGTGCTGTATAACAGAAGCATATATGTTTAGATGTCAAGGGTTATTATTTACGTTTGTTCTTGTTCCGTCGTGATGGCTGGGTGTTGTGTGCTGTCCTTAGGTTAGTTAGGTTTAAGTAGTTCTAAGTTCTAGGGGACTGATGACCGTAGCAGTTAAGTCCCATAGTGCTCAGAGCCATTTGAACCATTTGATTTCTTGTTCCATGAAAAGGTAACATGTTGTTGTTGTTGTGGTCTTCAGTCCTGAGACTGGTTTGATGCAGCTCTCCATGCTACTCTATCCTGTGCAAGCTTCTTCATCTCCCAGTACCTACTGCAACCTACATCCTTCTGAATCTGCTTAGTGTATTGATCTCTTGGTCTCCCCCTACGATTTTTACCCTCCACGCTGCCTTCCAATACTAAACTGGTGATCCCTTGATGCCTCAGAACATGTCCTACCAACCGATCCCTTCTTCTGGTCAAGCTGTGCCACAAACTTCTCTTCTCCCCAATCCTATTTAATACTTCCTCATTAGTTATGTGATCTACCCATCTAATCTTCAGCATTCTTCTGTAGCACCACATTTCAAAAGCTTCTATTCTCTTCTTGTCCAAACTATTTATCGTCCATGTTTCACTTCCATACATGGCTACACTCCATACAAATACTTTCAGAAATGACTTCCTGACACTTAAATCTACACTCGATGTTAACAAATTTCTCTTCTTCAGAAATGCTTTCCTTGCCATTGCCAGTCTACATTTTATGTCCTCTCTACTTCGACCATCATCAGTTATTTTGCTCCCCAAATAGCAAAACTCCTTTACTACTTTAAGTGACTCATTTCCTAATCTAATACCCTCAGCATCACCCGACTTAATTCGACTACATTCCATTATCCTCGTTTTGCTTTTGTTGATGTTCATCTTATATCCTCCCTTCAAGACACCATCCATTCCGTTCAACTGCTCTTCCAAGTCCTTTGCTGTCTCTGACAGAATTACAATGTCATCGGCGAACCTCAAAGTTTTTATTTCTTCTCCATGGATTTTAATACCTACTCCAAATTTTTCTTTTGTTTCCTTTACTGCCTGCTCAATATACAGATTGAATAACATTGGGGAGAGGCTACAACCCTGTCTCACTCCCTTCCCAACCGCTGCTTCCCTCTCATGCCCCTCGACTCTTATAACTGCCATCTGGTTTCTGTACAAATTGTAAATAGCCTTTCGCTCCCTGTATTTTACCCCTGCCACCTTTAGAATTTGAAAGAGAGTATTCCAGTCAACATTGTCAAAAGCTTTCTCTAAGTCTACAAATGCTAGAAATGTAGGTTTGCCTTTCCTTAATCTTTCTTCTAAGATAAGTCGTAAGGTCAGTATTGCCTCACGTGTTCCAGTGTTTCTACGGAATCCAAACTGATCTTCCCCGAGATCGGCTTCTACTAGTTTTTCCATTCGTCTGTAAAGAATTCGTGTTAGTATTTTGCAGCTGTGGCTTATTAAACTGATAGTTCGGTAATTTTCACATCTGTCAACACCTGCTTTCTTTGGGATTGGAATTATTACATTCTTCTTGAAGTCTGAGGGTATTTCGCCTGTTTCATACATCTTGCTCACCAGATGGTAGAGTTTTGTCAGGACTGGCTCTCCCAAGGCCGTCAGTAGTTCTACTGGAATGTTGTCTACTCCGGGGGCCTTGTTTCGACTCAGGTCTTTCAGTGCTCTGTCAAACTCTTCACGCAGTATCGTATCTCCCATTTCATCTTCATCTACATCCTCTTCCATTTCCATAATATTGTCCTCTAGTGCATCGCCCTTGTATAGACCCTCTATATACTCCTTCCACCTTTCTGCTTTCCCTTCTTTGCTTAGAACTGGGTTTCCATCTGAGCTCTTGATGTTCATACAAGTGGTTCTCTTATCTCCAAAGGTCTCTTTAATTTTCCTGTAGGCAGTATCTATCTTACCCCTAGTGAGATAAGCCTCTACATCCTTACATTTGTCCTCTAGCCATCCCTGCTTAGCCATTCTGCACTTCCTGTCGATCTCATTTTTGAGACGTTTGTATTCCTTTTTGCCTGCTTCATTTACTGCATTTTTATATTTTCTCCTTTCATCAATTAAATTCAATATTTCTTCTGTTACCCAAGGATTTCTACTAGCCCTCGTCTTTTTACCTACTTGATCCTCTGCTGCCTTCACTGCTTCATCCCTCAAAGCTACCCATTCTTCTTCTACTGTATTTCTTTCCCTCGTTCCTGTCAATTGTTCCCTTATGCTCTCCCTGAAACTCTGTACAACCTCTGGTTCTTTCAGTTTATCCAGGTCCCATCTCCTTAAATTCCCACCTTTTTGCAGTTTCTTCAGTTTTAATCTACAGGTCATAACCAAGAGATTGTGGTCAGAGTCCACATCTGCCCCTGGAAATGTCTTACAATTTAAAACCTGGTTCCTAAATCTCTGTCTTACCATTATATAATCTATCTGATACATAATTATCATATTTTTCCTTGTATTCCTTTGGTTTTCAACGAAAGCTTGAACATGCGTAACCGATCAGTACATACCTGTACCTCTAGTATAGATGCATCTAGTACGCTGTTACAGATACAACTAAAAATGGTATCGATAACAAATATCATGTCGAGTCTGACACTGAAACGTCCCTACTTGCTTTCCATTAATTTATTCGTGTGTGAGTCCACAGCCTCGACGAACTTTGCTGCGTCATGTATTACATCCCTGGTCAGCATCGGCTATTATGCCGTCTTGTGTCATGACGTTCTTCATCATTCTTTAATGAAAATGAGATCGTGTAAAGGCCAATATTTCAGTCAACATATCCCAGAGTAATGGAACTACTGTAGTGCTATTTTGTAGCATATGGTGTAAGTACGCTATGTCACACCCAATTTCCGTCAGTGCGGTTTTTTTCTACGACGATAATGTTGTTTTGTCGCACTGATAGTAAATTTTTTTAAAAGCTACTCTTAAACGAAAAATATTTACGGGAGTTAATGACCTAAGTATTAAGCACCCCAAGCCCAAAGACGACAACAAGAAGCTTTTTTCGTATTTGAAAGGGTTACTGAGAAGGAGCGACAGGATATTGGATGAAATACGTACGTAATTTTGCGATATATTACAAATAGGAAGCTAATGATAACATTTAATAGTTAGTCCGGCACTACTGTGCGCAGATTAAAAACGTTGCGAAAAATTGTTGTGGCACTGAAACTGAAGCATGCAACGAGAGCTGCAGATGGAGCAGAGCAGAGCGGAGAGCACTTTCCTCCGTGGCCGCAGAGCGGTTCTCCAGCCGCTAAGAAAGGCCGGCGCGGGCTCGACTTATTTTGCTCTCCCGCCAGGGGACGACCAAACTTTCTCTAGCGGTCTGGCCGCCGCAAAAACTGCAGATGGCCATTCTAACAAAGGAGCCAGCACAATGGCGCGGGCGCCGCCCACCGCCTGCCAGAGTTCGCCTGCAGCCGCGCCACAACCAAGTTCACTTCATAAAAATAATGGCCGCCAGCGTTCTGCTCTTCCGCCGTCTGCTTTAGTCATTACAATTCCAGCGACGGCGTATTACCAAACAGAGGACTTTGCTAATGACCGCATAGCGACTATGTTGTCAGAAACATGGGTTTTGGAAGTAACTTTTTATTTTCACAGACAATTTTGATTTATCATTGGGTCATTCAACACCGAGTACACCAGTGGTCCCCACCTGACCGTTTGCAATCTAAATTAAAATTTTACTGAGATGATACTTATAGAATGAAACTAAGTATGAAAAATTTGAGCTCAAGGTATAATACATGTGTGATGTTATAAAGACAAAGAGTCGTGTTAGCTCTACAACAAATCGTTCAAATGGCTCTGAGCACTATGCGACTTAACTTCTGAGGTCATCAGTCGCGTAGAACTTAGAACTAATTAAACCTAACTAACTTAAGGACATCACACACAACCATGCCCGAGGCAGGATTCGAACCTGCGACCGTAGCGGTCTCTCGGCTCCAGACTGTAGCACCTAGAACCGCACGGCCACTCCGGCTGGCAGCTCTACTGCAGACTGACCAAATTGAAGACAGCTTAAGTTGAAGGTAGTTGTAATCAAAAAGTGACATATGTATCAGATGTGACACTTTTTATGCGCAGCGCACTCTTAAAATTTGCAGAAGGTTCGCAGGGGAGCTTCTGTAAAGTTCGAAAGGTAGGAGACGAGATACTGGCAGAAGTAAAGCTGTGAGGACCGGGCGTGAGTCGTGCTCGGGTAGCTCAGATGGTAGAGCACTTGCCCGCGGAAGGCTAAGGTCGCAAGTTCGAGTCTCGGTCCGGCACACAGTTTTAATCTGCCAGGAAGTTTCATATCATCGCACACTCCGCTGCAGAGTGAAAATCTCATTCTGGAATTCACGAGACCTTTTTCAGCAAAAAACAGTTTGAAGAACCTTCATATTAACAAACTTGAGATCGAGTATTTGAGAAGAACTAAAATTTGAAGACACGTTACAATGCGATAGTGCAGCGAAAACTATTCGGAATAATTTAGCAGGCTACTTCGTCAGCACTAGTAAAAAAAGCGAATATCAGTATTCTCGAATTAAAGTCTGAAACATTGTACAGATAAAGGAGCAAAATTTGCAACTTAATGTCCTGACTTAGCACGCGAAGACCTACAGTAGGTTGTACAAGTTACGCATGTTTCTACTGTAAACACCCTGCTGAAGATTAATAAAAATTATTACAAGTACTCAACTATCATGTTCTACTCCGGTGGTGGCAGCTGGCCGGATCTCTGTTATATGATCAACATATTTAATGACGCGCTTCAGTATTCAGTTTGTTTGCTTGGTCAGCTGTGACGCAGCGGCACAGTACTGGCCTGCACTGCACTTCCCCAACGGAAACAGCCGATGTTTTGACGCGTCGTCAGACGAGCACAGGAAGACGAGTCGGTTGTTCTGCACCTCTGGTTGCACAGCCTCCCCGTGATAGCGCACTAAGGGTCTCTGGTACACGCCAGTAGTTCGTGGTGAGCGGCCAGCTGCGTGCGACTGTACATAGCGCAGCTGCCTGCCGCCTGCTCAGCTATTTGGGGCGGACACCCCTGCGGCCAGGTGTTGTGAGGCGGGGGTGGGTGTCGGTGCGCTCGCCAGGGAGTTGCCTCGCCTGGAAGTTTCTCGCTTATGTAACCGCGGAATGCTCAAGAGGAAACGCGTCAGCTCCGTATGCTCAAACTTTGGGAGAAACAACTGAGAATGTACAAAAGACCCGCGACAAGTACTGCTCTGCAGAAAAATATTGCCTGGCTTACCTTTTACAAACAATACAGTGCTGCGTCGTACCTGGCGCAAATCACGCCCCACATTTCATCGCCAGAAATTGTAGCGAAAGCAGAAGAGGTGCAGAAGTTCGACGCTTGTGCAGGGATTGGAATTTGAGCCTAAACGTACTGATCAGCATATTTAGGAACAAACAGAAAATATTATTCCACTATAATATTTACGATAAATCATTGAAAATAGTAAAAATATTAAAACAACTGGAAATAACGATCTGGACGTACATCAAGTGAAGTGAATAGTTGTACGAAAATGACAGGCGAGTGTAAGACTCATTCGAAGACTCCTAAGGGAATGTGATTCATCCACGAAAGAAGTGTCCATGAAAGCATTGATTGGCCCGATTCTGGAGCACTGATTGCCTGGGATCTTTACCAGGTTAGGTTAACAGAGAGTGTCACGGACGTGGTACAGGATTTTTGGTGGAAATCATTAAAACAAAGGCCGGCCGCGGTGGTCTAGCGGTTCTGGCGCTGCAGTCCGGAACCGCGGGACTGCTACGGGCGCAGGTTCGAATCCTCCCTCGGGCATGGGTGCTTGTGATGTCCTTAGGTTAGTTAGGTTTAAGTAGTTCTAAGTTCTAGGAGACTTATGACCTAAGATGTTGAGTCCCATAGTGCTCAGAGCCATTTGAACCATTAAAACAAAGGCGTTTCTCATTGCGTCGGGAGATTCTCACGAAGTTTCGACCATCAACTGTCTCCTCCGAAAGCGAACCTGCATAGGGAGAAACTATCGTCATAATAAAATAAGGAAAATCAGAGCTCCAGCGGAAATATGTAGGTGTTCGTTTCTTCCGCGCGCTTTCCGAGAGTGAAGTAATAGAGAATTAGTTTCAAAGTTGTTCCAACTTACGCGTCATTAGCAGAGTAACTGTATAGATGTAGACACAGAGCGGGGAAGTAGTCACGGATATCTTTAGTAAGAGAGAGAGCGTTTCGGAGAAGCTTATCAGAGATCACTTCCCGACGCTACAGCACAAGCAGTGTGTATTATGAGATGTATCTGTTGAAATTCCGAGTGAGTTCGTTCCTAGAAGGGAGAAAAACACACACTTCTTCCAACATGCGTCTCGTAGAACAAGTGTGACGGGATAATCAGAGAAGTTCATCGTCGGTAGTTGTTCCTCTTAAGCAGCATTCTTAGAACGGGAAAGGGGAGACAGGGATAGTAGTTGTACCAGAAGTATGGTTCAAATGGCTCTGAGCACTATGGGACTTAACAGCTGTGGTCATCAGTCCCCTAGAACTTAGAACTACTTAAACCTAAGTAACCTAAGGACATCACACACATCCATGCCCGAGGCAGGATTCGAACCTGCGACCGTAGCGGTCGTGCGGTTTCAGACTGTAGCGCCTTTAGCCGCTCGGCCACTCCGGCCGACCTACCAGAAGTATCTTCCGCCTCACTCCGTTAGGTGGCTTGGGGTATATATATATATAGATCAGCCAGAACATTATGACCGCCTGCCTAGAAGCCAGTATGTACGTTAACCTTTGGCACGGACAACAGCGGCGACGCGTCGTAGCATGGAGGCAGTGAGGACTTGGTAGGGCGCTGTAGGGAGTTTGCACCGCCTCTGCACACACAAGTCACCTAATTCCCGCAAATTCCGGGGCGCCAGGTTCAATCACATGCCAAATGCGTTCGATCCGGCTCAGATCTGCCGTGTTGTGGGACCAACACATCAATTGGAACTCGCCACTGTGTTCCTTGCACCACTCCAACACACTTCTGGTCTTTTGTCATGGCGTACTATCTTGTTGGAGAATGCCACTGCCGTCCAGAAACGTGATCGTCACGAAGGGGAGCACGTGGTGTGCACGACTCTCCTTGGCCGTCATGGTGCTTTGCACGAGCTCCACTGGATCCATGGATTCTCACGTGAATCTTCCCCAGAGCATAATGGAGGAGCCGCCAACTAGTCTCCGACCCGCAGTACGGGTGTGAAGGAGCCGTTCCCCCGGAAGATGACGGATTCACGCTCTCCCACCGGCATGTTGAAGAAGGCATCAGGAGTCATCAGACGATGGAACGGCTCAGTCAGTGCACGCCGCATGTCAGTCGTAGTTGGCGATGTCGTGGTGTTGAGGTCGCCACACGCGTGAGTCGTCGTCTGCGGAGGCCCACTGTGAGGAGTGTTCAGCGCACTGTGTGTTCAGACGCAGCTGCACTCTGCCCGGCACTAAAGTGTGATGTTAGTTCCGCCGCAGTTCGCCAACGGCCCTGTTTTACCAGTGTGCCCAGCCTACGACATCCGACATCTGTAACGAAGGGTGGCCGTCCAAACCCACATCATGAGGAAGTGGTTTCACCTTGCTTTCGTCACGCACTGAACACACTCACCACAGCACTTGTCGAACACTGGACAAGTCGTGCAGTTTCCGAAACATCACAATCTGCCCTCGGTTAAACTCACATATATCGCGCGCCTTCCCCATTCTACACACAGACAGCACGCTCGCTGATACTACATGCAGCGGGCGTGTGTCTGACTAGCAGTCACTCCACACCTGGAGGAGTTTATATCGATAGTAGGTCGGTCGTCGTAATGTTTTGGCTGATCGTATGTTATTGAACACAGTTTTCAGAAACAGTGTCACCAAAGAGGATGTAACAAATATTCCAGAATATGAATGAAGAACAACAACGAACATGAGTTATTCAGAACTTGATCCCCTCGGTATAGTAAAGCAAATTAAATCCTTCTACAAAAGAACATCTTGTGATCCAGTTGGTGTACCAATTGAAGTGCATGCAGTTTTAATGAAAGATGCGTGCCGGAAACAACGACGGGTAATGTCGGCACAGGAATAAGGAAACATACATAATCGGTACAATTGTTGGGTATCTCTTATCGTCTTTAGCGTGGTTTTGAGAAATATTTATGTTGATACAAAGTAGGGTTAAGGGGGTTAAGTTTCTGGGAAATGTTGGCAACTGACAGATACTGATGAAACTAAGTACGACGGATTCGTAGAACGTAAATATTAGGTTGGGGCGGGGATAGAGGCCGGTTGGTACCAGACAGAACCTCCGTTACTCTTCGTAAGCTGTCTTACTGAATGGAGGCGTACTGTTTCAGGTGTCTGACACACAACCAGCACTGTACGATATCGCACGTTGCATAAGGAAAGACTGTATAAGCAGATCCCTACAGGCACGGGCGCTCCCAGCTGTGGTGGTGCGACGTGTTGGGGCAGACGGCAGACGGGGGTGCTGGCCACGCCACGTGGCAACGGCGCCTCCTGCCGTGAAACCCTACCCTGCCCTGCCCTGCTCTGCCCGGCTCACGGGCCGCACCAGCTGCAGGCTGCAACTCGCTGCACCCACCGTGCATCACAGCTGTCTCCACACACACAAACAATGAGCCAATGAACACCTGCTACGTAGCATGTTGGCCCACATATGAAAACTATACAGCAGTAATTCCACAATAACAC